>NC_033797.1:24095889-24116724 GCF_001876935.1 Asparagus officinalis | reverse complement strand
TGTGGTCGACCGCGGCGGTCGACCGCCAGTCTGTCTGGCTTCTGTCTGGCTGATTCTCTGCTTTTTCCTGTAATTCTTCACTATCTATATAGCTTGATGGAAATGAATTTATTACCAAACTTTTAGGGAAATTGTGTCTTTCTTTTTCTGCAGAGGATCTGCATGAGTTAACTTCCATCGTTTCTTTTACGATAGAAGTTGCAATTTGTGTGCGCGCGCGCTTGTAATAGAAGAAATATTAACAAAGTCTTTCAGAGGCTGTATTCCCAGCATGCAAACTAAAGTGCGCTAGTATTCAGCTGTAGTGCAACTAATTTATAATATAATTTGGGTAGATGTTTGGAGATTAGAGGTAATTCTATAAGTGAAAACCAACGTACCTAGTAATTTCTTGTCATTATCACCTTCAATATTTGGAGAATATAAAGATCCTTGAAGTCTTCATTAGGTATAGTTAGATAACCAAAACCTGTCAATTAAAGTGGACTTTAAGAGCATCATAACAGAAAAAGAGGGTGACTTAGAAAAAAATAGTCATGTTCAAAGCGGAATTCAAAGGTCTCCATTTTTTCTCATCAACTGAAAACTTGATGAAGAAATAGAGCTCATCTGAAAAGTTACACGATTTAATTTAACAAACCAAGCAGCTTCTTAGATTATTGACCAAGGAAATCATAAAATAGTTTGTCAACACCAGGATTTGAGTAAGAATTACAGCAACAGGAACATAATAATTCATCCAGTTCTACTTCTTCACATAACAGAAAAGAAAATATTACAAACCAGTAGTAAACCTCACAACAAACTATCAGTCCTCGCAGGCAATCTTCTAAAGAAATTTACGGCCTCTGCCGGCAACCTGTGCCTAAACCTCGGATGCCTCATCAGGTAAAACCCGACCACCACTGCCACCACCTGAAAAGGCGTAACGTACAAAACCAGCACGCCCACCAAGCAAAATATCAAGAAAATCCCTGTAGCCCTCGGATCCCGCCAGCTCAGCAACGCCCCCGCCCTCTCCCCCTGCGTCGCCAAATCGCCCACCACCATCTGTATCCTCCCCGCCACGCTCCTCAACCTGTCGTACCTCATCTTGACCAAGTCAGGGCCTCGGCTTGTTGGAAATGTATCAAACTCCTCGTCCAGTTCATCTGGATGAGCTGCGTCAGCGTGCGAAAGCCTAGTGTTCATATGAGGAGGATGGCGTGGCCTCAATCGATAATTCCAAAGACCGACAAGAAACATGTACAGAAATCCAGTCGGAAGTATTAACTCCGGAAAACAAACTAACAGTATAAACAGAAGATGAACCAGTACCGTAGTCACTGGATTTTTCCAGTGGCAAATATCCCCGAACCATTTACCGATTGCACAGAAACACGAGAAAGCTGATACGAGCCGAAAGAAATTAGCTTTGCTTCTTCTCATGCTCCAAAGATGCGAATCTACGTCTGATACGTATTCGATTACCTCCTTTTTCAGCGGCGGTTCCATTCGACTAAGCCTAGAGGCTACGATTTGGACTGCGTGGTAACGAAGCATATCGAGCTGGACCATCGACAGCGGCCTTATATAGTGCATTTTGGGTAGTAAGGGTCTTGAGTACAAAAACATTGTGCTTATTAGAGAAGTAGATGAGAATCTGATTGCTAAATGGAGCTCACCCATCTTTCTCAGGCCTGAACTTTGTAGTACTATAAGTGGGTATGAATGGGTGTATATCCTCCCAGTTTCGAGTGTAGAGAGGCGTATGCGTACCTTTCCAATCTTGGCGTCTTTGTTTCCAGCACCACCCTTCTCGTTGATCTCACAGTTGTCGAAGACACAAATGATGAGAACAGTGGCTGGATCGTATACCTCCCATGTATACTGTTCATTGTACTTCGGATTTAGACTGTCGATAATTGTTCGTGTACGTACCCATTTGTGGCCATATTTTGCGACACAGTATGTATCACAAGTTCCCTTTCCCTCGCGTGTTTTCATAGGATGAAGACCCGCAGCATTGAGAATACCGAGCTCAAGCAAACCGATCGAAGGCTTCCATAGTTGCTTCGCCGTTGGACGAAGATCAGTGCTATAGTGAGTGGATTCGTCGAGGACATGGTAACCTCCATCGAGGCAAATTCTAACATGAATCCGACTTGCAAATTTCTCCTTCTTTGCTTGTTCTGCGTCTCCTGAGACATGCTTCTCGAGACTATACCATCGAGAGCTAACAATACGATCATCGAGTCGTCGTTCTACAGATCCTATCGGTATCTGAACTCTTCCAATTGGCTCGTCTTTATTTGGCCCAACATCAACAGAGAGAACTATGTGATCTCAAAGGGTTCAGCAGCGACGAACATGAGGTCTTCATTCCATAAAACCTTAAGTTCCTGAACAGTCTTTGTCCGCAAGATCTGGCCGCCAATCTGAACTTTGACGAACAAATCAGGAAACCGATCCTTCGTAGCTATTACAATATCCTGTGCCTCGATGACATTCACTCGAACATACCATAATCTTGGAGCATGATAAATTTTTGATCTGATATGGGACCCCAGGAAAGAGGCGCCGGCTGAAGCCACAGCATCTGAATGCCACGCAGTGGGGAAGCATTCATCGGCTTTGTGTACCAAGCCAAACTGCTATCATTAGTTCACCCTTAGTTACTCTCTCTCCCTTCAAGTTTTCAAGCTTGAACCATTCGGGAGCCAAAGGACTATCCGGTGGTACTCGTGTAGGGACATCATTCAATCGAATCGAACAAGGCCAACAAAATCATCCTTCACGAGGTTCTTGTCCTTGATGATGACTTCAAGGACTGAAGACTGCATTCTCTCTTGAGAGAAGGCAAACACTTCATTCCATTCTGGACTCAGTTTCTTCTCGAAGTGCTTCGTGATTCCTTTGTAGTTGCCAAGCCTCACCTCGACGTAAGGGTCAAGGCTTCCTGTGACATCTTTAGGAGGTAAGTCTCTTGCCTTGACTACACGAACAAAGAGGTAATGCATTTTCTCGACGAGGTCATATGTGCTTGTTGGCCTTTCTGAATGTAAAACTCGACCTCCAACAATTTGTCCACCGCCAAGGAAGGGACTAGTTTCTTTGAGCTGGAACTCTGCAGGCTGTTGCAATGAGGGTCCAAACATTTTCACAAGTTTCGGTTGTTCAGCCATTGAGGTCACAAGAGGAAGATGGCAAATATATGAGCAATAAAAAGGATCAAACAGGCTGCAGAGGATTTTCTGGAATGCAAAGGTTTCAAGATTCTGTAGAAGGACTTCAAATGTGTAGCTTTATAATGAGATACATACACGTAGGTTAACGAGAGAAGGGTCACAGGTGCTGAAGAGCTTATTTCTAGAATGATCAAGGATCTTGGTGTTGATAGTGGTTTTGATTATTTGGGTGCTTCTTCTTGCTATTAAAAGAACGTACAAAGTGAGTGGAGGGTGTTTGCTTATCTTTAGGTACCAAAAAGGCAACAACTTGAGGGCCCTGCTTAAAATTGATCATTGTATTGTTAATTGGTAGATGGTGTTGGTGAACTGATTCGAACAAACTGAGAGAAAAAGATGAGGCAGTTGAGCAGTTACGTAGCTTTAAGCAGTAACATAAACTTACCGAAAACAAAATACATCATAGTATATCACCTTGTCCACTCTGAGTAACAAGCTTGAGCATCTTAACTATGATAAAATGAGAATGTTAACTGAAGCATGCATGATGCGGATATATCAAAGAATGTCACTTAATTGGAATTTTGGAAGAATGAAAAGAAAACAGCTATCTTCCTCTCTGCAGCAGTCCCTCTACAGAAGATTGTGAATGACCTTAACAAGAAAAGCTGTGACAGATACAAGAGTAACAAAATCTGTTTAATATGTGCATGTGTGGGTGTGCGGTTGGGTGTGTGTATGTGTGCGTGCGCAGGTGTGTGCATGTGCGCATGCACGTACGTGCGCACCCGTGTTTACGTGCATGTGTGCATACGCATGTGGCAAGAAATTCCGCAAGCTTATATAACAACATGAATGAGATGGTGTGTATTGCATGAGAAATTCTGGCTCCAGATGACTGCCCATGGGCCATAATGAATTGTGTTCACTATATTCATTTTTTTCCTGCAACTTTTTTCAGCTTATAACCTTGTCTAGACTAAGTAAGAAAATAGACCTAAAAAAAGAAAAAGGGATGCAGCAGGATGCAGGTGGCATCCTGAATCTGCCCATCGATCTCTTACCTCTCAACGCAAAGTATAGGTTCAGTGCACCTAAACGTATGAAGAATCATTGCTCAGTACATAATTTTACTCTTTAACTACTCAATGAATCATAAGGCATCTACACCATTCTCAGCTTTTGAAAAAAAATTATAAATGGAAAACTTTAAGGGGCGCATGTACATATCATACCCTCATATTAATTTATTACTACAGAAGCAAATATATGCATGGAATGTATAAATATATTTGTGATGCATTACTTCGTATGTTTTATTCTTGTAACTTCTATATATGATAGAGGTAGAGAACATCATATATTTGTGATGCATTACTTCGTATGTTTTATTCTTGTAACTTCTATGATAGAGGTAGAGAACATCATAAATAAGCTAATAAAACTAGAAGTTATAATCCAAAATTTTCTTTGTTTTTATATAATTCAGGAGAATCGTGAATGGTGAAGGACTGACCCGTCTTTATTTCAACAAAAGGGGAGTAGCCTATTGTTAGAATATTAATATAAATATAATTATGATCCTCAATTATCGCTAATAGGTCCAGTTATTCATCTCCTCGCACATGTCCAAGCCATCAACCAATTATTCATCATTTTAGACCTAATTGAATCTGCCTCTTACTTTGTGCAGATATTAATCCCATCTTATAAGTTACTAGCACACATAGTCATCAAACATTTCAACATTCCCACCTTACCTTTGACGAGTTTCTTAATACCACAACATCTGATTCTTGAAGCATGTTGTTTATCTATGTTGGGAAAACTTTGTCTTTCCCTCCTCGTGATGTTAAGATAGACACTTATAAATTAAGATAGTAATGGGAGCACAAGAGTTTATGGTCGTCCAATATGGATGTTCTTCCACTATACAAAAGAATAGTAGGATTACAAGAATTTATATTTTACAAAACTGTCTCGGCTTACTCGAGCTTGAGGATTAGGACTCTCAAGCTATCTCACTTCTCTCTCAAAGAAGCTCTCTAACTCTCTATATTAGAGGTTTTCTCTCACTCTAGGAAGTGGATTGTTTTCTTGTCTTGGATGGATAGGAATGAAGGCTTCCACCCCTATTTATACTACTCCACCTTCATAGGGCTGAGCATGGTTCAGTCCAAACCGAAAAAACCGACCGAACCGACCCGAACCGACCCGAAAAAAACGGTTTTATGAGTAGGGCGGTTCGAGTCGGTTTGAAAACTTTTCAATCCGAACCGACCCGAACCGACCGAATATAGTGCAATACTACCCATTCTGATCTCAAACCCTACCCAACACGTCCCCAAAGAGCCAAAAACTCAAACCCTAAACTAATTTTCTGAATCAGTATGGGTTGAAAACAATATCATTATATCAGTGTGTAATGCTTCATAATCTCCTACTTTGTTGATACATTTTTTTCTTTAACACAATTTGTTGTTTGATAAGTTTGATGAAGTTAGAACCGAACAAACCGAACCGAACCGCACCGAACCGACTTACAACAATTTGATTCGGTTTTGAATTATAGGCGGTTCAGTTCGGTTGTTCAAATTTTGGAAAAAACCGAACTGAACCGACCGTTGCACACCCCTACACCTTCATAATGAGTGGTGGGGATTAATTAGATCCAATGGTGGAGATTAGCTCTCTAGAATTCTCCACACATATATTTACTTTCTAGAGATTTCTAAGGAATCTCTACATTCATCCATTCTATTCCATACTCTTCCAGAATGTTCCAGAAGGCTCCACACATCTCTAGAATATTCTAGAGGATTCCACACACTTCTAGAGGATTCTACACTTCTCTAGAGTTCTCCAGAAAGTTCTAGAATTTTCTAGAATCTTCCCAATTAAGGAGGGATCCCAACAATCTAACCTCCACAAAAGCCTTTCCTTCAACTTCAAGGGTGGGTATTTTGTGGTCACATAAAACACCTGCAGCAGGGCATTTCAAGATGGACCATCTTACTTTGATGCCGGAGAACATCCTCCTAGATCTCAAAACACTTATCAAAAACAGTAATACTTAGCCATTCATTTGTCCTACATGTGTACCATTTCACAGTTTTGCATCGCACGCGTTCCTTTAAAAAAAAAAGGAAGTTAGTCAAAAAAGCAAGTCTCAAAATTCTTTCAAAAGCCATAAAGCACCTAGTTAGATATAAAGGGAAGAATATATATTAGTTGGTAACCAATTCTAAGCTTTTTGTTTCACGGGATAAATTTAATATGATAAAAAAGGAATAATTTAAGCATTAAACCACTCCGAGTTTAAGTACTTATCACCTAGCACATCATGTTGCATTTTATCCAAGTTCATAATAAAAGCATTAGTATGCCCTTTGTTTATATAATTGCAAAATTATTTCTGTCTCGCAAATTATAAGGATCATACGGAGCTACTCTCATGAACCATGCACAAATCTATTGCGATGCATATACAACACGCCCAGTGTGAGGCATGCACGGGACAAACGATCGTGCTTCGCCTTACTTCACATGTTATCATCTCCTTGTCGGTTCCTTATATTGCAGTTGGCGGTCCTAAATCCTAATATACAAAATACTCTGGTTTTATTGCTTGCCTAATTACAATTCTTCAAGTTCATGCAAAATTAATTCAAAACCAAAATGATGTTTTATGCTACATGCATTTCTATATTTTCTAAAAGATTTTGATTTGCACTTTGATTTTTTAGGACGAATGGCCATAATATATAGGTTGTTAATTCACATCAAACATCTTTTAAATTAACTTGCCAACTACTTGGATGACAATGAGCTGAAATCCAAAACCCTCTTGAACTTTTGGGGGAATTGCAGACTTGCAGTAAGCCCCCATCAGCTTTTTTTTATTATAATAAACCCCCTGAACTCTAGGGCTCGTTGCTGCGCATAACTCCTAAAGTTCTTGGCTTTAGTCTAATAAAAAAAACATTGATAGCGATATGCTGCAACTCTCCAAAAGCTCATATGGTTTTCAATAATTTACCCTACAGCCGTTGCATAAATGGGATCAACAGAAAACTTAAATATGACAAGTTGGCACACAAGTATGTGAACGCGACGTGAACAAAGGCCCACGCCCACCCGATTGATTAAGTTGCTATCAGGAGGCTATATAAAGGAACAGTGTTCCTAGGGTTTTGTCAGCGCAAGGAGAGAGATTTTTTCCGGCTTAGGTTGTTTTTTTTTTCGGCAGAAGAAATTCAGAACAGGAGAAAATAGAAGAGGAGTGTGCGGCTGTGCAAAAGAAAAAGGCAGAGGTCTATTTTTTTGGGTTTTGTGCATCCTTTTGAGAGAGTTTTTGTATGAGGGATTTGAGAGTTTGTTTGAGGGTTTAGATTGAGTGATTGTAAACCCTAGTTGTATTCTCTCCCTCTATTAATGGATCTCCCCCCCTCCTTGCCCCGTGGACGTAGGCAATTTGTCGAACCACGTAAAAATTAATTGTACTGCTATTTGTGTGATTTGTAATAGCTTTTAGGTTCCCTCGACGCGCAGTCCTAGAGCTGACGAGAGGAAGAGCTAATATCCCACTTTTATGAGATATTAGGCTTCAGATTCTTGTTCCCTTTGAGAAACAAGAATTCTTATTGCGACCTGATTCTCTTGTTGTGCTGCCGAAGTGCTACCGAAATTTCCGCTGCGCGCAACAAGTGGTATCAGAGCCCAGATTTCAGATCTAGGGTGTTTTGGATTAGGTGGAGGAAGATTCAGTTGGAAGCTTGGTTCTTAGAGTTCTAGGCTTTGGTGGAAATAGGATTTGAAGTTGCCGTTGTAGATCTCGCTTTCCTCGTGTGGTTAGGAGTTCTATTTGGAATCCAATCTAGGGTTCAGTTGGGTAACTTCTTATTCCTTTCAAAGTTTGAATCTTTCTTTGCAATTTGGAGTTAGTTTGCAATGGGAGAAGAAGGTGAAAGCAGCAAGTCAATGACGAGTACAATATAAGTTGGTTTTCAGAAAACTAAGATTAGTGTGGTGAAGTATGATGGCAAAATCAACTTTGGCTTGTGGATGAGCGACGTACATGATGCGCTCAATGCTCAGAATTTGGAAGAGATCATCATGGTCCACGAGAGGTCACCTAAATATGAAGAGGCGGTATGGGAGAAGATGAATAGGAACGCTTGTGGGGTGATTAGGTCCTGTTTGGAACATGAGCTGAAATATAATGTGATTGGGGTGACGTCTGCAATGAAGATGTGGAAAATTCTCAATAACAAGTATCTCACGAAGAGTGTTGAGAACAGATTACACTTGCTGCGAATACTCTTCAGATTTCAGATGTCCAGAGGCACCTCGCTAGCGACTCATGTGAACAACTACACTAAGTTATTGTCGGACTTGGCGAATATTGATGAGAAGATATCGGATGAGTACAAGGCGGTTATTTTGTTGGGCTCCTTACCCGATGAGGAGTATGATACCTTCGTGCTCACTTTGTTGAACGGGAGATCTTCTATCAGCTATAGTGAAGTAACTAACGCTTTGACGAACTACGATTTGAGGAGGAAGGATAAGGAGACTTCCCGCGCTAGTACTTCAGGAGAGGCCTTATCGACGAGAGGTAGAAGCTCATATCCGAAAGGTGGTAATAGAGGGAGGTCAAAGTCTAGAGGCCGCCACCAATTAGCAAAGAACCAATGTGCATTCTACAAGGAGCAGGGACATTGGAAGAGAGACTGCCCGAAGCTCAAGGAGAAGGAGAATGGTAAGAAAAATGGCCCGAAGGCCAATGAGGTGAACGTTACGAAAAGCGATGATTCTGATGATTCGTGTTTTTCTCTATTGATTACTCCGGAGGTGAACCATGTGGATGAATCAAATTGGATACTTGATTCCGGCGCTACTTATCATGTGACCCCTAAGCGAGACTGGTTTGCATCTTTTGAGAAAGTCGACGGGGGTGTTGTTGTCATGGGAAATGATCAATCCTGTGGCGTTTGTGGGATAGGTACCGTGCGGATTAGGATGCACGATGGAGTAGTCCGTGAATTAAAAGAGGTGAGATTCGTTCCTCAGCTGAAGTAGAATCTTATCTCAGTTGGAGCTTTGGAGGCGAAGGGATTCAAGGTGACTTTCGAAAACGCTGTAGCGAAGGTTACTAAGGGATCATTGGTGGTGATGAAGGGAGTCCGCAGTCAAAATTTGTATTATCTGAAGGGAAGCACCGAGATTGGCCAGGTTGCTTCGGCTATTTCAGAAGCGGACATGAGCAGACTTTGGCACTGTAGGTTGGGGCACACAGGTAAAAAGTCACTGTATGCATTATGCAAGCAGGGGCTATTGAAGGGAGCCAAGAGTGGGAAGATTGAGTTCTGTGAGCATTGTGTTCTTGGCAAGAAGACGAATGTGAAGTTTAGGACTGCCATTCATCAGACGAGGGGCATCCTGGACTACGTGCACACAGACGTTTGGGGTCCCACCAAGACTGCATCACTTGGTGTTCAACATTGGTTCATCACTTTTGTAGATGACTATTCTAGGCGTTGTTGGGTGTACACCATGACGAAGAAGAGTGAAGTCCTAGATTTGTTTGTGGAGTGGAAGAAGATATTAGAACTGCAGACTGGGAGAAAGATCAAGACGTTGCGATCCGACAACGATGGTGAGTATACTTCTGACCCCTTTCAGCAGCTATGTCGAGACGAGGGCATAGAGAGACACTTCACAGTTAGTCATACACCGCAACAAAATGGGGTGGCAGAGAGATTAAATCGGTCTTTACTGGAGAAGATCCGATGCTTATTGTCGCAGAGTGGTTTGGAGAAGATCTTTTGGGCTGAGGCACTTACATATAGAGTGGTTTGGAAAAGATCTTTTGGACTGAGGCACTTACATATGCGAGCCACCTCATTAATAGGCTGCCTTCATCTACGATTAAGGGGAAAACCCCTATGGAGATGTGGTCGGGAAAGCCAGCACATGACTATGACCAGCTCAAGGTATTTGGGTGCCCTGCATATTATTATGTTAGAACTGATAAATTAGAACCTCGAGCTAGGAAGACCATATTTGTAGGATTCAAGCGTGGTGTCAAGGGATACAAGGTTTGGGATCCAGTGGATAAGAAGATTGTGCTGAGTAGGGATGTCACATTCGATGAGACTTCTATCTTGAAGCTTCCCAGCTCTCATCAGGTGGAGAGCGACCCGACGGAGGAGATATCGCAGGTGGTGGAGATCGATGCAGCTCCACATTGTTCAGATGGTACAGTATCCATGCAGGTGCCGACTGAGGTGACGTCAGGCGAGCACGATGGTGACACGGAGGATACGAGTACAAATGTGCAGGATCAGGAACCGACGGCTCAGGTTCAGGATTCTATTGCGGTTCGGAGACAGAGGAGAAACATACAAATGCTAGCACGGTATGCCGACACAGTTACGTATGCACTTTCGATGGAGAGTATCGATGAAATGATGCCTACTACATTCAGAGAGGCCGAACAGAGTTCGGAGGCTGATTCATGGCAGGTGGCTATGCAGGAGGAGATGAAGTCTCTTCATAAGAACGATACATGGGAGCTTGTTGAGCTTCCAAAAGGGCGGAAGGCAATTGGTTGCAAGTGGGTATACACGAAGAAGGAGGGCATTGAGGGCACTCCATTGAGGTTCAAAGCTAGGTTGGTTGCGAAGGGATATGCACAGGAGGAAGGTATTGACTATAATGAGGTTTTCTCTCCGGTGGTGAAGCACTCTTCGATTCAGATTTTGCTAGCTTTGGTGGCACAGTATGGTTTAGAGTTAGATCAGTTGGATGTGAAGATAACATTTCTTCATGATGATCTTGATGAAGAAATATATATGACTCAGCCATTGGGATTCCGAGCTGCAGGGAAAGATAAGTTGGTTTGCAGATTAAAGAAATCACTATACGGTTTGAAGCAGTCTCTTCGACAGTGGTATAGGTGATTTGATGGTTTTATGCTTGGTCATTCGTACACTCGGAGCCAGTTTGATCCTTGCGTATATTTTCGCAAGTTGAAAGGAGGTGCGTACATCTATTTGTTACTTTATATCGATGACATGTTGGTTGCCTCTACTTCCAGGTCGGCTATAGATGAGTTGAAAGTTTAACTTTCAAATGAGTTTGAGATGAAGGACTTGAGTGAGGCCAAACGCATTTTGGGAATGGAGATCGGCAGAGACAAGAAGAATGGCAGAATTTGTTTGACACAAGCAGCTTATTTGAAGAAGGTTCTACAGCGATTCCATGTTAGCATGGATACAAAGCCAGTTAGTGTACCTTTGGGAGCCCATTTGAAGCTTTCAGCTGGTCTTTCACCAAAGTCGGTTGAAGATCGAGAGTTAATCTCGAAGACTCCATATGCGAGCGCGGTTGGGAGCTTGATGTACGCGATGATATGTACGAGGCTGGATTTGTCACAGGCGGTAAGCATGGTTTCGAGATGCATGCATGATCCGGGAATGGGTCATTGGGACACCGTGAAATGGATTTTGAGGTACATTCGAGGTACGCTCAATGTTGGTTTAGTTTATGAGCGGGACACTACAGGTGGGCAGCTATACATTGGCTATGTTGATTCGGATTATACCGGGGATTTGGATAAGCGCCGGTCTACGACAGGGTATGTGTTCACTTTGACCCGTGCGCCGGTGTGTTGGAGATGCACCTTACAGTCGACGGTGGCTTTGTCTACGATGGAGGCAGAGTATATGGCGGTTACGGAGGCTGTGAAGGAGGCTATTTGGCTTCGAGGACTTTTGGAGGAACTTGGTATATCGCAGAGGTCCGTCACTATTCATTGTGATAGCATGAGTGCTATCTATTTGGCGAAGAATCAGGTTTTTCATGCGAGGACGAAGCACCTTGACGTTCGTTATCACTTCGTTCGAGATGTTCTTGAAGATGACGATGTGGAAATTGTGAAAGTCCACACGAAGGATAATCCGGCGGATATGCTCACTAAGGTGGTTCCGAGCAACAAGTTTGATCATTGTCGAAACTTGTTGCATATTCCTGATTATTGAGGCCGTTGGCGGCCATTTGGGTGAACTACGTTCGGCTTGATTCCTTGGGCAAGAGGATACGTAGGCAGTCATGTTTGATGCAGCCGGTTTGGATTAGTTGATTTTGATGGGGTGAGATTGTTTGGACTCTCGTTCAGGTTCTCGACTTGTTGTGGATTGAGTCCGTTGTCGTGAATTGTTTCACGGCGTACTTCACCGAGGTGGAGAATTGTGAACGCGACGTGAACAAAGGCCCAGGCCCACCCGATTGATTAAGTTGCTATCAGGAGGCTATATAAAGGAACAGTGTTCCTAGGGTTTTGTCAGCGCAATGAGAGAAATTTTTTCTGGCTTAGGTTTTTTTT
Organism: Asparagus officinalis; assembly: GCF_001876935.1. Classification (NCBI taxonomy): domain Eukaryota; kingdom Viridiplantae; phylum Streptophyta; class Magnoliopsida; order Asparagales; family Asparagaceae; genus Asparagus; species Asparagus officinalis. The sequence goes on along the minus strand of NC_033797.1, from coordinate 24,104,169 downwards.
TTCGGCAGAAGAAATTCAGAGCAGGAGAAAATAGAAGAGGAGTGTGCGGCTGTGCAAAAGAACAAGGCAGAGGCCTATTTCTTTGGGTTTTGTGCATTCTTTTGAGAGAGTTTTTGTATGAGGGATTTGAGAGTTTGTTTGAGGGTTTAGATTGAGTGATTGTAAACCCTAGTTGTATTCTCTCCCTCTATTAGTGGATCTCCCCCCTCCTTGCTCCGTGGACGTAGGTAATTTGCCGAACCACGTAAAAATTGATTGTACTGCTATATGTGTGATTTGTAATAGCTTTTAGGTTCCCTCGACGCGCAGTCCTAAAGCTGACGAGATGAAGAGCTAATATCACACTTTTATGAGATATTAGGCTTCAGATTCTTGTTCCCTTTGAAAAACAAGAATTCTTATTGCGACCTGACTTTCTTGTTGTGCTGTCGAAGTGCTGCCGGAATTTCCGCTGCGCGCAACAAAGTATATATCCAAAATATTTCAAATTCACATAAAAACTACAGCTTATATCAGCTGAAGACAAATAACCAAACAAATTGTCAGACATTTTAATGGGTTAGTCGGTACGGAAAAAAGGGATAATATAAAGAAACCCAGGAAATTCCAACGCATAAACGCAAAGGACCACATTGCTGGAATAAGTGATTCGTGAATTTTATAATCTCAAAAGAAAAGAATATTATATTTTTGGGTTTTTTGCTATTGGTCCCTTACATCTTCAATTTTTGAACTAATCCCTCAAATCATATAATTTGCTATTTGATCCCTCAAATATTACCAGTTCTAAATAAAAATTGTGCAGAAATATAAGTGCCTCAGAGATCGGGGTTCCGATGAACGCGAGCCGGCAAGCCCTCTCTTTGTGTCACGCCCTCTCTTTGTGTCATGCCCCAGGCCGCAGGCTCGTTAGCACATACGTGTAAGTAGTAGGACCTGTTGGATTTTTTGGTCGAAACCGCTTTCCAAAATGAGTTTTCAAACTATATATATTAACTACAATTACTTTTCATAAATGCTTAGTAGCCTAGTGGAAAGTTAATGTTTTAGTGTTTCAAAATGTCTCTTGTTCGAGGCTTACAAACGGCAAGCCGAGAAGTGTTTTATTTGAATTAATCACTCATAAGTTCTAGTGGACCAGGGGCCGGGGGCCAATGGGCCGGGAATCGGGGCTAATCGGCCTGAGACGCTAAGTGACGCTTTGTTAGGCACAATTCGCACGGAGGCATCGGGGTGATATGGCGTTGTTTGGAGCCACGTTGGCTGCCACTATGGTCGCCACGGAGGTGGTCTTGTAGGCTGTTTCGCAACATGCGGACGAGCTACGTATTCGCACGAGAATGTGACCCTAGCATTCTCGTAGTTTGACAAGGTTCGCTCGTTCGACGAGGTTCATCTATCATACGAGGTTCGCATGTTTGACGATGTTCGCTCGTTCGACGAGGTTCGTCTGTCATATGAGGTTCGCTTGTTCTACGAGGATCGCCTGTCATACTAGGATCGCCTGTTTGACGACATTCGTTTGTCAAACGAGGTTCGTCTGATTTGCTGAGACGTGACCCTCGCGTTTCGTAGCAACGCGTCCATTGATTGCCTCGTATTCAAGAGTTACTGCATGCAGCAATTACAATAGCATTAAGAGCAATTTAATGCATTGATGTTACAATCTTAATTGCCATTGAGATTTGTAACAGTCACATTAATTGCTAGTGACTCTTGAGCTGGCCTTAGAGACCTATAAATAACGCCCTTGGGCAGCTCTTGGTGGTTGCTGGAAACTCTCGCGAGCGTGGAATACGAACGTCGGTATACACACGCGAGCTTGGAAAATGAACGTCGGATCGACGTTGTTGTTGTTGTTGTTGTTGTGCTGCTGCTGCAAAAACTATGCCCGCAGGAACCCTGAAACCGAAAGGTTTTGAACCGAAAGGTTCTGAGATCGAGGAGATCTTTTGCCTTGACCGAAAGGTCTTATAGATCGAGGAGATCTTGACAATACTGGGTTGGTGCACACCAGAGTATTATACTGTTGTTCCTAGAAACAGTTTGGCCTTGAGATCATTGCACCGGAGTAGGTCAAATATTGTTTTAAGCACAACGTTTCACAAATGCACAACAGTTAATTGAAAAAAATTAAAATAACAACACATCTAAATTTCTCTATTTAATTCCAGATTTAACCATAATTTCTAACAGGACCTACCAAGTATAATATGTTATTTAGCTCAATCCACTGTTAAAATTAACCAATTAATATTACACTTGATTTTTAGACTTACCGATTTAAACCACACAATTCCACTGTAAATTTTCTAAGTGAGACTAAAGTTTGGGTCTCACGCTTTGACCGCAGGTACTGGGGACGAAGTAGAGGGAGAACTAGAAGTCATATGAAGGGGCCTAATACGAACAGGAAGTCCAACTCGGTAGGGCCCATTGGTCGTGGTCCTTGCTAGGGGTGTGCAACGGTCGGTTCGGTTTGGTTTTTACCAAAATTTAAACAACCGAACCGAACCGCCTATAATTCAAAACCGAACTGAACTGTTGCAAGTCGGTTCGGTGCGGTTCGGTTCAAAATCCACCCCACCTCCCACCCAAAAAAGAGCATTTCACAAATCCTTAAATATAATTCTTTTTTATTATTTAGGGATTTGATATTCTAAAATTTGTTTTGAAACAAACAAGTTTTATATAATTCTAAAACCCAAAAAAAAACCCACTTTTTGATCCTAGAATTTGAAATCCCACCCAAATGCCAATTTTTTTTTTTAAAACAAACATCCCCTTATAATATCTTAAAGCCCCTTAAGTTAGACAACCCCTGACTTTCAAAATATCTGAAAGCCCCCTAAGTTTAGATATTATCAGAAACTTCCTTTAATTTTAAGATTTTTCCAGGAAACCCTACTAAAAACATGAATCCTAATTTTCCGTGTCTGACTCTTCTCACCCGGACCATTTCCTTCTAATCAAGGGCGAAAAGTAAAAATAAATAAATAACTTACTTTGCAATAGAAAACAACAACAAGAAAAATATCGAAAAAAATAAATAGCTAAACAATCATGCCGGCAATCTCTCAATCTTTCTTTTGTTCATCAAGAAGCCCGCAAAAATCATCTCTCAATCTCACCAAAGATCTTCACAAATCCGGAAATTCTCTAATATTTTTGTTTCTTCTCTACTTCTTTTTACAATACACATGTTATTTTGGTTCTCTTACTAAACTCTAGAGTCTACACTTAGAAGACGCATACTTATAAAGTTAAAAGCGCTAAGCAAGAATTCTAATTTGTAAAGATTACAGTCTAGTAGTCCTTTTCCATACTCGATTATTACTGTCTTATATATTCTTGATAGACAAATTCTTTGCATAGAAGAGATGCACATATTTCACAAATAAGCTTACATCTTTCAATCTAACATATTTACAAGCTAATCCTCAAATTGGACTGAGATTTTAAATCAAATGATTTTAAAGAGGTGATTTTGAAAGCCCAAATACACGTATTTGAAATCCCACCCTCACCCTTCGTATTTACCAAATCCAAATCCGGACCCGACGACTCCCCCGATCCCGACTCCTCCTCCCTCTCGTTTCTCAGCGGCGATCCCTCTCGTTTCTCAGCGGCGATCTCGAATCTCCAGGTATCTCTCCTCTCTCCTCTCTCCCCCTCTCCTCTCTCCCCTTCTCCTCTCTCGTCGAAACCCTAGATCTGATCTAGGGTTTCGGTCTCCCCCTTTCTCCTCTCCCCCCTTCAAGAGTGGAATCTACGCTTTCCGCGGTAATTAAATAATATATCTCACCCATCTGAGACAGCTCACGGGAGGACGCCGCCGCATCGCCACATTGGACGGGGGCGGTGACCAGATCTCATACTCTTTATAAAGGATAAGGTTTTGTTTCATTTTATTATTTGTTTGTTTCTGTTTTTTTTTAAATGCAGGGAATAGAATGCCTTTGAGAACAATGAATGATTGGAGTATGGATATGAGATTTGGGTTGCTGAGGATAATGGTTGGTACGCTCTCCCAAGCTTTGTGTTTATTGTGAATGGATAAACTGTTGGATTTTTTGGTCAAAAATAGCTTTCCAAAATGAGTTTTCAAACTATATATATTAACTACAATTACTTTTCATAAATGCTTAGTAGCCTAGTGGAAAGTTAATGTTTTAGTGTTTCAAAATGTCTCTTGTTCGAGGCTTACAAACGGCAAGCCGAGAAGTGTTTTATTTGAATTAATCACTCATAAGTTCTAGTGGACCAGGGGCCGGGGGCCAATGGGCCGGGAATCGGGGCTAATCGGCCTGAGACGCTAAGTGACGCTTTGTTAGGCACAATTCGCACGGAGGCATCGGGGTGATATGGCGTTGTTTGGAGCCACGTTGGCTGCCACTATGGTCGCCACGGAGGTGGTCTTGTAGGCTGTTTCGCAACATGCGGACGAGCTACGTATTCGCACGAGAATGTGACCCTAGCATTCTCGTAGTTTGACAAGGTTCGCTCGTTCGACGAGGTTCATCTATCATACGAGGTTCGCATGTTTGACGATGTTCGCTCGTTCGACGAGGTTCGTCTGTCATATGAGGTTCGCTTGTTCTACGAGGATCGCCTGTCATACTAGGATCGCCTGTTTGACGACATTCGTTTGTCAAACGAGGTTCGTCTGATTTGCTGAGACGTGACCCTCGCGTTTCGTAGCAACGCGTCCATTGATTGCCTCGTATTCAAGAGTTACTGCATGCAGCAATTACAATAGCATTAAGAGCAATTTAATGCATTGATGTTACAATCTTAATTGCCATTGAGATTTGTAACAGTCACATTAATTGCTAGTGACTCTTGAGCTGGCCTTAGAGACCTATAAATAACGCCCTTGGGCAGCTCTTGGTGGTTGCTGGAAACTCTCGCGAGCGTGGAATACGAACGTCGGTATACACACGCGAGCTTGGAAAATGAACGTCGGATCGACGTTGTTGTTGTTGTTGTTGTTGTGCTGCTGCTGCAAAAACTATGCCCGCAGGAACCCTGAAACCGAAAGGTTTTGAACCGAAAGGTTCTGAGATCGAGGAGATCTTTTGCCTTGACCGAAAGGTCTTATAGATCGAGGAGATCTTGACAATACTGGGTTGGTGCACACCAGAGTATTATACTGTTGTTCCTAGAAACAGTTTGGCCTTGAGATCATTGCACCGGAGTAGGTCAAATATTGTTTTAAGCACAACGTTTCACAAATGCACAACAGTTAATTGAAAAAAATTAAAATAACAACACATCTAAATTTCTCTATTTAATTCCAGATTTAACCATAATTTCTAACAGGACCTACCAAGTATAATATGTTATTTAGCTCAATCCACTGTTAAAATTAACCAATTAATATTACACTTGATTTTTAGACTTACCGATTTAAACCACACAATTCCACTGTAAATTTTCTAAGTGAGACTAAAGTTTGGGTCTCACGCTTTGACCGCAGGTACTGGGGACGAAGTAGAGGGAGAACTAGAAGTCATATGAAGGGGCCTAATACGAACAGGAAGTCCAACTCGGTAGGGCCCATTGGTCGTGGTCCTTGCTAGGGGTGTGCAACGGTCGGTTCGGTTTGGTTTTTACCAAAATTTAAACAACCGAACCGAACCGCCTATAATTCAAAACCGAACCGAACTGTTGGAAGTCGGTTCGGTGCGGTTCGGTTCGGTTTGTTCGGTTCTAACTTCATCAAACTTCTTATCAAACAACAAACTGTGTTAAAGAAAAAAAGATATCAACAAAGTAGGAGATTATGAAGCATTAAATACTGATATAATGATATTATTTTCAACCCATAATGATTCAGAAAATGAGTTTAGGGTTTGAGTCTTTGACTCTTTGGGGACGGGTCGGGTGAGGTTTGAGATTAGAATGGGTAGTATTGCACTATATTCGGTCGGGTCGGGTCGGTTCGGGTTGAAAAGTTTTCAAACCGATCCGAACCGCCCTACTCATAAAACTGATTTTTTCGGGTCGGTTCGGTTGGTTTTTTCGGTTTGGACCGAACCATGCTCAGCCCTAGTCCTTGCTAAATTTAAAAGAGGAAACAATTACCTTCAACTTTTTGAGTTATTTATTATCGTTACGTTTATTTAATTAAGATTCGCTTACTAATAGTGGATACAAGTATGAATATTATATGATTTCGTAAGAAAAATCTATAGTCCATATTCACCAACTCAAATATAGATACAAATTGAATTAGAGAGAACATATAAGATTACAAAGCTTACAAAGCTGATATTAGGAGAAAAAATAAGATGAAAATATAGAAATATTTTGAATAATATAGAAATGTTTTGAATAAAAACTATCTCAACTTAGAGTCATCTAATGTTTTTTGACAACGGATTAAGGATATGATATGCGTCATATATCATATATCATATCTATATCCTCTTACTAATTATATATATATATATGAATGTGAACACAAATAAGGCCAAAGTCTTAGTCCATTTTTCCACCAAAATCTAATTATATTTATACTACATATAAAAGAGTATTGCATTGTCAAAACTTTTTATTTTTATTTTTATTTCCTTCTAAGTTTGATAATTTTTAAATAGATCATTAGTTGTAATTAATCATTCACTAATTATATATAACATCTCACTAATTATGTATTTCTTCACTTTTTCAAAACCTTTGGTCACACTATTATTTTATTATTTTATTATGTTATTAAATAGAAAATTTGAAATTTATCCCAAATTTATCTTCACATGATATTTAGAATTCTAAAAAATTTAAAATAATAAAAATTCATTAGACTTATATCTTATGCTTTTGGGTTTCACCTCTTATGGGGACTCGCTGTTATATTTCATCTTATTAACCTTTTAAAAGTATGATAGTATTATAAAAAATATTTTATATTTATTATAATGACAAGTGTAAAATTCCATAGCCTTCATTACCAAAAAAAAGTAATAAACATATATCTCATTAATATAAAAATATTACACATGTGATGATGACAAGCGGGCAACAAGTTGCGCCGCTAATCCTTTCTGAATTGTAAAACTTAACCTACGAAACACATATTATTTCATTATAATTGAAATAGTATTAATGGTATAATAATTTTAATAGTGTTTTTTAAATTAATGAATTACACTGTAATTTAATAATTATATAATTTAGTGAATTATTTACTAATAGTTTAATAAACTAATTATGAAATTAAAATGTAGCTAATAATAGTATTATAATTATGCTATGTAGATTAGTATATTTAAAAGAGAAAAAATTATTCAATAATAGTATTATAATTATTTCAATAAATTATGAATAAATTATAACAATTATCTAAACTAGAATAGTTAATCATACAGTACTTTATACACAGTTTTATCGTAAAATTTATTCATTTAAACAAAATTATAATTGTTTAGATTTTATATTGCTATACAAGTCATTTCATTATTTTGCATATAATAAAAAATTTGAAAATATAAATCAAAACAAGTATGCTCTTCGTGCAAAGCACCTGTACTTTACTAGCTAGTCAAATACAAATAAGGATTAAATAAGGGGTATATGTACAGATAAAAGATGAAAGGGAGGAAACCATATAAGATCAGAAAACATACAAGTTGTAACCTACAAGAACTGTTTGAATTATCATAAATTTATCAAATCATAATACACTGAATATAAATGTTTGATTTATTTGGAAATAAACAATTAGGTCTCTCAAAACTAACATCAAATTCATTAATCAACTTGTAAAAATAACTTTGAGTGTATGAGCGATATTTGGATCTGGAGATATTTACAAGTTGTAACCTACAAGAACTGTTTGAATTATCATAAATTTATCAAATCATAATACACTGAATATAAATGTTTGATTTATTTGGAAATAAACAATTAGGTCTCTCAAAACTAACATCAAATTCATTAATCAACTTGTAAAAATAACTTTGAGTGTATGAGCGATATTTGGATCTGGAATCCTCTATTAATATCTACTAATAAAGAGATCTTAGCCTTTGATTTATCAATCAAAGGCCAAGATCTCATCCTTATCCTCCCCTACTTTTGCTCATGAGAACATCTTGACATTTGATTGATAAATCAAAGACCAAGATTCCATTAGAATATATTAGAAAGCTCCTCATTAGTAGAGGATCCCAATCCGTGAGGATAAATGATAAGGTATACTACAAGTAATAGTGAAGGAAATCGCACCTGGAGAAGATCAGAGGACCTCGTCGGCGACGACGACGGTGGTCGGCATCG
>NC_033797.1:24065563-24093878 GCF_001876935.1 Asparagus officinalis | reverse complement strand
AATTTTGACATTTTGGCTAAACCATGTTTTGAAACTTTACAAAATAATTTTATAGACTTGAAGAAAAGTGTAAAGTGTTGTTATGAAGTCTATAAACAATGAATGTAGTATTTTATCAAAATACACATATGATGCACTAAAACATGATTTCATTGAACTAAATAAAATTGATATTGATGAAATCATATATATGCATGTAAGTATGAAACAAAAATATATTTTCTAATTATATTTAATTGTTTCATATTAAAACTTAAAAACTACCAAACCTATATATATATATATAAATGTTTTGAAACCCTATGAAATGATTTTATAGACTTAATGAAATATGTATACAATGATTGTTAAGTCCATTAACCAAAACTTGTGTATATATATAACTATATATATATATCCAAAACGTGTATGTGTGTATATGATTGAGCTTAAAGTACTAACACACATAATATAAAACCTAAACTAAATATACCCAAACTTGATTGATTTTCGATGTAGCTCAACTTGGTACACTTGCGGATGAAGCTAGAACTTGGATCTTCAATTTGAATTGCATAGGCTTCACTTCACAATTCCGCCAACATCCGTTGGATATGTTGACACTTAATTATATCTTCAATTATTTCTTTTTCTTTTAAGAAATAATTTATAATTTAAGAGACAACTAAGTGACACTTAATTATATGTTCATTAATGATACCCTTGAAAAGGACACATTACTGTTTTGTCTCTCGACTAGATGTTTAAGTAGATTCACTCATTTACTGAAACGTAGATCTTAGATTCTAGAGACAAACAAGTGAAATTGCACAAACTTTCATGTAAAAAGATTCAGTATACCGTAATAAAGACGGATAACATGAGAAGAATTGTGAAGGTAATAGTGAATATAAAATATGAGGGATAATGTTAAATTTAAAATTAAAGTGAGGTCTATGTAAAATTAATGTTTATCATTTATTCCCTAATTGCTCGACACACATCATGGGAGCTTGTATGCAAATATCTAAGGTCCGACACCAAGAGAAGAAGACACCACAAAATTAAATAATAAGACAAATTGAAAATTTAATATGCATGTAATCAAATTTAGAATTTGGGAAAGCACATGCAGAAGTAGTTTAAATATTGAAATTTGGTTGTCATTAGCCCAAGACTAAATTAGTCAAATCACACCCCCCTAGGTCCACTTCAAATGTATTGTGTCTTTTAAGAGGATGCTTGCAAGTGGAGTCGGTAAATTGGTAGGAGTTAGATATCCTTCATCAAAGTCTTTTTGTTGTACTTGCTTGTCCCCTAATCGATGCTAACCTAGAAAGCCACATATCCTTTTAAGGATCAAAGTTTTAGCAAACTAAAAACAAGATATTTAAGTTAAATAGGAATTTGGTTAAGGGGTTTTGTAACGGGTATATAGTGTTTGTGCGTTCACACTTTTGTCTAGTGTTTCAGAGATACGACACGTACGTATTCAGACCACTATATTCTTAACGACTTGCGTATCCTAATCATGATAGAGGATTTAAATGCATGTTATATTAGCAACATACCAGCTATAAGCGTGAATGAACTTCCTTGTATAGTTGTTTACATTTTTTAATAAGATACTGAGATTTTCATTCACCTTTTCTCTTATCATCAAAGTTTGTTTTATACCTTTTCTTTTGTGTTACAATGGTTAAGAACACCAATGATTCGTCACTGTTAGATAACACAATTGATGCAATTATAATTCGAGTGGGGAAGCTTATGAACGCTATGAAGGTTGTCACATTCATCCTTGTGGTTGAATAATGACGCTCAAGAGTTCAGAATATACGCAACTTGATGGTCAGATGAAGTAAATCTTTACTTAACGCAATTACTTTTGTATTATTCAACCAAAAGATTAATTGTAGCCATGCTGTAATTTTCCTTACAAATGTGAAATTTTGATGTTTTATCCCATTTGCCGTTGAAGGATTAATTGTAAGGTGGGGGGCCTTAGTTTAAGGAAGACAAAGGATTGCAATAATATTTTCCATACATATGGAGAACCTTGTGATCGCCATAAATTCTTCTTTGTACTTACTTGCATTCAATCTTCATAAATTCCTTACACATAAATGAGCCTCTGCTATAAAAGCTTTTGATGTACTTTAAATCCATTTCCATTCTGTGCGTGACTGCATTACCTTCATTTGTTGGGATTGGGATCCTCTACTAATGGATCCTCTATTAATATCTACTAATAAAGAGATCTTAGCCTTTGATTTATCAATCAAAGGCCAAGATCTCATCCTTATCCTCCCCTACTTTTGCTCATGAGAACATCTTGACATTTGATTGATAAATCAAAGACCAAGATTCCATTAGAATATATTAGAAAGCTCCTCATTAGTAGAGGATCCCAATCCCACAGACACACCCCCACACACACAAAAAATTTACGTTGAAAATCTCAAAAAACCCCTCTTAAATATAGGGATTACTAAAAAACTCCTATTATCTTTCAGGCTTTATTAGAAAATTTCCTTTAACTTTGAGATTTTATTAGAAACCCTCTAGCTCAAAGTTAAAGGAGGTTTTCTGAAAAAATTTATAAAAAAAACCCTCCTAAATATCAAAGTTAAAGCGGTTTTTCTAATATTTTAAAAGTTGAAGGAGGTTATCCCATATTTATCCAAAGTTTAGGGTTATTTATTTATTTATTTATCTTTAACCTATTTTATATTAAGCCAAAATCAAAACAATTTCAATCATCTAAACTGTATATATAATCTGATATTAGGATACGCATTGGTTTTTTTTAAACTTATTTTTGTATCCTTATCTGGATCTTCATATTCAATCGCATGCAAATATCGCGTACGTACAAATATTGCATATATGTGTTCATGTTTTCGTTTTTTTCCGAACCGCTTAAGGCAAATGTTGTTTTGTACATGAACACATGGAAGATGTGGAGGGGGTTGTTGGGGGGTGTTGGGAGTTATTAATTTTTGGTTGAGATTGAAAAAGAAAGTTTTGAATCAATAGTTTTGTTTTCTTTCTCATGCTAGACCGTCTAAGTAGAAAAAACGTTTTGAAATTAATGTTTCTTGTCTGTCTCTATAAACTCACAATGAGAAGGATAGAGTTTTTGTTTTTCTTTTCTTCTGTCTACCTAAATTTTAAGATGGATACTCAGAGGGAAATAATAATTAGATGCATGATAATGAACTGAATATGGCCAACATGATACAGAGATTTTTGACCGCAGGATGTTATTTATATATTTTAGTTCATTGATATAAAATTGAATTAACTCAAGGTTTAACTTATATTTATATATGTTATTTTTATTTTTAATTTAAAAGCTTTTCTGTAACATTTTAAAAACAATATTGTTTTGTTATGTTTTTCAGAACAATCACAAAATTCCATAAAAATGGTTTGAATTACTTTAGTATAAAATAAATAACTTTAGTCTAAGAGCTGAGTGTTGGATTTAAATCTAATTAAATCTATTTGTGGGCACATATGATTAATCAACGTGTATTACTATCTTTAAGGATAACCCACTTAAAGTGATCAATCAATTTGGGTTAATAGGTATTTAAATAAATCATGGGGGTTATATGTGCAGATACCAGGTTGTAATTGTAATTTGATGAGGGGCCAAATTACAAATGTACAACACCTATATATAAGGGGTTATGGTCCCTAATCTAGGGTTAACCACTCTCATTCTCTTATCCCCATCTAAAGAGATCCATAAGAGAGAAACCCTAAGGTTAGAAGATCATCAAAACCCTAATCAAGTTTTCTTTAATGGATTCAGGTATATGCTTCCGCATCTTTTGATCCTTGTTAATCTCTTTGAATTAAATCATGGCTTTATGGTTTAGATCTCAAGTTTTTATTAGATCTAACAAGTGGTATCAGAGCCACCATTGATTTGTTCTAAGAGATTAAGATTAAAATTAGGGTTCTTTGATCTTAATTTGTGTTTGATTCGGATCCGTTCACGGATGAACAGTAAAGTTTCTTATTTTCGGATGAACAGTAACCGTTTTATTTTCGATGAACAGTAATTTTTTTATTTTCGGGAGAATAGTACAAAAAATTTATTTTCGGATGAACAGTAAAGTTTTTTATTTTCGGATGAATAGTAAAATTCTCATGTTGTTTGGTTTTTCTTTCGATTTTTGGATCTGTAGCATTTATGAACTCTAAAGTTCATTTCTTTTGTGTTTGATTCAATTTTTGAGGTTTGGATCTAAATGATTTGAGTTCAAAAATTGACAGAAAAAATAATTATCTTTTTTTTTGGATTTTTTGATTTGTCGCCAATCTCCAAAACTCCTCGTCGGAGTTGATTCAGCGGCGGCGGTTTCAGAGTAAACCCTCAATGGGTTCGTGCACGTGAAAACGTGCTAAAATTAAGGAGGTGGTTACCTTAATTTTTGGCGAGAAAACTTGCTAAAATTAAGGAGGTGGTTACCTCAATTTTTGGCGAGAAAACTTGCTAAAATTAATGAGGTGGTTACCTCAATTTTTGGCGAGAAAACGTGCTAAAATTAAGGAGGTGGTTACCTTAATTTTTGGCGAGGCTTGAAAGCTTCAAACGAACCTTGCGTTCGTTCTCAAACGAACCCACGTTCGTTCTCTAATGAAACATGCGTTCGTCAAACGCTGCGTTCGTTGACGCTGCGTTCGTTGACGCTGTGTTCGTTCTCAAACAAACATTGCGTTCAAACGAACATTGCGATCATTTGTTCATTGCGTTCAAACGAACATTGCGTTCATTCGTTAATTGCGTTCAAACGAACATTGCGTTCGTTCGTTCATTGCGTTCATTCATTCACAACGAGTATATTGTAGAACTCGTTAAAGTTAGAGCACAGACCAAATAATATGGGCTTTGTTTAATCTTTGGAACTTGTTTAAACATTGGCCTTGACTTGAGAATTTTATTAAGATTTTGGACCTGTGTTTAATTATCGGGTATAAGCTCCTTTAAGCTCATTTTGGGCACAAGGATTAATTGAATTTATCAATTAAATCCTATTTGTGGGTCATAATTCATTATGGGCCCTTAATTAAGCTATGGAAATTCAGTTGATTTAAATTAAATTATTTAATTTAAATTAAATTTGGTAGTGGATCAATTAGTTATTTCAAATAATATGACCCTAAGGTATTAAAGTTGTCTTTCATTCTAAATGATCGATTGAAACAAGAAGTTACCAAAGTAACCTCTCTTGTATAGATTGTTCATGAGGGATGTTAGATGTTTGTGGGTATGTTTTCGTGTAAATATTTAATCGGCCCAAAGGAAGGTTATTATTTATTTTTAGATTGCATACGCATCTGTGATGATAAATACGTGACGATTATAAGGTTTAGATATGGATAATGAATCGATCCAAAGATAGTTTCATTATTTGACATGTGTTATTGTCAGTATTTGATCATTGCAACAAGGTATCACTTGCAATTAATATTACTGTCTAAAGACTTGATATTAATGTTGTACCAGATATCTTGAGATGGGATTTATCATTATTTGAATTTTATTGATCACTAATTAAGGTTAAAAATCTTTTGTTTATTTCAGCTAATGCATCTGCTGCAACAATTTCTGCTAACATCAACTCAATTCCCATGCTCAATGGGACTAATTTCAAGGTTTGGAAAGAGAACATTTTAATTGTTCTTGGCTGCATGGATTTAGACTTTGCATTAAGAACTGAACAACCCCAACCTCTCAATGCGGATAGCACTCCTGATGCAAAGAAGGAGTATGAGAAATGTGAGCGTTCAAATTGTATGAGTCTAATGATCATTAAGCACGGCATTCCGGAAGCCTTCAGGGGCATAGAATCCGAAGGGATTACTAAGGCTAAAGATTTCCTTACCGAAATTAAGAAACGTTTTGCGAAAAACGATAAGGTAGAAACAAGTACACTTTTAGCTCGCTTGATTTCAATAAAGTATAAGGGCAAAGGAAATATCAGGGAGTACATTATGGAAATGTCTCATATTGCTTCAAAGCTTAAGGTACTTAAACTCGATCTTTGTGATGAGTTATTGGTATCAGTTTAAGGTCAATTATAACTGTCAAAAGGAGAAATGGAATCTAAATGAGCTCATTTCATACTGTGTGCAAGAAGAAGACAGGTTGAAGCAAGATAAGACTGAAAGTGCTCATTTGGCCTATGCCTCTAAGGATAAGGGCAAGAAAAGAAAGAATGATAATGAAGCTGCTAAGGGTCCTGTTCAGAAGAAACAACATAAGAATGGTCAGGATTGTTTCTTCTGCAATAAGTCTGGACACGTAAAGAAGAATTGTACCAAATATCACGGCTGGCGTGCTAAGAAGGGTATGTTCCTTACTCTGGTCTGTTCTGAGATTAATTTAGCTTCAGTACCTAGAAACACTTGGTGGTTAGACTCTGGTGCTACTACTCACATAAGTGCTTCTATGCAGGGCTGCCTGAGCTACCGGAAGCCAAGTGATGGTGAAAGATACATCTTTGTGGGCGATGATCAATCGGTAGATGTGGAAGCAATTGGACACTTTAGGTTGTTGTTAGAAACTGGTTCTTATTTGGATTTGAAAGATACTTTTGTAGTACCGTCTTTTAAACGGAATTTGATTTCAGTTTTTGTATTGGACAAATCAGATTATTCTTGTTCATTTGGAAACAATCAATTCAGTTTATCTTTTAATTCAAATATTGTAGAAACTGGTTACTTGAGTACTTTAAAGAGATTAAGTGCCAATAGATCTTCGGATGTCTTAGAATTGATACATACTGATATTTGTGGGCCATTCCCTACGGCATCTTGGAATGATCAATAATATTTTATATCATTCATAGACGATTACTCACGTTATGGGTACATATATCTCATTCATGAGAAATCTGAGTCTCTGGTGTGACGTATCATATTCTGACATCTCTGCTCAAAAGGAAATAAGGGTTTAGGAGTCAAAATAGACCTCTATAAATAGCGTATCACAATACAATTTTCACAACATATAGTATTTGCACAAATACTTTAAACTTATACAAAAATAGTTGTCATAAAAAAAAATTCTCAAATTTTGAGATATACGCATATATCGTCCTCACTCATACTAGGAAATTCTTATCGGACCCTATACATGAATCCTAAGAAACTCTATCCTAGCTCCACGACTCGACACAGGATGATCCTAAGGATACTGGAACTAGAGCTCTGATACCAACTGTGACGTATCATATTCTGACATCTCTGCTCAAAAGGAAATAAGGGTTTAGGAGTCAAAATAGACCTCTATAATAGCGTACCGGCTCTGGGATTCCGGGGCGGGGCGTTACATCTGGACATGTTCAAAGTTTTTAAAGCTGAAGTTGAGAATCAACTCAACAAAAGAATTAAAACAGTTAGATCTGATCGTGGTGGTGAGTACTACAGCAGATATGATGGTTCAGGTGAACAACGTTCAGGACCATTTGCTAGATACCTAGAGGAATACGGTATTGTCCCACAGTACACCATGCCGGGTTCACCTAGCATGAATGGTGTAGCTGAAAGACGAAACAGGACTCTTAAGGATATGGTAAGAAGTATGATTGCTCATTCTTCTTTACCAGAGTCTCTCTGGGGAGAAGCACTAAAGACAACAGCTTATATTCTGAATAGAGTACCAAATAAAGCAGTTGCTAAAACATCTTATAAGCTTTGGACTGGTCGAAATCCCAGTTTAAATCATTTATATATTTGGGGATGTTCAGCTGAGGCAAGGCCTTATAGGCCAAATGAAAAGAAATTGGACTCCAAAATAGTTAGCAGTTACTTTATTGGGTATTCTGAACACTCTATGGGCTATAAGTTTTATGATCCCACACTAAGGAATATTTTTGAGACGGGAACAGCAACATTCTTTGAGGATGTTGAGTTTGGGGGGAGAAATAAGGTTAGAAACATTAGTTTTGAGGAGGAATTGGCTTCAGATCCAATCCATACAATTACTTTTGACAATATTCAGGTTCCTATACATGTTGTTGCTCAAGAAGTAAATCCAGAACCTCAAGATGATAATGTTAAACAACTCCCTGTTCCAGAAGAACAAACTCAATAACATCAAGAACCAGTGCCATTTAGGAGATCCACGAGAGAAAGGAGAAATGCTATTCCGGATGATTATATTGTATTTCTCCAAGAACATGAGGAAAGTAGTGGAATGTTGGAAAATGATCCAATCAACTTCTCTCAGGCCATGAAAAGTTCTAACTCTCAACAGTGGATTGATGCCATGAATGAAGAGTACAAGTCTATGCAAGACAATAAGGTTTGGGAACTTGTCCCATTACCAGAAGGTGCAAAACCAATTGGTTGTAAATGGATTTTTAAAACCAAGCGGGATGCAAACGGTAATGTGGAGAGGTATAAGGCACGTCTTGTGGCTAAAGGCTATACTCAAAAGGAAGGCATTGATTATACAGAGACTTTCTCTCCGGTTTCATCGAAAGACTCTTTCAGAATAATCATGGCACTTGTTGCTCATTATGATCTTGAGTTACATCAGATGGATGTTAAGACTGCATTTCTCAATGGAGACATTGATGAGATGATCTATATGGTGCAACCAGAAAACTTTGTGTCGGGAGACCCAAAGAATATGGTCTGCAAATTAAGGAAATCCATCTATGGACTCAAGCAAGCTCCTCGTCAATGGTATCATAAGTTTCAACAAATAGTTATCTCGTTCGGTTTTGAGATGAACATTGTTGATGACTGTGTATATCACAAGTTCAGTGGGAGTAAGTATATTTTTCTGGTTCTGTATGTGGATGACATCTTGCTTGCCACTAATGATATAGGCATGTTGCACGAAACCAAGAGATTTCTATCAAAGAATTTTGAGATGAAAGATCTTGGGGACGCCTCTTTTATATTAGGGATCCAGATATATCGAGATCGCTCTCGGGGTATTCTTGGATTATCACAAAAGAGCTATATCGATAAGGTACTTAAAAGGTTTGGCATGCAAGACTGCAGACCAGGAGATACCCATGTTGCTAAAGGAGACAAGTTTAGTCTAAATCAGTGCTCTAAAGGCAACCTTAAAATTCAGGAAATGCAGAAGATTCCTTATGCTTCGGCTGTAGGAAGTTTAATGTATGCTCAGGTATGTACGCGTCCAGATATTGCATATATTGTTGGGATGTTAGGCAGATAATTAAGCAATCCTGGTATGGATCATTGGATAGAAGTCAAAAGGGTTATGAGGTATCTTCAGAAAACAAAAGATTATATGCTCACATATAGAAAATCAGAACAGTTGGAGGTCATTGGGTATTCGGACTCTGATTTTGCTGGATGCCAAGATAGCAGAAAGTCTACATCAGGCTACATTTATATGTTAGCAGGAGGAGCTATATCATGGAAAAGTGTAAAACAGACACTCGTAGCTTCCTCCACTATGGCAGCAGAGTTTGTAGCTTGCTATGAGGCATCAAATCATGGAATATGGTTGCGAAATTTTGTCACTGGACTGCGTATTTTGAAAAATATTGAAAGACCACTAAGGTTATTTTGTGACAATAAATCTGCAGTTATGTATTCCAATAACAACAGGATCTCAACTAAGTCAAAACATATTGATATTAAGTTCCTGGTTGTAAAAGAAAGGGTACAGAGTGGACAGATATCCGTAGAGCACATTGGGACAAACTCCATGATAGCAGATACTCTTACTAAAGGATTGCCATCCAAGGTCTTTCATGAGCATACTACTCATATGGGAGTGGTGTTATTCAAGGATATCCTGATTTAGTGGGAGTTTATAATTTTCTGGTGCTTTGTGTTTGGTTGTATTGTCTGATCAGAATAAAGTATTCAGTTAAGACACTCTGTTACATTATGTTTGGTTTTGACCTCACTAAAGGAGGACCAGTTGAAAATAGACATGTACTGATCACATTGCATGTAATTTTCATGCTGCACATCCATGATTGATCTATGTCGTTTGATTGTATTGGTATATGTGACCATTGATGGGTCGAGTCACGATAAATGTGACGAAGGCCGCTTTGATCCTATATTGATATAGTCAATGGACGAGATTGTTCGGAAATACCTTTTCAGTGATAGCAAACCCTAAGGTTAGAAGATCATCAAAACCCTATTCAAGTTTTCTTTAATGGATTCAGGTATATGCTTCCGCACCTTTTGATTCTTGTTAATCTCTTTGAATTAAATCATGGCTTTATCGTTTAGATCTCAAGTTTTTATTAGATCTAACACTGAGCTCAACTAAAATGACTGTAATCATTTCTAGATCTTCTCAGTCAACTATAATTATCTTGTTGCCCATGTTAAAGGTAAATTTATCCTAACTCATGCATGATAATATTGTTATCACAGAAAAACAAATATTTTTTGGTGCATAAATGCAGTGTCTTCTTTTAAATCATCAAATCAAGTCTTCATATGTAATTTTTCCTTTATGCGTGATAAAATTTACCAATAAAAGGAAAATAGAAGTTAGGATATTACCCACACTTTACTTCATATGACTGGACTCTCGATTCTATTAACCAAATACGTGACGACATCCTATTAGGATTTCAAAAATAGAAGTTTAATCAAGCTAAAACACGTAATAAAAGGCTCTCGTCCATCCACCCACGCAATAAAATCCCCCTAATTAGAACTTCCATATTATTAACCAACAAATTATATTCCCACTCTAATACCTCACGAATAACTTTCCATCTACAGCTTTAAAAAAAGCTAAATAACCCTTATATACCCTATTGTTTCATCTAGTTTTTACTTATATACACACACTTGTATTTTGTAGGAAGTAAATACCCTAAAGTTTTTTTTAACTTGTACTTATATACCATCACTTGTTTTTTGTAGCACTTATATACCGTAAAGTTATTAAAACTTGTACTTAAATAGCTTAAAGTTTTTTAAATTTTACGCTTAAATACCCTTAAGTCTGCATAACCGTGAGTATTTATGTACAAATTTTAAAAACCTTAGGATAAATTTTCAAATTTTATGCTTAAATGCCCTTAAGTCAGTATAACTGTGAGTATTTATGTGCAAAATTTAAAAATCTTAGGATATTTAAGTGCTAATTGTAAAACCTTTAGGATATTTAAGTTTCGCAAAAAATATATAAGGATATATAAGTGTAACTTTGAAAAACTTTAAGGTATTTTTTTGCTATCAAATTCATGTTGGGACATATAAATAAAAGTTAGGTGAAATAACATGGCATGTAGATATGAGTGCTTTTAGTCAAAAAAATTCAAGAAAAATCTGTTAGCTATGTTGTAGGAGAAAAAGGCAACTTTATCTTTATTGAATAGTCTCACATTACCTAGTGTGATGAATATTTGGTTGTTTAAATTAGCTCTCTTTCCTTTGGGCTTTGAGGATTCCAAGGAAGGGGGTGTTGTTGGGAAAATAAGTTGTTTAGACAATAACGAAAATCAGTTTAAGCAATTTAATAATTAACAGATAATCACAATAGATATAAAATTAAACTGAGTTTAGAATATAGCCAGATGGTCGAGGCGTGCAAGCACTGTCCCAAGAAACTAATTGCTCCCTCTCGTACAGGGCTACGCGGCAAAAGTCCCCGGAGATACAACGATCCTCGGTCAGGCGACCTCCTTCTCGTCGGCACGAGCTTCAAGAAGGTTTTGTGAATTCTTCTAGACTTTCAGGGAACCAGCGTAAACAGAAAACTATTTTGAAAAGAGAAGGAGAGAAGAGATCTATTGATTTTTCACTGTATGAAACTATTCGGGTTTTGGTCCTTTTATAGGGTTAAACAGCCGTTACATAAACTCGTAGTTAATATGTTTTAATCACGTTAATAAAGCTTAGCCGTTATAAAATTAAAAAACGCTTCCGTTACATAATAAATTCACAAAATATTTATCACGTTTTTAATCACACTAATAAATTTTTACCGTTACGAAATATTTCTGTTACAAAATATTTATCACATGTTAATTGTTCAAAAATAAAAATTATATTTTAATTATTTAAAAATAAAAATGTAGCAGATTAAGGGCCCATTAATCCGGAGCTGCATTCGTGTCCGCAGGTCGTGTGCGCGCGCCACCCGACCCGACCCGAACCCGAGCCCGAGCCCGGCCCGGCCGGCGCGCGCGTGTGTGGTGTGGAGCATAACCTTTGTTTTCTTCTAGGCATAGGAGAGAAAGGGAAGGCTTATAAAGAGCCTATCTTCCCATCTCTTTTCCAATGTGGGACTAAAGTTTTCCTCCTTTCCTCTACAAACCCAAGTTTTAAGTTACAATAACGAAAATCAGTTTAAACAATTTGATAATTAACAGATAATTACTATTATAACGCAGATATAAGAAATATATCAAATGAAAAGTAAATAGAGGTTAGAAATACGGCCTGATGGTCGAGGCGTGCAAGCACTGTCCCAAGAAACTAATTGCCCCCTCTCGTACAGGGCTACGCGGCAAAAGCTCCCGGAGATACAACGACCCTCGGTCAGGCGACCTCCTTCTCGTCGGCACGAGCTTCAAGAAGGCTTTGCGAATTCTTCGTAAACTTTCAGGGAACCAGCAAATTGTAACAGTAAGTATTTTGAAAGAGAAGAACAGAGAAGGTGAAGAAGAGGTTGTTGCTTTTCGCTGTGTTAAACTCTGCGGATTTTAGATCCTTTTATAGGGAAAAACAGCCGTTACTTATAAACCCCGTAATTAACACGGTTTTAATCACGTTAATAAAACTTAGCCGTTATCAAAACATTTCCGTTACATAATTAATTCGCAAAATGTTTATCACGTTTTTAATCACACTAATAAATATTTTCCGTTACAAAATATTTCGGTTACAAAATATTTATCACATGTTAATTGTTCAAAAATAAAAATTATATTTTAATTATTTAAAAATAAAAATGTAGCAGATTAAGGGCCCATTAATCCGGAGCTGCATTCGTGTCCGCAGGTCGTGTGCGCGCGCCACCCGACCCGACCCGAACCCGAGCCCGAGCCCGGCCCGGCCGGCGCGCGCGTGTGTGGTGTGGAGCATAACCTTTGTTTTCTTCTAGGCATAGGAGAGAAAGGGAAGGCTTATAAGGACCCCTTTTTTCTATCCCATTTCCTATGTGGGACTAAACTTTCCCTCTTTTCCTCTACAAAGTCAAGTTTTAAGTTATCTTTTATTATATAATTCCAACAATCCCCCACATAACTTAAAACTTAAAATAGTTCAGAAATAACAATAAAAGAAATAAATACGATTGCTGGTTCCCTTATACTATGTAATAGGTGGAGGTACCTTTCGGTTTGAACCTTCACTTAGTGACAGTTGTATAGATCCGTGAGAGCTTGGTGGACTTCGCCTTGAACCAGTCTCATTTATCGGATTTCTACAGAAAGCACACATAGTACAGTTTTGAAGAATTCTAAACGGGTTGCGCTATTATCGGCCTTGCGCAGGTATCTTTCATGTGTGTTACTAGGGAGCAGCCCTGATCCCATAGTCGCGGCCTCACAACTACACACATATAGGTGAATCCTAATAAGGATGCGAGCAAGTAAGCATCCTGCCTCATGGGTCTTGGATTCATTAAGAGTTAGACTCAACCTTTCACTTGCTTTTTATGAGCACTGATCATCCTAGGGATGGGAGCAAATAAATTCAGTGCTCCTCACAATTAATCACTCATTCAGTTTGTTTCTACCCATTGAACCTCTGCGAGGTTGGGTTGCCACTGCAGTGATTTTTCTTATGGGCTTAACCCCATCCCCCTCGATGATTCTAGGACCACTGCCCTAGATAAGCCTTTAGTTAAGTGATCTGCAAGATTTTTCTCTGATCTTACAAAATCTAAGGCTATTATATGGTTTTTCATCTTATATCTCAAGGATTTATGTCGCACTTTCAAGTGTCGATTCATCTTCACATTTGCATTCTCTTGATGGCATTTGTCAATCGCTGACCTGCAATCACAATGAATAGAAATGGCTGGTAATGGTTTTTGCATTAGTGGAATTTCAGTTAGTAAATCTTTCAACCATTCAGCTTCTATACTAGTAGTATCAAGAGCTATCATTTCTGATTCCATTGTACTTCTAGCCATTACAGTTTGTTTAGTAGATTTCCAGGACACAGCTCCTCCTCCTAAAAGGAACACAAATCCTGTGGTGGATTTTACATCTACTGAGTCACTAATCCAATTTGCATCTGAATAACCTTCTAGTACAGATGGATAACCTTTATAGTGTAAACCATAATTCATAGTTCCTTTTAGGTATCTCAAAACTCTTTCTAGAGCATCCCAGTGACTCTTATCAGGATTTGATGTATATCTACTAAGTCTATTTACTGCATAAGCAATGTCAGGTCTGGTGTAGTTTGTTAGGAATCCTAGTGATCCAATTATTTGTGCATATTCTCTTTGTAATTGAGGATGACCTGTATTTTTCTTTAGATGTACATTAGGATCATATGGAGTGGAAACAGGTTGACAGTTTGGATCATAAAAATTCTTAAGGATTTTCTCTATGTAGTGTGATTGTGATAGCACATATCCATTCTCATTTTTCATGATTTTAGTATTAAGAATTAGGTCAGCTTGACCTAAATCTTTCATGTCAAAATTTTGTGATAAAAAGTGTTTGATATCATTTATGATTTGTATGTCAGAACCAAAAATAAGAATGTCATCAACATATAGGCATAATATCACAATTTTGTTGTTTTTATCTATTTTATGATATACACACTCATCTGTTTGATTAATTACAAATCCATAAGATAGTATAATTTCATCAAATTTCATATGCCATTGTTTTGGGGCTTGTTTGAGACCATATAGTGATCTAATAAGCTTGCATACTTTCTTTTCTTGTCCAGAAGCTATAAATCCCTCAGGTTGATCCATATAAATTTCTTCATCTAAGTCTCCATTTAAAAATGCAGTTTTAACATCCATTTGATGTATTATTAATTTGTGAATGGATGCTAGAGCTATGAGGACTCTAATGGTAGTAATCCTAGCTACTGGAGAATAGACATCAAAATAATCAATACCAGACTTTTGGGTATATCCTTTAGCTACTAATCTGATTTTATATTTATCTATTGTTCCATCATGTCTAAGTTTCTTCTTAAACACCCATTTACATCCTATAGTTTTACAGCCTGAAGGAAGATCAGTTAGATCCCAAGTATGATTTTGAACTATAGATTGAATCTCATTATTAATAGCTTCCTTCTAAAATGGAGCATCTACTAATTTCATTGCATCTTCAAATGTAATTGGAGAATCTTCTACAAGTAATGCATAGAAATCTTCATGGACCTTTTCTATTCTAGTCCTTTTACTTCTCCTAGGCTCTTCTGGACTTTCTAGTTGTCTAATTTGTTTAGAACTAGTTTCTCCTTGATTAGAACTAGGATCTGTGTTGTTTACTCTGGTCTTGTAAGGAAAAATATTTTCAAAGTAATGTGCATCCCTAGCTTCAATTATGGTGTTGTTGGCTATCTCATTAATGTCAGAGTTGATTATTAAAAATCTATTTGCATTACTATCAGAAGCATAGCCAATAAAAATTCCATCTACAGTTTTAGGGCCAATCTTCTTTCTTTTATTCTCAGGTATTTTGACTTTTGCTAAGCACCCCCACACTTTTAGGTGATCTAAATTAGGGTTTCTATTCTTCCAAATTGTGTAAGGGGTTTTATCAGATTTCTTGAATGGAATTCTATTTAGTATATGACATGCAGTCATGAGAGCTTCTCCCCATAAATTTTCTGGCACACCAGAATTAATTAACATTGAGTTTACCATGTCCATTAGTGTTCTATTCTTTCTCTCAGCTACTCCATTAGATTGAGGTGTATATGGAGCTGTTATTTCATGAATAATTCCATTCTCTTCACGGAATTGTTTTAACTCATTAGAAGTGTACTCACCACCTCTATCTGATCTTAGTATTTTAATTTTCCTATCCAACTGATTCTCAACTTCTGCTTTGTATATTTTGAATTTGTTTATGACTTCATCTTTAGTCTTAATTAAGTAGAGGTAACAATATTTAGAGCAATCGTCTATAAAAGTTACAAAATATTTGTTACCCCCTCTAGTTGTTCTTCCTGAATCACAAACATCACTATGGATGAGTTCTAATATCTCAGAATCTCTATCAATAGTTTTAAATGGTTTCTTAGGAAGTTTGGCTTCTACACATATTTCACATTTTTCATCATCTTTTATATTAAGCTTTGGAATTATATTGAGATGCATCAATCTTTTAATTGAATTATAATTCACATGTCCTAATCTTTGATGCCAAGTGATGGAAGGTTCAATATTCAAAGCTATTGGAGATGCAAGAGTAGAATTCTTAACATTCAATTTAAAAAGACCATCACATAAGAAACCTTTTCCAATGAAGTTCAAACCCTTAGTTATTACAACTTTATTTGATTCAAAAACAAGCTTATAGCCTTGTTGCACTAACAAAGATCCACTAATTAAGTTTCTCCTAATGTCTGGTACATGATGGACATCCTGCAGGATCAAAGTCTTATCAGAAGTCAGCTTTAGGTTGATCCGACCTATTCCGGATACAGGAGCCACATTATTATTTCCCATTGTCACAGTTCCTCTACTTGAGACCTGATAGGTGGAAAACAAAGATTGATTAGAGCAAACGTGAATATTAGCTCCAGTGTCAATCCACCAATCATTTGCTTGAAAGGTCATGTTTACTTCAGGAGTGAAGAGAACAGACCTGAAAGCAGCCTCAGCTGGACTGGAAGTCACCATGTTTACTTGTGACTTATTAGGTGGAGGTCCTCCCTTCCTAGGCTTGGGTGGTTCAGTTTTCTTGAAAAAGCAGTCCTTAGCAAGATGGTTGGTTCTTCCACAAACGAAGCAGGCTCGACGTTCAGCTCCTTCCTTCTTTTGAAAGTGAACATGGTTCTTATTTTGATGAAAGGGTTTTTTCTTAAATGTTTTATTTTGATTTTGGTGGAAGGGACGTTTCTTGTGTTGGGGAAAGGGTTTGGATTCAACATTGTTTACTTTGGGTTCTTTGGGTTCGGATTTTGTCACATTTTTCTCCCTGAGTCTATGTTGTTCTTCAATTCTAATGGAATTCAACACTTGCTCTAGGGTAAGCTCTCCTTGGGTATGGTTAAGGTTTTTGGCAAAATCTGACCAGGACTCGGGAAGTTTGTCTATAAGACAGGCTATCTGAAATGTTTCATCTAGGATAGATCCATTCACTTTTAATTGGTGAACTATATGTTCAAATTCATGAATTTGCTCATTCATTGGTTTAGAATCTACCATTTTAAATTTGTTAAAATCAGAAGCTTTAAATCTTTTAATTCTCATATCATCTAAACCATACTTTTTCTCTAGGGTTTCCCACAGAACTTTAGCATTAGTGATAGTATAATATATATCATATAACCTATCAGATAAAGCTCCTAAGATTCTGTGTAGACAATGATACTCTATTTCTTGAGGTGTTCTTGGGATAGGAATGGAATCTGTGGAGGGAGATGAGGAAGATTGCCTAGTAACTGGTCTAGATGAAGATGGGTTATCTGGTTCTATGGCTGTTATTAGATGTAGAGTTGTTAACCAAAATCTCATTTGGTTTTGCCAAGGACGGAAATTGTTCCCATCAAACTTCTCTGGTTTAGCAGACATAATTTCACTTGTAGCCATAATCTGATGATGAATGAATAGTTTTGTTATTATAATGCAACAGAAATATATAAAGCATTCATTCAACAGAATTATCATGCAGTGTAATATTTCATTTTTAATAATTGCAGACAACATTAACATAAAAAGCAGAATGCTAATCATGATACTATTCTAAACAGCAAAAATTAGTTTCTTGGATTGTTGGGAAAATAAGCTGTTTAGACAATAACGAAAATCAGTTTAAGCAATTTAATAATTAACATAAGAAATAATTCAAACAAAAAGAAATAAGGGTTAGAAATACGGCCTGATGGTCGAGGCGTGCAAGCACTGTCCCAAGAAACTAATTGCCCCCTCTCGTACAGGGCTACGCGGCAAAAGTCCCCGGAGATACAACGACCCTCGGTCAGGCGACCTCCTTCTCGTCGGCACGAGCTTCAAGAAGGTTTTGCGAATTCTTCTAGACTTTCAGGGAACCAGCGTAAACAGAAAACTATTTTGAAAAGAGAAGGAGAGAAGAGATCTGTTGATTTTTCACTGTGTAAAACTATTCGGGTTTTGGTCCTTTTATAGGGTTAAACAGCCGTTACATAAACTCGTAGTTAATACGTTTTAATCACGTTAATAAAGCTTAGCCGTTATAAAATAAAAAAACGCTTCTGTTACATAATAAATTCACAAAATATTTATCACGTTTTTAATCACACTAATAAAATTTTACCGTTACGAAATATTTCTGTTACAAAATATTTATCATATGTTAATTGTTCAAAAATAAAAATTATATTTTAATTATTCAAAAATAAAAATGTAGCAGATTAAGAGCCCCTCAGTCCGGAGCTGCATTCGTGTCCGCAGGTCGTGTGCGCGCGCCACCCGACCCGACCCGAACCCGAGCCCGAGCCCGGCCCGGCCGGCGCGCGCATGTGTGGTGTGGAGCATAACCTTTGTTTTCTTCTAGGCATAGGAGAGAAAGGGAAGGCTTATAAAGAGCCTATCTTCCCATCTTTTTTCCAATGTGGGACTAAAGTTTTCCTCCTTTCCTCTACAAACCCAAGTTTTAAGTTATCTTTATTATATAACTCCAACAGGTGTTTTAGGCTTTCATTTGTTTGGGCACGCGCGCTCGCTGGCTGTGCCGCACTGCGCGCACACGCATGCCACATTTTGAACTTTTCTACTTCGTTTTACACGTTTTACACATGGAGAACGTGCATAACGGTTGCACAATTTTTGGGTAACAAATGCCAATTTTAGGTAACGTTCGGGGTTTGTAACGGCTCTCTAAAACCCTATATATTCAGCTAAAGACTCTACTCGGAAGACACAGAAAGGAAAAGGAAAAGATCTCTCCAACTCACTTCTCTCATCCGCCTTCGAAAAAAAGTATTCCTCTCAAAAATTATCGGTTATAGTTTAACTTTTATTTTGGGTAATCTTTTTCATCTGAGTAAAAGCTCTTTACTCTCGCCCGAGTACAGAGACCGGCCAATTCCAAGGGTTTGACTGCTATGGGAGAGGTGAACATCTACGCCAGGGCGATAGGCGGGTGCTCAATTTTCTAGGACAATACTTGCACGACTTCTCCCAATCATGCCAGATTTTTTTATTCTTTTATTTCGGATTTATTTGCATGCTTATAACTTGTTTTGATACTTTTCTAACAATCTAGAAGATTTATTTTATGACTGCTGATAATTAAATCCAAAGTTATAATTGTTAAGTGTTAATTTAATTATTTGTTGTTAACTATAATTTTTGTAATTAATTTTTGATATTAATTGTTGTAATTAATTAGTTATTGTAATTGATTAATTGCTATTAATTCTTAACTAGTAATTAATTTAATTCGTTGTTGTTTAAATTCAAAAAAAGAAAAAAAATTAATTAATTACAATTATTGTTGTTTATTATTTACTGGTTAATATTACTAGTTTATAAGTATTTTGAATCCAGTACATACCCTAAAGTCATACTCTTAAATAACTAGTTGATTGGTATTAACAAAACTTTCATTCCCATCAGATTCCAAAATAGTTAGACTAGTTAACTTGAGTCAGACTTATGGTAAACATTGATCATTCCAAGAGTGTTAAATCTGAGAAGTTTACCGGTGTTAACTACAAACAGTAGGCTAATCAAATGAGATACTGGCTCACTAACCTAGGTCTCCTATCTGCCATTGACACTTTTGAATCTTTATCTTTTGGATCTCAACCTATAAACTCCAACCCTCCTGATCCTAAACAACATACTCCTTCCACTTCTGCTTCTAGTGCTAGTTGCTTCTCTAGTCATATGAAACTAGAAGAAATAAATTATCATTGTTGCCATAGGATTCTTAGTGCACTTGCGGACAACCTTTATGACATATATTATGAGTTCAAAAGTGCTAAAGACCTATGAAATGCTCTTGAAGCAGAATATGGCTTTGATGATACCGGAATTCTGTGGTTTACCTCCTCTTCCTTTAATAAATCCATGATGGTTGATGACAAGCCTATAAATGAACAAATTCATGAATTCTAAGATTTCATTCATCACCTCCAATCAAAGGGAAACTCCTTGACTGATGACTTTAAAGTTTTCTATCTAATTGACAAACTGCCTCCCTCCTGGTCTAGATTTGCTAGAGATCTTCGACACAAACAAGGATATCTAATATTAACTGAAGCCCTTAAGGCTATTCGCATTGAAGACCAGCATAGATAAAATTCTAAAACTAAGACTAAAATAAAAGCTAAAGTAAACTTGGTAGAGGATAAGTCTAAATCTAAGAATTTCAAACCCAAAGGGAAGAAATTCAAGAAAAAACAACAATCCTTCAACAAATCATCCTCGAAATCAAATCCTAATTCTTTCAGCCATAAGTCTAATGAAAATTTATGCTATGTCTGTGGTAAAATCAACCATCTGGCTCCTAACTGCTTCTATCAGAAGAAAGAACCTGCAAAACCTGCTCTAAAAGGAAATGGATCAAACAAAGTAAACATGATTGAAGAAAATCCAAATTCCTTCAGGTTAGCCTCTTCATCCTATCTTGTAAATTCTCTTACTTCTTCCACTAATTGATACTTGGATTCCGGAGATAATATTCACGTTTGCAATGATCGCTCTTGGTTTTCAACTTATCAGGAATCACGTGGAGGAAATATAAGCTTAGCAGATGACTCTACCAAACAAATAATGGGAAGTGGATGCATAGAGCTCACCATGATTTCTAGGAAAACTCTAAATCTGTAAGGCATTCATCATGTTCCTTCTTTCCGCCGAAACTTGAACAGTGAATCTCTTCTCCTTAGAGCTGGCTTTAAGATTGTAAAGGAATCCAATAAATTTGTGATTATAAAGAATAATGTATTCATAGAAAAATGTTTTATTTGTAACAACCTTTTCAAGCTTAATGTAATTAATTCTAGTTCTAATAAAATTTTTGAATCTCCTATTGCACAAATTGTTGAATTTTGTGATGTTTGGCATGAACAACTTGGACATGTAAATTTCTAAACTTTGCAGAAAATGATTAATTTGAATCTCATTCCTAAATCATCTCATGATCCCTCATCTAAGTGTGAGATTTGTGTTCAAGGGAAACTGTGACGCCCCTGGGTTCACACAAGGCTGCAGTCTAATATGAAACCAAGAATATCAAACCTACCATGCACCACACCGTGCAATAACATGTTTCACCATCACAATTAACATCTATCTAGTAGAGTCAACAATAGGTATAGGTACAAAAGCAAGTAAAAGATAATACAAGAAATAATTAATGAGGTGATAGCGATCACATTGATATCTTATCATCCAACATACAGAAATACATAGTCAATGTTTGAATAGATAACTAGAATACTCAACAAGTCTCAAGTACAAATATCTGAGTAAAGGAAATAAGGCATACAGCCTTTACAACATCTAGGGAATAGTCCTCAAATGTCAAACAAAACTACAGTGGAGCTCCAAAATAAAACATAGCTAAAATAGATAGCTGAACACTAAAGTGTGTCGCCATCAACCTGTGACTCTCCGGGCTCCTGGCTCATTACCTGAAAGGGGGAGGGACAACGAGCGTCACATCAACCTGTGACTCTCCGGGCTCCTGGCTCATTACCTGAAAGGGGGAGGGACAACGAGCGTCAAAGCACTAGCGGGCAACATCACAACCAACCCCAAGGGAACAGGGCTCGTTGTATAAGAAAATATAGATAATACATAATAGATATAAAATCATTGATCTTACTACAGAGGATTTTAGTATTTAGGAATTTACAACACGAGTATAGGTACGTCAAGCGAAATAATCCAAACAAGGAAACCCTCATGTATATACCTTGTATCTCAAATTGTAAATTCCTAAACACCAAACCCGAAGTTCTAGTACAAGAACAATAATAAAAGAAATACAACAAACCTCAGAGCATAAATACAGTGCCATGTCATAGCCTACATGAGTATCATGTTATCATGTCATAATCTACATAAGTGTCATGTCATAAAACTCCTGTGAGAAAATCATATACAGGGTTAAGAAATATGTTCGATACAGGAACTAGATACTGTGGTTTTCCAAACACATGGAATAAGTGGAAAGTGTCCAACACGAGGACAAAAATGGGTTATAGTCCAACATGATGACTTCTATGGATTATAGTCCAACACGAGGACTATGTAACTGTGAAAAAGTATATGCGGACTGATATACATATTCTATACTCACACGCGTCTCGGTGTACATATCTAAACTTGTGTCAAAAGTCAACCCACACGTACAGATAAATCATTAGCATGGTGAACTAGTGTCAGGTCATCGAGGCAACCCTGAAAAGCAACTCAAACAGATTTAAGAATCTGTAAAACTGCTCATCAGTCGACTGATGTGTCGACTGATGACGTCAGTCGACTCATGTGCCGACTGACAAGCTCAGGCAGCACAGCCTCAGCTCACCAGTCGACCGATCTGTCGACTGTGGAGCTGGGAAAACCAAATCAACCCATCAGTCGACTGATCAGTCGACTGATGACTGAGATTTCAGCCCGTCAGTCGACTGATCAGTTAACCGATTGACTGCAGAAACTCTGCACATGTTATTATTCACCCAAAAGTTGATCTAAACTCATCCCCATCAATCCCAAGCATGAAAAGTACTGATATTAACATATATGTACCAAACTGGAATGAAAGATCTACATGTATACATTTATCAAAAACCTTAAACACATAAAAACATGTTTGATACGTTTTGAAATCAATAAATCATGAAATAACTCTTGTCAAACATTTTCAGATCTAGATCTCTTTAATAAAACATTGATGATCTTTTTATAAACCGAGAAGCTCAATACTTTATATCATATACCATGAAGATTTATTCTTTGTACTAAAAATACGTTTTTGGCTCAATAAAAACTCATTAAACTCAATAAATTCATGTAAAACAAAAGGAACAAAGTTGGGCGAGATGTTACTCGCCTCTGGGTGATGAACAACTCCTGGATCTGAGAGAGAGAGAGAAAGAGAGAGAGAGAGGATCCCCTTTGCTGCAATGTGAAGATTTCGACGAAAATCCTCCAAGTTCTCCCCCCAAATCACCAAGAACAAAACTAGGGTTTAAGATAGGGAGAGGGGGCTAGGGTTTTCTCAGTTTTGAAGATGAAGGGGGTGATTTCGGGTGAAGGGGAAAATATACGAACAGTTAAACCCGACCCAAACCCGAACCAAATCAAAACAGACCTGAAACCTAAAAAACTGGAAATCAGCGTATCAGTCGACTGATGTGTCGACCGATACACTCAGTCGACTGATGTGTCGACTGATCTGGAAAAATTTAGTTTTGTGCATATTTTGCTAATTTGCAAAACCAACGCACAAAACTCTATACCCAAACTCTCATATCATCTCAAATAACTTATTACCATGTATATCAATGACCTTAAGCTATTTATCATAAAAGAATTATTTATTTACTAATAATTCACATATATTCATATAAACATCACGGGGTTCTACAGAAACATACTAAGAAACCCTTCTAGTCTATAACTAGAAACTCTGAACCCCTCGAATTGATTCATAGTGATGTGTGTGACTCGAACCAAGTACTCACCCGAGGAGGTAGGAGATATTTTACGACTTTTATATATGATCACTCCAGATATTATTACACTTTTCTTCTCAAAGCTAAGGATAAAGTTTTAGATATGTTTAAGGTGTATAAAGCTGAATCTGAGAGCCAACTTGAAAATAAGATCAATATTTTAAGATCTGATCGTCAGGGGAGTATACCTTAAATAAAATGACTGAATATTACCAAGAACACGATATTATTCATGAGATAACTGCTCCCTATACATCATAGTCTAACAGAGTAGCTGAATGAAAGAACAGAATTCTAATAGACATGGTGAACTGTATGTTACTCGGTTCAGAAGCACCTAAAAATCTCTGGGGTGAAGCTCTTCTTTCTGTCTGCTTCATTCTTAATAGGATTCTCCACAAACATTCTGATATAACTCCTTATGAATGTTGGAAGGAGAGAACTTCTAGGTTGAACTTCTTCCGAGTTTGGGGTTGCCTGGCTAAGGTAGTCATTCCCAAACCTAAGAAGAGGAAAATTAGATCCAAGACTATTGATGCTATTTTTATTGGATATGCACTAGATAGCAATGTTAACAGATTTCTAGTCATTAACTCTGATATCAGTGACATATCCGACAATACTATCATTAAAGCAAGAGATGTAGTCTACTTTGAAAATATCTTTCCTTTCAAAACCAAAATCTCAGAAAATCCTAGATCATCTCTTCCTTCTGATATACCAACTTCTAGTTCTTCTTAACCTTTAGATATTGAACCTTGAAGTAGTAAAAGATGTAAGATTCAAAAGAATTTTGGAGAAGACTTTTTTACCTTTCTTGTTGAAGGTGATCCAAGCTCCTTTAATGGATTCTCTTGAATCTTCTTTCTAGAAAGAAGTCATTGATAATAAAATAAAATTAATAATAAAAAAATCATACTTGGATACTGACTTACCTCCAGGTTATAAACCTATTGGTTGTAAGTGGATATTCAAGAAAAAACTTAGCTGAAAGTTCCATTAATAAATATAAAGCTAGATTAGTAGCAAAAGGCTATACTCAGCAAAAGAGTATTGATTACTTTAATACATATTCTCCTGTAGTCCGAATCTTAACTATCCGAGAATTATTAGTCTTTGCTGCTATTCATAAGTGACCATACATTAGATAGATATCAAGACTGTTTTTCTGAATTATGATTTAGATTAAGAAATCTATATGAACCAATCTGAAGGATTCATTGCTAAAGGTCAGGAAAATAAATTCTGTAAACTTGTTAAATCTCTGGATGATCTAAAACAAGCTTCTAAACAATGGCACCAGAAATTTGACAGAGTCATTGCTTAATATGACTTCACTGTGAATGAACATAATAAGTGTGTCTATTCTAAAGTGATAAACAATGATTATGTCATCATCTGTCTCTATGTTGTTGATATCTTTATCTTTGGAACAACTCTTGAAAAAATCTTAAAGGTTAAGGATTAGCTCTCTAAGAACTTTGACATGAAAGACTTAGGTCTTGCTGATATAATACTTGGAATAAAAATCATAGAGACACTAGAGGGATATCCTTCAGTCTTTCTCATAGTATTGAGAAAATGCTGATCAAATTCAATTTTCATAACTCTAAATCTATCTCTACACCTTATGACTCTTCTATATCCTTAAAGAAGAATAAAGGTGAATATGTCTCCCAGCTAAAGTATTCTCAGCTGATCAGATCTCTCTTATACATATCCAACCAGACTAGACCTAATATAGCTTATGTCGTATGAAGACTAAGCCAGTATATCAGCAACCCTAGCAAAGATCACTAGATTGCCTTAGAGAGTATTTAAATACTTGAAATGCACAATTAACTATTGCTTGACTTACACTGTGCACCCTGATATAATAGAAGGGTATATTGATGCCAACTGGGTTATAGATTCCAATAGTGTAAAGTCTACATCTAGATATGTATTCCCTTTTGGTGGTGCAGCTATATCCTAAAAATTCTGTAAGCAAACAGTAATTGCCAAGAACACTATAGAGTCTGAATTGATTGATCTTGATACCACTTGCACAGAAGCAGAATGGTTAAAAGATTTACTCTCTGAACTACCTTTAGTCCTTAAACCCTCTCCTCCAATTTCTTTTTATTCTGATTCTAAATCCACCATAGAGCTTCTAAAGCAAGTGCATGTTAATAAAAACTTAACAGACATATTCAAATAAGATATAAATATGTACAACGTCTGCTAGGCAAAGTTATGATTCTAGACTTTGTAAAGTCTAAAAAGAATATAGCTGACCCGTTGACTAAGGGTCTATCCAGAAGTGTGGTTTTGGATTCATCGAGTGAGATGGGGTTAATCCCATAAATAAGGTTACTGACAGCGAGAACCCAACATTTATTTGGAGACACAATCCTAATGTAGGTTCAATGTGGCAGAAACAAACTGGACTAGTGACACTTGTGTGGAGCATCGACCTAGATATATTCATATAACATTATGGTAGCATCAGCTACTACCCCTTCTCTATGGTGACTCTTATGATATAGCTGGTTAGGTTGAGTTTTACTCTTAATAAGTTTAACGCATGTATTGTGGAGGGTATGATATCCAGCTATAGTATCCTTGGAGGACTTACCTACGTGAGAGGAACGATGATGACCGTGGTTGGAGGGAGGGCGCTAGGCTAACCCCTGGAAACTCTTATGAGCCGGTTATTGTGAGTATGGCCTTTAACGCTCAACTCACTTTGCTCAATAGATGAAAACATATTGTGTGTTTTTCATTAATACCTGGTAAAAAGGGTCTAATTCAATGCATAGTTAATTATGCCCCTCAGGTTGCGATGAACCCACTAAGGAAACGTTCAAAGCCAAAAGCCATCTCTCCTGAATTCATGATATGAAAGGTTATCCAACTTATATTTGTTTTATAATTTATTGATTTATTTATTTTTGAAGATTTCAGTCAAATATTGCCTTTTTTTTGGGGGGGGGGGGGGGGGGGGGGGGGGGATTGTTGGCTATGTTGTGGGAGAAAAGACAATTTTTTCTTCAATGAATAGTCTCACATTACCTAGTGTGATGAATAGTTGGTTGTTTAAATTAGCTCTCTTTCCTTTGGGCTTTGATGATTCCAAAAAAGGGGTGTTCTGGGCTTTTATTTGTTTGGGCTTTATATATCACATGCGCGCCACACCGCTCCTTGCCACGCTACACCACGCATGCACGCCACATTTTGAATTTTTCAACTTCCTTTTACACGTTTTACATATGGAAAACGTGCGTAACGGCTGCGCGATTTTTGGGTAACGTTCGGGGTTTGTAACGACTCTCTAAAACCCTATATATACAGCCGAAGACTCTACTCAGAAGACACAGAAAGGAAATGGAAAAGATCTCTCCAACTCACTTCTCTTTTCTGCATTCGGTAAAAATTATTCCTCTCAAAAAATTCTCAGTTACAGTTTAACTTTTATTTTGTACAATATTATTCATCCGAGCAGAAGTTATTTACTCTCGTCCGAGTACAGAGGTCGACCGATTCCAGGGGTTTTTACAGCTAGATGAGAGGGAATCATCTGCGTCAGGGTGATAAGCGGGTCCTCAATTTTTTAAAATAGTACTTGCACGATTGCTCCCAAACAGACTAGGTTTTTTTTGTTCTTTTATTTCGAATTTATTTGCATGCTTATAACTTGTTTTGATATTTTTCTAAAAGAAGCAACCCCGCAATTCTGCAAGTGAGATAAAATGCCCACCCCACTTCCGTGCATGTACAGCCTCATAATTTAAAAGCACATGGCTCGGCCATGATTCCCTCCTCAACTCTTTCCCATAAGTGAATCTTTGAGACATAAAATAATAACACCAACAGTAATTTAATAACAAATAGCAACCCCCTTCTAAGATTCGGACGCTCCAAAAAAATCGGCACGTCAATTTCGCCAACCTATATTTACGATTTTGCCCCTCAACTTGATCCCCCACCCCAGCACAACCTTAGCTGTCTCCTCTCATTCAAACCCCCGTATTTCGGTAATAACTACCTTTCTACCCCGACTCCGACTCGATCCTGAGTCAGCATCCTGTTTCCCTTTTTCCTCAACCGCAACCTATACTTATCCTACACCAACGCGTCCTCTATAAAAAAACACCCAACCCCCTCCCCCAAAACTCCATCAGAGAAACAAAAGCAAGAGAGAGATCTTTACATTTCATGGCCATCGCCTCCAGACTCTTTGCCAACAAAACCCTAGCCCTGACCCGATCCCTCTCAACCCTAACTTCGAACCCCATAACCCTAACCCACAAACTCACCGACGTCCCGAGCCCTGACCCGACTCCGATCCAGCCCCAGCTTATCGACTTCAACGACACCGAGCGGATCTTTTCATCGATCTCGACGAAATCCCTCGTCCGATCCCTCGCGATCCTCCAAACCCTCTCCCTCGAACCGCTCGTCGATGTCGGGATCAAAGTCATGCGATCGAGAGTGGTTCAGGAGAACAGGCTGGCACGTGCGGTGATCATGGGCGCGGTTA
>NC_033797.1:24057749-24065548 GCF_001876935.1 Asparagus officinalis | reverse complement strand
GGGTCGGGATGAGGTCGGCCGGACCGTCAAGGAGTTAACGGGTATGGGTTTGAAGGGGATTTTGGATTACGGGTCGGAGGACGCTGAGGACGATGTCGGTTGCGACCGGAACCTGAACGGGTTTTTGGACATGGTGGAGATGACGTCATCGGTGCCTGGCTCCGCCGTAAGTTTCGGTTCCTTCTGCTTTTGTTTTTAGGCTTTATTGTTCGGTTTGACTGAATATTCTTGACACGTGGACGCGAGATTCTGTCACGTGACGTGGGTAGTTGGTAGCCCCCAGGGTTCACGCGCCTTTTTAATTTTGTTTTGAGCCATTCGCCTGTCTAGGGTTAAGTGCTAGTCGGGTTTTGGTACGGATCCACGAGAAGAATCCAGATACGGCGTGCAGGGGTAGTTTAGTAACTTATGATAACATCTTAGTTAATTACACGGAGAAGTATGGGCCACTATTCTAGTCGGTAGGTTGGTCACGTGGTTGTCCTTTTCTGGGAGCTTCTTTTGTTTCTGGTCCCTGTTCGGGCCCCACCTTTTTAAGTACAAGGGTGGGCCCACGGATTTTGGTTCCAGCTGTCCCCGTACGTTGAGGTACTCATGGCACTGTTATCAAATTATTTATTTATGGTGACTGTTTTTTTTTGGGGTTACTAAAACAGTAGATCTCAGAGGTTTTTTTTAGTATTTGAACAAGCCAATAAAAGAGAATAACCTAAGTAATGTTCTAGTTTGTTGATGTGACACACAGTTGAATATCCTTGTTATAAGTTATAACCCAACTAATTACGTCCATTTGCTTGCGTGTCCGTATCTATAGATCACGTTATGGAACTAACATTTTTCAAATATTTTACAGGTGAGCTCCGCTTGCGTAAAAATCACGGCCATTTGCCCAATCTCGCTCCTCGAACGGGTCAGCGATCTCCTACGCTGGGAGAAAAAGGACCCATCGATAGATCTCCCACTCGCTCCACAATCGCTGTCGGACGTCAAGCCCACTCTACCATACACCCCCGGCTAAACAGAGGAGCAACTCCTCAAATCCGCCCTCCACAGACTCTCAACCCTCTGCAAACGCTGCTCCGGGGTCAACCTCCCCGTCCTAATCGACGCCGAGTACACTTCGGTCCAGCCCGCGATCGACTACTTCACGTACGCGGCAATGTCGGAGTTCAACAAGGGAGATTCCCCGATCGTGTACGGTACTATTCAGTGCTACTTGCGCGACGCGAAGGAGCGAATGGTGCAGGCTGTGGAGGCCGCGGACAGGGAGGGGTTCTTGATCGGGCTCAAGCTGGTGAGAGGGGCGTATTTGACGAGGGAGACGGAGCTGGCGAACTCGTTGGGCGTCGCCTCGCCGATTCACCCGTCGATTCAGGAGACCCACGCCTGTTACGATGATTGCGCTTCGTTTATGCTCGAGAGGATCGTCAAGGGGTCTGCGTCGCTGGTGCTGGCCACTCACAATCTTGAGTCGGGTATAAAATCAATCCCCCTCCATTGAATGTTTTAATGAAATAGTTTTATATTCGGGAGATTTAATTAGTCGGCGTGCTGCTTATTTTAATATTACTTCTGTTCCCGAACCTAGATCTACGGGTAGATCGAGTTCATTGTGATCGTGTCGGCAAATTAAACTAATGAACGATGTTGACCTGTGATTACAGGAAAGTCCGCAAAGGCGGAGGAGCTGGGTGTAGGGAAAGTGAGCACACAGCCTCCAGTTCTCTCAGCTGATGGGATGGCCGACGGGCTGTCCTGGGGCTCAGGGAACGCTGGCTTCCAAGTCAGCGCAAGTACCTGCCTTATGGCCCTGTTGACCAAGTCTTCCCTTATCTTCTTCGACGAGCGGAGGAGAATAAGGGCATGCTCTCTGCCTCCACCCTCGACCGCGACATCCTCAGGTATTGCTTCGCTTCCGTGCTGTAAATTGCAACTGTAGGTAGAGTGGGCTTGGAAAGATTACAGTATAAACCTCATATAATGACCACAAAAACTACAATGGTGACAAAATGATTACAGTTGAAATTTAGGCTCTATGTTATGATCTCCTCTAATGATAGTTAATCCCTGGTTTTGCAGGAAGGAGATAATGAGGAGGATGAACGCTGGTGTTCTTGGAAAGATTTAGGGGCATGGACGACGTTGTACATAAACATATGTTTACTTGTAGATGTCCATGCATATGTACTCAGTAGGCCCAAAAGAGAAGTCAGAACAAAGAAAAATGTCGCATTTCTTCCGTCTCTTCTCCTTAGGGCGTCTATAGATTAGTCCCATCTCTCGGTTGTTCTGTTTTTTTTTTAATTAATTCAATGAGAATAAATAATCATGTGATGATGACTAAGATTTGAGCCAGCTTGCTGTGAAGATATGTTATTTTATTGCTCTGGAGTACATGTCAAATATTTTGTCTGGTGAGCTTTTGTTGACTGTTTACGTACGTACTTTTTTTGTATATTTTAAAGGGATTCGGTCGGGAGTACTGTTTGTGATCAGTGCAGCCCCCCACAAGGTTGGGAACAGTTCATGTTCCACTATGAAATGACTAACATATGACTGGAGTCTTGGGTAAATTAAAGAATTATTATTGAAGTTTTATTTAAGGAGTTGCGTTTTAGATCTGTTGGGGAGAGAGAGAGAGAGAAATATTCTCCTTCTTGAAAAACAACAAGAAAGACAGAATTTCTTTCTTATGTTGATTCCACTACCCTTTTGAGGAATGTTTGAAACTTTGAATGTGTGAGCTAGAGTAAGAAAAGAAAATAGCTCGTTTTGAATGAAGAAAGAAAATAATTTTAAAAACTTTAAAAAAATCCATTTTAGTGATGGAATTTTTTTGAGTTGAAGCGTGGAAAAAGATCTCTGTGGAATTGATAACTGACATGACACATGCAGCATGTGTCATAAGATTAGAAGAGAGAAAAGTACTCAAAACAAACAGGCAAATTTGATTCCATGCTCTTTCTCTTTTTCAAGTGTAGAAAAGTTCTCAAAACAAACAAGCAAATTCTATTTCCGTCCTCTTTCTCTTTTCCAATGTTCAACTCGATAGTTTGCATCTCTTATCAACTTCTTCTGCACAAGTTTTTTACTTTTCTTTTTTCGCATCCCTTAAAAGGCCTCCACCTCTTGCAGGAGTCGCTTATGCGTATCTATTTTTTTAAATTATATTTAACTAGTTAATTTATGCTTGCATAATGCACGTGATATAAAAAAAAATAGAAACTACGATAGTGTAGTTTCAAAGAAATACTACAAAAATAATTTATAAAAAATAATTTCCATTAAAGTATATCTGCAAAAAATTTATTCCCTAATTTTGTAAGAGCAAGAGTTGTGGGTAAACTTTAGCATATTATTGTTTTATTAGGCTTCGTTTAGATATCATGGTGTTTTCCTTGTTGTATTTTTATAAAAAAAAATATGATGATGTTGTGTTTTTACTTTAAATTTTGGGAAAATGTGTCCATGCCCCAAAATGAGAAAGTTCATGTGACCCGCCCCCTTGTATTTTGGCACATGTGATTCAGCCCCAAAAAGTACCATTTAATATTTCAAGGCCCCTCCACGTCAGCGGTATAAAAAAAGAGATTGTATTTTAAAAAAAAACCCGAAATTACCCATCCACTTATCTTCCCCAGACGTCTGGTCCACAAAATACATGGAAAGTCACGCTCATTAATACGATCTGATGGAAAAAAATAGAGGGAAATTTTCCGTCCTTTTTTGAACTCTATCATGAGCAATAACTCATGTTAGTTCTAAGTTATTTAATGTTAGTTCTAACTTAGTTCTATTTCATGTTAGAGCTAATGTTAAGTAGAACTAATATAAATACTTTAGGCTATTTGGTCTAGTGGTAAACCTTATTTTATATCAGTTCTAACTTATTTTATGTTAGTTCTAACTTAGTTCTAATTCATGTTAGAGCTAACTTTAAGTAGAACTAATATGTTTATACCATGTTATAGTGGCTATGTTAGTTCTAGTTGAGCTTATATTAGTTCTGGTGGTTTTTGCGTTAGTTCTAGCTGATTTCATGATAGTTCTACTTCTAGCTAGTGTTGGTTCTAATATAAGCGTTAGTTCTAGTGGCTATATTAGTTCTAGTTAAACTCCTATTAGAACTGACACGATACCTGTTAGAATTGATACTAGAGAAGCTAGAACTAACACATCATCAAGTTGAACTAATATGGCGTTTAGACCTAACAATTACGCTAGAACTAACAACTTAAATAGATTAGAACTAACACGATACCAGTTAGAACTAACACTGAAGAAGCTAGAACTAACACATCATTAAGTAGAACTAACATGACGTTTAAACCCAACAATTATGTAGAACTAACGACTTAAATAAATTACAACTAACACGATACCAGTTAGAACTAACACTGAAGAAGCTAGAACTAACACATCATTAAGTAGAACTAACATGACGTTTAGACCCAACAATTATGTAGAACTAACGACTTAAATAAATTACAACTAACACGATATCTGTTAGAACTAACACTAGAGAATGTAGAACTAACACGACATAAATTAGAACTAACATCGCGTTTAGACCCAACACTTACGTTAGAACTAACGCATTAAATAAATTAGAACTAACACGATACCAAATAGAACTAACACTAGAGAAGCTAGAACTAACACATCATCAAGTAGAACTAACATGGTGTTTAGACCAACAAGTACGCTAGAAATAACGCATTACATAAATTAGAGCTAACACGATACCAGTTAGAACTAACACTAGAGAAGGTAGAACTAATATAGCATAAATTAGAACTAACATGACGTTTAGACCCAACACTTACGCTAGGAATATCACATTAAAGAAATTAGAACTAACATGATACTTGTTAGAACTGACACTGGAGAAGCTAGAACTAACACATCATCAAGTAGAATTAACATGGTGTTTAGAACCAACAATTACGCTAGAACTAACGATTTAAATAAATTAGAACTAACACGATATCTATTAGAACTAACACTGGAGAAGCTAGAACTAATATGACATAAATTGGAACTAACATGACGTTTAGACCCAACATTTACGCTAGAACT
Source organism: Asparagus officinalis (assembly GCF_001876935.1). Classification (NCBI taxonomy): domain Eukaryota; kingdom Viridiplantae; phylum Streptophyta; class Magnoliopsida; order Asparagales; family Asparagaceae; genus Asparagus; species Asparagus officinalis. The sequence goes on along the minus strand of NC_033797.1, from coordinate 24,060,469 downwards.
AACGCATTAAATAAATTAAAACTAACACGAACTGGTAAAAATTAGAACTAACATGAGCTGGTAAAAATTAGAACTAACATGAGTTGCGATAGAACAAACATGAGCTAACTCTAGTTATTTATGCCATTTTTTAAATTCTATCATGAGCTAACTCATGTTAGTTCTAACTTATTTCATGTTAGTTCTAATGGCAAGTAAGAGCTAACTTTAAGTGGAACTAATATTAATACTTTGACTACTTGGTCTAGTGGTAAAGCTTGATAATTTGGAGAGGAGGTCAAGAGTACAAACCCCTACACCTATAATATATATTTAAAAGTCTTTGATTGGGCCTTGGGCCTTGGGTCTCTTGGGCTCGCTCTTGGGCTCTTTGTTAGTTCTAACTAATTTTATGTTAGTTCTAACTTGCTCTTTGTTAGTTCTAACTTACTTAAAGTTAGTTCTAACTTACTCTTTGTTAGTTCTAACTCAGTTAAAGTTAGTTCTAACTTGCTCTTTGTTAGTTCTAACTTGCTCTTTGTTAGTTCTAACTCACTTCATGTTAGTTCTAGTTCTAATTCATGTTAGTTATAACTCGTTCTTTGTCTAACCCACTGCATGTTAGTTCTAGTTCTAATTCATGTTAGTTCTAACTCACTGCATGTTAGTTCTAGTTCTAATTCATGTTAGTTTTAGGCTCTTGTGCTCTTTGTTAGTTCTAACTCATTTTATATTGATTGCAACTCACTTCATGTTAGTTCTAGTTCTTATTCATGTAGTTACTTTCACCAACATAAAATCTATAGACAATTGGGAGTACACAAGCTCATACCTGATATAGTTACTTTCACCATCCTTCTCAAGGGAATAGCTGTGCAAGGAATGTTGAAGGAAGCAGCAATAATTTTCTTTCAAATACTAAAGAGGGGATTTATGCCAGATGCCGTAGCATACTGCAGTTTGGTCGATTGCTTGTGCAAGCATGGCAATCTAATTGCTGGGTTTAAACTTTATAGAATGATGCTTAAAATGGTGTTCATCCTGATATTGTTGTTTATAATGTTCTCATAAAGAAGGTAGAACGGACAGAACTAACATGGCAGCGAACAGAACTAACGTAGGAGATAACAGAACTACCATGAAAGCGGGTAAAATTAACCTAAGAGATGACAGAACTAACATGAAAGCTGGTAGAACTAACAGTCTAGACCTCAGAACTAACAGCCCAGCCTTTAGAACTAACGGTTCAGCCCTTAGAACTAACATTCCAGCCTTTAGAACTAACATGACAACCCTTAGAACTAACATTCATAGTTCTAATTTTCCTTGTCCCCCCTTTCAAATTCACAGGTTCTTAGATTCTTTAGTCGACTTTTAATCACATTGTCTTTAATTTTTAGCTAAATGTCGATATGCCTGAAGATTCAATGTGAGCTTTTGAAAATTTTTGCTGTTAATCTCTTATACAGAACTCTGTCAATCATTAAATCACATAAGAAAAAGGCATTAAAGGAAAACCCAAATCGCTGTTCAAGAATCCAAGGAGATCCCATTTCAATTAAATGAAAGAGAAAAACTACAAAAATCCAATATCGATTCCCTTCATAAATTACAAGAAAACAAGAGCACTATCTTGATTAAGACATTGATTTGGGTAAAGATATTCCGTAACTTAGAAAGGGGAGAACAACGATGCATCGGACCAACACTCCGGGCTCCGTCAGCTCGCGGGTCCCACCGGACCATGTTCCGTGTTTGTCGTTGAACCTACGTTCATGAGTTGTTTCCAAGATGACTCCCCGACCTTCGACTCTATGACCACCGTCCTCGCCTTCGCCTTCCACGACCTCCCCAGGGTCTAATCATTTTCAGTGGCCATGACGGAAGTGAGAGAGAATGAGAAGTTGAGAGAGAGAGAGAGAGAGAGAGAGAGAGAGAGAGAGAGATGGGATGGGGTTAAAGGGATGGGCGTAGTTACCAAGATCAATCAAATCAAAGGGTAAATTTGTAACTTTTGTTGGGCTTTTCTTAGGGTCCGATACTTTGGGCCTTAACACAAATACAGTGTGTATTTGGGGCTTATACACGTGGGTCAGAATACAAGGGGGCGGGTCACATGAACTTTCTATTTTTAGGGCCTAGACATATTTTTCCCTTAAATTTTTTTTAAAGCACCATGTTAAGTATTTTTTGTCAACACTAGTTTGACCCATTATAACATTAATATTAAACATATTATTAATATATTATATATTAATTATATTAAAATATATTGTAAATAAAATATTATAATATTTAATTTATATTATTATAATATTATAAGTGTTGATTACTATGACCAAACAGTCAATCGGATCCGGACTGGGATCAGTTCTGATCCGAAACTGGATCGGTCCCCCCTGGGTCCTCGCCGGGACAGAGTAAGGGAGAGTGATGGAGGGGTCGCTTCCTTCTTCCACTTTATACATGGTTCTTGAACGGAAACTCGATGTCCATGCTGCACAGACAAAAAGAACCCGTGAGAGGGCGAGGACCGGTTCCCTCGTGGTTTCTTCGACGGTCAAGTTAGTGAAACTCGAGTGGAGAATAGGAAGGTCAGGAACCGATGTGGTTCTTGAAGTGGCAATGTGTATGCCCAGAGGATCTACGTGAACTCCTCTGTCTAGACGAAGAACTATAGGTTCTTTCTCTTTTTAGAGGGAGTGAGAGAGAGAGAGAGAGAGAGAGAGAGAGAGAGAGAG
>NC_033797.1:24023282-24056584 GCF_001876935.1 Asparagus officinalis | reverse complement strand
CTTCCGACTAACTATTCCAATATCATTTATCACGCTCTCGACCTATTTGCATGCCAAAGACATGCATCGCTCTCGACCCATTTGCATGCCATAGACATGATGCATGTTATAGAAATTGCTAAAAGCAACATATTGTTTGACTCACGCTACCGTCAAAATTGATTAGTGATTATTATACTTGACTCTCATAACTCACTAATTAAACCCATCCACACTCTCTTAATTTTCTACTGTGGGACTATAAAGTGGGGGTTATCACGGTTTATCCCCCCATATCTCAGATATGTATGTCGATTGATACCAACTGTAGAGGCAACCCCTACAAATTCTAGAGGTGATTCTTACCGTGTTCGCATGCAACGTAGCACCCGGTCTCGCATGACATTGGGATAATGATAGAGATGAACGTCGTCAAAGCCAGCAACCAGACGGTTCCGTATAAATTCGCTCGCCAGCAAAGAGTCAGCGTCAAATTGGCAAAGCGGGTCTCGGGTCGGGTCTGCAGCTATCCACACACTCTAGCTAGTCTCCATCGTGAGAGATGCTGACAGTGATAGCTGCTACCAGTATCAGGATTATCCTTACAAAGTCAAGGCGTACAATGTGAGATCATCAAGAAACGAAAGGGAGCTGGCTGGCTCTTTAATTAAAGAGAGTGATCCTTTTCCCCTATCTTTTTCTCGAGTGAAGAGTCTCGACGCGGTTTATGTTTTTTTTCCGGGCGTACAGAGGTGATCCAGCTATTGCCGTTGTTGGCTTCTCCTAAATCCCCCAAATGGGCCTGCTTTCACTGGGCCCCGCCTCCGTGTGAGGAAGCTGCCATGAAAAACCCCAGAGAATCCCGTGTATGCGTGTGTCAATGAATTACCTCGTTTGTTGCTAGTGCGAATGCAGGAGGGTTTAGATTTTGAGTTACTTAACGTGGTGACGTGGGACCCATCTTTTGTGGATCTTGGTGGGGGTTAAAATCTTCGCCCCATTTGAGAAAAGTTAAGATCGAGGGTGTTGGGAGGCTTATTTTTTTAGTTAAACTAGCTTTTAAGCTAGCTTTTTTATTTCTGTCTGTTTGGTAAAATGTCAAATAAGTTAGGTTTCGTTTGGGTACCATGGTGTTTTCTTTGTTGTGTTTTTGTAAAAAAACACCATGGTGTTGTGTTTTTTCTTAAAACGTTTTCAAAACACAATGTTAAGTATTTTTGATCAACACTAGTTTGACCCATTATAACGTTAGTATTAAACATATTATTAATATATTATATATTAATTATATTAAAATATATTGTAAATAAAATATTATAATATTTAATTTATATTATTATAATATTATAAGTGTTGATTACTATGACCAAACAGTCAATCGGATCCGGACTGGGATCAGTTCTGATCCGAAACTGGATCGGTCCCCCCTGGGTCCTCGCCGGGACAGAGTAAGGGAGAGTGATGGAGGGGTCGCTTCCTTCTTCCACTTTATACATGGTTCTTGAACGGAAACTCGATGTCCATGCTGCACAGACAAAAAGAACCCGTGAGAGGGCGAGGACCGGTTCCCTCGTGGTTTCTTCGACGGTCAAGTTAGTGAAACTCGAGTGGAGAATAGGAAGGTCAGGAACCGATGTGGTTCTTGAAGTGGCAATGTGTATGCCCAGAGGATCTACGTGAACTCCTCTGTCTAGACGAAGAACTATAGGTTCTTTCTCTTTTTAGAGGGAGTGAGAGAGAGAGAGTAGCCTTAGCTTGGACTTTTTTCTTAGATCTTGGCCCGCTTCTTTTTTAGAGGTTAGGAGTCTACATGTATATATCTCAGTTGTCCGGATCAATAGGTCCCCTCTAGCCCTGCATGGGGAGGTGGTGATGAAGTGTGTACTAAGAACCGAGTCACTTCTCACTTTACAGGTGTCGGCTGGCGACTGGAGGGAAAGTCACTTCAGAACGAGAGAGGGTGTGTCCGTATTTTTTAGGAAGTGGTTCAGAGCGTGGCAGAAAGCATACTAACATGCTAATTCATCCCTCGTTTTACAGGTGTCGACAGACGACTGGAGGGGAAGTCAGTTCGGCATAAGAGAGGGTGTCTCCGCATTTTTCAGGAAGTGATTGAGAGCATGACAGAAGGTACGTGGGCAGCTGATAAGTCATGGAGACCATCATGCCAAAATCTGGATAAGCCTTGTCCTATGTGGACTGAAATGCTGACATATACTCTGAGGGAGAGGCTCGAGGCATGGGTCGAATCCTTAACTTAGCCGACAGCAGGGAATGTCCATCAAGTCATCTCTGTGAGTTGCCAAGTGAATGGTCGAGTTCCCTAGGTGGGTCATCCTCGACGATAGGGTTGACCGATCCCGTCTTTCGCGTCGGCATGAAAGAATATCGACTTGATGAGTCGACGGGGTCGAGGCCTCTATTGGGCTCGGGCCACTTAAGTGGATTGAGGTCATTTCGCCAGGACTTTTATTGTATTATTTTGCAAATACCGTATCTTGGGTGAGTAAACACCATAACAATAAGTATTAAATGTAATGCAATATAATATTATATAATATATTATAATATTATATTATACTTTAATGAGTTATATTATATTATATTATAATTATATTATGAATTATATTTAACTTGGCCCTACATATTAATTTCAAATAATTATATATTTAATTTATTTTGGTATATCATTTCTTATTGTTTATGATTATATAGTATTTTTATAATAGTGTTATGTTTATTATTAATATAGGATATTATACTATTATTTATATTAATATAATGTATATTATACTATTATTCATATAATATAATATTATTAATAATATAATATTTACTATATAAATAAATATATTAAAATATTTTAATATTATATTAATAATGTATAGTTTATTTAATAGTACTTTAATAATATATTAGTATTTATGATATAAATAAATATTATTATATTATGAATATATTATTTTACATTAACATTTGTTAGCAATAAATTATTTTATTATTAAAAAATATTTCAATTTAAAATAAATTATATTATTTATTATATAATATATTAATATTTTATATATTATATTGCATTTACTATATAATATGTTATTATAATAATATTATTATATTGTTATGTTATTATTAAATATGTTACTATTATATAATATTTTAAAATTATTAATTTATTACAATTTTTTTATTAAAAATTTAATAGTAATATAGTGATTATACTGTTGTATAGTATATTATTATATCATTATTATATTATTATTTATTATCAATATCTTTTTTACTATTTTTTATTAGGATATTTATATTTTATTATCATTATTTATTTATTATATAATACATTATTAACATATTAAATATTGGTATTTAATTTGTTATTATATTATTATATAAGATATTTTATTTATTACATTTTTATATTATTTAATAAATATTACTAATATATTAAATTAACTATAATATAGTATAGTATAGTATAATATAATAAGCATGTTGATAATAACTCTATATTAATTACATTTAATATATTATGTTAGATATTATATTAACACTTTCTCAAACTCAAAATCAAAGCACAATCCTTAAAACATCTAAAATGTGTTTTAAAATAAGTGTTGTGTTTTTGGTTTGAGGATGATTTAGCTCAAAAAATATCATGGTTTCCAAATGCATGATGTTTTATTTTTTGCAAAAACACCATGGAAACAAGTAAAACATCATGGTGTCCAAACGGAACCTTAATTTTATGTTTATTTCATTATATATTTTAATAGTTAACGTGCTTTTTTATACTTATTATGTGGTGAAAAGAATTTTTCCTATGATTTTGTATCTTTGTTTTCTCTTATCCACACTATACATCATTAATCTGAATATCAAAAGATTTTCTTGTATCAATTTTCAAGTAACTTGTCTTAAAAACATCTCAACCATCACAACTATTAATTAAAATCTCAATTGGTTGCAGGCTTGCGGTGAAAAAGCTCAGAGGCTTTTTCACACACCACACACCCCACCACACTAATATATATATAAATTATATATATATATATATATATATACTATATAAAAAAAAAAAAAAAAAAAAAATAAAAAAAAAAAAAAAAAAAAAAAAAAAAAAAAAATATATATATATATTATATATATAGAGAGAGAGAGAGAGAGAGAGAATATGGAGAAACTTGGTACGCAAGTTCTTTCATTGAACTTGGTAGTGAGGTGCGCAAATACCCGCCCTACATGCACGCTCGAAGATGAGCCTATTTATAAAAGTGTGAGGCCTCTCTCTCGAGGCGTGATGTAGGTGGGATTTGGGCACCGTCCTACCAAGTTCATGGAGAAAACTTGGGTACCAAGTTTTTCCATATTTCTCATATATCTATAATAATATATAATATATATATATATAGTATATAAATATAATATATATATATATATATATATAATATATATATATTATATATATATTATATATATATATAATATATATGATGAGTTACAATACACCTAGAGTGTAACTAACTTAGTTACACCCACCTGTAAAAGCACATGTTTGAGCGTCGATATTATAGGATAGAAAATTCCAAGACATGCACATGATATTTGATTCATACTCATTTGATGACATGTAGATCATAATGGACGGTAATGATCATTAATATCGACGCTCAAATATGTGCTTTTATAGGTGGGTATAACTAAGTTAGTTACACCCTAGGTGTATTATAACCCTATATATAGAGAGAAATATGAGTATGCTTGGTATCAATCATAAATTTTATGCTTGGTAGTGAGGTGACACAATCCCCTCCACTCATTCAAATAGGGAGCTACATTCACATGGTTGAGGAGTGCATGAGGATATGCAACCATTTGAATGAGTGGAGGGGATTATGCTGTTAGAGTTATAATAAGTGTAACTTAAAACTTGACATTATAGTGGGAAAGTTTAGTCCCACATAGGAAATGGAATAAGAGGGAAAAGTGATTATAAGTCTTTCCCTTCTCTCCTATGCCTAGGCGCCGGCCCGGCCGGGCTCGGGCTTGGGTTCGGGTCGGGTGGCGCGCGCACACGACCTACGAACACGAATGCAGCTCCTGATTGAGGGGCTCTTAACCTGCTATATTTTATTTTTGCTAATTGGAATAATTAAAATATAATTAATATGATGCAGATTAAAAACGTGATTAATAGAAATATTTTGTAACGAAAATGTGATAAATATTTTGCGGATTTATTTTGTAACTGAAATATTTTGTAACGGCTAAGATTTATTAACGTGATTAAAAACGTGATAAATGGGTGAGTAATTAAAATATATTAACTACAGATTTATGAATAACGGTTGTTTTTCTTCTATAAAAGGACCTAAACCTACAAGAGTTTGAATACAGTGAAAAACACAACATTTTCTCTCCTCTTCTCTGTTCTTCATCTTCGTGTTCTTGCTGTTAAATCATTGTTGGTTCCCTAAAAGTCGAGGAGAATTCGCAAAGCCTTCTTGAAGCTCGTGCCGATGAGAAGGAGGTCGCCTGACCGAGGGTCGTTGTATCTCCGAGAACTTTTACCGCGTAGCCCTGTATGAGATGGGGCAATTAGATTCTTGGGATAGTGTCTTGCACGCCTCAACCATCAGGCCGTTTTTCTAACTTTTATTTATTTTCATTTGATTCAATTTTATTTCTGAGTTACAATAGTGATCTGATATTATCTGATTTAATAATCAACTATTTAAAATTCACGTTAATCTTTGTCTAAACAGCTAATATTCCCAAAAACTCAAGAATCTAATTTAGCTGTTTAGAATAATATCATGTTTAGCATGTTTAGTATTCTGTTTCGTATTATGTTTGTTATGTTAATACAGTATACATCTTATAAAACCGACATGCTACACTTGATTCTTTTGTTTGAATATTTAAATCATATCTGTTGTATTATAATAACAAAATTATTCATTCATCATCAGATTATGGCTACAAGTGAAACTATGTCGGCTAAACCAGAGAAGTTTGATGGGACTAATTTTCGTCGTTGGCAAAACCAAATGAGATTTTGGTTAACAATTCTAAATCTAATAACAGCCATAGAACTAGACAACCCATCTTCATCTAGACTAGTTACTAGGCAATCTTCCTCATCTTCCTCCACAGATTGCATTCCTATCCCGAGAACACCTCAAGAAATAGAGTATCATTGTCTACACATAATCTTAGGAGCCTTATCTGATAGGTTATATGATATATATTATACTATCACTAATGCTAAAGTTCTGTGGGAAACACTAGAGAAAAAGTATGGTTTAGATGATATGGAAATTAAATATCACTAATGCTAAAGTTCTGTGGGAAACACTAGAGAAAAAGTATGGTTTAGATGATATGGAAATTAAACGATTTAAAGCTTCTGATTTTAACAAATTTAAAATGTTAGATTCTAAACCAATGAATGAGCAAATTCATGAATTTGAACATATAGTTCACCAATTAAAAATGAATGGATCTATCTTAGATGAAACATTTCAGATAGCATGCCTTATAGACAAACTTCCTGAGTCCTGATCAGATTTTGCCAAAAACCTTAACCACACCCAATGAGATCTTACCCTAGAGCAAGTGTTGAATGCCATTAGAATCGAAGAGCAACATAGACCCAGGGAGAAAAATGTGACAAAATCTAAACCCAAAGAACCCAAAGTAAATAATGTTGAATCTAAACCCTTTCCCCAACACAAGAAACGTCCCTTCCACCAAAATTAAAATAAAACATTTAAGAATAAATCCTTTCATCAAAATAAGAACCATGTCCACTTTCAAAAGAAGGAAGGAGCTGAACGTCGAGCATGTTTCATTTGTGGACGAATCAACCACCTTGCTAAGGACTGCTTTTACAAGAAGACAGAACCACCCAAGCCTAGGAAGGGAGGACCTCCACCTAATAAGTCACAAGTAAACATGACGACTTCCAGTTCAGCTGAGACTGCTTTCAGGTCTGTTCTCTTCACCCCTGAAATAAACATGACCTTTTAAGCAAATGATTGGTGGATCAACACTAGAGCTAATATTCACGTTTGCTCTAATCAATCTTTATTTTCCACCTATCAGGTCTCAAGTAGAGGAACTGTGACAATGGAAAATAATAATATGGCTCATGTATCTGGAATAGGTCGGATCAACCTAAAGCTGACTTCTGATAAGACTTTGATCCTGCAGGATGTCCATCATGTACCAGACATTAGGAGAAATTTAATTAGCGGATCTTTATTAGTGCAACAAGGCTACAAACTTGTTTTTGAATCAAATAAAGTTGTAATAACTAAGGGGTTGAATTTCATTGGAAAAGGATTTTTATGTGATGGTCTTTTTAAATTAAATGTTAAGAATTCTACCCTTGCATCTCCAATGGCTTTGAATATCGAACCTTCCATCACTTGGCATCAAAGATTAGGACATGTGAATGATAATTCAATTAAAAGATTGATGCATCTCAATATAATTACAAAGCTTAATAGAAAAGATGATGAAAAAAATGTGAAATATGTGTAGAAGCTGAACTTCCTAAAAAACCCTTTAAAACTATTGATAGAGATTCTGAAATATTAGAACTCATCCATAGTGATGTCTGTGATTCAGGAAGAACATCTAGAGGAGGTAACAAATATTTCGTAACTTTTATAGATGATTGTTCTAAATATTATTACCTCTACTTAATTAAGACCAAAGATGAAGTTATAAACAAATTCAAAATATATAAAGCAGAAGTTGAAAATCAGTTGGATAGGAAAATTAAAATACTAAGATCAGATAAAGGTGATGAATACACTTCTAATGAATTAAAACAATTCTATGAAGAGAATGTAATCATTCATAAAATAACTGCTCCGTATACACCTCAATCTAATGGAGTAGCTGAGAGAAAGAATAGAACTTTAATGGACATGGTAAACTCAATGTTAATTAATTCTGGTGTGACAGAGAATCTATGGGGAGAAGCTCTCATGACTGCTTGTCATATACTAAATAGAATTCCATTCAAGAATTCTGATAAAACCCCTTACACAATTTGGAAGAATAGAAACCCTAATTTAGATCACCTGAAAGTGTGGGGGTGCTTAGTAAAACTTAAAATACCTGAGAATAAGAGAAAGAAGATTGACCCTAAAACTGTAGATGGAATATTTATTGGCTATGCTTCTGATAGTAATGCAAATAGATTTTTAATAATCAACTCTGATATTAATGAGATAGCCAACAACACCATAATTGAAGCTAGGGATACACATTACTTTGAAAATATTTTGTCCTAGCTCTAGCAATTCAGATCCTAGTTCTAACCAAGGTGAAACTAGTTCTAAACAAATTAGACCACTAGAAAATCCAGAGGAGCCTAGGAGAAGTAAAAGAACTAGAATAGAAAAGGTCCATGAAGATTTCTATGTATTACTTATAGAAGATTCTCCAATTACATTTAAAGATGCAATGAAATCAGTAGATGCTCTATTTTAGAAGGAAGCTATAAATAATGAGATACAATCTATAGTTCAAAATCATACTTGGGAACTAACTGATCTTCCTTCAGGCTGCAAAACTATAGGATGTAAATGGGTATTTAAGAAGAAATTCAGACCAGATGGAATAATAGATAAATAAAAGGCCAGATTAGTAGCTAAAGGATATACCCAAAAATCTGGTATTGATTATTTTAATGTTTATTCTCCAGTAGCTAGGATTACTACCATTAGAGTCCTCATAACTTTAGCATCCATTCACAAACTTATAATACATCAAATGGATGTTAAAACTGCATTCTTAAATAGAGACTTAGATGAAAAAATTTATATGGATCAACCCGAGGGATTTGTTGCCTCTGGACAAGAGAAGAAAGTATGCAAACTTATTAGGATTTGTTGCCTCTGGACAAGAGAAGAAAGTATGCAAACTTATTAGATCACTATATGGTCTCAAACAAGCTCCAAAACAATGGCACATGAAATTTGATGAGATCATACTATCCTATAGATTTGTAATTAATCAAACAGATGAGTGTGTATATCATAAAATAGATAATGACAACAAAATTGTGATTTTATGTTTATATGTTGATGATATTCTTATTTTTGGCTCTGACATACAAAGCATAAATGAAATCAAACATTTTTTATGATATTCTTATTTTTGGCTCTGACATACAAAGCATAAATGAAATCAAACATTTTTTATCACAAAATTTTGACATGAAAGATTTAGGTCACATACAAAGCATAAATGAAATCAAACATTTTTTATCACAAAATTTTGACATGAAAGATTTAGGTCAAGTTGATTTAATTCTTAACACTAAAATCTTGAAAAATAAGAATGGATATGTGTTGTCACAATCATACTACATAGAGAAAATTCTCAAGAACTTTTATGATCTAAATTGTCAACCTGTTTCTACTCCATATGATCCTAATAAACATCTAAAGAAAAATACAGGTTATCCTCAATTACATAGAGAATATGCACAAATAATTGGATCATTAGGATTCTTGACAAACTATATCAGACCTGACATTGCTTATGCAGTAAATAGACTTAGTAGATATACATCAAATCCTGATAAGAGTCATTGGGATGCTCTAGAAAGAATTTTGAGGTATCTAAAAGGAACTATGAACTATGGTTTATATTATAAAGGTTATTCATCTGTATTAGAAGGATACTCAGATACAAATTGGATTAGTGACTCAGTAGATGTAAAATCCACCACTGGTTTTGTGTTCCTTTTAGGAGGAGGAGCTGTGTCCTGGAAATCTACTAAACAAACTGTAATGGCTAGAAGTACAATGGAATCAGAAATGATAGCTTTTGATACTACTAGTATTGAAGCTGAATGGTTAAAAGATTTACTTACTGAAATTCCATTAATACAAAAATCATTACCAGCTATTTCTATTCATTGTGATTGCAGATCAGCTATTGACAAATATCATCAAGAGAATGCAAATATGAAGATGAATCGACACTTGAAAGTGCAACATAAATCCTTGAGATATAAGATGAAAAACTATGTAATAGCCTTAGATTTTGTAAGATCAGAGAAAAAAATCTTGCAGATCACTTAACTAAAGGCTTATCTAGGACAGTGGTCCTAGAATCATCGAGGGGGATGGGATTAAACCCATAAGAAAAATCATTGCAGTGGCAACCCAACCTCGCAGAGGTTTAATGGGTAGAAACAAACTGGACGAGTGATTAATTGTGAGGAGCACTAAATTTATTTGCTCCCATCCCTAGGATGATCAGTACTCATAAAAAGCAAGTGAAAGGTTGAGTTAAACTCTTAATGAATCCAAGACCCATGAGGCAGGATGCTTACTTGCTCGCATCCTTATTAGGATTCACCTATATGTGTGTAGTTGTGAGGCCGCGACTATGGGATCAAGGCTACTCCCTAGTAACACACATGAAAGATGTCTGCGCAAGTCCGATAATAGCGCAACCCGCTTAGAATTCTTCAAAACTGTACTATGTGTGCTTTCGGTAGAAATCCGATAAATGGGACTGGTTCAAGGCGTAGTCCACCAAGCTCTCACGGATCTATACAACTGTCACTAAGTGAAGGTTCAAACCGAAAGGTACCTCCACCTATTACATAGTATAAGGGAACTAGTAATCTTATTTATTTGCTTTTAAGTTCTTCTTTTACTGTTATTTCTGAATTATTTTAAGTTTTAAGTTATGTGGGGGATTGTTGGAGTTATAATAAGTGTAACTTAAAACTGGACATTATAGTGGGAAAGTTTAGTCCCACATAGGAAATGGAATAGGAAGGAAGGGTGTTTATAAGCCTTTTCCTTCTCTCTTATGCCTAGAAGAAAATAAAGGTTATGCTCCACACCACACACGCACGCGCCGGCCGGGTCGGGCTCGGGCTCGGGCTCGGGCTCGGGTTCGGGTCGGGTCGGGTGGCGCGCGCACACGACCTGCAGACACGAATGTAGCTCCTGATTGAGGGGCTCTTAATCTGCTATATTTTGTTTTTGCTAATTAGAATAATTAAAACATAATTAATATGATGCAGATTAAAAACGTAAATAATAGAAATATTTTGTAACGAAAATGTGATAAATATTTTCCGGATTTATTTTGTAACTAAAATATTTTGTAACGGCTAAGATTTATTAACGTGATTAAAAACGTGATAAATGGGCGAGTAATTAAAATATATTAACTGCAGATTTATGAATAACGGTTGTTTTCCCCCTATAAAAGGACCTAAACCTGCAAGAGTTTGAATACAGTGAAAAACACAACATTTTCTCTCCTCTTCTCTGTTCTTCATCTTCGTGTTCTTGCTGTTAAATCATTGTTTGTTCCCTGAAAGTCGAGGAGAATTCGCAAAGCCTTCTTGAAGCTCGTGCCGACGAGAAGAAGGTCGCCTGACCGAGGGTCGTTGTATCTCCGAGAACTTTTACCGCGTAGCCCTGTACGAGAGGGGGCAATTAGATTCTTGGGACAGTGTCTTGCACGCCTCGACCATCAGGTTGTATTTCTAACTTTCATTTATTTTCGTTTGATTCAATTTCATTTCTGAGTTACAATAGTGATCTGATATTATCTAATTTAATAATCAACTATTTAAAATTCACGTTAATCTTTGTTTAAACAGCTAATATTCCCAACATATGCCACCTCACTACCAAGCATAAATTTTTGTGCTTGGTACTAAGCATACTCATTTCTCATATATATATATATATATATACCGACAAATAAGCTAGGGTATACTAAATTATTTTTTTGGTGACTTATAAGCCACAAGTTTTGACCAAGTAAAAGTCCAATGTATCCCTCATATTTTACAAAACTCCAAGACTTCATTTATCTCCCTCCAACTGTATCAAATATTTTTTAGTCATTTTGACAATAATGATGGCTTATAGGCCACCCATTTACCAAACACTTTTCTATTAAAAATGAATTGTACAACAACAGTAACAACCAAGCATTTATCCCAAATGGTTGGGGTTGGTTACATGAATCCTATTTTTTCCATTCCATTCTGTTATGGGTTATTTCCTCCGTTACGTTAGTCTTAATCATATCCTTCTTAATTGCTTCTGACCAATTAAAAAATAAATTGTAATACACTATATTTACTTAGCAATTTGGCCTATAAGCCATTATATATAATTCATTCGTAGATTATAAGCCAAATAACTTATAATCCAAAGTTGCTAAACATGCTTCAAACGAATGATAGGTAACGGGTTCCATAAAATTGCATCGAGCTGATTCTAGTTCTTATGCGATTACTTTAATAATGTGGCCATCCTATCGCCAAAAGTAGTTGCCGGTGCCAACGGGAACCGACCTTTTCAAGGTTGTTGCTCGTAGTCAAGGTCTCATTACTTTTCAACTAATAAGCACTATACATACAGATGAACTAAATGAGAGGGAGAGAGAATCTTTCGGGACTCTTTGCATTTTCTCAATAACTTAAATAGTTTTTTTTTTCAACGCTACGAACCTTGAGAAGGTTTTCGAAAACTTTTCTAATACCTTCCCATTCAATGCTCATAAAAGTAACATTTGTTTGCATTTGGTCGGCGTTACTTGGTGATTTTAGCTAAAGGAAGTCAATGAATTAATAGATAATGCCGTGAGGGAGACTACAGCCTCAAATCTGTAATGTTTTACTATTAGTTGAGGGGACCAAGTCTAACTCTGAGACTAGATATTTTCTGTTGTGACGATTCAATATCGCTGTTGAATCAAGATACTTGCATTTCCCCCTGTTTTTAAGTAGTTATTGTTTTTTGTGCAGATACTTTATGCTTTGTCTTTTGGTAGCTACGGGCTGCGCATGTCAGCCCATGAAACAAGTGTGCCTTTGGTTTACTTTCTTAGCTTTCTATGTGAAAAGATATCGCTCTCTTCCTCTGTACTCTGGAAAACTCCTGCGTTCGGTAAAGAGATATTGCGTAAACTGTTGGGTTTTCAATTATTATAAAATCTTCTGAATAAGACATCTCGTCCTATTTTTACCTAATAAATAAATAAATAAATAATCATTAATTAATAAATCTTTAAGTAAATCTTAGTTACTAGGTTTGTATATTGCTATTCGTATTTTTGAAATTTTTTAAAAAGACGGTACTAAACATCATAGCATGAAAAATATGACTCATAAGAAAAACAAAGACTTAACGGTGTGGTATTTGTGTTGGTTTTGAAAGTGTGAAGACCGAAACCTGAAGAAGAAATCATCAAAGAAGCAGAAAAGCCCCTATCGGTCGACCGACCGACGTGTGCCGGTCGACCGAATCGACTGCGGGAAAACAGCCCCGGAAACTCACTCTGGCCGGTCGACCGAAACTTTATGACGGTCGACCGAGAGTGGTCAACCGGTCGACCGACGCTAGGTCACCGGTTGACCGAAAACATGCACGAAGACACTGTAAGAAACTGTGTTCTGGCCGGTCGATCGGACCGTCACCCATGGTCCGGTCGACCAAAATCAGTTTTTCCAGTTACTAAATTGTTTGGAAAACTGTTTTGGGCAGGGATACTTTATATACCTTGATATGTTTTTAGGGTTTGTAGAACACGAAAAAAGAGGGTTTTGACGGCTATTTGAGAGAGATATTTCAGAGAGATAAAAACCTATTTGTGAGCATTATAATCTTCTTCAATTAATCAAGTTTGTGAGGTGTGGCTCCCACGAACGTAGGCACATTGCCGAACCTCGTTAAATCTGGTGAGTTCCTTCTTGTTTATCTTTCCTATAATTTTCCTTTTATTTGCGGTGATTTTCCTACTTGTTAAACTCTTATCACAAGATCCGAAAGGGCACGAGTTCGATTGATTGTTTTGAATCCCCAACAACTGGTAACAGAGCTTCGTTCAGAAGATTTGTACGAGAGCCATGACAGAAGAAAGCAAATCGAATATTGAGAAGTTTGACAGGTCAGACTTCGCCTACTGAAAGTGACAGATGGAAGACTATCTGTACTAGAAGGATCTTTAACGTCTGTTGATGGGCAAGGCTAAGGGAAAGAAGAATGAGGAATTAGACAAGGACTGGAAAATATTGGATCCAAAGGCTCTAGGGCAGATCTGATTATTGCTCGCCAAATCAATCACCCACAATATATTGAAGGAGAAAACGACAGTGGGGCTTATGGAAGCGCTCGCAAAGATGTACGAGCAACCGTCAGCCGTAAATAAGGTACATCTCGTCAAGATGTTTTTCAACCTCAAGATGGTAGAAGGATGCTCCTTCAAGATGCACCTCAGCGAGTTTAGCATGATTGTTGATCAACTTATCTCTGTAGACATCACGTTTGATAACGAAGTGTAGGTCCTATTGATTCTATCGTAGTTGTCGGATAGTTGGGCAGGTTGCGTGACCGCAATTAGCAACTCGATGGGAAAGGAGAAGTTGAAGCTGAGCGAGATTGTTAGAATGATTCTATCCAAGGAGGTTAGAAGGAAATCGTCTGAATCAAAAGGTTCAAGTTCAGCCCTAAATCTAGAGCACAGAGGCCGAAGCTAGAAGAAGGGAAACCAGAACAGGAATCGATCGAAGTCAAAGAAGAAGAGGTCAAACTCGAAGGTTAGGCCTATCAAAGGGAAGTGTAGAAACTGTGACCAGGAGGGCCATATGTCTTCAGTTTGTAAAACATAAAAGAAGGATGTGAATGAGCAGGATGCTCATATCATGCAAGATACCTTGATCCTTACTATGGATAGTGAGTCTGATTCATGTGTTATTGATTCGGGAGCCTCTTTCCACACCATTGCTAATAAAAAGCTTATTCAGAACTATGTAGCAGAGGACTTTGGAAAAGTATACTTGGGGGACAACGAGCCTTGCAGTATTATTAGAAGAGGCAACATGCAGATTCAGATGAAGGGCCCTAAGTGGAATCTGAAGAATGTCAGACATGTACCGAAGCTGAAGAGGAATTTTGTTTCGGTTGGCTAGATTGGAGAAGAAAGCTATGTTTCAACATTCACCAGTGATTCGTGGAAAATATCCAATGGTACTATGATGGTTGCCCGTGGTAACAAAACAGGAACTCTCTACCTCACTTCACATGCAAGTGACACCCTCGTAATTGCAGCTGGTAAGGAGAGTGCAGATCTGTGACACAACTGGTTGGGACACATGAGGAGAAGGGTATGAAGATTCTACACTTACAGGGAAAGTTAACCGGCATCGATTCAGTTGAAGTTGGTGTTTGTGAGAAATGCATCTACGGGAAGCTAAGAAGCTAGAGCTTGTTCATACAAATGTATAGGGTCCAGCTAGCATGTCTTCTCTTGGTAGTTCGGGGTACTATGTCACCTTTATCGATGATCACTCGAAGAAAGTGTGTGTATACTTTATGAAGCACAAGTTAGAGATATTCGAGATCTTCAAAAAGTGGAAAGTCATGGTGGAGAACGAGACAGATCTGAAGGTGAAGTGCCTGAGATCAGACAATGGTGGAGAATACGAACTGGAGGAGTTCAAGAGGTTCTGTGCTCTAAATGGAATTTGTTTGGAAATGTCTACTCCAGGGACGACGCAACAGAACGGCGTCACAGAGAGGATGAACAGGACATTGACAGAGCGTGCATGGAGCATGCGTTTACATACATGTCTATCTAAGATATTTTGTGCAGACGCGGTGCATACAATAGCTTATCTGATTAATCATGGGCCATCAGTTTTATTAGATTTTAGGATTCCAGAAGAGGTTTAGAGTGGTAAGAAAGTTAATCTTTCACACTTGTAAGTATTTGGCTGCATGACATATGTTCATATCAGTGATCATGTCAGGGACAAGCTAGAAGCTAAGTCACAGAAGTGTACATTTATTAGATACGGTATTGATGAGTTCGGGTATCGTCTTTAGGATGAGAAGAACAGGAAAATCATTAGGAGCAAAGATGTGATATTCAATGAGGAGGCGATGTACAAGTAAATGGATAATGCCAAGGATAGTCAAAGCAGTGGGAGCAACACTATGGATGCAGGTGGATCCGAGTATATGGATTTGGAAAAACTTCCAGATGGGGGTGACAACGTCAGTTCTGACCGAAGAACAGAGGAGACTCTAGGTGTAGAGACGACTACCCAGTGTGAGGAGCTTAGGAGGTCATCTAGGGTACCAAAACGAATCCCAGATATCTCTCATCACTAGATTATTTATTTTTAACAGATAGCAGAGAACCAGAGTGCTATGAAGAGGCTATGCAAGTGAGTGAATCTTAGTAGTGGAAGCATACGATGCAAGAAGAGATGGATTCTCTACACACTAATGAGACATAGGAGTTAGCTCAGCTACTTGCCCAGAAAAAAACCTTACATAACAAATGGGTCTATCAGGTCAAGCAGGAGAGTGATGGAAGTAAGATGTACAAGGCCAGATTAGTCATGAAGGGGTTCCAATAATGGGAAGAAGTGGATTATACAGAGATATTTTTCCCATTGTGAAGCTTACAACCATTAGAATGGTGTTGAGCTTAGTAGTTATAGAAGATTTCTACATTGAACAGTTAAATATGAAAACTACCTTTCTTCATGGTGACTTGGATGAAAAAATCTATATGAAGCAACTTGTTTGCTTCATTGAAGAAGGAAAGGAAGAGATGATGTGTAAGCTCAAGAAGAGCTTGTACGGTTTGAAACAGGCTCCGAGACAGTGGTACAAGAAGTTCGACAACTTCATATAGAGCAATGACTATGGAAGATGCAATTCATATCACTGTTACTACTTTAAGAGGTTCGAATCTAGCTATATCGTGTTATTATTATATGTTGATGACATGTTAGTTGTAGGACCGTGTTTATAAAAGATAAATAAGTTGAAGAAGCATTTGACAAAGGAGTTTGCTATGAAAGATCTGGATGCCGTGAAGCAAATTCTTAGGATGCGAATTAGTAGAGATGAAGCTGAAGGGACGTTAAAGTTGAGTCAAGTTGAATACATCGAGAAGGTACTTCAGAGATTCAATATGGAGAATACGAAACCCGTCGGCTTACCCCTTGGAAGTCAATTCAAGCTATTTGAGGAGAAATCACCCAAGACAGATACAGAGAAGGAGCACATGAGCAGAGTACCGTATTCATCAGCCATTGGTAGTCTTATGTACGCGATGGTTTGCACAAGGCCGGATATTGCCCATGCAGTGGGAGTTGTGAACAAATTTGTAAGCAATCCAGGGAAGCAGCATTGGGAGACCGTAAAGTGAATATTGCGTTACCTGAGAGCGATTACGGATATGCCATTGTGTTTCAGGAGGAAAGAATTGGTACTATTGGGATATGTGGATGCAGATTTCGCCGGTGATCATAATACAAGGCGAAGTACCATGGGGTATGTTTATACCTTAGCGTCGATAGCAGTGAGCTGGGTCTCATATCTGCAGAAGATAGTAACATTGTCCACAACTGAGGCAGAGTATGTCGCAGTGACTGAAGTCAGTAAGGAGATGATTTGGTTGACTGGGTGCCTGGAAGAGTTGGGTTTGAAGCAGGGAAACGACGTTCTTTATTGTGTAGCCAGAGTGCTATATACATTGCCAAGAATCTAATATATCATGTTAGAACGAAACACATCGACGTACGTTACCATTTCATACGCTCTCAGATTGAGGATGACAAGTTACGATTGGAGAAGATTTTAGGGAGTCAAAATCTTGTGGATATGTTGACGAAAGCAGTGACCATCGACAAACTAGAGTTGTGTGCAACTTCAGTTGGCTTTCACGCGTAGGAGATGAAGGCGGACCCACACTAGGAGGATCGTCGGGATCGCCGAGATGATAATGATTGAAGAATGAATTTATCCGGGTAGGAGAAGATGTTTGCGAAGATGGCAGGGGTTCAGAAGAGCTCGTTGATGGCAGTTTCATCTCCAAGTGGGAGATTGTTGGTTTTGGAAGTGTGAAGACCAAAACCTGAAGAAGAAATCATCAAAGAAGCATAAAAGCCCCTATCGGTCGACCGACTGACGTGTGCCGATTGACCGAATCAACTGTAGTAAAACAGCCTAGGAAACTCACTTTGGCCGGTCGACCAAAACTTTATGACGGTCGACCGAGAGTGGTCAACCGGTCAACTGACGCTAGGTCACCGGTCGACCGAAAATATGCACGAATACCCTGTAAGAAACTGTGTTCTGGCCGGTCGATCGACACCCATGGTCCAATCAACAAAAATCGGTTTTTCTAGTTTCCTAAATCGTTCGGGAAACTGTTTTGGGCTGTGATACTATATATACCTTGATATGTTTTTAGGGTTTGTAGAACACGAAAAAGAGGGTTTTGACGGCTATTTGAGAGATATATCTCAGAGAGATAAAAACCTATTTGTGGGCATTGTAATCTTCTTCAATTAATCAAGTTTGTGTGGTGTGGCTCCCGAGGACGTAGGCACGTTGCCGAAGCTCGTTAAATCGGGTGTGTTCCTTCTTGTTTATCTTTCCTACAATTTTTCTTTTATTTGCGGTGATTTTCCTATTTGTTAAACTCTTAGCATAAGATACGTAAGAGCACGGGTTCGATTGATCGTTTAGAATCCCCAACAGTTTGCATATGAATCCTAAGCAAGAAGACTCTCGTAAGAATAAATCGTATTTCGGCGTGAAGACCAAACGAGAAGCCACAGTTGAAAAGGAAACAACAAAAATGGAAATGTGAAGAGATCATATAGGTAGCCAGTCACGTTCATAACGGATTCTGATCCCACAAACGATGGATATGAAAAAGACCTTACACATATCTATGGTAGCATAATTGGACCGAAACGCGAACCAAGCCGGTGCTTATCGTATTCAGCGAAGTGAATTTAAAATGTATAATAAATCAACCAAAGTTCGCTCACGCATCGAAACTTCTTGTGCTTTCCTGTATGATTTTCTATAAAGGATTCAGTCGCGTCGCCAACTACTTAGAGATCGACGTTTTAACGTGAAAAAGGAAGATTTTGATCTATTTTGAGATATTATATAAAACTTTTTAAAGAATGTCAAATAACACCCCAAAAGAGTTGAGTGGAACTAGTGGGCAAACCTTTCTAGTATTATATGACATTTAAAAATGTTTTTGGTGGCATCTCGCAAATGAGCCAAACACTAGGTGGGCCGCCTGAAATCATCCCAAAAATATTAACGGCACCATTACGCAAGAATCCCCTCGAATAAATAGATCATTTACCGTCCATTCTTACGGACTTTGAAATCTCCCGCTCTCCAACATTACGAATGAATGCCCATACCCAAACTCTGTCCCCCCCTAACTCGAACCCAGTGCATCTCCCTTATCGGATCCTACACCCGAACCAAATCAATCCGACCCGCAACCCAGCTCCACGCCCTCATCGTCTCCTCAGGCCTCCTCGATTCCTCTATTGCCTCAAAACTCACTATAATGTACTCAATGTCAGGCAATACTCAAAACGCTCACAAACTGTTCGACAAAATTCCTCGAAAAACTCCAGCGCTCTATAGCGTCCTCATCCGAGGCCATGTACAAAATGGGCAACACCAGGTTGCACTTAAAATGTTTGCGCAAATGATTTCCGAAGGGCTTCACGCTGACAACTACGCATACCCTTTTGCTCTCAAGGCCTGCGGAGAAATTCGAATCGTCCAATTGGGTTCACAAATCCATTGTAATGTGTTTGTTTCTGGGTACACATCAGATGAGTATGTACAGAACTGTTTAATAGCAATGTACATGAATCAAGGTAGAAAAGATGAGGCTTCGATGGTTTTCAATGAAATGGGAAACAAAAGTGTTGTTTCCTGGAATACCATGATTGCTGGTTTGTATCAAAATGGGTTTGCTGACGAGGCGTTGAGCATTTTTGGTCGAATGGTGGATGATGGGTTTGAGATCGATAGGGCTACAGTTGTCTCGGTGTTGCCAGCTTGTGCACAATTGAAGGATTTAAAGTGTGGGAAGTTGGTGCATAATTTGGTGAAAGAAAAGGGGTTTCAAATGTATCTTCCAGTAAAGAACTCTTTGATTGATATGTACTCAAAGTGTGGACGCTTAGAGGAAGCAAGAAGAATATTCGACGATCAAATTGGTGATAAAGACGTCGTTTCATGGACTGCAATGATTGGAGGATATGCATTGAATGGATATGCAATAGAAGCTCTTGATCTTTGTTATCATATGCAATTATCAGGGATACGGCCTAATACCGTAACGATGGCCTCTCTTCTCTCTGCTTGTGGAATTTTACCTTCTATAAGCCATGCCAAGAGTGTTCATGGATTGTGCATAAGGTTTGGTCTTGAGTCAGATATCGTTGTTGAAACCACACTTATTGACACGTACTCCAAATGTGATGCAACAAGCATTTGTTTGCAAGTATTTGAAAGAGGTTCGAAAAGAACAGCAACATGGAATGCAATAATATCAGGGTTTGCCCGAAAAGGGCAATCAAGACACTCAATCGAGCAGTTTAAGATGATGCTACTAGAAAAAGTGAGTCTAGACTTTGCCACAATTGCGAGCATATTGCCTGCTTATTCCTACTCTGCTGATATGCAGCAAGCCAAGAATTTACACTGTTACCTAATGAAAACTGGGTTTCTTCAAAGCTATGAAATTACTACAGGCTTGATTGATGTTTATGCTAAGGCTGGATGCTTAGATATCGCATGGAATCTATTTGAAGCTCTATCTGTCAAAGATTTCGTATCTTGGAGCGCTATGATAGGGGGCTATGGAATGCACGGGCATGCTAAAACTGCGATTTGGCTGCTTGATCAAATGATTCTATCTGGAATCAAGCCAAATGAAGTGACTTTCACTTCATTGCTCTATTCCTGTAGCCATGCTGGTTTAATCGACGAAGGTCTAAATTTGTTCCAGAGAATGGTTAAAGATCACAGCTTGAGACCTCACAATGAGCATTATGCTTGTGTTGTCGATCTTTTAGGACGAGCAGGGAAGCTCGAAGAGGCTTATGGGGTGATTAGGTCAATGCCATTTGAGGCGAATCATGCGGTTTGGGGAGGACTGCTCGGTGCTTGTGCTGTTCATGAGAATGTGGAATTGGGGGAGATTGCATCTAAGAGGTTGTTCGAGTTAGAACCGGAGAATACAGGGAATTATGTGCTTTTGGGTAATATTTACGCTGCTGTTGGGAGATGGGAAGACACTGAAAGTTTGAGAGAGACGCTGAAGGAGAAGGGGTTGAGGAAAGCTCCTGGGTGTAGTTTGATAGAGGCAAATAATTTATGATCTTGAAGGCAACTTGGGAAGTACTTGTATACCAAGAAGGATAATGAGTTATTTTACCTCTTATTGCGTGATAAGAGGATGTAATAGCCATTTTTTTGAGGGGTTGAGGGAGATATCAATTGGAACACTGAGAGTTGTTGCCTCTCTAATAAATGAGGTTGTACATGTATCCGTAACTTTTTAGGTTCGATATGTTGTTTCATTGAGTTTTCTAAAGAAAAATAGGCAGCTGATGCCTCTTTTATTTTACCTCAGATACACTGAAGTCGCAGCACCTTTGCAACTACGACCGACACTGATCAGAGACTGAACCTGCACAAAGCTAGCAAGCAACTCATTTTTAACTTTCATAAAGGTCAATTTATCACCTGCATTTTCTCTGTTGGAAACTTCATTTCAGACTCTTCTGCTATAGTAAACGAACACAATTCTATGAAGTTCAGAAGCAAAACTATGTCTCACAACGATAAGCAACAAAAATATTTTCTTGTCACATACATTTCCAAGACAAGGCAAGAAAGCAACAGAGTTGTACAAGGATAGTGGCTTCCAACAAGCATTGGAAGTTACTAAGTGATTACGCTGCAAACAGCTTTGTGATATGTTTATGGATGACAAACAACACTCCCTCCAGCATGTCAAAGCTTTGAATTTAACCCTGCTGTAGAGCTCGACTTACTTTGTAGCGTCTTCTTCACTTCATAGAGAGCTTCATGCACTTGCTCAAAATGAGGGTTTGTATAGTTTTTCACATTTTCAATCCACTGCACGATCTTCTTATGAGGACCCAATATTCTTTGTCGATGTGCATCATCAACAACCTGTAAGATATTTACCAGTCGATTAATTTGGTGCAAGAAAAAAAGGACTTCTGAGCTTTCTGGGAATATGTCCATATTGTATGTAAAAAAGTGGAACCCTTACTTGCCAAATCCCTTAATCCATCCTTCAAGTGAAATTTAGAGGAATAAAAAAGTTAGGGGGTTATGTGTAATAACCCCTAAAGTTTAGAGGGTTTAATCATACTCCTTTTAAAAGCACGAGTTCAGGAAAATCTTTCGGTAGACAAAAATACCCTTGAATTAATTCAAATACTAATCCATTAGTAGTAAGTTGATAAATTGATGAATTCCTATTGGATATACATAGTATTAAGATAGAGATATAGTTTAAATTGAACTGTAAACATGAATGAAATTATTAAATGCCAACTTTACAAATGTATACAAGATGAATGGCGTATATGAAAAAACCAAACAAATCAACGAGACAAAAAATGTCTGCCCCAAAGGTTGAACCTAGAAACAGTGCAGATCTATAAATGTACATAATATGGATGAGATATTTGCAAAATCCACCAAACAAATTAAAGAGACAGGAGTCGTTCTCAAAATTATAAAAAAGAAAAATTAAAATAAATGGCTGTGATCTGAGGACACAACATGACGATCTCTCACCGATTAAACTTCAAGTAGTTCACGGTAGTGCATAATGAGTTTCAAAGTTTAATTATACTATTATTATTTAAATAGAATTCTATTTATAATTGTTATTCTCTCACATGTAACAGCATATGCCAATATATATAAGCTAAGAAATTACAATACTTTTCATAGCACTTTCATCTCATTCTATAGATATGTGCCTTTGTTATTTTCTTCTTATTAGATTGATTAGATTATCTTAAAGTAATTAATTATATTTTATATTTAATCTTTTTTCATATTAAGAAATAACAATAATTTTCATAACACTTTCATCTATTTTTTTCTTATTAGACTAGACTAGATTATTTTAAAACAATTAATTATATCGTACGTTTGATATTTTTTTATATCAGAAATTATAACAATTTTCATAATACTTTCATCTCCTTCAACAAGTATGTGTCTTTGTTATTTTCTTCATATTAGATTAGATTATTAGATTAGACTGTTTAAAAATTATGAATTATGAAATTGTAATAATTTTAAAATCACTTTAATCTATTTTCTTCTTATTAGATTAGATCATATTATTTTAAAGCAATTAATTATATTGTATATTTAATCGTTTTTTAGATCACAAAGTTTAATTATACTTTTATTATTTAAAAGATACTATTTGTATAAAAGTCAAAGAGAATCTCACACGTATTTTAGATCTCAATGTCAATTATAATACTTACATATTAGTGTTGGTTAAAAAAAATTTATGCATGAGCTTAACTTATATGATCCTACTTTAACCGGATTAGATAATTTATTTTTTTCACCCAAACTCTTCCACAAAGCCCAAAGAGAATAGTAATGCTATAACTATGAACTTTGCTACAGGGATCCAAAATATGGGACCAATAAAGGGGACAAGTGAGGTGTCCCCTTCCTATTGGATAATGAGTTGACCATCATTAATGATGGCCAACTCATTATCCAATAGAAGGGGGACACCTCACTTGTCCCCCTATTGGTTTTATATTTTGGGTCCTTAAAGAATTTTTCTATAACTATATATATCCACAGGACTACATATATCTTGAAAATGAATGAAGAAAACCACACAAACAAAAGCCATATTAATTACCCCACACACTCACTGTTTTCAAAACCACACTTCTCCATCTCCATCTATAATATATCCACGTACCCAAATTAAGCTGTTGGAGTTTTCCCCTCACCAACTATATCATTGATCAATCCTCATTTTTTTGTACAGGGGACAAGTGAGGTGTCCCCTTCCTATTGGATAATGAGTTGACCATCATTAATGATGGCCAACTCATTATCCAATAGAAGGGGGACACCTCACTTGTCCCCCTATTGGTTTTATATTTTGGGTCCTTAAAGAATTTTTCTATAACTATATATATCCACAGGACTACATATATCTTGAAAATGAATGAAGAAAACCACACAAACAAAAGCCATATTAATTACCCCACACACTCACTGTTTTCAAAACCACACTTCTCCATCTCCATCTATAATATATCCACGTACCCAAATTAAGCTGTTGGAGTTTTCCCCTCACCAACTATATCATTGATCAATCCTCATTTTTTTGTACTTAAATTATATAACATTCATTGCGATGATGACTCACTTGGGTCTTTTGCCTGCCTTGAACATCCAATAAAAAAATAATGTACTAGATATTGTAGTTAGTTAATAATGAGATCCTGTTATTATAAACAGATTAAGAAAAGATTAATAATTTTAAGAGTGTAATGCATTCTCCTAGCTTTCACTGCAAACTTGGTAGTTGTTTATTCCTGACCCCAAGAGCTTTTCAAAATTAATCTTGAGGGTTGTTTGCATTAAAAAAGTTCTGTTAGAGGGCTCATACAGTCTGTTTTATAGTTTAAGATCGTCAACATATTTTATCTCTGATACATATCAATTATGAGTAATAATATAACTTGATTGATCTAAGTATATCCTAATATATTTCTGGACTCTTGTATTGTCTTTTTCTCTTTATTATATATCAACCTGATATCAAAATTGATATAGACGATGAAAACACTATTGTAGAATTACCCAAGAAAAAGATAAAGGTGGAGAATGATTGATTTCGGCTCAATTAAATATGAAAAAGAAAGAACAAATGATAATATTTTTTGAATATTTTATAGTAGAACTTAATTTTTTGAGTAAAATTAGGAATCTTCAGAAGGGATTTTGATGCAAAATTTTTAATATGCTTATGTGAATGATTTTGTCATATAAAATTATACTAGCGTCACCAGTAATATTTAGTATTTATTTTTTATTTTAAGTCTATCAATAATTAAGATGTCTTGTAGTCTTGTGAAAAGTATGTACACTGCGCTGAGCTTATACAAACCATCTTAATAGTAAGTATTTGGCTATATTTTATTAACACATCAACAATACATTATTGTATATTTTTTCAAACTTAACACTACATTTAATGGCTAAGATGAACAAATTGGAGATCGACGATTTGATCCGATAAACAAATATGTTACATGAAGTTTGATATATACAAATTTAAAAAAATAATGTTGTGTATGCAAGTATATAAAAGTATATTGATCCCAGTTTTACATGCAAATCTATTTCATAAAATTTAAAAAAAAATATGTAAATAAAATTTATGGTAAATGTAATAATCCATGTTTAAAGATTAACTCAAGATGAATCTAACTTATCTTATAGCAAGAAAATAAACAAAAAAATAAATAATTTTGATATTTAACTACGTGCATTGCACGTGCATAAGAACTAGTGTATTAAAAAAGTGCAGGGGGTTTTCTGGAACTAACCCGAACATAAATGCATCTAACCAGGCAACTCCAAAGATTACAAATCAAAAAATAAATAATAATCATGTCGCCTAGCAACAGGCAGGCATATTTATTGAGAGATGGTGATATAAGGCATGGGGATGTCTGATCATAAAGACTTCAAAAGGAAAGACTGAAATAGCTTTCATGAGGTTATGATACCACTTAATATCTAGTGGATAGAAGAGTTGAGCCAATTCTGATCATGATTCTGCAATTTATTACAGCATTTGCAACATGTAAAAGACTGGCAATTAATGTCCATCGGTATGTTATTATCACTTGATTGTCCGTGGCATGCCTTAATTAACCGGTAAAAGTATCAAAGGAATTTTCTCATAAGGAGTTGTGCAGGATAGAGCTGTTTACCTCCAATTCCATAATTTCACAAACAAGGCTGAGATCAGCGATGGATGGCTGAAGGTTTCCCAGTAAGAACTTTGCATCTCCTTTAAGCCAAAGGGATTCGATCTTTGAAAGAGAAGACATCAGAAGTTTCTCACCTTCTTTTGCTGCTTGTGAGTTCAATCGAAGACCAAATAAAGGTGCCAGTGTACTGTATATAGCAAAGGTCTCTGCACAAGATATTTGCTGTTTAGTAAATATTTAGCCCCGACATGGCATTGATACAGAAAAGTATAAATATGAAGTTATGCAGGCTGAGCAAGCTATTTTGGTGGGATTTGTGCTACAACATACACTAAGTTATTTTCAATATGCCTCTTAGTAAAACACTTCTTCACACAATTGCATGTTGAGATATGCCTTTATAACCATTCATATGTTACAGTATTTACTGGAAAGTCATAAATAGTGACTTGTATACACTCATGATAAAATTTAGAAATATAATTCAACATTTAAGGTTATGTCACAGAAGGATGAGTGTCAAGGCCAATTCAAAATTCAAAGTCATAAAAGCATATGTAGTTACTGTCTTACTCTACTGTTAGAACGTAGAAATCGGTCATATGCATTTAAGGAACATATATACAAACGCAAAAAACACTCAAGAGGGAGGGAGGGAGGGAGTATCCAAGATGTAGATTCTATCTATTCAAATTTAAAACTTGTGTTTCCAAATTGCAAACTTGTACTGTTGGATGTGATGCAAAACACATGTCTGCCTAGAAACAAAATTTTCCACAATACACATGTTTTTAATCACATACCATGGGGTGAAAAGTTAAACAATTTTATAAACTTCTAACAACTTGATTTTGACAACATGATGCAAAAAACATGCCAGCCTAGAAACAAGATTTCCCACAATATCACATGTTTTTAATCACGTATCTTGGGGCGAAAAGTTAATCAATTTTATAAACTTCTAACAACTTTGATTTTGACAACATATGATACATGGTTAAACGATGTTTAAATCATAGGTAGTTGACATGCAATAGATCACATCTATACACGATGAGTTTTCAATTAGAATTTAGGGTGTGTTCCCTTTAAGTTTATAGTTATATCCCCTGTGTCTTTCTATTCTGACAATTATCTACAACTCTTTAAACCTGTAACCAAAATCTAAGTGTTATTGTATATTCGCGTTTGTTTGTTTCAGAACTTCTATTTAAATAAAAATCTTTTCATAGTTTGCATAAGTAACTTCCAAGTAATAAATGTCAAATTAAGTTCTTGAGGGATTTGATATCCAAAAAAAGAAAGATCTTGAGGGATTCTAGCAGAAAGTCCTGCCTTTCTCAATTGATTAAGGAAAAATTCATCAATTGTTTGCACAATTTAAAAGACTTGGATAAAGTAACAACCGAGATATTAGAATTGTTAAAAGATTAATACCTGCACCATGACGTAGGTTGGAGTGATGCCAGTCCAATATTGCGTTAATTTTGGCTCTCTTGAAAAGATCAGCAGGATACCTTGCCCAAATAAGGGAAAAAATCAAATGAACTACATGGGGAAACTTTGATTGTGAAAGAAAGATGAAATGAAAAGTTAAATTTTGTTGTCGAAACTAGAAAGTATGATAATAGTTTCATTATAATGTTGCCAGGCATGTTTGGAAACCGGAAAATAAATGGAAAATGTACCCAAAATAGGAAAGTTGCTCCACTCTCAATTTTTCCTTGTTTAGCACATGGAAAGTGTTTGGCAAGTGACTGGAAGTAAAGGGTGCCATGTCAGCTTTTTGGCCCTTTCATTTTCTCCAAAAATTAAAGAAGGTGGATGAAAAGTAGAGGGAGAGGAGAGAGAAATCATTTTTTCTTTATTATCTTCACTTTTTAATTTTTAAGCATGTTTTATTTTTTAGTTTTTAACCTCTCCATTTCTTATATCTCTTCCCTATCAAACCAGTGCGAGACCAACCCGTAACATCTAGGTTCTCGAGCTGACTCTCCCACCTTCCCTATCAAACCCTTGCGAGACCAACCCGTAATATCTAGGTTCTCGAGCTGACTCTCCCACCCAGCTTGCTTGTGAAATTTTTTTCATTAGCTTTAATTACATCACAATGCTAGTGTAAATAGCTATGCAGTTTGAGTGGCGGATCTAGGATTTCTGAGAAGTGGAATCACTATATAATTAATAATTAAAAAGTTTACATTTGTTCCTGATGAGTTTTCATATTGTGAAAAAAGTACATCATCGAATTAATGTATTAGTGTTGTTTTACCTAAATCTTAATCCAATTATTTATTTATTATCAGTGAGTGGTGCTATGCGACACTATTTGAAAGAAGAAAGTCGGACCCTGGTCCTTCATCATCTCAATCTACCTAGGGTCGAAGGACTAGAGAAGGGAAGGAGGCAGCAAGATTCTACTAGAGCTGTTGAAAGAAGAGAGGGAGAAAGAGATCGCAATTTTCAATTCGCGATGAGAAGAGATCCTGAGAATAGATATTTTTCAGTGAGTGGGGATGAGTGAAAATTTTGTGCAATTTTATGGTGTCACCAATTTATTAGCGGGGGGTCACTATGTGTTGGGTTTTGAATTGATGTTAATTTTTTCATTCTTAGTAGGGGTAGGAGTCCTAGTCCCTCTATGCGAAGTGGGGTCACATGACCGCACTTTGCACAGAGTGGATCTGCCCATAGCAGTTTCAACATACTCCTTAAAATTTTACATTAGACCAGCTTGTGCGTTTGGTGTCTAGTTATCATAGTGCAGTAAATAAGAGTACTATTGTTGGATTCTATACCTGAGCTCAACGTAATAAATGTATTAGGAAAATTTTAATTTTTACGTGGTATACTCATGCTCAATGTGTTGAGTGTAAAACACTACGGTCAGCATGTAATTATTTTATAGATAATGAGATTATGTATAGTCTAGAGTTCATATCAATTATGGGGCAAGCTCATCATGGTAACTATGTGTAAATTTCTATTGTCACTTTCTAGATAATCATTTC
Source organism: Asparagus officinalis (assembly GCF_001876935.1). Lineage (NCBI taxonomy): Eukaryota > Viridiplantae > Streptophyta > Magnoliopsida > Asparagales > Asparagaceae > Asparagus > Asparagus officinalis. The sequence continues at coordinate 24,027,703 of NC_033797.1, read as the reverse complement.
ATAGATAATGAGATTATGCATAGCCTAGGGTTCATATCAATTATGGAGTAAGCTCACCATGTTAACTATATATAAATTTCTATTGTCACTTTCTATATGTCAATAACATATTTTGTCTAAAAAAATCTACTTTCCACTATACGTTTCCATAGAAACCAAACAGTGCATATAAAGAAAACGTGGATGCCACGTTTATCACATCAAATTTCTACAATTCTGTTTTCCATCATCCAAACAAGAATGACAAAGTAGAAAGTGGGAAGAAAGTACTTCCTGGATAAAGTGCTTTCTCGTCAGTTTCTATTTGCTATTTACTTGCTGGTTGCCAAAAAGATGAAGCCTCCTGTTTAAACAGTAAATGTGAGGCTGAGCAGTTTAACAAGGTAAACTAATTGTTATCTTGTCCTCGGTCAATAGCCCAAGTTTTCAGTCATTTTCTCAGAATAAGCTGTTAAAACATTTTCTGTGCAGATTCAAATATAATTTATTATTAATTCTTCTTTCCTCCCTGGATCTCGCACATAGGGGTAGCTTTCTGCAGCAGGCTGGCCCTTTATTTTACTAACTCTTCTTCCCTTCTCCGCCTTCTTATTCCCTAATCACTATAGGCAAACAAGATGTATGGAGGCCAATGCGCCCTTTTGTGACCGTATGAGCATGCCCGTGCCTCTGCTTCTTGCATGGTGGATGCAGATTGATACTTGACAGAATTACTAGGTGAAATTAAGCTAGCACCAAAAGGTCATCCAACAAGAATATGAAAATTTGTTATTTATTATTTTAAACCACCCAACACCAAAACAATATATATTATCTAAAATCGGATGTTCCACCTCCTGGCTGTGAATAGTACTTGATAATAAGAATATCAACTTCAAATAAAGAATCTCTTAATTCCATGAAAAGAAAGAAGCCAAAAAGTTCAGGTTCCTTTTTTAGGAAGATGATTGAAACAATCCGCGTTGAGCAAAAGGTATGAATAGTTGTGATCATAAAGCAATTATAAAGATAACATACCAGTGATCTGCAACTCCTGGATAAGCACAAGCAAGATAGCTCAAAATTGCGTGACTGTCAACAAAAAAATTCGATGAAATATCAGAGTTTGAAATGCAAATAAGCATGAAGGAGAGCAGGGTCAAATAAATGTGTCAGGAGATCTACAAATCCAGCCATAATATAAACTTTTGGGGTTTATCGGCGAGTTATTGGCGATAAAGGTACTTATCGGTCGATAAGGGAGGCTCTAAATATCAGCTTTATCGGGCCAAATTTTGAGTTGAATTTTCGGGTAATGGGCAGTTATTTAGTGAGTTGTTAAACCCGACCCGACTCGTTTTCTACAATTGGTTAGTGATTCTAAAAATTATTATTTATATTTTGGTATGTTTATATTTCATTAAGTATAGTTAGATTATATTTTTTGGTTATTATATTATATATATACACCATCTAGTATATCACTCCGATAAATACTACTTATCCCCGATATATTCCCGATTTTCTCTATCTGATAAGGATTTTGACCGTCCGATAAATCCCTGATAACCGATATTTAAAACCTTGGTATTTGCAACCAAAGCCCTTGAACAAGTTTAAACCCATCTGCACCTATTTTCCCTATGATATCTTTGGTTTCTTTTTCAAGAGAGAGAGAGAGAGAGAACGTGGATAAAAAACCGAATTTTTTTCTTTTTACCATAATACCATGTTTCACAAAAAAACAAATTTGAAATCACAACAACAAAATCCCTCATATCCTACAAAATCTCTAACCACCAAGTCTATCCTCAACAAACATATATCCTTTAAACCTTTTTTTTCTTTACCATCTGAAAACCTCACGAAAATAAAAAAATAAAGAGACCTCACGAAAATAAAAAAATAAAAAGAAAAGAGGGGCAACGACTGCATCTTAGGAGGCGAGTGAAGGATCTTTGCTTGGAGTTCTTTTTCGACACAAATCAGCAAGCATATTTTCCTTTTTTTCCTTTCCCTTTTCTTTTCAAAAAGTTTCATCTTCATAAATCCTTTCATAGCTTGTGAAAATATAGATGTTTGGTAGATAATGCTAGCATGTTATGCTTCTAGTTGATTAGAATCTTTATATGTTGATGATGGTTTAAGTATATGTTTAATTCATGAGAACATTTTGGTTATAGCATGAGAATTATTTTTCCCCAACAACGAATTTATATTTCTCAAACTTTAAATTTGTTATTTATAATATTTAGGGAATTTCTCTTAATGTTTAGTTTCCTCCACGTGTATCAATTCATGTGGATATGGCTTGTTGTAGGGCATCCTAGTTATACTTTCCTTAGGTGTCCATACATGGTTAAAATGTCTATAGTTATGTTATGCATTTCTGTTAAATTCCCTTTTCCAGGTAATAAACTTATTATATTTTTCGGCCACAACAGAGTATTTAAGTTTTATAAATACTTTTACTTATCTTTTTATTTGGTAGAATCATAGTTAATTGAGACTATATGTAAACAATTCTTGCAGCAGTCCTAAAACAGAGGACCCTTGTGTATAGTGGTTAAGGGGCTTGGTTATTAGCTCTTAGGTCTTGGGTTCGAATCCTTTGCACTTCATTTTTTTTAAAAAGCTATATGGGTCTGTTGTGAACTCAAACCCGACCCAGTTAGGATCCAATATCAGATTTCGAATCCGTTTGGGTTTATAATTCAAATTACAAACTCGTTTGACCCAATTAGGACCCAATATCAAATACCAGACCTATTTTGATTTATGACTCAAATTTCAAATCCCGTTTGGACCTTTTACTCACTAAAATCAAACTTGTCAATTCTTTAAGCCATTAAACCAAACCCGTTGAGTTTTTCTGACACTAAATAATGATGTTAATTATTTATCTTTTCCTTTTTGATAAGTAAAGATATGTCATTTGATGATGAATACTTGATACCATGTTTGATCACCTAGTGATATTTAATAGGGTCGATTGTGTATGAAGACGACTTTTGTCAAAATATGATTCATAAGCGTGCTATCATAGCATGACTATACCCTCGATATCGATATCTCGGTGTGAGTTTTCGCTCGATTATTACCATTAATATAATAGCATCAATTAGAAGATACATCCATCTTGATTGGGCATGTTCTAGTCACGGTTATTTTTTATAGTTTTATGAAAGTCGTTCCACGGAAACTCTGTGGTTAGTGAATAATATTTCATGCACAACCACTTAAAATCAATAGATAAATGCGGGTTTTATAAAAAGGAATTGGATGGAGAAAATAACGCGTATATAAGCGGGCTCATGCGCATTTTTGATATCCTGAATTATATATAAGGGCCAAGGGCCAATACTTAGACTTGAAACTGTGTTCCCGGGATGGTTTACGGGAACCTGATTGATATACATGATATTATTCTCCTCTAATTTAAATAGCATGTAAAATAATAATAATGTGCTTGTATGCCTTGTGATAGACTTATTCTTAATATCTACAAGTAGCATTTCGTTTAGTCACCTTTAATTTAGATTTCATCTCTTCTTTATACCTGCCGCATACACTTACACGCGCACAATTCTTTCATTTTACATGCTTGTTGGGAGTTTTCTGACTCCTCTGTGGTTTGCGCGTCCCAGACTCGGGGACCGTTCTTTCTTCGCATGACCGAGAATATTTCAAGGAGAACGCTCAGTGGCAGTGGTCACTGTTTATTCTATCAGTTCTCCGGTTCAGTTGGTTTAGATAGTTATTTAGTTTAGACTTTTTCTTGAGTCACATGTGACTTTTTTTCTAGACTATGATGTAAATTTTTTATTACTCTTTCCGATTGTGGAGAGTTGTGAACTCGTATTTGGACTCCGTCTTTTTGGAGATTTATTCATCTATATATTTCTTTTATTATCTTAGTTATATGCTCTATAGTGTAGCTTTGGCTTTAAATCTATATACAGGATGATCTAGAGGCGTGAATTTGGCCGAATGGTTGCATTATCGGTCGAGCCACGTTCCAAGTTATTACACTTTAGAACTGGGCATGACAACCCTTGTTGAAAGTTTAGCAAAATCTTAAGAGCTGGTAAACAAAATATTGGGAAGGAAAGCAGGAAAGTTATAAAGAATCGGGCACGGATCACTATCAAGTTAAAACATGGTATAGTTTTGCTTTTCAAGTAAATTACAGGCTAAGAAGTTACCAAGCGTAAACAAACTTTTTTATCTCTACGAATTCGAAGCTACCAAGAGAAGAAAATTAAATTCAAGCTTCATTATTAATAAGCAATAATTTCATTATTAAAGGTTGTAGTATATTTTACTTCCCCGTGAGTTCCCCCCCTGCATTATAGTTAAAGAGTAGGATAGAGGTAGTCCCAAAATTTTGGACAGAAGGCAACTGTAGAAAGTTTCCTACCTAGAAAACATTAAGAATACAT
>NC_033797.1:23966587-24023271 GCF_001876935.1 Asparagus officinalis | reverse complement strand
AGGGGAAAAAAGAGATAAACTGGGATACCTCTCAAACAGTTTAAATCCCCCATCAACAATTGCTGGGACCTTCCTCATCGGATTGATTTCTGCAAAACGCACCATCTGAGTGCCACTAGCTGCCAGTGTCTCGCTCTTGAATAATAATAATAATAACTCAAGGATAATAATAGCATGTGCATATCGAAAACAACAAGTAGTACATTCATTAATTTCACTGTAGTGCAAAAATACAATGGAAACATTTTGACTTCTATTAAAAGGTATTTTGTCAGATTAGTTCACAAAAACCGCGGATCTTGCACGAGTGAGCATTCTACTCCCACATTTATATCTTTCCATTCTTTGATTCATCTCATTCTTTAAGGGGCTGTTTGGTTCGTTTTTTAACTCGTTGGAAAAGTTTTATACCGCCTCCACATCAGATTTTTTGTGGCCACGTAGGATATAAGCTTTCCGTCGGTTTCTTTTCCCATCTTTGGTTCGCTAGGGTTGAAGAAGGGAAACTCGGTGAAAATCGCCGCCACATCAGATTTTTTTCTCTCCCCCAATTCCTTCCTCAACCTCATGAAATCGATGAAAACTGCAGCCACGTCAGCTTTTTGTCATATAAACAAAAGTTTTCCTTTTTTTTTCATGCGAACCAAAAAAAAAAAATAATAAATACATTGGTTTCCCATCATTTTTTTTGTGCGAACCAAAGCGAAACAATCTATTTCTTGGAAAAGTTTAGAAAACTCAAAACTTGTGTTTTTGTACATGGAAATGCATTTCCCTATATCTAAGAAAAGAAGCAAACAGCCCCTAATAAGAAAACTGAGGGATATATCGTTAAAAGAAGAGGGACCTTTGTATGCTGGAGATCTGTGCTCTCCTTTAGAGAGATCAACCGTCACCTCCTCGAAATCGATCTTGTTCGTCCTAATTTTCTCAAAAAAAAAAAAAATTAAAGCAAAATTGAAATAAAATCCTTCTTAAAAAATGAAAAAAAAAAGGAAAAGTAAATTACTTGCAGAAGATCAAGATGGCACGCGATGGCTGCGACAACGGGTAGACGTACAGCTTCAACCCCATATCTCTTTCTCTCACAAACACTAAAAACTCTCTCTCAAAATTTTAGAGAGCAGAGAGAAGAGTGCGATGGACTGGCGCTGGGGGAAAAGCTGGGGAGTCAACGTGAAGAAACTAGGAGCAGGGGACAAGGGGTACCACAAATATTTACCAAATTTGTACGAGCAATCTAATTTAGAGGACTAAAAAGGTAATTTCTATGCGCCGTGGAACATGGCCTTGCCAATTATGACACTGAGGCCGAGATCCCCTCCCCCATCACGTGGGACCCATCTGATTTTTATTCCCTGGGATGATGACGTGTGATTTAACGTTTTTCACGCTTAGGGGCTGTTTGGTTGTTGTTGGTAAAGTTGTGTATTTATGACACAACTTGGAAGGTTGTTGTCCACCTCATCAATTTTACTTTTAAATTTTTCTTTGTTTGTTTTTTATTCCATTGGAATCATAAATTGCTTGTTTGGTTTGTAAATGTAACTTTAATTGTTTGTTTGGAATGTGTAAAAAGTGGTCTCTATTCAAATGATCATATTGGTTGGAATTATTTTTTATTATTTTTTCCTAACTTTAATGTCAGCTTTCTCCTATTGGAATTATTTTTTATTATTTTTTCCTAACTTTAATGTCAGCTTTCTCCTAAAATCATATCTTTTTTTTATAAAATCATTTTACAAGCCACATCAGCATATGAAATCACTTTACACTATTTTCACAACTACAAACAAACAATTGAAAGTGATGAAAGCTGACATTGGGACCCACTTTTTTACACTTTCCATCCTTTTACATGGTAAAAACATACAACCAAACAGCCCCTTAGACCATCTCCAGCAGGAGGTGAAATTTCACATCCTTCTCTCCTGCCACATCACTTTATTTAATTTAATAATCTTCATTTCCCTATCAACTCTGCAGCAGCTAGTTTTTCAGAAAGTTTTTTACTTTTTTTGGGACCCACCATAACCACATCACTTCAACATATACCCCACCATATTTATTCATTCTTTTTCCTATTTCAAAAAGCAAAAAAAAAGGAGAATAGGGTGTAGAAAACTCAAATTTTTTTTGGTGTCCAAATAACACAAAGTTAGTCTCTGTTTATAGAGTTTGAAAAATGAAAAATAATGGTATAAAAATTAAAAAATTAATTCATAGTAATTATCTCCTAAAATTGCATTTAAAAATTAGGAAGAAACCAAAAAATACCGGCCAATCAGACCATGACGCGTGGCAGCGTGCATGGCTGATGCCAGCACAAGCCCGACACGCGTCATGGTCTGATTGGCCGCGCGTTTTTCTAATTTTTTTTTAAAAAAATTGTGGCAGCCTCTGTGGGCCCCACACTGCAGAAAAACCCATAGGGAAATTTTCCCTTTCTCTCCCTTCTGTTTCCAATTCCCTTTCCTTTTCCCTACCCGTTGCACCCAAATATCCCCCCAATCCCTACCTGCTGAGAATTATTTGCCCTTTGAGAATGTTATTTTCAAAAACTTACAATGCATGATGAAAAGTAAATTGAAAGTACAGAAACATCCTTAACTATTAAATTAAGCACATAATTTATGACATGACGAAATAGTGAAATGAGTACTATCTACTAAGGTAATAAAAAGTTATAACTATAAAAGTGTATTCGTTAGGGCCAATTTTGTATTCTTTTTTAATGTGCTTTTTGCTAATTTTTAATAAAAAAACAGTCAGCGGTGGTGTTTGATGAAAACTTTTTTGCCATGCTTATTAAAAACTGCCTCTGGTTTTAAATGGATGTTTTTAGAAGCAGTTTGATGATGCTTCTGAAAGCAACTTCTGCTTTTTTTAGTTTATGTACCATATATACTTTTTTTAACAATAATCATTAAGCATGGTTATACCAAACACATCAACTGTTTTTAGTAGTTTTTAATATTTGATTATCGTTGACATAGGGAAATTAGTATGTGGTTCAGGAGAAGTAAGAATGATTTTGAAGTCCCTTAATCTCCTTTGATGGCTGATTATTTTGATGGCATTGAACTGCTGCTCCCTGCACATAATAACATATGTTAGATTCCCCAGAGGTATTTTCTTTGGCGTGCCCTATGCCGCTCAAATCAGTAATTACTCTCATAATTTGAAAAGAGAAGTAGACTGTAGTGTTTTAGGGTTTTGTATGCGTACCTTAGAATAGCAGAGATGATTCCATTTATTAAAATTTTACAATGGTATTTTCATAACATGCCCAACTAATTGATCTGACTTATGCTGTCGCTTTACACGTGTCTGAGGATGATTGGTCAGTGGCAGAGAGATGTACTCATCGCATTTAATATGACAGTAAATGAATGACGGGAATGCAGGTTTGTCGTCCAATGAGTCATTATGATACCTAAATATGCATTAAATGCGAGGGCGACTAGGTGACACTGTATGTGCGCTGAACTATTCTACATTAAATGCGAACGCTGTTGACAAGATTGTTGGCCATTCCTTACTTCAGACCCTCCCCTACTAAATTAGACCTAAAGACGTCTTTCGACTCGGCCCGGAATCAACTGGTAGATCTTGACTCGAAGTTGTCTTTCATCTTGTCTCGGACTCATATCACACAGATTAGTTAGCCTCCTTATAGCTTAGACCTTGGTCGGACATGTTAGCCATATGGTTCGTTCTAAGTATGCCACATGGCCAGTTTAAGGACATGATAATTATCAGGGTATAACAATTACCAAATAACTATTTTTAACAGCTTATATAAGTTACTTTTATAAGCTATTTTTATAAATAATTTATTATAACTCTAGCAATATTAAACTGGCCCAATCTTTCTAGTATTTTTTCTAAGAATACTATTATTTTTCTCTCTTTACAAAAAAAAAACTACACATGGGTTTATTTAGACAATGTTTTAACTAGTTTTCAACATCGTACAAATAATAAAAACATTTAACATGTGTTTTCAACATATAACACCTCAAACCTTCTATCTAATAAGTTCGATGTAACGTGGAATAGAACTATAGACACAAATGTATACTAGAAAAAATGTAGAGTAAGTTACTTATAAAAAAAGAAAAAGAAAAGAAAGTATGTTACTCCTTAATGCTGTTTGATAAAAAAAATTGTGAGGATTATCTGCAAAGTGTGGGGGCCCACATATTGAGTTTGCCAGAGAACATAGGGTCAGGTTGGTATTATTTTTTTAGGGTGCTTTTTTTTTTAATAATCATACAAGAATGGTGTTTGATAATGTTGAAACTGTTTCTACTTTAAGGGGGTATTTTTAGAAGCAATTTGAGCATGTTTTTAAAAGTAAATTTTGCTTTTTTCAGTTTATTGGGTTGCACGTGGTAAAATATCTTAATTATGTATTTTAGGTTTTATTTATTTATTATAACATGGTTGTGAAAAAATTTATGATTACCATAGCATATTAAAAACTTTTGGATATTTTCATGTGTAAAACCTTATTAGTTTTAACATTTTGCCTCCCAAAGGAATATTAAAATTTGAAATCTTAAAAAAATATTAATGATTTAAGAGCAATTTTAATAATTTGAAGGACTAATTTCAAAATATTAATGACGTAAGAGACCAATATCGAAAAGGCTCTTATTATTAATGAAAAATAAATTCTTGAGTTTGTGAAAGAAAAATAGGTTTTATCTAGTCCTAAAGGATTTTATTTAGTTATAAAAAATTACTTCCACCTATCATTTACATCCGATGACCAAGTATTATAATAATCAAAAGCTTTTTTAGAATTCTCTAGGTCAAAGCATGCTAATTCATGAAAGAAAACAAAAATTATGTGATCGTTTCTAATATCTAATATTGTAATCATTCCACATCTTGTGAACGTGGGGGCCACCACGTTCTCAACGCGTGAGGAGATTTAAAGCGCGTGAACAGCTTCGTTACCCAAACTTGCTGGCCCACCCGATATAATTTGCGCTATATATATCTCTTTCAAACATGACCTAGGGTTGTGTGCAAGGAGGGTTTTTTTCGGCTGTGGCTTTTTTCGGCTGGGTGCAACAGTGAGCAGAGGAGAAAAATTGCGACGGTGTGCAAGAGCAGAGGGCTTCGCGCATCCTGTACGAGAGTGTGGCGTTTTTTGGCTTCGTGTAAAGAAAAGAAAAAGAAAACGCAGAGGCGGTTGTCCTTTTATGAGGGATTTGAGAGCTTGTTTGAGGGTTTAATTTGTGTGATTGTAAACCCTATTTGTATTCTCTCCCTAATAGTAGATCCTCCCCCCCCCCCCCCTTGGCCCGTGGACGTAGGCAATTTGTCGAACCACGTAAAATTAGTTTGTCTCATTGTTTGTGTGCTTTGTAATAGTTTATTTAGGTTCCCTCGACAAGTCAGTCCTAGAACTGATGAGAGGAAGAGCTAATATCCTACTTTGTTGAGATATTTTACTTTTGGTTCTTGTTTTTTTGGTAAAACAGGAATTCTTGTTACAGACTAACTCTCTTGTTGTGTTGCCGAGGTGCTGCCAAAATTTTTACTGTGCACAACAAGTGGTATCAGAGCCCAGATTTTAGATCTAAGGTTTTAGAGTTAGGTGGAGGAAGATTCTTGTGTGAAGCTTGGTTCTTGAAGTTCTAGGCTACGGTGGAGATAGCATTAGGAGTTGCCGTTGGAGATTTTGCTTTTCTTGTGTGGACATGAGATCTATTTGGAATCTGATCTAGGTTCAGTTGGGTAATTCTTAATTTCTATCACAGTTTGATTCTTTCTCTATAACTTGGAGTTAGTTTATAATAGGAGAAGAAGGTGAAAGCAGCAAGACGATGATGAGTACAGTTCAAGTTAGTTTTCAGAATACCAAAATTAATATAGTGAAGTATTACGGTAAAATCAACTTTGGTTTACGGATGAGCGACGTACAGGATGCGCTCAATGCTCAGAACTTGGAGGAGACCATCATGGTCCATGAGAGACCACCAAAATATGAAGAGGTGATATGAGAAAAGATGAATAAGAACGCTTGTGGGTGATCAGGTCCTGTTTAAAACAGGAGCTGAAGTATGATAAGATTAGGGTGACGTCTGCAATGAAGATGTGGGAAATTCTTAACAATAAGTACTTTACAAAGAGTATTGAGAACTGGTTGTACTTGCTGTGTAGGTTATTCAGATTCCAGATGTCCAGAGGCACCTCGCTTGCAGCTCATGTGAACAACTATACGAAGTTGTTGTTAGACTTGACGAATGTTGATGAGAAGATTTCAGATGAGTACAAGGCTATTATCTTATTGGGCTCCTTACCGGATAAGGAGTATGACACCTTTGTGCCTACTTTGTTGAATAGGAGATCTTCTATTAGCTATAGTGAAGCTACTAATGCATTGACAAATTATGATTTGATGAGGAAGGACAATGAGACTTCTCGTGCTAGTATTTCAGGTGAGGCATGTTGGTCTCTTTATTTTGATGATGTTTAACAAATAATTTACCACTAATATTGTTTGTCTAGTATTTGTGTTTTCTTATTATTCTCTTTCTTGCATTATCATCAATTTTATATGTATTTTTTGAAAAAAAAGAGACCTTATTATTCGTATTCATTGTTGATAAAAGTAAATTTCTATTGGCTGCCTTAGGTACTTTTTTTCCCCATAAAGATATTGAATAAAAAGAACTACTTTTAGTGCTACTGTAATTTTGTAAGTTTTGATTTTCAAGTTTAAATATGAAACAAATACATATTTATATATATACATGTTTGTTTTTATATGGTTAAGTTGTTTTGGTTTAGTTATGTAAATATGAAACAATATATATCTTCATTTACATTTTTGTTTGTTTCATATTCTATTGTATTTAGAAAAATATTGTGTTTATGGATTAAAGACTTGTTCACACTATTTTCATATCTCGTATAATGTCTACAAATCTATTCTAAAATGTTTCCAAATTGTTTGAACTCGTTTTTGGAAAAATCAAGTTTTTTTGTTCATGTACGTGCATGTGTCTGTGCATGTTTTTTACAAAACAGATACGTTTTCATAATTGGGAAATGTGATTTGAAAAATTTCTTTGTTTATATATTTATATTCATATATACAAATATTTTCCCAAGTTTTACTAATTTTGGAGTTATTTTGTTATTTTCAATTGAATTTATATACAAATATTTTCCCAAGTTTTACTAATTTTGGAGTTATTTTGTTATTTTCAATTGAATTTACAAAATCGAGTTTTTTGTAGTTTTTTTTTTACTAATTTTGGAGTTATTTTGTTATTTTCAATTGAATTTACAAAATCGAGTTTTTTGTAGTTTTTTCAGAAACTATATATCTGTGTTCAAATATTTATTTCTCTCAAATGAGAAATGATATTTCATAAATTCTTTCTCTAACATGTTTATCTACATGTCTAGAACATTTTCTCAAAATTTCATGATTTTTGGAGTTGATTTACTATTTCTAATTGATTTTATAAAGTTAGATACGTAAAATTCCAGAATCTGTCAAAAACAAAAATTGTTTGTGAACAGTGCGGTCGGCCACACTGTAGCACGGTCGACCACACTGTAGCATGGCCGTCCACTATTACTGTAGCAGCCGACTGTTGCACAGTAACGATAACTTTTTTTAGGGTTTTGAGGTTTTTTGAGTTGTTTTCTTCAAGCTTATATATACCCCTTTGTCATAACTATTTTCTACAACTAAGAGAGGGTTTTAAACCAAGTTTAAAAGAGTTTCATCAAGGGTTTAAGTTTTTGTTTAAGTGTGTTTAAAAATCCTTTAAGCATTTGAGAGTTTGATTTTGGAAAATCAATTTCACAAGAGCTTTAGGAGATTATCTATTGGTATTTGAGCATCCAACCATCCTCCCTCAATCTCTTGATCTATTGAGAAGTTTTCTAAACTCTATTTCTAGCTCTTTTATATATATTTGATTATTATTGTTATTAAGCTAGAATTATATTGAGTTTAGTTTTGATTTATTTCTCTTTGCTTACACACACATAACCATTGAGCTTATTGTATTTACATTCATAGTATAATTGGGTTGTGGGATTGTGTAATCTAGAGAGTGAGCTTACATTGAGTTCTCATCTATTATAGAGAACAAATTATTTGTTATATTATGAGATTATAAAGTTTTTGGTTAGCTAGAAAACCGAGTGTGAAGTGGAGATATCCTCGAGGTGAGGAGCGGAGACGTAGGTCGTGGGAACCGAACTCCGTGAATAAAATTATGAGGTGTAAACGTTATTTGGGTGAGCGTAAAAAACCTAATTGTGATAGTGGATTTCTCCCCAGGAGTGGGGAGCGGAGACGTAGGACGGAAAGTCCAAACTCCGTGATCATTTGCTTGTGTTTGCATTGTCTTTGGCGTACTTAATTCTTGTGTTCATATCTTATATCGCCATTGTTCTTTTGCTTATTTATATTGTCCTCTATATTATTTCACCATTGTGTTAGTTTATATATCCTCGCATATATTTCATTATATATCTCATTGCTAGGATATTGCTCTTTGTTCATATTGCTTATTGTTACTTGTAACATATTGTATATCTATCTTGCAAGAATAATTTATTAATTAGTTTTAATTGATATAAAATCGGATTAGATTAGCATAAGACCCTAATCACCCGCCTCTAGGGTCTAACAAGGCCTTGTCGATGAGAGGTAGAATCTCATATCCGAAAGGTGGTAATAAAGGAAGGTCAAAGTCAAGAAGTCGTCACTAATTAGCAAAGAACCAATGTGCATTCTGCAAGGAGTAGGGACATTGGAAGAGAGACTGCCCGAAGCTCAAGAAGAAGGAGAATGACAAGAAAAAGGACCTGAAGGCTAATGAAGTGAATGTTACGAAAGGCGATGATTCCGATGATTCGAGATTTTCTCTATTGATTACTCCAGAAGTGAATCGTTTGGATGCATCGGATTGGATGTTTGATTCTGACGCTACTTATCATGTGACCCCTAGACGAGATTGGTTTACATCATTTGAGAGACTCGATAGGGGTGTTGTTGTCATGGGAAATGATCAATTCAGTGGCATTTATGTGATAGGTACCATACGAATTCGGATGCACGATGGAGTAGTCCGTGAATTGAAAGAGGTGAGATTTGTTCCTCAGCTGAAGAAGAATCTTATTTCTATTGAAGTTTTGGAGGCAAAATGATTTAAGGTGACATTTGAAGACGCTGTAGTAAATGTTACTAAGGGATCTTTGGTGGTGATGAAGGGAGTCCGCAGTCAAAACTTGTATTATCTAAAGGGTAGCACCAAAATTGGCCAGGTAGCTTCAGCTATTTTAGAGGCGGACATGAGTAGATTTTAGCATTATAGGTTGTGGCACACATGAGAGAAGTCACTGCAGGCGTTGTGCAAGTAGGGGCTATTGAAGGGAGCCAAGAGTGGAAAATTTGAGTTTTGTGAGTACTGTGTTCTTGGTAAGAAGACAAATGTGAAGCTCGGGACGATCATTTATAGGACGTGGGGAATCCTGGATTATGTACACACAGATGTTTGGGGTCCCACCAAGACGACATCACTTGGTGGTCGATATTGGTTCGTCACGTTAGTTTATGACTATTCTAGACGATGTTAGGTGTACACTATGACGAAGAAGAGTGAAGTCCTAGATTTGTTTGTGGAGTGGAAGAAGAAATTAGAACTACAGACTGGGAGAAAGATTAAGATGTTATGATCTGATAACGGCGGCGAGTACACATCAGACCCCTTTTTGCAGCTATATCGAGGTGAGGGCATAGAGAGGCACTTCATGGTTAGTCATACACTGTAGCAAAATAGGGTAACAGAGAGGTTAAATCGGTCTTTGCTGGAGAATATCTGATGTTTGTTGGTGCATAATGGTTTGGAGAAGATCTTTTGGGCTGAAGCACTTATACATACGAGCCACCTCATTAATAGGTTGTCTTCATCTGCGATTGAGGGGAAGACCCCTATGGAGATACGGTCGGGAGAGCCAGCACAAGATTATGACCAACTCAAGGTATTCGGGTACCCTGTATTTTATCATGTGAGAATAGATAAATTAGAACATCGAGCTAGGAAGACCATATTTGTAGGATTCAAGCATGATGTCAAGAGATATAAGCTATGTGATCCAGTTAATAGGAAGATTGTGCTGAGTAGGGACGTCACGTTCGATGAGGCTTCTATTTTGAAGCTTCCCAGCTCTCATCTGGTGGAGAGCGACTCGACAGAGGAGATATCACAGATGGTGAAGATCGATGCAGCTCCACAGTATCCAGATGGTGTAGTATCCATTAGAGTACTGACTGAGGTAACGCCAGGTGAGCACAACGGTGACACGGAGGGTACGGGTACTGATGTGTAAGATCAGGGATCGACGGTTCAGGTTTAGGATTCTGTTGCCATTCGGAGATAGAGGAGAGACATACGGATGCCAGCACGGTATGTCGACACAGTTACGTATGCACTTCTGGTAGAAAGTATCAATGAGATGGTACTTACTACATTCAGAGAGGCTGAGCAGAGTTCGGAGGCTGATTCGTGACAGGTAGCTATGCAGGAGGAGATGGAGTCTCTTCACAAGAATGATACGTGGGAGCTTGTTGAGCTTCCAAAGAGGCGAAAGGCAATTGGTTACAAGTGGGTATAAACAAAGAAGGAGGGTCCATTGAGATTCAAAGCTAGGTTGGTTACGAAGGGCTATGCACAGGAGGAAGGTATTGACTATAATGAGGTTTTCTCTCCGGTGGTGAAGCACTCTTCGATTAGGATTTTGCTAGTTTTGGTGGCACAGTATGGTTTAGAGTTAGATCAATTAGATGTAAGGATGATATTTCTTTATGGTGATCTTAATAAAGAAATATATATAACTCAGCCATTGGGATTCCAAGCTGCAGGAAAGGAAAAATTAGTTTGCGGATTGAAAAAATCGCTATACGGTTTGAAGCAATCTCCTCAACAGTGGTATAGGCGATTCGATGGTTTTATGATTGGTCATTCGTACATTCGGAGCCAGTTTGATCCTTTTGTATATTTTCACAAGTTAAAAGGAGGTACGTACATCTATTTGTTACTTTATATCGATGACATGTCGGTTGCCTTTATTTCCAGATCTTCTATAGATGAGTTGAAGGCACAACTTTCAAAGGAGTTTAAGATGAAAGATTTGGGTGAGGTGAAGCGTATTTTAGGGATAGAGATCAGCAAAGACAAGAAGAAGGGGAGAAATTTTTTGACACGGGTGGCTTATTTAAAGAAGGTTCTACAGCGATTTCATGTTAGCATGGATACGAAGCCATTTAGTGTACCATTGGGAGCCTATTTGAAGCTTTCAGCTGATCTTTCACTGAAGATAGTTGAAGATCGAGAGTTGATGTCAAAGACTCCATATGTAAGCGCGGTTGAGAGCTTGATGTACTCGATGGTATGTACGAGACTAGATTTATCGCAGGAGGTGAGAATGGTTTCGAGATACATGCACGATCCAGGAGTGGGTCATTGGAACACCGTGAGATGGATTTTGAGGTACATTCGAGGTACGCTCAATGTTGATTTGATTTATGAGCGGGACACTACAGGTGGGTAGTTATGTATTGGCTACATTGATTCGGATTATGTTGAGGATTTGGATAAGCGTCGGTCTACGACGGGGTATGTGTTCACTTTGACCCATGCTCCGGTTTGTTGGAAATGCACCTTACAATCTACGGTAGCTTTGTCTATGACGAAGGCAGAGTATATGGCAGTTACGAAGGCTGTGAAAGAGGTTATTTGGCTTCGATGACTTTTAGAGAAACTCGGTACACCGCAGTGGTCCGTCACTATTTGTTGTGATAGCACGAGTGTTATCTATTTGGTGAAGAATTAGATTTTTCATACGAGGACGAAACATATTGACGTTCGTTATCACCTCGTTCGTGATGTTCTTGAAGATAGCGATATAGAGATTGTGAAGGTCCACATGAAGGATAATCCGACGGATATGCTAATAAAGGTGGTTCCGAGCATCAAGTTTGATCATTGTAAAGACTTATTGCACATCCGTGATTATTGAGGCCGTTGGCGGCCATTTGGGTGAACTACGTGAGGCTTGATTCCTTGGGTAAGAGGATACGTAGGTAGTCTTTACGATGTAGCCGGTTTGGATTGGTTGATTTTGATGGGGGTGAGATTGTTTGGACTCTCGTTCGGGTTCCCGACTTATTGTGGATTGAGTCCGTTGTCATGAATTAACTTCACGGTGTACTGGACAAAGTAAGTGGGATATTTGGTCGCTTTGGTGTCGGCTCAGTTTTGGGAAAACTTCGCCGAGGTGGAGAATTGTGAACGTGGGGGCCACTATGTTCTCAACGCGTGAGGAGATTTAAAGCGCGTGAGCAGCTTCGTTACCCAAACTTGCTGGCCTAGCTGATATGATTTGCACTATATATATCTCTTTCAAACATGACCTAGGGTTGTGTGCAAGGAGGGTTTTTTGGTTGGGTGCAACAGTGAGCAGAGGGAGAAAAATTGTGGCGGCGTGCAAGAGCAGAGGGCTTCGCGCATCCTGTACGAGAGTGCAGCGTTTTTTTGGCTTCGTGTAAAGAAAAGAAAACGCAGGGGTGACTGTCCTTTTGTGAGGGATTTGAGAGCTTGTTTAAGGGTTTAATTTGTGTGATTGTAAATTATGTTTGTATTCTCTCTCTCTAATAGTAGATCTCCCCCCTTCTTACCCCGTGGACGTAGGCAATTTGCCGAACCATGTAAAATTAGTTTGTCTTGTTATTTGTGTGATTTATAATAGTTTATTTAGGTCCCCTCGACAGGTTTTTGATTTCCATTTCTTTAGTTTGTTTGACAAGAAGAAAAAGAAAAAGAGAAATGACCCATTAAAAAAGAAATTTATTCATCATGATACTCTCCAATAGTGCATTTATTAATTAAAAACTCATTGATGTGACATTTCCAAGTGTTTTCACAACTTTTTGTTGTGAAAACACATTTCTTGAAATGTGACATGGCATCCTAGGTGGCATCCCCATTTCCTTAAATAAAAAAATGAAACAAACATGTGAAATGGAAATGTGTTGAAACCAAAAGCTGATGTGGATGGGGGGATTTTCTCAAAGGTGACATGGCGGCGAGTTTTCTTTTTTTTTGGCAAGCAAACATATAACTATTAAACAGTTAAATCATACTAAATCCCGATAACTTACAACATTTTGCAGTAAACACCCATCAACTTTTAAAATTGCACAAAATCCCCTATAGGTTTCACATTTTGCTGAAAACCCCTAGTAAGTTTCTTCATTATGCAAATAAACCCCATAGTTGGAATTGAAAAACATAAAAAGGCATTTTTAAAGTTATTGGGGGTTTAGTGTGATTTACCAAAAGATATCGGGGGTTTTCTGCAGAAGTTATTGGGTGTTTAGTGAGGTTTTTAAAGTTATGTGGGGTTTCGTACGGAACACGAAAAGTTCTTAGGAGTTTAGTGTAATTTACCCTTATTTAATACTAAGAAAGCAGCCTAAATAAAAGAAATGATAGGAGCACACCCTTGTGCACACCACCAACCACACTCCCCCTCTATCTACAGTGCAGGGGCCCCACATGTGATTTTTTTTTAAAAAATCACATGTGGGGCCCCTGCACTGTAGATAGAGGGGGAGTGTGGTTGGTGGTGTGCACAAGGGTGTGCTCCTATCATTTCTTTTATTTAGGCTGCTTTCTTAGTATTAAATAAGGGTAAATTACACTAAACTCCTAAGAACTTTTCGTGTTCCGTACGAAACCCCACATAACTTTAAAAACCTCACTAAACACCCAATAACTTCTGCAGAAAACCCCCGATATCTTTTGGTAAATCACACTAAACCCCCAATAACTTTAAAAATGCCTTTTTATGTTTTTCAATTCCAACTATGGGGTTTATTTGCATAATGAAGAAACTTACTAGGGGTTTTCAGCAAAATGTGAAACCTATAGGGGATTTTGTGCAATTTTAAAAGTTGATGGGTGTTTACTGCAAAATGTTGTAAGTTATCGGGATTTAGTATGATTTAACTGTTTAATAGTTATATGTTTGCTTGCCAAAAAAAAAGAAAACTCGCCGCCATGTCACCTTTGAGAAAATCCCCCCATCCACATCAGCTTTTGGTTTCAACACATTTCCATTTCACATGTTTGTTTCATTTTTTTATTTAAGGAAATGGGGATGCCACCTAGGATGCCATGTCACATTTCAAGAAATGTGTTTTCACAACAAAAAGTTGTGAAAACACTTGGAAATGTCACATCAATGAGTTTTTAATTAATAAATGCACTATTGGAGAGTATCATGATGAATAAATTTCTTTTTTAATGGGTCATTTCTCTTTTTCTTTTTCTTCTTGTCAAACAAACTAAAGAAATGGAAATCAAAAGCACTGTTACTATGGAGGCTTTTTTGTTTTTTGTGTGACTTGGCAGTGAAAAGGGGAGGTTTCTTTGCGAAACAAATAAAATAAAAGAAAACTGGGAAACCTCTTGATATGTGTTGAAATCATTTCCAAAGAGGGTTTTTTATTTCTGTTTTTTTCTTGGAAATAGCCAAACATGCCTAAGTAAAAAAAACTCTGGAAATTTCATCACCTTTCTATTAGGGTATGTTTGGTTATTTCCTAAAAACCAAGAAATGGAAATGGAAAAGGTGAAAATCTCAAAAAGTACTATTTCCTCCATTTCCATCCCTAAAACTCACCCACAACATCCAATAAAATATTATTTTCATCCAACAACTCATCCACATCATCTAATAAAATATTATTTTCATCTAACCACTCATCTATCACATCTAATAAAATATTATTTTCATCTAACAACTCATCCATCACATCTAATAAAATATTATTTTCATCCAAACATCACTCAACTCATCTCTTTTCATCATTTCAAATCACTCACATCATCCAATAAAATATTATAACAATTCACCTCATCTCATTAACATTTCATTTCTTTGTTTTCATCCCAAAAAGTTATGAAAACACTTTTCTTAATCTTGGATCACATCACCCAATAATACAATGACAACTCATCTCATCTCATTTCATTTCTTATTTTTAAGAATGAACCAAACCAAAAGAAAACAACAAACTACAGGAAATAGGTTTCTTATAATTCATTTCCTTATTTTTTTCGCCAACCAAACAACATCAAAACTAGTTTTCTTAAAAAATCACTCACATCATCCAATAATAATATGACAACTAACACCATTTCATCTCTATTTTTTCGATTTCCTTCTTTTTTTAGCCAACCAAACACTCCCAAACTAATTCTTTATTTTAATAGTTTTCCATTTCTTTGATTTCCCTCTTTTTTTAATAAAACAAACAGGCCCTAATGGGCTGTTTGGTTGGTTTCCTAAAAAAAAAGGAAATTGAGTCATGGAAATAAAAAAAGTGCAATTTCCACCATTTCCATCCCTAAAACTAACCCACAACATCCAATAAAATATTATTTTTATCATATAACTCATACACATCATCTAATAAAATACTATTTTTATCTAACAACTCATCTCATATCATCCAATAAAATAAACCAAACAACTTTTATGGGTCACATCATCCAACTCATCTCATCTCCATCTCATCTCCATCTCATCTCATCTTTAAAAATAACTCACATCATCCAATAATATTGTAACAACTCATTTCATCTCATCTCCATTTCATCTCCACCCATTTCCTCCAAAAAAATAAGGATATTGATTTCCTTAAGTGTGGGTCACATCATCCAATAATATAATGACAGCTCATCTCATCTCATCTTATCTCCTATTTTTAAGATTGAACCAAACACAAGAATAGGACCTATTATAAGTCTCATCTCATCTTATCTCCTATTTTTAAGATTGAACCAAACACAAGAATAGGACCTATTATAAGAAATATGTTTCTTATTCTTTGATTTCCTTCTTTTTTAGCCAATCAAACAACCATCCAACAACTTTTCTTAAAAAATCACTCACATCATCCAATAATATTGTGACAACTCATCTCATCTCATCTCCTCCTACTATTTGATTTTCTTCTTTTTTTAGCCAACCAAACAACCATAAAACAATTATTTAAGGAAATAGATTTCCTATTCCTTGATTTCCTTTTTTTTTTTTTTCAAACAAACAGCCCCTACGCCACAATAACTTGTTGGATTTCAAAAGTGGATATGGACATGATGTGATAGCGTCAGATTTGATTTGTCGATCCAGAAAAACCCACCAAAAATGAACGATTCTGGTACTGTAGCTTTTATTTATTAGTAGGGCCAATGCGGACATAAATGATTGATCCACTTGACTACAAATTAACTATTAATTTATTCGGACGATTGGATGCACGGACTAGCGTGGAGGGCGGGAAGATGGTGCGAAGAAAGGAGGCACCGTAGAGAATGTAGACCACTAGGAGAAGAGATGGGTACAAGATAATTTGTATTTATTTATTATTAGAGTAGGAAATAGGAATTGAGGAAACTACATATAACAAACATGAAAGTCTTATGGTAGTTTTGGAATTTAAAGAAAAAATTACTAAAAAACTCAATCTCTCACTTTCTAATCGGTCCACTTTTTGGAGGGTTAGAAAAATGAGAAAATTTTACTTTTTCAACCCTCCCAACCATTTTCCTCACTAAAAACTGGGCTAAATACCCATATTGGTATTTTAATTCAACCTCATATGCCAAGAAGGTATTTTAAATAAAAAAATCGGCGTTAAGGCATTTTAATTGATTAAAATTACCAATTAGGTCCTTTTTCTCGTCGGCGACCACTTTTCCGGCGAGAACTCGTCACGTGCGTGACACGTGATGACTTAATCTGTATAAATACCCATATTGGTATTTTAATTCAACTCAATTTGCCAAGAAGGTATTTTAAATAAAAAATCGGTGTTAAGACATTTTAATTGATTAAAATTACCAATTAGGTCTTTTTGCTTGTCAGCGACCACTTTTCCGGCGAGAACTGGTCACGTGCATTTTAATTCAACCGGTTTTCTGACGTGGCAGTGGCAGGAAGAATAAGAGTCGATGCATTTTAAAATCCCCCAGTTCTAAAATTGGTAAAAAAATTAGCGAAAAATTCGTGGAGAAATTACCGTATAAATAGAACCTCTTTCTCTTGCATCGATCCATGGCCGCGCCGGCGGCAATCTAGTCTACAGTGATCTTCGTCTTCTCACTTTCTTCTCTCAAATTCCCATGGCGTTTTCTTCTAGAAGTTCCTAGAATCGGGGGTTTTGGCTGCTTCTGTTAGCGGTAAAGGTAAGATAATTGAGTTGGATCTGAGATCTGGAGTGAATGCGTGGAAGTTTGATCTTTGTTTTGAAATTTTTAGGGTTCAGGTTGGTTCGTTTTGGACTTAAATTGTGATTAAGCCACATCAGCAGCTAAAACCGAGCCACATCATCAGCTAAAACACAGATTAAGTCATCACATGCCACACACGTGACGAGTTCTCACCAGAAAAGTGGTCGCCGACGAGAAAAAAGAGCTAATTTGTAATTTTAATCAATTAAAATGCTTTAATGCTGATTTTTTATTTAAAATACCTTCTTGGCAAATGGGGTTGAATTAAAATACCAATATGGGTATTTATACAGATTAAGTCATCACGTGCCACGCACGTGACGAGTTCTCGCCGGAAAAGTGATCGCCGACGAGAAAAAAGGACCTAATTGGTAATTTTAATCAATTAAAATGTCTTAACGCCGATTTTTTTATTTAAAATACCTTCTTGGCAAATGGGGTTGAATTAAAATACCAATATGGGTATTTAGCCCTAAAAACTGTAAATAAACATAATTTTGAGATGATTAACATTGTAACTTTCCCCCTCTTAAAAAGCCTATCCAAGCCCTCTAGCGTTTTATAGACGTTGACCTACAGGCTACAAATCCTGAATGACGTGGCAATTATTAATTTATTATCATTGTTTTCAGTGCTCAATAAATTATGTATCTTCAATATTCGAAAAATGAAAGGAGCATGGATACTTAGGGCGCGTTTGGTTGTAAAAGCCGCTTGGTGAAAGCCTGACAAAAAGGTAAGTTTTTGTCAGCTTTCAGCCTAAAACGCCTCTCAAAGAGGCGTTTTTAGCTGAAAGCTGACAAAAAAAGCTCTTTTTGTCAGTAAAACAGGTCCTTTTGTCAGGCTTTCACCAAGCCTATTATACAACCAAACGGACCCTTATTTTAGTACTCAAAATAAGTAACTTGTCTCGTAAAACGTTATCCGTTGATACTTATTTCAATCAAATGTGTATATGATGTTTTTATTTTATTTTATTTCTTTATTTTCTTGCGACTAGCGTATACGAAGTTTATGGAACCGGATTTGCAAAGGAAATTTATAATGATCTAAAGTTCTCATGTAATTTCAGATTGCTGGTTCTCATTCTCGATCATATTGCTAGGTCTCATTTTTAAGATTCTAGATCTACTCAGGATATCCCCAAATTGCATGAGATTCTTTTACAATATGACTAATTTCATGTCAGATATATTACGCATGCATTGTCAAATTCATTATCTTTCTGATTCTCTTCGAATAATAAGCCTTATATTCGGATATTTTTTTTTCCAAATACTATTGAAAATATATATTATGAGCCGTGTTTTGAAGAAAAAGTATGAATTAACCTTCAATTTTAATGTATACTCAACCATGGATAGTTGAAAAGAGTTTTGGCAATGGGAGAAACTTGGTTAGGGGACTCCTATGCTTGAGAGAGAGCCCGAATTTGAGCCCTCACAGGTCACACCATCACGAAGACTCGAACCCTTTTAGCAAAAACCCTAGGAATTAGGCTCAACTCTGATCCATCCATATTTCTAAAAAAAGACAGCGAGTATTCGAACTTAGGACCATTGAGCAAGGAGCAAACCCAACCAACCATCTCGGCAGACCCAGGTGCATTTGCTACTAAAATTTTCACCGTAGATGGTGCATACATTCATGATAGTCGATAGATGATGTAATAACCATTTTGGAGGGTCAGACTTAGTGCAACACGTATGCTTGCATTCCCATTATCCTCTTTCAATGAAACAATTGTTGCCCCACTAATAAGTGAGGTTTCACGTGTACTGGTGACCCTTGAGCGTAGACATTGTTCCAGCAACCCTTGAGCAAAGACATTGTTTCAGCACCTCTGCAACAACTGTCAATGTTGATCGAGTCTCGACCTGCACTTTCTACGGTGGGAACTCTGCTTCAGACTATTATACTTGTAAGTTGTAACTAACATATTTCCATAAATTTCGTATCACAGTTCATGATGATAAACAGCATCGAATGTAAGCGACCAAGAGAGAGTTGTACATGAATCGTGGCTTCAACGCGTTGGAAGTTATTGGGCAACTTGATTGAAGGATAGCCTTAAACTATTACTCTGTAAACAGTTTGTGGTATGTTTATGACTATCAATCCCTTGATCATGTTAAAGCTTTGAATTTAACTTTTCTGTAGAGGTTGACTTGCTTCGCAACATCTTGTTAACTTCGTAGAGAGCGTCATGCACTTGCTCAAAATGAGGGTTTGTATAATTCTTCACATTTTCAATCCACTGTACGATCTTTTTATGAGGTTCCAATATTCTTTGCCGATGGTCATCATCCAGTACCTGAATACAAGGTATAAAACAGTTGAAGAAATACATCATTGTTGCATGCTAAATGGAAGAAAAACAAAAGATACTTTGGATCTAACCAGCAATGTTAATGGAACCGTTATCTTACCAAATCCTGGAGTCCTGCCTCTACTTGACAATATGCTCTATATCAATCATCGAAACTAATATTTTATCAAGTTCATTGGAATTATTGCAAATTGATCAACATAACTACCAAGTGCAAGTGGTATCTCTCATAATTGATGAGATTTTATATCCTCAGAAAAAGAGTTAGATTTTTATGAAATCATTATTGCAAATTGATCGACATAACTACCAAGTGCAAGTGGTGTCTCTCATAATTTATGAGATTTTATATCCTCACAAAAAGAGTTAGATTTTTTATGAAATCACAACAGAAACAAGGTCTAAAATGCTGAATTTCAGATTTTTTATGAAATCACAACAGAAACAAGGTCTAAAATGCTGAATTTCCAACTATTAATTTATTCTCATGAATAATATGATATTATGTACTGGTAGCTGGAAGCTGAAAGATAACCGAGTGATTAAGAAATTTCAAGTATCCAGATTCTAGACAGCTGGTGAAATGCAGAAATCAAGCACCAAGAGTCATTATACATGGGTGGTACACAAAAATTAACATCAACCTTGAATATAAATGCATTATGTAATCTCTACCAAGAAAAGGCAACTCTCAAAATTATAAAGCCAAATGCAAAACTTCAATGGAGGTTCCTCATGTATTGGCTAAACATGATCTAGGCTCTCTATATTAGGAATTCATTAGTGGAATTCCATAATGTTACCTTTATCGTCAACATAGGTCCTTTTTACAAACTTCTGATGTGTCAGTGATGTGGAGAACATCGATCAGCAAAAAGATTAGTGAAATTATAAGTTTATCTTGCCACAACACTGACACGTCATCAAAATTTAATGGAAGTAAAAATGCCCTAGGCCGATTACAGAAGTAACATTAGGGACCTCAACTGAGACTTCCAAACCTAAAGAATGTAGATAATATTTTTCCAATACATGAGGGATCTCCACTGATGCTTTGCCTATAAGGTATAATATTCATGTTTACCTTGCAATAGGCAGGCCTATTTATAGAGATATAGGGCAGCGAAATATGAGAATATGAGCATTATTTACATGGAAATATTGGAATAGCTTCCATGGCCCCCTAGTGAATAGAAGAGCTAACCCAATTCCAATCATGATTCTGCCTTTATTTACAAAGTTTGCAGAAGTGGCGCAATTTCGTTACAGATTGAATATATAGTTGTTTCATATACTGTTGTCCAACTCATGCCTCTAGCAGTAAGCGTATCAAAATGATATCTCATAGAGGAGTTCTTGTGTGCAACATATAAATGTTTACCTCCAATTGCATAATTTCACAAACGAGGCTGAGATCAGCAATGGATGGCTGAGAATTTCCGAGTAGGAACTTTGCATTTCCTTTAAGCCAAAGGGATTCGATTGTCGAGAGAGAAGACAGCAAAAGCATCTCACTCTCACTTGCTGCTTGTGGGTTCAATGGAAGACCAAGTGCAGGTGCCAGTGTACTATTCAGAACAAAGGTTGCTGCATGGGATAATTACAGTTTAGTAAAAAGTCAGCCCCTGACATCACATTTGTACAAGAAAAGCACAAATATGAAGCTATGCTGGCTGAGAGTCGTGTTATTTTGGTATAATCCGCATCACGACATTCGTCAAGTTATTTTACATATATGCCTCTTAAACGATTTCTTTGATACTAATTGCATGATGAGATGTCTTTACTACCATTCAACAACAACGAAGCCTTCTACCAAGTTTTTGGGGTATGCCTTTACTGTCATCCATATGTTAAAAAATATTTTTTGGAATGACATCAAAACAGTGACTTGTACTACAGTCAAGATAAGTTTAGAATATATTTCAACATGCATCAAATTATTTTACAGAAAGATGTGTGTCAAGGCCAATTCAGAAATGTTTCATGTGCAAACACGCACATCCCTACCCACCCAACCCCCAACACACACGCGCACATATACGCAAAGATGCACACAGAAGTACACTTGTACATATACATATACATAGTTTGCATCATTAGCTTCCAATTAGCAAAATGTTTCAGTACTTCCATTTTAGATAATAATCTTTTCGTGGTTTGCATCATCAACTTCCAAGTAGCAAAATGTTGAATTAAGTTCTCAAGTGATTTGACCAGAAATTGTAGCCTTTTTCAATGAGGGAGAACAAGTGTGTCAAATATATGCATAATTCACATAAACTCGGATAAATTAACAACCAAGATATCAGAATTGTTAAGTTCAAAGATTATCACCTGCACCGCGACGTAGGTTAGAGTGATGCCAGTCTAATACTGAATTAATTTTGGCTCTGCTGAACAGGTCAGCCGGATACCTTGCCAAAAAAAAAGGAAGAAGAAAAACTATGTGAGAAAACTCTAAGCATCTATACTAATCTATAAAGAAACTAGGGATGGTATGGAAAATTTTGGATGAAAGGACGACATCTCATTTCTACTATAGTTGAAAGGGCAAAAAGGTAATCTTATAAGGAAGATTTTTTCCTGTTCTCTCTTTCTTTTCCTTCAAGAACATTCCATACAATTTCGTTCTCTTTCTTTTCCTTCCAGAACATTGCATAGGATTCATGGACATGAAATAGGACCCATATAATTACATGTGCATTGTATTTTAAATTGTGAATGGGATAAAAATAAAGTTATAAGTTTTTAGAAATAACATTACATATCTATATATCTGTAATGGATACTGATATAAAATGAACATTGAGGGGCTTAGGAATCCATTAAAATATCATTCATTTTTTTCCTTAAATGTTACACTAACAAACATATACATTCAGATTTGAAAGTTGAGTTAGAAACATTGAGTCCGATTTTTATCAACTTATAAAATTTGGTGCACCCTTAATTAAAAGCTTTAAATCCCAAATTTTGTTCCTTCATTTCACGTGTATTTGCATGTGCAGAATTTCTAGTGTAACAGAAGGGGAAAAGAATTTTATGAAAAACTTAATTCTACAATGTAAATTATGGAGGAATAATTTCTTTTATTAACTTTTGCCAAAATGAGAACTTAAATTCCTCTTTAAACAGTAAATTTGGAGACAATTAATGTAATAAAAGGTGAACAAAATTTTCTGTAGTTCCCAGTCAGTAACCCTCGAAGATAGTAGCCAAAACTTAATGTAGCTGGTCGCGATTGTGAATACTACCTGACAATAAGAATAGCAACTTTAAATAAAGAATTTCTGAATTCTACAAAGAAAGAAAAGAAGATGCCCGAAAGTTCAGGTCCCTTCTTTATGAATATGATAAAAAAAACATTCCACATTGAGCAAAAGGTACAAAACAACTATAATAATAATGCAACAATAAAGATAACATACCAGTGATCTGATACTCCTGGAAAAGCACAAGCGAGATAGCTCAGAATGGCGTGACTGTCAACAAACAATTCAGCGAAGTATCAGAAACTAGGTTTGCTAATAAGCATGAAAGAATGAGGGTCCAAGAAATGTGTCGAAGCATTTGCAAATCCAGTCATATTATAAAATGTAGGATTAACAGATGAAACAATAGAAAAACCTGAACAATGTTATCCACTTCCTTTAAGTCAGGAAGGAAATGGTACCAAAAGGTTGGGAAGCAAAGAATGAAATTTGATATAGAATAGGGTATGAAATTGCTAGCAAAGTTAAAATACTCAATATAGTTTCAAATTGACGTGCAAATTAAGAAGTTCCAAAGTGTAAACAGACTTTTGCCTGTAAAAATTTGAAGTTCCAAAACACTAAAACAAAAGGAAAATGCAACAAGCTTCATTATCAATAAGCAAGGAAATTCATTATTAAAGGTTGTAGAATCTTTTACTTCAGTATGTTTTTATTTATTTTTTATTGTAGTTATAATAGGATATTGGTATTTTCTAATTAAACCATAAGGCAACTGTAGAGTTTTTTTTTAATCTAGCACACAATAAGAAAATCAAACTAAATATCCTAAATGCAAAAAACATAAAAGATTGTCAAGAATCAGAGGGTTGAAATTCATAAAAAAGCTAGAATAAAAAAAGGAAGAAGAACAAGAACAAGAATGATAACAATACCTCTCAAAGAGTTTAAATCTTCCATCAATAATTGCTGGAACCTGCTCCATTGGATTGATTTCTGAAAAAATGTATAATCTGAGTGTTACTATTTCTCATTGGCAGGATATCCCTCTTGAATAAGAATAACTCAAAGCTAATAGAATGTGCATAACAAAAACAATTCATAGATTAAATATAATTTCACTATAAAAATGCAATGAAATTTGACTCTAATGAAAGGTATTTCATCATAATTCTTTACAAAAAATCGCGGATCTAGCTATTCCCACTTCTAAAATAAACAAAGTCCTTTAAATCTTTCACTAGCTTCCCATCTCCTAGCAAGTACAAACCAATAAAAACACAATCTTTTCAGACTTCAAATTTTCCATTTAAATGCCTAAAATTTTCTTTCAATTTAAGCTCCGTCTTATTTTAATTGCTTTTTTTTTTGCTTATACTAGTACACCTCAAGGTCCAAAAGAAACATTTAGAAAAACCCTAAAAAGTGACGAAATTGGGGAAAAAAGGGGGATGGAGTTGAGAAGAGGAACCTTTGAACTCTGGCGATTTGTGCTGACCCTTGGCAAGGTCAATTTTCACCTCCTCGAAATCAATTTTGTTCATCCTTATTTTGGCCCAAAAAAGCAAAATTAAAATGATACGCTCCTCAAAAATCTAAAATTAAAGAGTAATTACTGAAGCAAATTACTTGCAGAAGATTAAGACGGCACGCGATGGCTGGGACCTTCGATCGACGTACAACTTCAAACCCATTTCGTTATAATTCACTGTAATAATTTCTCTCTATTTCAATTTGATCTAATTTTGATAGAGATGACCGCAAATTTTTGGCTGAGGGAAAGCTGGAAACTTTAACTGGACGAAATTGGTGCGGGACAAAGTTAACCGTCAATTGAATATATTTTACGTTAGCAGATAATGTTGTAAAAAAAATACCGAGCGTTGCCCGTGAAATCATCGACCAACTATACTAAAGTGATCTGGCCAAATATAATCTATTATCTATCTATAACTATTATTTACGCAAAGCCACATATTTGTATCTAATTTTAAGTGTGTCAAGATTTTAAAAAAAGTCATCATATGTCTGTAACAATTTATTTCTTGTATATTGAAACTAATTAGAAGGAGAAAAGTGAAAAAGTTTAAGAACAGCCTAACTACCATCCACTACTTATGATAAGTATCCTCACTCTCCGCATTTTCTAATAGTGAGGTACTTTATATCACTTAGATAATAGTTTTCTAAATATCTATTCATATAAGTATTGATTATTAAGGTGTTAAAAAATATCTTTTTACACATAAGTTTACTATGCAATGCACACATCATTACACTCTAGTTCTATGGCGTTCAGTTTTTCTATCCTCCGCATAACACTGTTGGTTTTTCAAAGATACAATATTTGGGTTAGGCCCGTTATGTTAGGTTTTTTTAGTGGCCCACGTTTGTTTTAACCAACCTTAATGGTTTCGGTTTTATTCCCACTAATTTTTTAACTGCACACATTTTATGAACCTTAATGGTCATGTTTTAGTTAAATAACTATTCACGTATGCTAAGTTCCTATTGGTCAAGATAACTACCCACATTGATGGATTGTGAGTGGTTATTTTCTATTTAAAATGCTTGGCCCTCTCTCTACCATTTTATGCGAAAATTTTCTCTCCATCAAGAAAATTTCGGAAAATATTAAGAGGGCAAAGAGAGAGAAATCGAAGTCTTCAACGTTGTCTCTTTGCAGTTTAAATTTTGTCAAACTTCGAATCATGGATCAAGGTACGTTCTCTTAATTAGATTGTTCATTGTGAAAATCATATGTTCTAAGATCTTGGTATAATGATAATTAAATCAAAATGAAGTTTGATTTACTTAAGAATTTAAGTTTACATGTGGTATCAGAGCCTTGATTAAAGAACTTATGATTTTCCATCAATAATTCTATTACTGTTAATTAAATGTTTAAAATTATCTAATTAAAAAAAATTCCGCTGATTATTGAATTCTATAAATGTTTTGATAATTTCGTATTAAATTGAATACCTGAACTGACTGTTCATTTAATATGTATACATATTTTGGTATACTAAATACTTTAGTGTAAATAGCATAGTGGTAAGGCTTAAGGATTTGGCCTAGAGGTTTGGTGTTCAAACCCCTAGGGCTACACCAAATATTAATAGTCTTTGATTTAAATCGTTTTTTATTAGCTGCCTAATTTAATTTTGCTGCTGCCTATGTCTATTTTGCCTGCATAATATTTCTGTTTATGTCAACGTACTAATTATGCATGGATTGTTAATCTTCATGAACTACTATTTGCGGGCTTACTATAACGTTATTATCTAGATTTCCCCTAGGGCTACACCAAATATTAATAGTCTTTGATTTAAATCGTTTTTTATTAGCTGCCTAATTTAATTTTGCTGCTGCCTATGTCTATTTTGCCTGCATAATATTTCTGTTTATGTCAATGCACTAATTATGCATGGATTGTTAATCTTCATGAACTACTATTTGCGGGCTTACTATAACATTATTATCTAGATTTCATTATACAATTTGAAATTTAATGAATGGTTTGTTAGTCACCAAAGTGGCCATACCTTGAAGTCTCATGCTTATCAAATTGTAATAATATAATTTCAATTACTCATGATTAAGTGATGCTACTAATGAAATGACATGATCATATATATACATACATTGTCATGAGTAAATTGAACTTTATCGATTATAAAATATTTAAGAATTTCCCAAAGGTTGATTGGTAAATTTTATAATCTATAAACATGACTGTGGTTATTTACTACATCTGATTAGATATGTTTAGAAGATAGTAAGCATGTCTAATTGGAGTATATAATTGCCAACTATATGAAATAAAAACTAAGCATTAATTATGTTCACTGTTGTACATTGATGGATCACCCAAAGGAGAACTTCGATGTACGTTTATTGTTTAAATTAAATGTTATCATAATATGTGTTATGTTTTTAAGTTTAAGCTTATGACTCAAAGCATTAATATGCCGATATTCTATATATTTGCAGCACCTATTTCTCTTCATTCGCAAGCCTCGTCTATTGTAAAGTTCAATGGGCTTAATTTTCATGAATGGAGTGAACAAATTCAGTTTCACCTAGGTGTTCTGGATCTTGATTTAGCACTCCTATATGACAAGCCCGCTGCTATCACTGATTCTAGCAATGATGATGAAAGGTTTTTTTCATAATGCTTGGGAAAAATCAAATAGACTTAGCTTAATGTTCATGCGGATAACGATAGCAAACAACATTAAGTCCACAATTCCTAAGAATGATAAAGCAAAGGAATTTATAAAATTTGTGGAAGATCTCTCGCAATCTGACTCTGTTGATAAGTCAATTGCAGGGACATTAATGAGTACGTTAACCACCATGAAGTTCTATGGTTCTCGTACCATGCATGAGCATGTCACTGAAATGACAAACACAACAACAAGATTGAGATCTATGAGAATGGAATTGAGTGAAAGTTTCCTCGTGCAGTTTATCATAAACTCCTTGCCTTCTGAGTATGGTCCATTCCAAATAAACTACAATACTATAAAAGATAAGTGGAATGTGACTGAATTGCAAAGTATGCTCATTCAAGAGGAAGCAAGGCTTAAGAAACAAGGAACTCACTCAACAATTAACCTCATGGGTCATCAAGGAGCTGGAAATAAACCAAAATATAATGGAAATGGCAAGAAAAGAGCATTGAAAGATAATGCATCGCCTGTCCAAGTTCACAAGAAGGAACGAAAAAAATGATAGGTGTCATTTCTGTAAGAAGCCTGGACACTATCAGAAAGATTGCCTGAAACGTAAGGCATGGTTCGAAAAGAAAGGTAAACCTCTTGCTTTTGTATGTTTCGAATCAAACCTAACAGAAGTTCCTTATAATACTTGGTGAATTGATTCTGGTTCTACCACTCATGTTTCAAATACGATGCAGGGATTCCTTACGACCCAAACCATAAATCCAAATGAAAATTTCATCTTCATGGGTAATCGAGTCAAAGCTCCAGTTGAGGCCATTGGAACCTACCGCTTGTTTTTAGACACTGGACATCATTTAGATCTTTTTCAAACTCTTTATGTACCTACTGTTTCTCGCAACTTCGTTTCTTTGTCTAAACTTGATACCGTTGGTTACTCTTTTAAATTTGGAAACGGATGTTTTAGTTTGTTTAAGTATAATCATCATCTTGGTTCTGGTGTTCTCTCTGATGGTTTATACAAATTAAGACTTGATAATCTTTTTGCTGAATCTCTATTAACCTTGCATCATAATGTTGGAACTAAATGAAGTTTAGTGAATGAAAATCCAGCTTATTTGTGGCATAAACGTTTGGGACATATTTCCAAAGAAAGAATACAAAGATTGATAAAGAATGAAATCCTTCATAATTTGGATTTTACCAATCTTGGTATTTGTGTGGATTGTATTAAAGGAAAACATACAAATCATACAATTAAGAAAGCCGCCACAAGAAGTACACAGCTCCTTGAAATAATACACACCGATATATGTGGACCTTTTGATGTTCCATTCTTTAATAAAGAAAAATATTTTATCACCTTTATTGATGATTTTTCACGTTATGGATATGTCTATTTGTTGCATGAAAAATCTCAATCAGTAGATGCCTTAGAGGTATTTATTAATGAGGTTGAAAGACAATTAGACAAAAAGGTAAAAATCATTAGATCTGATAGGGGTGATGAATTTTATGGAAAATATAACGAAACGGGACAATGTCCTGGTCCATTTGCTATATTTCTTGAAAAACATGGCATATGTGCTCAATACACTATGCCAGGTACACCGCAACAAAATGGTGTTGCAGAAAGACGTAATCGTACACTAATGGACATGGTTAGGAGTATGTTGAGTTATTCCTCTTTACCCTTATCATTGTGGATGTATGCTTTAAAAACCGCAATGTATTTGTTAAACAGGGTTCCTAGTAAGGCAGTTCCAAAGACTCCTTTTGAACTGTGGACGGGAAGGAAACCCAGTTTGAGACACCTTCATGTTTGGGGTTGTCCTGCGGAAATACGAATTTATAATCCACATGAAAAGAAACTGGATTCAAGAACAACCAGTGGTTTCTTTATTGGTTATCCAGAAAAATCTAAAGGGTATAGATTTTATTGTCCTAGTCATAGCACTAAAATTGTTGAAACTGGAAATGCCAGGTTTATTGAGAATGGTGACATTAGTGGGAGTATGGAACCACGTAAAGTGGAAATTCAAGAAGTTAAAATGAATGTTTCTTTGCCTTTAACTTCTTCTCAAATTGTTATTCCTACAGTTATTGAACAGTTTAACGACTTTCAAGAACAACAAATAAATGATCAAACACTCCATGAAGACGTTGTTACCAATGAACCTGCAATAGATATACCTCATGAAGAAGTTGCATTATGAAGGTCTCAAAGATAGAAAAAATCTGCTATTCCTGATGATTATGTGGTTTATCTACAAGAGTCAGAATTTGATCCTGGAATTGATGAAGATCCGATTTCATTTTCACAGGCCATGAAAAACCATAATTCTGATAAATGGTTTGATGCCATGAAAGATGAGTTGAAATTAATGGAGCATAATAAAGTTTGGGATATTGTAGAATTTCCTAAAGGTTGTAAAAGAGTTGGGTGTAAATGGGTCTTTAAGACCAAATACGACTCAAATGGCAATATCGAACGATACAAGGCTAGACTCATTGCCAAAGATTTTACTCAGAAAGATGACATTGACTATAAAGAAACATTTGCTCCTGTTTCGAAAAAGGATTCCTTGAGAATTATTATGGCTATGGTAGCTCATTATGATTTAGAGCTACATCAAATGGATGCGAAAACTGCCTTTCTAAATGGAAATTTAGATGAAGAAGTTTACATGGACCAACCCGAGGGTTTTTCAGTTGAAGGAAAGGAACACATGGTGTATAAACTTAAGAGGTCAATATACGGACTGAAACAAGCTTTCCGACAATGGTATCTTAAGTTTAATGATACTATTACATCTTTTGGATTTAAAGAAAACATCGTTGATCGATGTATATATCTAAAGATCAGTGGGAGCAAGTTTATATTTCTTATTCTGTATGTTGATGATATCTTACTTGCTGCTAATGATCTTGGTTTATTACACGAGACCAAGAAATTTCTCTCTAAGAACTTCGAAATGAAAGATATGGGTGAGGCATCCTATGTGATAGGAATTGAAATATTCCGTGACAGATCACAAGGATTGTTAGGGTTGTCTCAAAAATCATATATTAATAAAGTTCTAGAGAGGTTCAAGATGAATAAATGCTCTGCATCTATTGTTCCAATTCTGAAAGGGGATAAATTCAGTCTTATACAATGTCCAAAGAATGAATTGGAACATAAACAAATGGAACAAATTCCTTATGCATCCATCATTGGGAGCTTGATGTATGCTCAGGTTTGTACAAGACCTGACATTAGTTTTGCTGTCGGAATGCTTGGTAGATATCAAAGTAATCCAGGATTGGATCATTGGAAAGCTGCAAAGAAGGTATTGAGATACTTGCAAGGAACAAATGATCATATGCTCACTTATAGGAGATCTGATCACCTTGAGGTGATTGGATATACAGATTCAGATTTTGCTGGATGTTTGGATACTAGAAAATCCACATTTGGCTATCTGTTTCTTCTATCTGGAGGAGCGATCTCATGGA
This sequence comes from Asparagus officinalis, assembly GCF_001876935.1. NCBI lineage: Eukaryota > Viridiplantae > Streptophyta > Magnoliopsida > Asparagales > Asparagaceae > Asparagus > Asparagus officinalis. The sequence goes on along the minus strand of NC_033797.1, from coordinate 23,992,694 downwards.
AAAGTGCGAAGCAGTCTGTCATTGCTGCATCGACTATGGAGGCTGAGTTCGTGGCATGCTTTGAGGCCACTGTTCATGGATTATGGCTGTGGAATTTTATTTCAGGACTTGGAGTTGTTGACAGTATTGCCAAGCCGCTGAAAATTTATTGTGATAATGCTGCAGCAGTCTTCTTTTCTAAAAACGACAAGTATTCGAAGGGTGCTAAACATATGGAATTAAAATACTTTGCCGTTAAAGAAGAAGTTCAGAAACAAAGAGTGTCAATTGAGCATATTAGCACAAATCTTATGGTTGCGGATCCGTTAACAAAAGGATTGCCTCCAAAGACATTTGGTGAACATGTTGAAAGAATGGGCATTATTGAAAATCATTACTAACTTTTATGTAAAGTTCATGCTCTTTATATATTTGACATTTTGTGCTCATCTAAATATTGTTTCTGATATTTTAATGCATCCTGTTTATTATTGTTAGTATATACATAAATGATTATGTAAATATTAACAGGATATGTCTCTGATAAGGACATTATTGTTGGACCATTATGATAAGTCTTATTACAGGTCATGTTTAGTTTAAAACTAATATTGTGATACATGGAAGGGACTATGTCGATTTAGCTGCGTACTACCGCCATGATCCTTATTAGTTTTCTACTTAATGAATGATGATTGATGGTTTGATCAATATAATGATGGAATTAGCTTATACTATGCATATTATGTTGTATTATAAAATCATAATGTTAAAATATAAAACATGGGCCAAGTGAGAGAATGTTAGATTTTTTTAGTGGCCCACGTTTGTTTTAACCAACCTTAATGGTTTCGGTTTTATTCCCACTAATTTTTTAACTGCACACATTTTATGAACCTTAATGGTCATGTTTTAGTTAAATAACTATTCACGTATGCTAAGTTCCTATTGGTCAAGATAACTACCCACATTGATGGATTGTGAGTGGTTATTTTCTATTTAAAAGGCTTGGTCCTCTCTCTACCATTTTATGCGAAAATTTTCTCTCCATCAAGAAAATTTCGGAAAATATTAAGAGGGCAAAGAGAGAGAAATCGAAGTCTTCAACGTTGTCTCTTTGCAGTTTAAATTTTGTCAAACTTCGAATCATGGATCAAGGTACGTTCTCTCAATTAGATTGTTCATTGTGAAAATCATATGTTCTAAGATCTTGGTATAATGATAATTAAATCAAAATAAAGTTTGATTTACTTAAGAATTTAAGTTTACATGTTAGGGGTAGGGGCGATAAACAAACGAATCAAATCGAATATTAAGATGTTTGTATTTATATTTGTTTAATATTGTCGAATTCAAACTCAAACACGAACATCCATGTATAGAGTTTTTCGAATTCGGACTCGAATACTTGATATTTGATAAATATTCATGAATATTCACGAATATTTATCGAATGTCAAAGTATATTCATTCCGCTAAAGAATTTAATTTTAAATAGTATTTACATTTCATAAATGAAAATTATTACTTTATAGTTATGATGTGTGTGTGTATATATAAATTCAAAAAATTTATTAGAAAACCAGTTTAAGATTCTTTAAGGCTCTCAAAATTAGTATATAGAATTTAAATAGAAAATATAAGTGGGTTGAATATATAACATTATATGCATAATAAAAATTATAAGCGATCAAAATTTAAAGGAATATTTGATAAGCAAACGAATCTAATATATACCGGGTTAAATTCTATTCGTTAATGAACTCGAATACTAAATAGTATTTATTTAGTGTTAAATGAACTACCAAATTAAATATGACCGAATAGTTAGTCAAACAATTAACGAACTATTTGTTAACTATTTGGTTCGTTTCCACCCCTAGTTAGGGGAAGGGGGAATAGGGGGAAAGTTGGGTTGGGTTGTGGAGAGGGAAGAGGGAGAGAGGAGGAATTTTCTTGCCAATTGCCTAATGTGAGGAAGTTTCTTTTTAACCAAAAACAGAAAACATTTCGTAAAAAAGGATAAAGAAGATATTTCTTTTATGATGAGGTCATTTCCATAACTTGCGAGGTTAAGTGAGAAGAGTTATGGGTGTTTAGTTGGAAAGTTAAAGTTCTTGGGGGTGTTATAAGAAACGCCTCAAGGTATTAGAGGGTTTCGCTAAATTTTACCCTGATATTTATGCTGCTATTGGGAGTTGGGAAGATGCCTAGATTTGGAGAGGGATGTTGAAGAAGAGCGGGTTGAGGTAATCTTGAAGGCAACTTGGAAAGTGTTTATATTAAACTAAAAGGATAGTGAGTTTTCTACCTTTGATATTGTGTGATGTGCATTCATGATAGAGTATGTACGAGCCATTTTTGAGAGGCAGACTTCAGTGAGACATCACATGTATGTTTGTAAAATCTAATAAATGAGGTTAATTTCACCTACTTTTATACCTTACATACAGTCTCACTGAGCTTTGTAGTGGAACATTGAAAGCGTATAACGTTTCATGTATTTTATCTGAAGAAAAACCCGTAGATACTTTGTGCTCTACATCATATACACATGCCTCAGCACCTTTGCAAACATATTGCCATAAATTTCAGCAGCTTGCATATTGTATTTCATGATGATAAACAAATATCCATTTCCAAGGGCAAGTCATAGGCAAACAGATTTCTACACAAATAGTGGCTTCCAAGCAAAGGAAGTCACTAAGCAACTTAATTACAGGAAACACTTAAATCTATTACTTCATAGACAGTTCACGGTATGTTTATGAGTAAAAATCCCTTTAGCATGTCAAAGCTTTGAATATAACCGTGCTGTAGAGCTCGACTTGCTGTGCAACTTCTTCTTCAGTTTGTAGAGAACGCCATGCACTTGCTCAAAATGAGGATGTGTATAGTTCTTCACGTTTTCAATCCACTGCACAATCTTTTCATGATGTTCTAATATTCTCTGCCGATGATTATCATCCACAACCTGGAAAAAAGGAATACAATGGTTGATTAAAAAACATAATATAATTGTTGCATGCTAAAAGACCAAGGAAAAATCAGCAATTTTCCATTTTATATGTAGAAAAAATAAGTCAAATCGTGGAGTCCCTCCTGTACTTCACCATATGCTATATATTCACCTGTCAGTGAACTCAATTGCTACTGAGTTGATTGAAGCTATATGTGAAGTCAAGACATTACTCCCAAGTGGTTTCTTTCATACCTTCCTAGAGTTTTATGAAATCACATCAGATCTCGAACTATACTTTATTCCCATGAACAATATTATGCTTAACTCCACTCAAATACCCTATAGTTTCCTCTAAGTTGCACTTATATACCCTCACTTGCTTTTGACAACAATTATGTACCCTATATCTTTTAAGACTTTCACTTATATACCCTCATTTGTTTTGTTAGCACTCATATACCCTAAAGTTTTTAGAACTTGTTCTTAAGAAAAATTCTTTAAGGACCCAAAATATGGGACCAATAGAGGAGATAAGTGAGGTGTCCCCTCCTATTGGATAATGAGTTGGCCATCATTAATGATGACCAACTCATTATCCAATAGGAGGGGGACACCTCACATTGTCCCCTTTATTGGTCCCATATTTTGGGTCCCTATAGCAAAGCTCTTGTTCTTAAATACGCTGAAGTTATTAAAACCAACACTTAAATATCATAAAGTTTTTAAAACTTGCATTTATATACCCTCAAGTTTTAAAATCTTTAGGGTATATAAGTGTTGCCAAAACAAGTTAAGTATGTAAGTGCAAGTTTTAAAAACTTTAGGATATGTAAGTGGCTAAGTGCTACCAAAAACAAGTGAGGGTATATAACTGCAAACTAGGGGAAACAATATGGTATTTAACTCCAATTAAATCATAATATTATATTTTCATCAGTGGAATCTAAGATATCTAAATTCCAAAATTTGGTGAGCTCCAGAAATCAAGCATCAAAGCAGATTATTCATGGCTCGTAAACAGAAATTAGAATCAGTTAAACCTCCAAATATAAATACATATTATAATCTCTACCAAAAAAAAGCAACTCCAAAAATTACAAAACAAAAGAAAAATAAAATAAAATAAAATGTTCACCAAGCAATAGGCAGGTCTAGCTGTTGAAAGATGGAGATATCTGACCATGAACACTATTTGCAGGGAAAGATTGAAATAGCTTTCGTAACCAAAAAAAGGCAACTCCAACAATTACAAAACAAAAAAATAAAAATAAAAATAATGTGTTCACCAACAATAGGCAGGTCTAGCTGTAGAAAGATGGAGATGTAGGACAGGGAGAAATCTGACCATGAACACTATTCGCAAGGAAAGATTGAAATAGCTTTCACGAGGTCACTTACAATGTAGTGAATGGAAGGGTTAAGCCAATTCTAATAATGATTCTGCATTTTACACAATATCTGCGAGATGTAAAAGATTAGCAATTTTTATTACTACTTTCTTATTACTTGATGAACAATGTAGTTGTTTCGTCCGGCATACGCACTCCTCTACCGAACTTCACTATTAGTATTTTGCCCATGTGGCCTTTTGTATGATTTTGATATTTTATATTTTGTATCTATATGTTTCATTAAACTCTTTTTAATGACGTGGGGGAATCTCCCACCATTTTTATCCAAAAAAAGTAGTAGTTTCTCACCCTATTGTTGATGTCATGCGCAGTAAAATATCAGAAGAATATCTCATAATTTCACAAACATAGATATATTTACCTCCAAATGCATAATTTCACAAACAAGGCTGAGATCAGCAATGGATGGCTGAGGATTTCCCAGTAAAAACTTTGCATTTCCTTTAAGCCAAAGGGATTCAATATTTGAGAGAGAAGACAGCAAAAGTATCTCACCCTCCTCTGCTGCTTGAGGGTTCAACGGAAGACCAAATGCAGGTGCCAGTGTACTATTCAGAATAAAGGTTACTGCACGAGATAATTACAGTTTAGTAAAAAGTCAGTCCTTGACATGGCATTGATACAGAATAGCACAAATATCAAGCTATGCAGGCCTCAGGCCGAGAGTCATGTTATTTTGGTGGAGTTCACAATACAACATGCAACAAGTCATTTTACATGTTTTTTATGCCTATAAATACTTCTTGCATATTAAGTGAACGTTGAGATGTCATTACTACCATTCAACTACAACAAACCCTTATATCAAGTTTTTGAGATGTGTCTTTATTGCCATTCATATCTTGAAGAACATTATCTGAAATGACATAAAAATAGTAACTCATATTACAGTGGTGGAGAATCTTATATTGCATTTCAACATACTTAAAGTTAATTTACAGAAAGATGCGTCCAGGCTAATTTAGAATATGTCATGTGAACACACACGTGCGCGTGCACACACAGACACTCCAACCTATCTCCAACCGCGTACCCACCACCACCCCTACACCCATGAACACACACATGCACACACACTTATATGTGTACATTATACCCTATTTAGCATGGGTACTTCTATCATGAATCCATACGCGTGTCTGAGACTCTGACATCCTCACCGGACACTGACACTTCCGTGAACATTTCCAGGATATGTGCATACACTGATTCAAAGGTGTCCTCAATGATATAATGCATGCCAATTTAAAGCAGTCATCGAACTTTTGTTGGACATATAACCACACTTTACACACATTTCTTTATTCAAATAACATGTTTGAAATATCTATTGTCAGTTATATACCAAAGGCTACAGTGGAATGGTATAAAATATTGACTCAAATGAAGTAAGTTTAGATGTTTGACAATTTGTATAAAGTTGAAAAGCCAGGTCATAAAATTTTTGTAAAAATGTATAATAGGTCAAAAAAATTAGATCATATGTAAGCATTATATGTTTTATATAAGATATATATTCTTTTAGACTCCTGGATGTATAAACATAAGCACATCTGCATATGCACGTATCTAAACTCTCTGTTTAGTATTACAATAATTATAATTTCAATTTGTGTTGCCATGTGGGAGTATCCTACTTTTAAAGAATAGTGATGTCCTATGTTCATATCATATCCGTGTCATGCACCCATGTTCATGCTAGTTATCACACATAGCATGCACTGGCGCACATATGTACACCATTCTTATACGCACATATACGTATAAACTATGTTCTGAATCTTGGGATGATATAAATATGAACTCTAATAATACATATTCTAATTTCATGTTGTGTTGCCATGCAGCAATGTCCTACTTTTTAAAGAACTATGATGTTCCATGCTCGTGTCGTGCACATATCATGCACCTGTGTTCATGCTACTTAGCATACTTAGCAACCATAGAGCTTAGCTATGTAGTATTAGGAACAGCAACAAGCGTCAGTTTTATCCATGGATGGAAAATTGCACTAGCACCTATTGTCACTTCCCCTAAAACCGTGCCCGGCAACCAGAAAGTTAATGGAAAGCAAACAAAACACTGGAAAGTGGCTTCACTTTTCATTTTTTTCATATTCGCACTAGAGAAGTGACTAGAAAGGAAATGGAAAATGAAGAGTCCCACATGAGCATTTAGCCTCTTTCACTTTCTCAAAAAATTTGAGAAGGTTGATAGAAAGTTAAAGGAGAGCAGAGAGAAATTACTTTTTAACCTTTTCACTACGTTGTTCTTATTCTTTTTTTCAAATTTTAATGTAATGACCACTCAACTCTTCGAATTTATTCCCTCGTCAAACTTTATGGCAGACTTTCCCCGCCACATAATTTCACTCAAGGCGCAAAATTGCCATACCTGTTGATATTTTATGGACAAGAGTTCAAGCATTACACAAACTATATTAAAAATAAATATATACCAAGGTACAAAATAATCATTTCAAAAATATTTCTATTAGACTATAAATTCTAGATTAGTCTTAATTGTAGTGATTTATGCAGTGTTTTATTACTCCTATTTCTATTAGACTATTTTAAAACTTTCCATATGTCACTTTCCACTATCCACTTTCCATCGAAAACAAACACACATATAATGAAAATAGATGCCATGTCAGTGCCACCTCAACTTTCCATAATTCCACTTTGAATCATCCAAACAAGATTTCCAAATAGAAAGTGAAGAAAAAGTACTTTCTTGAGAAAATACTTCCTCCTCACTCTCTATTTTCTATTTACGTTCAGCTTGCCTAACACATTCAAATTTAAGAAGGGTATGAATAAGGAATTTCAAGAGGAAACTTGACTTGGATTCTATGCTTGACTAATAAAGATCTAACATAAAGAGGACATAAAGGAAGACTAGAAGCAAAATAAATAACGAAACCAAAGGAAAATATTTAATTTGAACACAACGAGAAACATCATATAGATCAATTGGGTACATGAAAGACAGATATAATGATAAAATGCTTAAAATTTCTGCATGAGAAGATGACAAGGCATGCAAACAACTTATAGGACCACATGAAATTATGTCTCTACAGAGAAGGATTTCTACTTAAACCTTTGAAAGTGGTTCCTATACAAATTGAAAAATATTGTACAATATATGATATATGATGACCAATACCCAATTATTTGGGATCTTTATAACAATATTCCTTCACCATCACTCTGTTTTGAGGGCGGATTCACAGAAAAGCAGATGGGAGACCATCTTAGACTTGTATTCAGGTAATGAGAAGTGGAGTTTAATGACTTCAATACTCTTTCTAGACAAGTCAAGGACAAGTTATCGCTTGTTAGATTGGTCATACAAAGGTTGTGCTTTTAGAGATATCTTGCTACAAATCAGCCAATTGGACTGCTGTCAACTACTCAGCCATAAACGAAAATTCAGGAGTTGGTACGATGTTAGACCACAACTTAGGCTTTTCCAGAGTGTCATTAGGGATAATTTTCTCTCTTCAAATGAGAGAGGGTTTTCTGGGAGTTTTGTTTCAACAGTTTTGTTTAGAATGTTTCTTAGGAGAACCAAAGAAAAGTGTTTTGGTTTAGAGTTTGTGTAACACCTAAACCTGCTATACATAATAGAACTCTCTCTCCTGGTTCACCCATAGAATATGGACCCATTGTTGTAAGTCTTCTTGTGCTTCTGTCTGTTCTGATTTATGCATTGGTTGCAACTGGGCTTTCTAGTTTGTTCCCCATGCCTAGTATCGGGGTCCCCTTTTATGCATTGGTTTCAACTGGGCTTTCTAGTTTGTTCACCATGCTTTGTATCGCTATCCCCTTTCCGCATTTGACAAAAAATATCACAAAACATGGATAACTCATCAGAAATTAGGATGTATGCTTTATGTTCATAATTTAATGCATCTTTGTTTTTTAATTCTAACGATTATTAGAAATTTCTGCAGCAGGATGTGCAATCTGAATGATTAATTGCATATCCATTTGTTTGTTTCAGTAGTTCCATTTTAATAATAATCTTTTCAGAGTTTGCATCATTAACTTTCAAGTAATAAAATGTTGAATTAAGTTCTTAAGGGATTTGACCAGAAATTGTTGCCTTTAATAATTTGAGGAAGAATAAATGCATCAAATATCTGCATAAATTCGAATTAAGTAACAAGCAAGATATTAGAAATGCTAAATTCAAATATCATCACCTGAACCGCGACGTAGGTTGGAGTGATGCCAGGCTAATATTGAGTTAATTTTGGCTCTGCTGAAAAGATCAGCAGGATACCTTCCCAAAAAAAAAGAAAGAAACAAAAAGAACTATGTGACAAAATTTTGATTATAAAGCACGCGAAAGAAGGGAAAAAGGATTATATAAAAACTTCAGTGTTACTATGGAAAGAATGGAGGAAATATTTTCTTTGTAAATGTTTGCCAAAAAGAGGAATTAAATCTCCTCTTTAAACAATAAATTTGGAGATGATTGATTTAATAAGAGGCAAACAAATTTTTCTATTGTCCCCAGTCCATATCCCAGCTCTTCTGTCATCTATGAATAATTTTTTTTTATTTTTTTTCAAATATGATCATTAGTCCTTCTTCCCTTCTCAACCTTCTTGTTCCCTAATCGTTAGATGCAAACAAGATGTGGAGGCTTTTGTTGCAGGCATACTTCTATTTTAGCTGTGTTCATGCCTTGTGACCATTTGGGCTTGTTGGTGTCTGTGCTTCTAAAGTGGTGGTACATGCAGAGAAGATTGAAATGTTGCAGCTTGATACTTGAAAGAATTCTCAAGCAAAAGTAAACTATCACTTAAAAGGACATACGAGTATATTTACTTCTTGTGAAGAGGCTTGTTATGTGTGATTATAATCCCCCATTCCCCAACACAAAATAAAAATAAAAATGACAGGCCCTCACAGATAGTAACCAAAATTTATGTTCCTGGTCCCGGCTGTGAATACTACTTGAAAATAAAGTTTATATAAAGATTTTTTTTTTAAAATCTATAAGGGAAGCAAAGAAGCTGGAAAATTCAGGTTTTGTGCCGAACTGTTTCCTTTTTGAGGAAAGTGGACAAAACAATTCACATTGAGTAAAAGGTATGAAACGGCTATAATCATAATACAGTAATAAAGCTAACATACCAGTGATCTGAAATTCCCGGAAAAGCACAAGCGAGATAGATCAGAATGGCATGACTGTCAACAATGAAGCATCAGAAATTTGGTTTGTGAATAAGCATAAAGGAACTTGGGTCAAAGAAACGAGTTGAAGCATATGCAGATCCAGTCATAGTATAAACATTAAGCATAAAGAGAAGAGAATATAGCATAACCTGAAGAAGGTTATATAATTCACTGAAGTGAGGAAACAAGAAGTTCAGAAGGAAAGCATGAAATGTTATCTAGATTAGGGTATGAATAAGTAGCAAAGTTAAAACATTTTATATAGTTTAGCCTTTCAAAGTATCTTGCAAACTAGAAGTTACACTGTGTAAAAGTACTTTTTCCTCTATAAATTTGAAGTTCCAAAGAAGATCAACCAACAAGTCTCACTATTAATAAGCAAGAAATTCATTATTAAAGGCTGTGGAACCTTTACCACAGTAGAGTTATTACTTTTTTTTTTTTTTGCATTATAGTTAAGTAGGATATTGGCATTTTCAAATTGATAATAACCATAAGGCAATTGTCGAATTCTACCTAGAAAACATTAAGAAAATCAAGCTAAATATCCTACATGCAAAAAAAAAAAAAAAGAAAGAAAGAGAAAAAAAGAGAGTTGAAGTACATACAAAATTAGAAAGAAAAAACAGAATACCTCTCAAAGAGTTTAAATCTTCCATCAGCAATTGCTGGAACCTGCCCCATTGGATTGATTTCTGAAAAATGTGTCATCAGAGTGTTACTATATCTAGTTGCCCATAAATCCCTCTTGAATAAAATAACTCAAAGCCAATAGCATATGCAAAATGAAAAAAAAAATCAGATTAAATATAATTTCACTAGACGTGCAAAAATGCAATGAAATCTGACTCTATTGGAAGGTATTTCATCAGAATTCTTTATGAGAATCATGGAGCTTGCTCCCACTTAGGAGTGATATTCAAACTTACAAAGAAAAAAATTCCTTTAAATCTATCATTAGCCTCTCAACCCCTAAAATATAGAAACCAATAGTAACACTACCAGAGTACAAAACTATAACCCTCAAACCTCACCACAACATTAGGTGTCGTTTGGCAAAAGGTTAAGTGAGAGGTTAAGGAGACTTAACCCCTTCTTAACCCGCCAAACACAAAAAATCTATATAAAGGTTAAAGTGAGTTAACCCTCTATAATTTGCCAAATACAAAATATATAGAAAGCTTAAGCTAACCCCTCTAGAGGGATTAAAATGAGTTAACCCCTCAAAATAAGGGGTTTACTAAAACTCCTATTTAGAAGGATTAAGAGCTAAACCCTCTGGCCCCGTTTGGCAAATGGTTAATGAAGAGGGGTTAAAGAGAAGGATTAATATACTTAGCCCATTTGATAATCCGAAGGACTAAATTATTAACCCGTTAAATAAGTTTTATTTTAGCCCTTATGATCAGTTTTATTGGCGTCGAAGCGGTCGCTGGCGACAGGCTGTCGCCAGCCCATCAACTCTTCCTATAAAACCCCCCTCCAGCCTAGGGTTTGTTGCTGCTGATTTCTTCCCCTCCTCCGACTTTTCTCTCTGGCGGCTGCCCTAAATCGCTGCTGCGATTTTGTGATTTATCCCAGCTTCAACAGTGTTTGAGGGGATTTAAAAAGAGAGAAATAGAGAATTAAAGAGGGGTTTATATTGTGGGGTATTTATTCTCAAGTGAGAATTGAAAGGGTTCATACCCTTTGATTATTAACACTGTAGCTACAGTGTTTAATTGAGAGATCTCATTTTTGATCTGCTCTTATAATTGTAATTTCTTGTTTGATTAATAAGAAATTATCTGTGTGGCTCCCGAGGACGTAGGCAGTTGCCGAACCTCATAAATCTTGGTGTACTTTTTCTATTCTGCATTTCTATTGCATTAGTGATTTTTAGCGTTAAATTCCTAACAACTGGTATCAGAACGTGAAACGATCTAGAGGAAGTCAGATTCAAGTGGGAGCCATGGCCGCAGATGAAGGAAAAATAAGACTTGAGAAATTTGATGGAACAGATTTTGGATTCTGGAAAATGCAGATAGAGGATTATTTGTATCAGAAAAATCTATATCAACCGCTATCGGGGAAGAAGCCGGATTCTATGAAGGCAGATGAGTGGAACCTTCTAGATAGACAAGCCCTCGGAGTTATCAGATTGACATTGACTCGCAATGTTGCGTTCAACATAGCGAATGAGAAGACCACGGTGGGTCTTATGGCAGCTCTCTCAAATATGTATGAGAAGCCATCAGCCGCAAATAAAGTTCATTTAATGCGGCGGTTATTCAATCTGAAAATGACGGAAAGCGCGTCAGTAGCACAACACCTCAATGAACTTAATACGGTTACAACCCAATTGAGTTCAGTTGAGATTGAGTTTGATGAGGAAGTTCGGGCGTTGATACTTTTGTCTTCCCTATCAGAGAGTTAGAACGCTACAGTCACAGCTGTGAGTAGCTCGTCGGGAAATAATAAGTTAAAGTTCGACGACGTTCGTGATTTGGTTCTCAGTGAGGAGATCCGACGGAGAGAGACTGGTGAAGCTACAACCTCTTCAGTATTGAATACAGGATCAAGAGGTAGAAATTCAACCAGAAACGGACGAGGCAAATCAAACTTCAGAGGTAGATCAAAGGACAGGAGGTCCAAATCAAGGAATCCAAGCAACAGCTCGAAGGCTATCGAGTGTTGGAATTGTGGAAAAACCGGGCATTATAAGAATCAGTAAGAGTGCACAGAAAGAGAAGGAGGCGAAGGCAGAGGTGAATGTCACTTCCACTTCAGGAGGAGACGACGCATTGATATGCTCTTTGGAGAGCAAGGAGGAATCTTGGGTGTTAGATTCAGGAGCGTCGTTCCATGCTACCTCTCAGAAAGAATTCTTCGAGAAGTATACCCCCGGAAATCTTGGATACGTATATCTTGGTGATGATCAACCATGTGCTATTGTGGGCAAAGGCGTGGTGAAAATTAAGTTGAACGAGTCTGTATGGGAGCTGAAGGATGTCAGGCATATTCCCGACCTGAGAAAGAATTTAATATCCGTAGGTCAGTTGGCTGTCGAAGGATATACCACGACCTTCCATGGAGGTGATTGGAAGATCTCAAAGGGCGCAATGACGATTGCCCGATGCAAGAAGACTGGTACCCTGTATATGACAGCAGGTGCACGTTGTTCGATCTCAGTTGCAGCAAGCAATGAGACCTCAAAGCTGTGGCACCAGAGACTCGGTCATATGAGTGAAAAGGGGATGAAGATCATGCACACAAAGGGAAAATTCCTAGGACTGCAGTCAGTGGAGATGGATATGTGTGAAGAATGTATACTTAGAAAGCAGAAGAGAGTCAGCTTTCAGACAAGTGGCAGAACCCCCAGGAAGCAGAAGCTAGAGCTCGTTCACTCAGATGTGTGGGGACCAACAACCACCGCGTCCATTGGTGGAAAACACTACTTCGTGACTTTTATCGATGATCACTCTCGGAAAGTGTGGGTCTACTTTCTGAAGCATAAGTCAGAAGTATTTGAGGCTTTCAGGAGATGGAAAGCTATGGTCGAGAATGAGACCGGTCTGAGAATAAAGAAGCTCAGGACCGACAATGGCGGTGAGTATGAAGACACCGGATTCAAGAAGTTCTGCTATGAGCACGGGATCAGAATGGAGAGAACCGTGCCTGGCACGCCTCAGCAAAATGGTGTAGCTGAGCGGATGAACCGAACGTTGACAGAGAGAGCCAGAAGCATTCGAGTACAGTCAGGCCTACCGAAGCAGTTCTGGGCAGAAGCGGTCAACACAGCAGCTTACTTGATCAACCGAGGTCTATCGGTTCCATTGGAGCACAAAATACCAGAGGAGGTATGGTGCGAAAAAGAGGTAAGACTCTCACATCTTAAAGTTTTCGGTTGCGTAGCTTACGTGCACATTAGTGATCAAGGCAGGAATAAGCTTGATCCCAAGTCAAAGAAATGCACTTTCATCGGCTATGGTGAAGATGAATTCGGCTACCGCATTTGGGACAACGAAACAAGAAGGTGATCAGGAGCAGAGATGTGATATTCAACGAGAAGGTGATGTACAAGGACATGCACAAGACTGATGACTCAGAGAGCGAGTCAATATTTGTAGATGCAGATGATGTCCCGAGTAACCTCTCGGAAGAACCCAATGCAGAGGGTCCTCAGCAAGAAGAGCCTGTTGGACAAGATGGTGCGCAGGAGCCCGACGCACCAGCTCCGATATTAAGAAGATCTTCTCGTCCTCCTGTACCCAACAGAAGATATATGAACTATCTGTTGCTGATAGATAGTGGGGAGCCTGAAAGCTTTGATGAAGCTTGTCAGTGTGGAGATGCGAGCAAGTGGGAGCTTACAATGAAAGATGAGATGAAGTCTCTCATATCAAACCAGACGTGGGAACTAGCTGAGTTGCCCACGGGTAAGAAGGCACTCCACAACAAATGGGTGTACCGGGTGAAAGAGGAGCAGGATGGTTCCAGAAGATATAAAGCCCGGCTAGTTGTCAAAGGTTTCCAGCAGAATGAAGGAATTGACTACACCGATATTTTCGCTCCCGTGGTGAAGCTAAATACTATCAGGACCGTGATGAGTATTGTAGCAATTGAAGATCTTCATCTCGAGCAGTTAGACGTGAAGACGGCGTTTCTTCACGGAAATCTAGAAGAGGAGATATACATGCACCAACCAGAAGGTTTCTCAGAAGAAAAGAAGAAGAACCTGGTGTGCAGACTCAAGAAGAGCTTGTATGGCCTGAAACAAGCCCCAAGACAGTGGTACAGAAAGTTTGACGGCTTCATGCACAAGGAAGGTTTCCAGAAGTGCAACGCCGACCACTGTTGCTACTTCAAAAGATATCAGTCCAGCTATATCATCCTACTGCTGTATGTTGATGATATGTTGGTTGCAGGAGCAGATATGAAGGATATCAAGAGTTTGAAGCAGCAGCTGTCAAAGGAGTTTGACATGAAGGACTTGGGTCCAGCGAAGAAGATCATTGGAATGCAAATCACGAGAGATAAGAAGAGAGGTCTCTTGCAGTTATCTCAGACGAAGTACATCAACCGTGTTTTGCAGAGATTCAACATGGGTGACGCCAAGCCTGTGAGCACACCCTTGGCCAGTCATTTTCGTCTATCGAAGGATCAGTCTACTCAGTCAGAAGAAGAGAAAGAGAGTATGGCTCAGGTTCCTTACGCCTCAGCTATCGGAAGTTTGATGTACGCAATGGTCTGTACGAGACCAGACATTGGCCATGCAGTGGGAGTGGTCAGCCGTTTTATGTCGAATCCAGGAAAAGCTCATTGGGAAGCGGTCAAGTGGATTCTGAGATATCTACGAGGCACCACACAGAAGTGTTTGCACTTTGGTAAGGGAGAGGTAGAAGTGCAAGGGTACGTAGATGCAGACTTCGGCGGCGAGGTTGATCACCGAAGAAGCACCACCGGCTATGTATTCACCGTCGGAACTACAGCTGTTAGTTGGATGTCACAGGTACAGAAGATCGTTACCCTATCCACTACAGAAGCTGAGTATGTTGCAGTGACTGAAGCCAGTAAAGAGATGATATGGCTTCAGGGTTTGTTGACAGAGCTGGGATTCAAACAGGAGAAGAATGTTTTGCACAGTGATAGCCAGAGTGCGATACACTTGGCGAAGAATTCAGCATTTCATTCTAGAACGAAGCATATTACGCTTCGGTATCACTTCATTAGATCCCTGTTGGAAGATGACGTGTTAAAACTGGAAAAGATTCCAGTGAGTAAGAATCAGGCAGATATGTTAACAAAGACGGTGACTGTTCAGAAACTGAAGTTGTGCGCAACTTCAGTTGGCCTTCATGCATAAGATGATGAGGGCGGAGCCACACAGGAGAGGAGCTTGATGAGATAGCCTGTTGACGTTGGTTTGGTCTCCAAGTGGGAGATTGTTAGGTTGGGGGTGGATACCAACCTCCGGCGGCGGAGGAGCTCCGACGAGCTCCAGGATGACGCAGGCGAGCTCCGGCAGTCGCAGGCGAAGCCACAGGCGGCGAGGTCCAGGCGATCTTCGGCAGCACAGCTCTGCGTTCGAGCCTCCCCCGAACTCTGCGTTCGCCTCCCCCCCGAGCTCTGCGTTTGTTCGACCTCTGCGTTCGGCTCGAAGTTGGCGTCGAAGCGGTCGCTGGCGACAGGCTGTCGCCAGCCCATCAACTCTTCCTATAAAACCCCCCTCCAGCCTAGGGTTTGTTGCTGCTGATTTCTTCCCCTCCTCCGACTTTTCTCTCTGGCGGCTGTCCTAAATCGCTGCTGTGATTTTTGATTTATCCCCAGCTTCAACAGTGTTTGAGGGGGATTAAAGAAGAGAGAGAAATAGAGAATTAAAGAGGGTTTTTTTTTTGTGGGGGTTTATTTATTCTCAAGTGAGAATTGAAAGGGTTCATACCCTTTAATTATTAACACTGTAGCTACAGTGTTTAATTGAGAGATCTCATTTTTGATCTGCTCTTATAATTATAATTTCTTGTTTGATTAATAAGAAATTATCTGTGTGGCTCCCGAGGACGTAGGCAGTTGTCGAACCTCGTAAATCTTGGTGTACTTTTTCTATTCTGCATTTCTGTTGCATTAGGGATTTTCAGCGTTAAATTCCTAACACTAAATAGGAGTATTAGTAAACTCCTCATTTTGAGGGGTTAACTCATTTTAACCCCTCTAGAGGGGTTAACTTAACCCTTCTATATTTTTTATGTTTGGCAAATTATGGAGGGTTAACTCACTTTAACCCTTATATAGATTTATTGTGTTTGGCAGGTTAAGAAGGTGTTAAGTCTCCTTATCCCTTCACTTAACCCTTTGCCAAACAGTACCTCTAATTATAAAGAAAATAGTCAAAATCCTTGTTATTACCAAACACTAAAAATGATCATAAGGGTTAAAATAAAACTTATATACCGGGTTAATAGTCCTTCAAATTACTGAATGAGATGACTATGTTAATCCTTCTCCTTAATCCCTCTTCATTAACCCTTTACCAAACGGGGCAGAGTTTTGGTGCAGTGACAAGGCCCTTCGACATAGTATCAGAGCAAACCCGGTTCAATTTCCACCCATCACGAATTTAAAGCGGATTTTAAAAATATTGATACCATGTCAGATCCATGACCCATCAACCACAAAGCATCCATTAGCTACCAACCTCACCACGATTTCAGAGTTTTGGTGTAGTGACAGGTTTCTTCGACAAATGCGATGTTTTCTGGATTTCAAAATTTCCATTTAACTGCATAAAATTTTATTTCCATGTTTCCCTTAGCTCCCATTTATTTATTTATTTTCAATTTCTTTTTGCTTATACTAACGCAATTTAAGATCTGAAGCCAAAAACTTCACAAAACCCTACAAATTGATGAAACTCAAAAAAAAAAAAAAAATGGGGAATTGAGTTGAGAAGAGGAACCTTTGAATTCTGGTGATTTGTGCTGACCTTTGCCAATATCAATCCTCACCTCCTCGAAATCAATATTGTTCACCCTTATTTTCCCCCAAAAAAGAAAAATTCAAACTAAAAAACATAAAATGGCATGCTTGAAAATTTAATAGAAATTAGTAAAGCAAGTTACTTGCAGAAGATTAAGACGGCACGCGACGGCTGAGACAGCCGATCGACGTACAGCTTCAAACCCATTTCGGTCTCTCACTCTATTTTGATCTAATTTCGAGTGATAAAAACTGCAAATTTTTTGGTCGAGGGAATGCAGGGAACTTAACGGCACGAAATGGGCACCTAACAAAGTACGTACTCAGTCGAAAGGTTTATTCGATACTAGCCCCACCTACCTTCAAATATTCTTCTTGGCCCCTCAAATATTTAAAACATTTAAAATTGCTCATAGGTTCTTCAAATCCTAAGGAGCAAGAAGACTCGCAAATAGGTAGATACATCAGTAACCAAGCCCCTCGTCAGCTTATGTTTTTGTTAACGGAATTTTGGGTTGCACATAACCTAGGGACATTTTGGTCATTGAAAGATCAATTCGCAAGATCCTTTTAGGATTTGAGTGTGGTACAGGCGATTTTAAAGATTTTTGTAAAAAAAAGATGAGACCTCACACAGAAGACCTCAGCCCCTATATTATTCCCTCAAAAACAGTTGTTACAAAAAATGAACCACACCCCCAACTGGAAAGGTGTGATCCAACCTGTCTTTGAGTACTACATCAGTTTGTAACAATTTTAAAGATTTGAGGGACTACTTTGCAATTAGTTACAATGTGAGGGACTAAGATCTAAAAAATCCCTAAATACCAAATACTGTCCTGTGAGATGTAGCGATTATTAACGGAGGCGCTGACCATGAAATCGCACACCTGCTGTAATAATGTGGGTGATATAGGCCAAATATCATTGATGAATTATGGGAAGGCTCCATTCATAATCTCCCAAGGACAAATTTTGAAAACCAATTCATTTCCATACTTATTCACTAAAAACGATCTATTTGAAACTTATTTGTCAAAAGCGACCTAGTTTCAACCAACTGGCTAAAACTGATTTGTTTTTTGTGAAAAAAATATCAAACTTCACGGTATTTCAAGTCGCGTGAAGTTTTTTACATAACAAAACTTCACGAGACTTGAAGTCCCGTGAAGTTTGGTATTTTTTTCACAAAAAACGACCCAGTTTCAGTCCCGTGAAATTTTTTACATAACAAAGCTTCACTGGAGTTGAAGTTTGGTATTTTTTTTTTGCAAAAAACGACCCAGTTTCAGCCAGTTAGCTGAAATTGAGTTGTTTTTAGCAAATAAGTTTCAAATAAGTCGTTTTTTACAATTATTTTTGAAAATGAGTTGCTTTTCAAAATTTGTCCATCTCTTAATTACAAACTAATATATTTCAATTCAAATATATCTATTGTATTCATCACTAATTTAAAATAAAAAATAGGATTGTTACATAGGCCAAATATCATTGATGAATTATTGGAAGGCCTGTAGATCGGAGTGACGTGGCTTACTACCCAAAACAACTAAACGCTAGTTTATGGTCTATTTGGCTCGTAAGCTTATAATTTATTAGTAACGGTTTGCCGGATATAAACCCTTCAACTATTTTATATTTGAAAATTTTGAAGGGAAAATAAAACCCATTGTAAATAAATCATTGTAATGGTTAATTTATTCCTCGATTTGTTTTTCCCCCGCAGCTTTATTTCTCAACCTACTCATTGTTCAAATTTTAATGGATGAACATATTCTCATTATTAGGTGTGCTTCAATTAATATGGAAATTTGGGGGAAGAAAAATTTATTAGGGTGAAGGAGTAAGGACAAATTTTCAAAACCAACCGTTTTAGGATTTTATTTGTAAAAACCGACCCCTTTTGAAAATAATTGCAAAAACCGACCTGTTTTCAGCTCTGAGCTGAAAACAGGTCGGTTTTTGTGAAAAGTTCTCCGAAACATCACGGGAGTTGAACTCCCGTGAAGTTTATGGGGAAATTAAACTTCACGGGAGTTCAACTCCCGTGAAGTTTAATTTTCGTTTAAAACTCCACGGGAGTTGAACTCCCGTGGAGTCACAGTCAACAATTACAGAGAATCGATTCTCTGGCAAAGTACGACTGCAGCTTCACGGGAGTTCAACTCCCGTGAAGTTGCAGTGCCAATTTTCCAGAGATCGAGTCTCATTCATGTCTTACACGACGAGAAGCGTTCGGTCGAATTGTTCATTGAAAAACATCAGAGAGATTTGGGCAAATCGTTAAACTACGAATGAATGTATTCCCGCATGTTGGAGGATCCTGAAGTTGATTCTGTAGGCTTTTTATCTCCTCAACAAGATGCAGTGCCCCAGCTTCCGACCGCCGCCGGCGCCGCCGCCTCCGACCGCCGCCTCCCTTCAGATCTCAGTCTGGTTTTTTTCCAAAAAACAGGTAAATTCTTTCTAAAAAAGCTGTACTCTCTAATTTTTGTATACTCCCACTATTTGATTGTGATTACATGTAAAAATCTACATTTTAGAATTTAATTGTGAATTGTTTACGAATTTTGTGAAGAAATATGAAAATTAGATGGGAAATTATCAATAAATGTGAAAAGTAGAGGGAAAATTATCAATAAATGTGAAAATTAGAGGGAAAATTATCAATGGGGAAATTATCAATAATTTTGTGAAATTAGAGGGAATATTATTAATAATTTCAAAAATTATTGTATTTAGAGTTTAGAATTTAATTGTGAATTATTTAGATTTTGTGCCAACCAAAAATAATACTACAAGCTATAATGTGGTTTGTTTCTATCGCAAAGATGACGATGTCGAAGATAATAGTGGACACCACGACGGCAATGCGAGGTGTCCGTGGAAGCTTAATTCACGCTCGGGTTCAAGAGTAGGTGGGCAATTCAAAATCACGGCATACAATGGACTCCACACTTGTAGCAATCCTCGATTAGAGATGAATAACAAGAATGCATCCTCTTCTTTTATATATCGATTGATTTTACCTCATCTGAGGGAGGATCTTGATCTAAGGCCGAAAGATATCCGTCTTTTAGTGCATAAAGCCACCAACTTGTTATGAAGGAGGCACGACGAGACCGTTGTTCATAACAAAATCGTGTACTTTCGATGATTTGGTTAATGAATTACACAAACTTACATTAACTAACTCACGTGAGTATCACCTCAGTGTGGTTTGCAATTATCCTGTTATGGGGAACAGAACAAGTGGCATTCAAATATTAAGTGACTACGATATGGGTCTCATTCATGTCTTACACGACGAGAAGCGTTCGGTCGAATTGTTCATTGAGAAATAAGTGCAGTAGATGTGATCAACCGGGTCACAACAAAAATAGGTGTCCAGTTAGTATTAGGCGTTGATTTGTATTATGTATCGTTTTGCAGTATGTCATTCGTATTTGTTATCTTTGAAGCGTATGATACTCGTTATTTGTAATATGTTATGTATGATATTGTCTTCATTGCACTCTATATATATATGCTCATATTTTAATCACAGGTCTATTCATTATGGATCCGGGACCGGAGAATCCCGACGTTTTGTACCTTCAGGCGAGTCATTGTTCAGACCATATTGGTTCGGGAGAGGTAATACAAATAAATTAGATATATATTTCTTCGATTAATGTAATTTTTTTAATGAATATACTTAAAACTGATTCTCGTTTTATGTGCAGCCCGTACCAGAGTTCACGATGATCGAGCATTCCCATAGTCATTCGGCTTGGGTTATTGAGGATGAGAGGGTACTAGCTTTGATCGCTCAGGCCGGTTTTCATCCGTGTTCGATGATTCGTTATATCAGGCTTGATTGGCCGCTTATCACTGCTTTGATTGAGAGGTGGAGGCCAGAGACCAACACCTTTCACATGCATATAGGGGAGTGCACGATCACTTTACAGGACGTGGCCGTCATACTTGGGCTCCGGATCGATGGACCGGTAGTTACAGGCACCGATGATCATAGTTGGCCGGAGGTATGTGCCCGGCTTCTTGGACAGGTTCCCGACTTGAGGAGTGGTGCGATGAAGCTATCGTGGCTTCGTCAGACATTTCAGGGCGACATACCAGAGGATGCCTCTGATGAGACGCTCCAGTTTCATGCTCGTGCATACATATTGCACATGATAGGGTGCGTACTATTTCCTGATGCGAGCAAGACTCTCGTACATGCACGATGGCTGCCACTGCTGGAGGATTTTGGTGTATGCGGCGCACTATCGTGGGGCAGTGCGGTGTTGGCATATTTGTATCGAGAATTGAGTAGAGTATCTCTGATGCAGAATAAAGAATTCAAGGGATGCTGTACGTTGATACAGATTTGGTCATGGGAGCGCATTCATATTGGACGACCCACTTTACTTATGCACCGTGACTTAGAGGGGCAGTATCCGTTGGCATACAGGTATAATTGTACACACACATATTACATTCGTAACCTGAATATTTGTACTTATATATTCGCTATTCTGCATATAGGTATAACGTGCGATACGCTCAGTACAAATCAGCGACGCGTCACCGTCAGTTTTACCGAAATGAGCTTGATGGCCTCCAGCATGAACAGGTAAATATAAAACTCAAGAAGTATGAATATTATAGTTTTTCTGTATGATAAAGATAAATGTTTTACTTTATTTCAGTTCAAGTGGAGACCCTATACACCGCCGGAGCTCGATATACATTCTCTTGCACCTATCTGCCGAGATAGTCCCGACTTGTGGAGAGCCAGAGTTCCATTGATCTGTTGGGAGATCGTAGAGATGCATGTACCGGACCGTGTGCTACGGCAGTTTACACTCTCTCAGCATATTCCAGATCCTGTCGAGCAGATCAATCGTCGGCGGCGCCCTACATCGCACCGGACTGACTGGGCCGTAGTCCGTGCGGACTACATAGGCAGGTGGGTTCAGAGGTGGGATTGCATACAGGATACGAGGCCCACAGCTGTTGACTATACCACGTATATGCGTTGGTATTGGGGTATCACACGTAGATGGATCACGCGTGACCCACAGCCTTTAGCTGGACACATGCCACGCCCACCGACAGATAGTTACATCCCTAGTGGGATGAACGAGAGAGATTACGTAAGTTTCTAAGCTAAATTATAATATTTTTTATTGAGTTGATACTTAATAAATTGTTTACCACGCAGGTCCGTGTTTTAGATAGCATTGATGCTGCCTGATACTCAGATAGTTGAGGCTCATCAGCAGGAACCCAGGGGGCGGGGAAGAGCGAGGGGGAGGGGGAAGAGAGGGAGAGGAAGGAGGGGAGCTATATTGGGTTGTATATGAACTTATTTTGATAAATTTTGTAACTTTCCTGAATTTTCAAATACTAAACTTTTGAAGGTAAATTATTGTTTATATACATAATCGTGTGTGTTTAATTCATGGTTGAATCATGTATATATAGTTATTTGCAAATAAATTGGCATATATATGAGTTATAATTCATTGTTGAATCATGTATATATTGTTGTTTGCAAATAAATTGGCATATATATGAGTTAACATGTACATATGTTTTAACATGCACAGCAGGCTGTGCATTCTGGATGACCTGCAACTTCACGGGAGTTCAACTCCCGTGAAGTTGCAGTCCCAATTTCCCAAAGAACCGAGATCGGTTCTCTGGGAATGTTGGACTGTAACTCCACGGGAGTTGAACTCCCGTGGAGTTTTAAGCACAAATTAAGCTTCACGGGAGTTCAACTCCCGTGAAGTTTAATTTCTCCATAAACTTCACGGGAGTTGAACTCCCGTGATGTTTCGGAGAATTTTTTACAAAAACCGACCTGTTTTCAGCGCTGGGCTGAAAACAGGTCGGTTTTTGTAATTATTTTCAAAAGAGGTCGTTTTTTACAAATAAATAGCTAAAGAGGGTGGTTTTGAAAATTTGTCCGAAGGAGTAAATGTCTGTAGATTTGTACATTGGAATTTGTATATTATTCTTGAATACTAGATAGTCCAACACTATTCAATTCATAATTGTATCTATCAATATTTTACAGGAAGCATATATGTATAACCATTTATCTAGGAATTGTTAGGATATGTTTGACAAACTCTCAAAACAGGAACACAATTGACCTTGGACTGTTAAAACTTGTTTTTCCCCCAAGCGCTCACTTGGATCAAAATAGAACTAATGTATATCAAAACTGAACCAAAATCAATCATTTAATCCTGACTCAATTTTGAAGAGTTTGCCAAACTGACCTCGTGTGCAGTCCTCTAGGGATTTAGACTATTTGGATCTATTTGGATAGAAACTAAGAAGGATAAAAGGGAGTGCATCTAATTCTATATCCTAACGAATTTTATCAAAATTTACATGCCAAAATTGAGTCAAAACACAACAAATTGAAAGAACGAATTTTATTAAAATTTACATGCCAAAATTGAGTCAAAACTCAATAAATTGAAAGAGGAATGATGGAATTCCCCTAGAGTATGCATTCACCACAATTAGCCGGAGAAATAGTTTCCCTTTGCAATAATTGTTGTTGACAGAGAGGGTAATGAAGAAAGATAAAAGGAGAGAAAAGTAGTTATTATCTAAATCCAATTTACTTCCACCACTACTAATTCAGGTTGGTTAGAAATTATTAATGAGTTTCTTTTAACCAACCCAGAGTAGAACTTTTAACAGAAAAACCTAAGAGGGACTGATCTGGTGGGTTTTGGGGGACTTGTACCATAGTACCACGATTTGGGGGACTTCTTTCAAAATACTTACGATTTTTGGACCAATATCAAAAAAACCCAACCATATTTCTTAAGAAAATCACCAACGCCCTCAAGCTTTTCCCCATCATTCACAACTAAATGATATCTTCACAAACATTCACTCAACCGAGATCCCTCTTATCTGAAGAGCATCCAACTGCTTAGGCCTTTTGTAGTACTTCAGCAAGAGAGAGCACAACACCACACTGACAGATGAGGCAGCCATTGCAGCTCCAGCCATCCATGGAGGCAGTCTGAGCCTTGTAACAGGAAAGAAAACCCCCGCAGCGATTGGGATGCCGATGATATTGTAACCAAGTGCCCATAAATAGTTCAACCGAATCCGAGAGAATGTTTTCCTAGAAAGATCTACTGCGGTGATTACATCCTCTAAGTTGCTCTTCATGAGAACAATATCAGCTGCTTCGATTGCAATATCGGTACCTGCACCAATTGCCATACCGACGTCAGCTGACACGAGGGCTGGGGAGTCATTGATGCCATCGCCTACCATTGCCACAGTTAAACCAGACATCTGGAGATAAATAATGAACATAAAATTTAGAGACGGTGATTCATGATCGATATGTTTTCAGCAGTTGAAAACTTAAGTGAAGAATTGATAAAGTTGTGTGTTATGTTGTACTTGACGCACAAGAAGACCAAAAGTATGTGAGGTATTTTGTTGGGTAAGTTCAACAAAACTTCCTTGCAGTTGCAGGATTGACAGGAAATGCTCCTGGGATTTCAAAAGTGACAGTTTGCACCTTTTGTTTCAATTTCTATGAAATTGAATTAGACAAATCTATGATCATAAGATATGTCAATTACGTGTACTCCCATATAAACACATTACTATCTTGAAAACTGATATTGCATCGAAAAGATCGATGATTATTTGACTAAAAACTGAAAACTAGGGGGTAAAGCATAACTAAAAAATTAGCGGAGGTTTATGACATTTCTAGCATAGGGGAATATTTTGTAATTTACCAACTTCCGAAAAAAAAATAAAACAGTTATTTATACATTATCATGATCGGTTGTGTAAGTATATGATTATATGCATGCATGCACATTTAATGGATTTTGTGTGTTCACCACCTCCTCTAGTTACATACATCCAAAATTTGGTTTTCTTCAGCTTTATCCTGCTCATGATTATAGTTGAATGTATTCCTTCTGAAGATGAATTTGCTATTACTGTAGTTTATGTCATTTTGTATATTCATTTTTATAGAGTATGGCCTCTTAGTGCCAAGGAGAAGCTCCATGCTTCAAATCAGCAATAGGACCAAGTTTTCACTACCTTACTAGATATACAGTATGTACCAAGAAAACATGCACAGACACAAGCCAAGTATATGATATGACAAGAACACAATGTCATTGTAAGTCCTTAAAAATAAGAAGGACGCACTGACACAAAACAGAAACCTATGGTGATTAGCAGCAAGTAAACATCATTTAAAAGAGCAGAAAAGTTGAAAGAAAACTTTTATCATTAACATGTGTTAACCAAAAATCATGAAAATGAACTTAAAGTACCTGTAATTCTTTAACTTTCTCTGCTTTCTGATCAGGCTTCGCTTCAGCAACAATACTCTCTATACCGACCTCCTTGGCGATAGCTCTGGCTGTACCCCAGTTATCCCCTGTAACCATAATGCTCTTCACATTCATTGACCTAAGAATTGATATCACTTCTTTAGCACCGGGCTTGAGTGGATCAGATATAGCTATAATTCCCACAAGTTCATGATTTATAGCGACAATTATGCCAGTTTGAGCCATTTCCTCGGTTTCCATTAGGATCTCAAGTGCTTCTTCTGGAATATTAATCTCTGATTCCACCATCAATCCCTTGTTCCCAATGATTAGTTCTTTGTTTCCTACAGTGGCTTTGACACCGTGACCAGTAATAGATAAGAAATCTCGTGCTTCAAGCCAGACGTGACTATCTTCTTCTTCCCTGAACTTCTTTGCATACTCCACAACGGCTTTGGCCAATGGATGTTCACTGTTGACCTATTTAGAATCATGAACATTAGGAGAAATAAAAAACAAGGAAAACCCAAAAAAGAAAAGGCAAATCCTCAGTGTTAATCACATGAAACCTAAATGATACGAAAGGATAATAAACAACACCAAATGGATTGATTAAGATGTCATTTCTGCAAATTATAAATCTGGTTTCATTACATTTGAGCTGATTTTAATGATGAGATATAATGCAAATATCTACTAACAGTAAATGAAGCTATGAGTAAAATCATTTGGACCTTGCTGAACATTCCAAAGAGGCAACACATGACCAAA
>NC_033797.1:23950439-23966577 GCF_001876935.1 Asparagus officinalis | reverse complement strand
GCTTACACAAACTCATTATTCATATTTCCTCACTCCTTACATCTCAGTACATATCAAGCCTAGCAATTTGATTTTTAAAATTAAATAAAAGGTATCTTCCATTAAAGATATGAAAAAAAAAGAGTATGGCACATCCCAAAGAAAAAGGAAGAAAAGAAAGAGAAATATCTCTTACCTCAGCAGCGGCAACATATTCATAGAAGTCACGCAATACCATGTGCTTTAAGAGCCTTGTACTAACAACAACCGGTTTCCCTGTGGTAAGTGTGCCGGTCTTATCAAACACAATGCAGTTCACCTACAAAGAGAAACATATAACTCTTAGCAAAAGAACATACAACACAGAATGATTTCAGTTAGCTGCTGCCAATTTCCTAAGGGGGGTTAGTCAAGTAGAACTCAAAATTAGAACTGGGATAATTTGTGGGACAATATTTTATAGTGTTAGTCCATTGGAACTAGAACTAGGATAAAATTATACAGTGTTAGTCAACAAGAACCGGATAAAAAGTATAATTGAAATAATTATAAAAATTTATCCGACTTTTGTCAAATTTATATAGAAAAGAGAAAGTTCTAGTCTCTCAAATTGCTCCAAGTTGTAAGCTAGAACTATATAGTAAAAAACTAGAACTTTATTATTTATTTTTTTATTTTTCATATTTCATTTCTCCGTCATCTTCAAACCACACCATAAAATTAGATCACATCTCTTCTTATCATTCCCTTCTATTTAATGTTATTTTTTTACTTTTTATTAAATATTTGAATTGTATAATTAATTTAAATTTAAAAATTACAAAATTCATGTTTTATTAAAAATTAATTAAACTTGAGAGATGATGGAATGATGTCTGGTAGATCAAAAAAGAAAGAGAAAATGGAAAAACTATTTTTTTATTTATATTACAATAATAATTCCAAAAAAAATCAAAAAGTTAATCTTATAGTCTATCTAATAGTTCTTCAAGATTAATTAACACTAAAATAATAATAATAGTAGTAATAATAATAATAATAATAAGTTTTAAAATGTATAAATAGTAGTATGATCATCAAAATACATGACTCATATGCTTATTGATTTCTAAAAATTATCCGTAATTATACTAACAATTGTCCCACTAAAATATCATGTTTTAAAATATCGCTCCCAATTATCCTATTAAAATATCTCACATTAAAAAATTATCCCATAATAAAAATTGTTCCACTTCTATCAAAAATGTTCTAGCTGACTAACACCTCCGACTGCAAATGGCTTATCCAATTTTGCTTCGATCTAAACCCTGAATCTAGACCTCTAGATCAAGATAAAATCCAAACAAACCCACAAGGGCTGTAATTAAGTAAAAGCTATGTTATCGAATGGGGTACACAACATGAAATGACAAACTCACACAAAAAACCCCTTAAAAGGTATACCTTGCCATCTGATAAGTTTTGGGGGGTTATCTAAAAAATGGTCAAACTTAAGGGGGTTTGTGAAATTTACCCATACAAAACTAGCACATCAAATTACTCTAGGAATGAAGGAAACCAATAAAATTTTTCTTACAGACCTTGTGTGCACTCTCAAGTGCTTGACCGCCTTTAATCAGTACACCTTGTGAAGCACCAACGCCTGTACCGACCATAACAGCAGTTGGAGTTGCAAGGCCAAGGGCACATGGACAGGCTATGACCATAACAGATATCCCAAACTGAAGAGCAAGCTGAAAGCTATCCATTGAAGACGGTATCCATGATTTTGGGTAACAATTGAATTTACCAGCTAAAAACCATACAAGCCAAGTGCAGAATGAAAGAGTAATTACCTGCAAATACAAGAGAAATACATCTTTAATAACCAACAACAGTTATGTGTTAATTTGATCTATTGAAACTAATGTTGTTTTTTCGACATAAAGATTATCAGATTATCCTTTTTCAGGAATCTGTATGCTGGCTTGATGGTCACTTTAGCAGCAGATTAGGAAGAAAGATAGTACAGGGATTTGATGATTTTACCCATAAATGATGGCTGTTGGATGATTTCAGGGTTAAGACCCATTAGTGTCTCTTGTAAGTTTTGAATGAGTGCACTTGCACATGAGGGTGAAGGTTGTAAATATAGTCATGTTTGACTCCTGTACTAAAAAGAAAAAGGAACGTACTTGTTACTCGTTATGAACTTGCGATAGACCTATAAGCTTATCAGTTCTTTTTGTTTTTGTGGGGTTGAAAGGAACGTACATTGAGGCTCAACCAAGTTGTTAAAACATAGACATAGTGCAAAAGGCCATGGCGTAATTTAGATAAAGGATCCATGAAGCCTCAAACAAAATTACTGCTGTCAGAAGATTGTAAAATAGAAGTCTAAACCAGGGACAGATATCATAGCACAAGAGGTGCTAAGATGGACAAAAAGACCAGTTCGTACTTGATAAAGTCACTGAGCACCGTATATCAAATTCTCCCGATAAAGATAGTACCACAAACTAATAACTAATAACCATTTATGCTATCACATTACTTATTGAGGATAAAATGCTAATGTAAAAGTGACAAATACATAAAATCCGGACCAATTAGGTTAACTTACCAGAGGCACAAAATACTTGGAAATTCGGTCCGCAAATTTTTGTACAGGTGCTTTAGCCATTTGTGCTGATTCAACAAGGCGAACAATCTGCGATAGAGCACTCTCAGATCCTACATATGTTGCTCTCACATGCAAAACACCATTCTCATTAACAGTTCCACCTATTACACTATCACCCTTTCTTTTCGCAATAGGTCGAGCTTCCCCAGTTATCATGCTCTCATTGACATGGCTCTGACCCCATATAACATAACCATCACACGCCACCTTGCCACCTGGTATTATTTTAATAACATCATTCTTTTGTATCAATCGACTATCTATCTCCTGTTCACTTGCCACATTGCCCTGTTTGTCATAGGTTAACAAAATTGCAGTTTCGGGTGCCAAATCCATGAGCTTAGCAATGGCTTCAGATGTTTTGCCTTTAGCTAAGATCTCAAGGTACTTTCCAAGCAAAATAAATGAAATGAGCATTGAACTTGTCTCGAAAAAATCATTTCCCTTAAAATGTTCAGAACTTGCTGCTCTGAGTGCGGAGTAAACTGAATAAAAATATGCAGTGTTGGTTCCCAGGGCAATTAGCACATCCATATTGGCAGACCCGTGTCGCAAGGCTTTATATGAACCAGTATAAAACCTTCTGCCGATCAGAAATTGTACAGGAGTAGATAATACCCACCTCAAAAGCTCACCAACTGTCAACATGTTCACTACTTTAGCATCTAATATCTGATGGATCCCTGGAATGTACATGAATACCATGGAGGTAAGGAAAATAGGAATCGTGAAAACCAAACTCCAAAGAAAGGATTGATAGTACTGTTTGATCTCCTCACGCTTGTGAGGTTCCCTTCTTCCTTCTTCAGAGAATATTGACGCCTTATAACGCCCAGATCCCGTTGATTCGATTACCTCAATGAAGTCACGGGGACCTGTTTGATCTGGCTTGTAAGATATTGAAACTTTATGCAGGGAGAGATCAAAATCTAAAGCTTCAATCCCAGGGAGAGCTTGAAGAGAACTTTCGACCATTCGCATAGATTTTTCAGTGCGAATTCCATCAAGTTTGAGTTGTATTCGGTTCCTATCTTCTCCGGTGCTAATAACCACAGCTTCAAATCCAGTATCTTCAACTGCTTCCACAAGTTGATCTACAGTTACAAGCTTCAGATCATACCGGATTTCTGCTTCTTCTGTTGCCAAAGCCACCGAAGCTTTCAGTACACCATGAACCACTTGTAAAGCAGATTCAACAGTACTTGAGCACGAAGTACAAGTCATTCCTTTTATACGAATTCTGCAAAGTAAAACAGATTTTTCTTTCACGTCTTCTTCAATTAATGCAGCCTGGAATCCAACATCTTCAATTGTCTCTCTGATTGCATCCTCCTGTGACAGGGCCATACAAGAAAATTTATGACATGGTTCTGTGAAAAAGGATTTAGTAACAATAACAATGTGATATATACAACAAAATTATACATAAAAAGCCTAAAATAAAGAATACGATAACCACAAGGCATGCATTTCAATTAAGTACAGAGCAAAAAGACCCACTGCATGTAGTGCTTTAGTCATTACCTATTCCTTATATGGAAAGAGATACAAAGTATATATTGATGAGCAGAAGAATAGAGACCTAATGGCAGTGACATGACATAAAGTTTCACACGATATATTATTAAGAAAAGATAAACACAAAGTTAGTAACAGATGCACAAGTTAATTTGCATGCAATCCCAAAACCTGTTTCAATATTTGCAGGCAATCCCACTTAAATTAGACAAAAACCTTAATTAGTATATTCTATGTCAACTCTTTTTATATGGGTAAATCCCACTTATGGTGTATATGTACTAACAAGTAACAGTGTTAATTATTCAGGTACGTACAATCTTAACTAGTATATTCAATATCAACTGGTTTTATACTGGCATTCTTGTTTTTCACTATTTCATTTACAATTACTCTCACTATGTTTCTACAATTATCTTTTTTTCTGTAATGAAATATCTAGTATCCTCAATCTGAATAGTTTCACACCCTGATCATTTAGTTTCACGCACACAGATTATACCAGCCTTTGGCAGTCTAATGAAAGCCGTCCATCTTTTCCTAGATTAGAGATGAATGGAAGTATAGGATATAAAACATAACAATTGCAAAGTTAACATCATATAAGTTGCCTGTATTGAAAATCAACATTCCTCTTGGTGGACTACGATATAGTAAACATGGCTATCCTTATGAACTATAGAAAGAAAGCTTATCCAACTCAGTCCTTAGATATAGTTATTGTAATAAGGATAATATATGCAAATTTGTATAAATCAACCACATTACACTGCCACCCACAACCCGGTAGCTTCAGAATCTCCTGCTTCGTTTCCCCGGATAACACGGGGGCCATTAGTTTGATAGCAACTTACACCAGAAAATTAAAGAAAAAGAGTAACATTTGTTCCTCTAGTTCAAAGGTCACATCAAAGTCTTATTGGGGTCAGACATCATGTCCTAAAGGGACCACCATGAAGCAGTAACCAAACTCTAGCTACTGACCATTTTAGCTTGCCTTGAAACCTACTTCCAGTCTAAATTGCGGACAAATTAACTTAGAGGAAAGCAGCGCGCAGAATGAGATATTTTAAGACCTTACTATGGGCCAACTTTGCTGTATTCCCTTATTAGGACTTTATATTAAAAGCTAAGTTTTATTAGATTAAAATCAGTCACAGATTAGTCAACCACAAGGAGCCAAAAATGTTAATATTAAGATAAAGCAACATTATTTTGGAGTGAAAGTGAGCTTCTAACAAATTTGACAAACCTGTAACAGGTTTCATGTGGTAAAGTGACCATAACCTACCAATTGACATTAGTGCACCAACTTTATGTGGAGAATTTCGCACAAAGTCACTTCAAGCCTTCAAGGAATAAAAACCAAAAAGAAAACAAACTCAAGCAGTCCTACATGCTACTTATATTTCCGCAAGCGAGGGAAAATAAAATTGAAAAGTGAGATTAAAAGTTCTAGAAGATAGTTTCTTAATTAAAAATTGAGAAGATGGAAACAAAAAAAGTCTGAAATTTTTAGAGAAATTCAAGATGAATTTTGCCTCTTTACCCGTAAATTATCAAGTTAGCTTCAAGTTCCAAACTTTACGTTACAAAAAAAGAGTTTTATTTTCTCTATATCACATCCCTCCTAATAGAAACAAGGGTAAATTATACATAACCCCCCTCATCTATACTTTGAGTTGATAAACCCCATCAACTCATTTCTTAGCAATTAGCCCCCCTCAATTCATGAGAACACTAGCAATTTATCTTTCTAAAAATTGTTAAAACCCCCACAATTCATTTATTACCACTTCGATTGCCTCCCTCTATTCATGAGAAAAAAGATGGATGTTACTTTCAATTTTATCTTTCTAAAAAATTGCATTTCAAGGGTGCTAGTAAATGACTTGAGGGTAGTTATGTGCAATTTACCCTAGAAACAAAAATAACGAAAAACAACAAAAATCAGCGTAATGGCTTTTAAAAAAAACCTAAAAACTATAGTCTATAACAACCACCATTCTTACCCAATAATCAAAATTGATAAATACTTCACCAGCATCAAAACCCTACATCTAACATAACCATGCAAATACATAAATCTCCAATCCAATCTTCCATAAATAATAATAATTAACCAACATCACATTGTACTTCATAGATGAACCAACCAATCAAAGCGAACCCATCAACCCTCAACAGCCCAAAACCCTACAAAACCCCAAACATAAAAATAAAATTCAAGAAAGAAAAAGAAAAGGAAACTTACAGAAACAAAGGCAGGATAGAAAATAACTTGAGCTCGATCGTTAAGCACATCAACAGCCGCATCATGAATCCCTTGAAGCCTCTTGATCGCTTTCTCGACCGATCCAGCGCAAGCAGAGCACGTCATCCCGATCACCGAAAACAAAGCCGCCCTCTTCTCCTCCTCCGCCTCGTTTCTAGAAGATTCTAGATCGCCATTATTGATCTCCTTCCTTGGGCACTTAGGCATCGAGGGATACCGAGGTCTCGGCGAGAGACGGCGAGAGTAGAAGCAGCCATCGCTCTTCATGCACGAGAGAAGAAAACCTCTGCTCGCCATTTCCCCTTCTTCTTCCTCTGTTGAAGGATGCAGAGAGTCGGGGATTTGAATCTGGACTCCTTTTTGTTTATTTATATCGCTGGAGAGAGCTGCAGAGCTGTCAAAATGATCGCTATTTTGATTGGTGACGTACACGTGTCTTGGTTCGCTGGTTTAAGTGGGCTGGATTTCTTGGGCCGCAAGCTATGGCCCTTCTGCAGGGGAGTGCGTAAGGGTTTTAAGGAATCCAGTTTGTAGATGGTATACGAATGATCGCATGGTGACCTCATTAATCTAAGAATCAGGGGAGCTAGTAGCATTTTCAATGATTTTAAAAAATAATTCCAAAATATAAAGGTTTAAGAGACTACTATTGAAAAATCCAAAGGCTTTAGAAAGTATGAGTTTTGCTTCCGTTATTCAAGAAGTTTATTTTATTAATTTTTAATAGAGTAATATGGAAAATGTTGTTTCTTTTTATTCATCTCCCCAGTTAGGAAAATTCATGAACTTTCTATTTCTTCACCCACCTAATTTTATTAAATAATAAATAAATAAAGAGAAAACAGCCCATGGAGTAGGGCTCTAGAGACTTCTTCCTCTTCTTGTTAATTTCATGTATTTCGTATGTAATTCAGATCAATAAAACTCTTTTTTTCCCTCCTTACTCTTTCAGGTCCTTTCATTGATTTTCTATCTATTTTCTCAAAATATGATACTAATGATAATTAAAAAAGACATAAATGAATAAAAAAATCATGGATAGAATTTTTAAATTCTGGAAGATTGAAACTTTCACATTTTTGGAGAAATCTTTTTACTATTGCTGAATGTTTTTTATGCAGTACATGTGTGGAGGTTGGAAATGAAAACCATGTTTTATTCTGGCTGGATAAATGGGTAGGTCCATTTACCCTTGCTTCTTTATTTCCATCCTTATTTTCCCTCACCTCATCCCCATGCGCAACCATTAACAGTATGAGGTCTAATGACAACAACATGTGGAGATGGGATGTGCATTTTAGAAAACTGTTGACGGGGGATTTGGTCATGCAATATCTCAATATGATGAATCTCATCAATTCTATTACCTTTGGGCAACATGAAGATAAAAGAAAATGGTTATTGGATGCAAAAAAGGATTTTTCGGTTAATTCTTTTAATCAATTTTTTATTGATGGTGGATTAAGATATGATTGTGTAAACTTATGAGATCTTCCTGTTCCATTAAAAGTCAAGATCTTAGTTTGGTTGGCTCTAAGAAATGACTTAAATACAAAAGATAATATGGATAAAAAAGGAGTTTCTTTGGAGAAGACATGTTGTTTATGCTCTAAAATGGATGAGGACCATTCACATTTGTTTCTCAACTGTGAGTTTGTATACTCTATTTGGAGATCAATTCAGTTCAAATTGAGTACAGTTAAAGATTTTAGAATGAACTCTTTAAAAGAGGTTTGACTAAATTGGAGTATTGAAAATGATGGAGATTCTAATTTGAAGAGAAAGGTTTTCATTTGTTCTCTTCTTTGGTGTTTGTGGAAAGAGCGCAACGACATATTATTTTCTAATAAGCAGAAGAGTTCTCTTGTCCTCTTGAACAAAATTGTGACTTTCTCAACATTTTGGCTATGATCTAAAGGGACTTCTGCTCGAGCTGCCAGACTGCAGGAAAGAAGAAGAAAAAGAGCTGCTGGAAGAATAAAAGTTGCTGAAGATTCTGAGATTGAAGGCAGGGATGATGTCATCAAGGTGATTTCAGTTGGATTAATGAGAGTTCACAGAGTTTTTAATGCTTTGTGTTTTTGTCTGGAAGAAAACTCTGTTAGATGTTTACCTTTTGGTTTTTTGGTTATTGGAGTCAAACATCTTACTCTTTTTAGGAGTTTTTTCCCAGGGTTATACAGGGGGTTTATATGCTACTGTTTGTAGTAGTTTCTTTTGAACTTTAGTACATACTCTTGGTTGGGAGTATGAACTATTTTTTTTGTAACAACCAGTGTTATTTTAATTTAGCTGGCCGGAATACCTTTGGGGTGTTCCATCCTTTTTCTCAAAAAATAATAATAATAATAAATGTATAAAAAAAGGATAACTGGAGGGAGTTTGAAGTTCAATGGATGTTTCTTTCGAGTTAGTTGTAAGGAGAGAAAAAGAACCTGCATGAAATATTGGACATGAAATAAATAGAAATATTTACCATATTGCCATCAGGGCAATGGAAATCTCCACGTACGAATGAGTTTGTCACGAAACTAAAATGTGATAGCTACAGTATTGGAAGCTAGTTACAAATTTTGGCATCAATACCCAAATGCATGCATTTGCGTAGATAGTGTTTATTCCACATGATCCCCATTTGATTTGAATTTTCAGTGCTTATGATAATAATGATACCTCAAGGAATTATCTTTTTGTCTCCAGAAGTGGTACAGTCATGATGTAACACATAAAAAATAAAAAATGAAAAATGAAAAAAAGGAGAAAACTTAGAAATTTTCTATTCAACTTTTACTTCTTTCAAACAATACTAGTGTGCACCCTTTGCACGGTCCTTTTTTCGCTACATCAATTCTTTTTCCTAAATGCTACAATATTTTTAAATGCTTCGGTATTCTTTTTTGGTATAGTAATTCACTGTAGTATTTATTGTAGTATGAATAGTGAATCTTTGGATCCTCCTAAAGTATAAAGGAGTAGATATACCAAATATTTGTTGTTACAATCAGACATCATGGTATGCACCGGCTACAGTAATAAAATTTTGTGTAAAGTAATCCCTTTGTATTATAAATATTTATACTCAAAGAGATGCAATATTAACTATATGGGTAAAATAATTATTTCCCTTTTAAAGCACTGGTGAAATCTCAAGCTGCCCTCTAAAGTATTAGTTTACCAATTTTCCTTCTTTTTTTATCGCATCCTCTTTTCCTTCTTAAACTATGTATATGTGTCTAATGTGATCATTTTGTAAGTCAAATATTTAATAGATCAATGATGTGAGCGTTTTTTTTTTATTTCTTCATGATTTTTTTTAGTTTGTCTCATTTTTCCTAAATTATATTAAAAAAATTTAAACTACCTTCCCCGGCCAAAAAAACTTTTTAATCTTTTTTATGAATTAATAATATCATTTTTTTAAAATTACAAAAAAATATATGAAATGCAAAACAACACCATCACATCGTTAATCTATTAAATATTTGAGTTTAAACTCACAAGATGACCACATTAGGCATATATACATAGTTTAAAGAAGGAAATAGGTAAATTGA
Source organism: Asparagus officinalis (assembly GCF_001876935.1). Lineage (NCBI taxonomy): Eukaryota > Viridiplantae > Streptophyta > Magnoliopsida > Asparagales > Asparagaceae > Asparagus > Asparagus officinalis. The sequence continues at coordinate 23,956,586 of NC_033797.1, read as the reverse complement.
TACTTCAGGTGGGTCACGTGAGAGTTCACGAATACTTTAAGAGGGTAATGACGTCCGTTAATTATATTTGGAGGATTTGATAGTATTCAATATTACAATGGAGGAGATCCAAATTGAAGTTCACAGTAGCCTCTCATTCTCTTTAAATTTCTTAATAAACGCATTTATCACGAGTAACGTCACGTCAAAGGCACTCTAAGACCATCTCCAACGCAGCGGCAAAATGCAGCGAAAAGTGCATTTGCCGCTGCGTTTCCGCTCCAACCCAGCAGCAAATTTTGCCGCATTTTAGCGGGGATGAACAGCGCGAAGCTACATTTGGAGTCGCACTGTTCATCAACCGCATTACTGTTTTTTTTTTACTTTTTACCTCTTAATTTGATGTATTTACAATTTGATCCCATTTGTTTCATTAAATTTATAAAACAACCCCAATGATATTTAAATTTTATAATTTTACCCCAATTATATAATTTGGACAAAATAAATTATTTTTTAAAAATAAACATAATTCTAAAATTTAAAAGACATTATTATTATTTATAATATTAAAATCTAGACATTATAAAAGTAAAGTCCCATGAAATATAAAGAGCAATCACAATACATAATTCAAATATAAATTACATATCTGAAATACATTACATATAAAAACTAACACACATAATATAAAACTTCATTAAAATAAAACATAAAATACAAACTAAACATGGTGACGTTACATAAGATGGACAAACAACTCTCAATAATCTGGTAGATCGGGGCCAGAGTGTCCAATATCATTGAAATAATTACCAAAGTTAGAAGCAGACCCTTGTTCTTATTGATTTCTTTTTTGTATTATTTTAATCTGTTGAGCTCGAACGTACTCACGCACGTTTGGATCAGCAATGGAATTCAAATCTTTCATTATAATTTTCCATTCATCTCTATCTTTTTTCATGGCTATCTTTTCTCGTTCGATATCAAATGCTACTTGCCTGTCCAAGCTCGTCTTGTCTAACCTGTCTATAAGTCGGTTGTTGGAGGCCTCGATGGAGTCCACTACACTTGACTCATGATCATTATTTTTTCTTTTCAATTTGGCTTTTTTTACCCCAATAGGTCGTTCAGATGGAGTAATTGATGACAGTCCAGGAGATGTTGATATAGGAGATTCCGGAGTGGGATTATCTGATTGTGACGAGTCGAAGTTCATATTTTGGGATTGTCTTCGACCAACTTGTCTTGCTGTGGGGACATCATCTTTAAATTTTTCAAAATTTTTAACCATATTCCAGACATGATCAAATTTGAAATGTACTTTGGTTCTTGCATAAATAACATCTTTGCTCGAACTAACTGCAAATTATAGTGAACATCAAGTTATTTATTTCAACAATAATAATAAAATTCAAACGATAATTAATAGAATACTTACAATATCTTCATCTGAAGCACCACTTGGATTCAGATTCTCTAGTTGTCTCAAGCACGCATTCAATTTTCTTACTTCATTACTTATTATTTCCATTCGAGAACGAATTGATCGGCTCGTACGCATCTCAAAATACTGATCTCGAAGTTCTTGTATTTGTCCTCCACACGAGACCAAAATGCATCTCGAGACTGGTTTCTACCGACAATAGGGTCTTGAGAAATATCCAAGAATACTTAACAAAGGAGCACATCTTTAGTAACCATGTATCCAGTTGATCGAACTGATATTTTTTTGTAAAAAGCGGTTGGTTTGGAGATCAGAAATACTTTGAAGAAATACTTCGAATTGGGTGGTTTGAAGTAGAATTCGTGAATGTTACTTATATCCAATCCAAATTTGTTTTTTTTTTGTTTGAACTTGAATTTGAGTTTGAATTTGTCGGTGGTCAATATTTGAAATTGAATCGTTTTGTACAAACTGGTCAGCTTTACACATTGTCCAACGTTGTCGGTGGGAATCAATTTTTGAAATCAGGTCAGCTTTACACATTGTCCAACGTATACACAGCTCAGCTTTCCTTGAATTGTGTGAAAGCTTTGTACGAGTGAGAATAATTTTTTAAAATCAGGTTAGCTTTACACATTGTCCAACGTATACACAACTCAGCTTTCCTTGAATTGTGTGAAAGCTTTATACGAGTGGGAATCATGTTTTAAAATCAGGTCAGCTTTACACATTGTCTAATGTATACACAACTCAGCTTTCCTTGAATTGTGTGAAAGTTTTGTACGAGTGGGAATCATTTTCCCCAATCAGGTCAGCTTGACACATTGTCCAACATATACACAGCTCAGCTTTCCTTGAATTGTGTGAAAGCTTTATACGAGTGAGAATTATTTTTTAAAATCAGCTCAACTTTACACATTGTCCAACGTATACAGCTAAGCAAATTTGAATTTTGTGACAAATTGATAACAACTGGAAAGCATTTCCTAAAATCAGCTTAACTATACACATTGTTCAATGTATACAGCTAAGCAAAGTCTTATAAATAGCATACTAGATTAGGTACATCCACACAATTACTTGTTATTGTGTTAAAATTATTATTCTCCATTTCTGCATACTTCAGTCATTCTTTTCTTACTTCAAAAATGAATTTCGATGCTGGAGGTCCATCATATTTATCATCATCTTCATCTTCGGATGATGATAATTTTTTGTCCAATATCATTGCAGAGATTGATGAAACCGAAGAAGTAATTTGTGAGTACATCAACAACAACAACATGATCCTCGTTAACAATTTATGTCAACAAAACTACCAACCGATCCATGGTGGCTCGATTCCTGGTCATGCAGTGATCAACCGCGATCGAGAAATTGTGCATCAGAATTTGGTCATAGATTACTTTGCCGATAATCCACGTTTTGGAGAAGATATGTTTCGTCGTCGATATCGGATGTCAAGAAGTTTGTTCCTTCGTATTGTTTATGCAGTGAAAGATCATGACTATTACTTCCAACAACGAAGTGATGGACTTGGTAGAATGTGATTATCACCGTTACAGAAAGTAACAGCTGTTTTTCGCATGTTGGCATACGGTCTACCAGCTGATGCTATGGACGAATACGTTAAAATAGGTGAGTCAACAGCAATTGAAAGTATGATAAAATTTTATCGTGTTATGGTGGAAATATTTGCAGAGCGGTATCTACGAACACCTAACGCTAACGATATTGCTAGGCTACTCTATATTCGTAAAAAACGTGGTTTTCCAGGAATGTTTGGAAGTCTTGATTGTATGCATTGGAAATGGAAAAATTGTCCAACGGCATGGTCTGGGCAATACGCAGGACGTGGTGGGTCACCAACTATTATCCTTGAAGCTGTGGCAGATTATGATCTTTGGATATGACACGCATATTTCGGTATGCCAGGCACCATTAATGATATCAATGTGCTGGAGTCATCTAATCTTTTCTCTAATCTAGCTCAAGGTATTGCTCCTCCCGCTCACTATGTTATTCAAGGAAAAGAGTATAATATGGGTTATTATTTAGCTGATGGTATATATCCAAAATAGGCTACTATTGTACAAATAATCCAACAGCCACAAGGTAGGAAGAAAAAATATTTTGCCATGAAACAGGAAGCATGTAGAAAAGATGTAGAACGTGCGTTCGGAGTTCTCCAATCACGATTTGTAATTGTGGCAGGATCAACACGTTTTTGGAAAAAACATGTATTACATGACATAATGACTGTATGCATTATTATGCACAATATGATAATCGAGGATGAACGTGACCTTTATGCACCGATTCAAGAAGTGAGGGAAGTACCAACACCAGAAGTTGATATTGTAGCAGATGAAACTACAAGATTTACTCAATTTATTACACGTTACAGATAAATCAAGGATAAAGATGCCCATATTGCACTTCGTAATGCATTGATAGATCATTTATGGGAGGAATACACTATTTCAGATAGTTAAGTGCATATTAAAATTGTAATTTTTACATTGTTGTTAATGTTTAATTATTTTCTTGTATTTTATTTTCTGTTGTGTTCTTAAATGTAATATTTTGGCAATATCAATAATAAAAATATAATATTTTAGCAATCAAGTTATTTTAATTAATAAAATAATATTTTATTGTTTTATTAGTTTAATTTTTTAAATAATAAATCATTTTGTTTGAAAAATATGTAAAAAAAATAAAATTTGATATGTGGGGTTAATTGTTAAAATAGTTAAAAATATAGGGAATAAAAAATAATAATATAAAAGTAGATAAAAAAGAATATACTGAGAATATTCTTTTTTGGTGCAAAAAATAATACAATGGGTTGGAGATGAATTACTGTTAGATGTGACTTTTGCACCATTTTGATACGATGGGTTGGAGATGCCCTAAATCCGAGCGGCACATTTACATTTCTTTTTAACACTCATGTCCTTGTATCGAAATTTTTTAAAAGGTGGGCAACATAAAACACTTTTCAAACATATTTTTTGGTAAATGAAAAACTTTTATTCATTTTCCAAATTTGAAAAAATTTAGCACTTCACAATACTCAGCAGCTGAGAATTACACTCATACATCTAGTTTAGAAATCAACTGAGATTTACAGAGAGGACTCAAAAATTTTAGTTGAGAACTACAGAGAACACAACCAATCTCTGCTTTCAGCCGGGAAAGAACCATTGAGAATATTTGATAGGATGTTAAACTTGATCTCTTTGAACACTTGAACTGTGGACTTTATTTGCAGCTTGAATATTCTGGCATTCCTCTCCGACCAAATGCAATATATCGTAGAGGCAAAAGCCATTCTTTTTAGCCTTTGCTTGAAACCCTTGCCTCTCAACCTGAAGCTGTACCAAGTCAAAATTTGCCCCCAAGCACAAGCCTTCCACTTGTATTGCAGCCAGTCCATAACCATGAACCAGACATCTTTTGAAAAGGAACACTCGAAGAAGAGATGATCTCTGGTCTCATAACCAGAACATAAGCAGCAGCAATTAGTATTCATTATCCCCATTTTGATTAGTCTGTCTTGAGTAAGCAGCCGATTATGAACTGCTAACCAACAGACAAAAGAGTGCCTGGGAATATTGATGGCCTCCTATACTGTATTATGCCAAGGAAAAAGAGAAGAAGCAGGGAAAAGATCATTGTATAAAGCAGAAACTTTAATTTTAGAATTCCTGTAACAAGATTGAATTATCTGCTTCAAGTTATTAGCACCTCCAAATAATTCCTGAGCTTTGTTCCTGACTTTTAAAATCTGTTTCCACATCCAGGAATCTCTAATTTTTGCTTGAGTTGACCAGATATCACTTCTTTTCAAGTATGTGCTATGAATCCATTTTATCCACAAGCTTTCCTTATTAACATGTATATGCCAAAGTAATCTCAGGATTGAGGCAAAGTTCCAGGTTGAGGCTGAGTATATGCCAAGACCACCATTTTTCTTGCGCAAACAGATTTTGTCCCAGGAAATGAGAGAGAATTTTTTAACCTGCTCAGATTTACCCTACAAGAAGTTCCTACTCATCTCATCAATTTTCTTTAGTACACTTATTGGCAGAAGGTAATTTGAAGTCCAATAGATTTGTATACCAAGCATAGCACTCTTGATAACTTGCAGTCTACCTACATAAGATAATCCCCTATTTTTCATACATGCTTGAAACTGGCCAGATACTTTGTTGAGGAGAGGAGAGCAGTCCATGAATGATAATCGATTACATATCATGGGGACACCAAGATATCTGATAGGCAAGGTACCCTCGGAGAAATTCAATACTGCCTTGATCATGTCTTTAAAGTTTTCATCAACCCCACCATAGAAGACTTTACACTTCTCTGGGTTAGCTTCCAGACCTGATACAGCACTAAATTCTTTGAAACATTTGAAGATCTCTCTAACTGAATGTAAGTCACCCTTTGAAAAGAGTAGAAGATCATCCGCAAAAATTAGATGGGTGATCTTAAGCTCCCTACACCTAGGATGAAACTTGAATGATTTGTCTTCCTTGAGCTTAGCCAGTCTTCTAGATAGATATTTCATTCCCAATATGAATAAGTAAGGTGAGAGAGGATTACCTTGCCTTAATCATCTTTCTCCCTTAAAGTAGCCATGAAGTGAACCATTTAAAGAGATTGAGTACTTAGGAGAAGATATGCATGCCATGATCCACTTTATCATCTTT
>NC_033797.1:23909839-23950429 GCF_001876935.1 Asparagus officinalis | reverse complement strand
CCAAGGCCTATTAGCATTTCATTTAAAAAAGTCTAATTAATGGTGTCAAAAGCCTTTTTAATGTCAATACTCAGCATGATTCTTGGAGAGATATGTTTCCTGTTATAGTTCTTCACTAATTCATGATCAAGAAGAATGTTACTTGAGATTTATCTACCTTTCACAAAGGCACATTGAGCCTCACTTACCAGATATACCAACATTGACTTTATCCTGTTAGCTAGGATCTTAGAAATTGTCTTATAAATGCAATTGCAACAAGCAATTGGTCTGAAATCAGATGGAGTTTTTGGACAAACCACCTTTGGAATCAATGTTGTAGTTGTTGCATTTACAGCTCCTAAAAGCTTACCATTTTGAAAAAAAATCTTCCACTGCCGAGATTATCTCATCCCCAATCACATTCCAAGCAGACTTGTAAAAAGACATGTTATATCCATCGGGTCCGGGTGCTTTGTTGTCTGACATAGAAAACACTGTTTTTTTTCATCTATGGACACTGGAGTTGTTAGCATATCAGCTTGTGCATCATTTAAACATAGGCCATTTTTAATGATATTGATATCTGGTTTGGATGTGATACTAGAAGAGCCCAAGAGATTACTATAAAAGGAGATCAGTTCTTTGATGATATCCTTCCCTTCTGTGATTCTTTCCCCAGCATTGTTATAAAGTACCATGACTCTATTTTGATGTCTCTTTCTTTTGATAGCTGAGTGGAAAAAGCTAGTGCATCTATCCCCATTTACATTCCATTGAATTCTGGATTTTTGATGGTAAAATGATAGCTCACAATCCAGCAGCCTATTTAAGGAAGAAAGGCAATTTTTTTCATTGTATGATCAGTTTAGGATTAAGAGGGTCATCTTGCAGATTACTTTGCACAATTTCCAGATTTTTCATTGCTCTGGTCACTTGCTCACTAATATTATGAAAGCTTCTTTTATTTAGATCCTTCAAAGCCTTTTTCAGAATTTTCAGTTTGCTAACAATTGAAAACATAGTGCATCCAGCAATTGATTTCTGCCAAATAGATGAAATTGTAGGGATATAACTATCATGCTTGGTCCACATTTTGAAAAACTTGAATGGTTTTTTCCCTTGTGCACAATTTTTGTAGATTGAAACCAAGGTTGGGGAATGATCAGAACAACTTGGAAGGAGGAATTCAACATGACTAAAGTTGTATAGACTAATCCTAGAGTCATTAACTAAATCTCTATCAAGCCTGCTCCAAATTCTGAACTTGGAGTCATGTTTATTGTTCCATGTAAAGTAGCATCCTTCAGTTTTCATATGGGATAAATGTCAATGCTCAATAAAATCCCTAAAATTAGCTGTATCAGCTTCAAAGACAACAGCACCCCCTAATTTCTCTTCACTATCAAGTATATTATTGAAGTCACCACAAAGAATCCATGGCTTGTTCCCAGCTGATAGTTGAATTTGATTTAAGTCTTGCCAAAGAGATTTCCTATCTTCCAGGAGATTGTGACCATATATAGATGATATCAAGCAATCTAATCTGCCATCCAAGGATTTAACTTGGCAAGTAATATGTTGAGATGATTAGCCTTCAACATTCACTTCCAGTAAATTTGAATCCCATAAAATCAAGATCCTAGCTCTACCTCTATTGTTTCCATGTGAAATCCATTTCCAACTGTCAGCAATCTTTTTTGATATGATAGGAAGGATGCTCATTTTCACTTTTGTTTCCATAAGAGCCATAAAGGATATCTGACGTTGCATAATATAAAGCTTAACTAGGTGCTGTTTTGAGGACTTATTCAGTCCTTTAATGTTCCAGAAGGAGAGATTCATAAATTTATTTTCCCACCCCTATCCACTGTTGAGAGGTCATTATCCAGATAATTGAGTTCAGCAAAAGGATTTCCAAGCGCATGAGATTTCTTTATTCCAGCATTTTGTAGATTTATTCTGGTTATGTTCATTGGTAGATTTTTTGTACTTCTTGTTGAAAACCCAGGTCTAAGGTCATGAACATGCACAACATGCACCAAGTCAATTCCAGAAGTACCTCTGAATTCCTCAACTTGAGAGTTCCTTGTTGATACATCAGATTCAAAAACGTGGCCCTGAACATGCACAGCATGCACATGATTTGTAATTTTTGTATTTTCACCATTTGAGTGATTCCTTTGGCTCATATTCACTTGGACTTTACTGCTAGATATATTATGCACCTTGGTATAATCCTTCTGTGTATCATACTCAGATTGGATTTCAGCTATAACAGGCCTAGCTGAATTCCCAAAATCAGCTTTTGCCATATTACTAGACTCAGCTCCATCTGGCTTCTGTTTTGGCACCCATCTCTGTGTCCTAGGGAATTTTTTACAGAAATTAGTATCATGTCCCACAAGCTTGCAATTTTCACACCATTTGGACTTCAGTTCATAAATCACACTTTATTTGAGGATTTTTCCATTTGGTCCTTGAATCTGAATAGATCTGGTAGTGAAGAAGGCAAGTGAATTTCAACCAAGACCCTAGCATAAGCTAATCTTTGCTTGTTTGCTATCTGGTAGTGAAGAAGGCAAGTGAATTTCAACCAAGACCCTAGCATAAGCTAATCTTTGCTTGTTTGCTGTGAGCTTGTCTGTTGCTATAGGTCATTTCAACCAAGACCCTAGCATAAGCTAATCTTTGCTTGTTTGCTGTGAGCTTGTCTGTTGCTATAGGTCTGCCAACTTGACTTGCAATTTTACTTCCATATATTGAGCCTTAACCCAGGCGATTGTATCCAAACTGGGTAATCATTCTCACTAATCTTGTCCATATCTTCATCATTTGACCAGGTTTTCAGCAAAAGGGGTCGGAACCAAAAAAACAGGGGCCATTAACAAGTATCTCCTCCATTTCCACCTTGTTTTTAAATTTAAACAGAAATAAGCCTGGCTTAATCAAACATACTTCAGGCACAGACCAATGAAACCATACTTTTTGAACAAAATTTTCCATAGCTTTATATTTAACATTTAAACCTAGAACTCGTCCAATAAGTGAGAATTGCCAGTTAGAATTGCCCTCATTCCATTCTTCCTCATTAAAATTCACAAAATCTTTATTCTCAAGCATCACAAAATTCAAGCTTATACCACAACCAGCTTTCTTGTTATCAGCAAACATACTAGCCCAGGTTTTCTTGTTTTTCTGAGATTAAGTGTTAATTTTTGTAGAGGAATTATTTTTACCATCAACTTTAGAGAATTCTATGGGATCCGATGGAGTAATGGATTTCATATCCAAAAGATTATCAACAAAATCATCCTTCACATTTGACATCAAAGGAACATGAGCAGGTTTAAGAACAGAATCTAAAAGCTGCGGGGTAGATTCAAGAACAGAATCTAAATGCTAAGGATCAAGAACGGGATCTAAAAGCTGAGGATCAAGAACAGAATCAAAATGTTGTGAATTAACATCTAAAGAGCTTTCTGAAATCAATTTTTGCTTTTGACTAGAAGAATCAGCAATAAATTCCACCTCATCAGCCCAAGAGACCTTACCAGAACTGGACTCATTGAGTTGTCGAGCTTTGATTCTGATCGCCTGAGGGGAGATCCGTCTCCAATTGGATCCAGAGTTAGCATCATTCAAGATATCAGCAATTAGCTTCTTGCTCTTTTCTCCTTTTGGCCCCGTTGACCCCATAGGAATCAAGAAATCATCTTCATCTTCAAACGATCCAGTATCAGAGAGATGACCTGAAGGAATTGAGCTCAAATTTGAAGCACTAAATCCAACATTTAGAATTTTTTTCTCATTTTTCCTCTTTTTTCCCATATTGATCATGGCGAGAGCGTAAATTAGCAGAGATAATCACCTGCTAACATGCGCCTAACAAACTAACCGCCCATTGTTTGGTTTTTTTTTTCAAACAATTTTAATGATTTAGTTATTTATTATTTGTTTATATGAGAAAGAATCATAGTTTTATTTGATATTAGGGGCTGTTTGGTTCGTTTCCTATATATTAGGAAATGTAATTTCATGTATAGAAACTCAAGTTTTGAGTTTTCCAAATTTTTCCAAGAAATAGATTGTTTTGATTTGGTTCGCACATAAATTATGGTGGGAAACCAATGTATGGACTTTTATTGTGTTTGGTTTGTATGTTATGGTGGGAAACCAATGTATGAACTTTTCTTGTATTTGGTTTGTATGAAAAAAAGGAAAACTTTTGTTGATTTGACATTTCCCACTTTTCTTGTGTTTGGTTGGTTTTAAAGTGTGTATGAAAAATTGTATATGGTCACCATGGTAAGATTACCCCCACTAAAGACAAATTTATTTGTGATCGTTATGGGAGGTAACCTTAACAAAATAAACCTGTTTGATATGAAAAAAATCACATGAAACCTATTTTCCAAGAAAAAACAAACGAGGCCTGTAATAACCTGATTATTCATAATTTTATAAAATACGTACCTGAATTAGCAAAATATTCTTATGAAACCTATAACAAATATATAAACAACCTGATTAGTCATAAATTTTGACAATATAAACGTACCTGAATTATGGCCGAGGGCTCAAAATTTAGTTAATATCATCATTGTTAGCCATCCAGTGCAATATCAATAGATATTGCATGTTGCTAATCTTAGAAATTTTGACAATCATCATAGCCTAAAAGTAAAAAGGTCTAAAAATCTGAACACAAACATGTACACAAAACCTGAACACAAAACTAAAAACCAACAAAGTCTGAACACAAATAGCACCTGAACACAAACCTAAACACAAAATACCACGCATACACAAACCTGAACACAAACCTGAACCTGAAAACAAAACAACACCTGAACACAAACAACACCTGATCACAAACCTGAACATAAAACTGAACACCAACGAAGCCTGCGCACGAAACTGAACACCAACAACCCCTTAACACAAAACTGAACACAAACAGCACCTGATCACAAGCCTAAACACAAACAGTATCAAATGCTACTGACTATGGTAGCAAATACCCACATAATAGCATATTATTCACAACCAGGTCTCCACAAACAGTTGAAGGAAAATGAATCAGGAAACAACAACATAAATACATGTAACCCAAAAACAGTCTCACCAAAGCCTGAACAATCCCGAGCACATATAACTGTTAGCATAAACAGTCTCACCAAAACAGTCTCACCAAAATATGTATATAACATGAGGGAAAGTAATGTTGTGTCAAGAACATGTTTCTGTTCAGGTAAATGTATAAAGTAAATGTATAATTCAAGCGCGAGTATATGCAAATTACGGCTTAGGGCTCAGAACTTAGTCAATAACATCATTGTTAGTCATCCAGTGCAATAGCAATAGATATTGCAGGTTATTAATCTCAAAAATTTTGACGATCATCATAGCCTAAAAGTAAAAAGTCACCAATGTAAACTCGTGGCATAAAAACCGAATACCTTAATAACCCAGAGCAATAGCCATCCAGTACAATATGTGCACATTGTGGGTTGCTTGCATCTTAGAAAAATTTATCAATTGTCACGTTCGTATGATGACTTATAAATATCTTGCAGTCACAAGTTTAATTTAAAAGTTAGTATTCCACAATATTCACTGTATGAAAGGTAAATATTACAATACGGAAGTAAATAAATACTTACTACATATTACAATAATATGTTCCATCATCATAATGTTCCACAAACACAAAAATTACATCATCTCCTAAGAGTAGTTCTCTAAGTTAAACAAAATTAGTCTTTCACCAAAAGTAAGTGGATTTCACAAGTAGGTTAGAAGTGAGAATCACAAAATACCACGCACACCCATATTTAATTGGTCTTCAACCCTCTTTGTTGAGATATGCATCAATCATCTCTTTTTGACCAACCGCGGATATGCCCATAAATAGTCTTGATTCATGCTCATACCAAATGTAGTAAATAATGAAATTGTGTATAGAATAATTAGCTCACACTACTGAAAGCACCCTAGAGGGGGGTGAATAGGGTTAATGCAAATCTAATCCGATATTAATACCAATATAAAACTTATTAACAAATTATCCTAGCAAGTGTGAAATACAACAAGATATATGAGCTAGGGTATGAAATTTAAACTAAGGATGATATAAACATAAGGCAATGGCGAAATAGAATAGAATGAACTATGAGCACAAAAATTACGTCAAGGCAAAACACAAACACACAATATGATCACGAAGTTCGGTCCTTCTGACATGATTATGGAGTTCGGTCCTTCCGATCTACGTCTCCGCTCCTCACTCTCGGGGAGAATCCACTATCACAATGGGTTTTCAACGTTCACCCAAAATGTTTACACCTCACAATTGGTTTTATAGCTCACCGAAAACTTTCACAACTCACACTCTTGCAATCACACTTTATACCCTCTAAGTGTTGGTTTTTAGCCCGTGTCGCCTTCCTCAAGTGCTCGGATTTACAACATCTCTCTAGGCTTTACTACCGACACCGCTCCTCTTGGAATTGACCCCATCTCTCACCACACACTCCTCTCAGTATACAAGTGTATTACAAAGTGATCTCACAAATAAAGCTCAATAAAAATATTTGTTCTCTACAATAGATGAGAACGAATTGTAAGCCCACACTCTAAGTAACACAATCTCACAACCCCAAATATACTATGTATGAAATACTAAAAGCTCAATAGGTTATGTGTGTAAACAAAGAGTAAAATCAAATATAAACTTAATTTAATCTAGCAAATATAAATATGACAAATTAAGCATAAACAAGTTAGATAATGAGTTTAAGAAAACTTCTCTAAAACAAGAGTGGATGGATGTAGATTGAAGTCCAAACACGAATGGATAATCTCCTCGATCTTCCTCTTGTAAAAATTTCTTCACAAAACAAACTTAAAACAAAACTTAAACAAACTTTTAAACAACCTTTTAAACTTGTTTAAAAACTTTCTTGGTTGTTGAAAATAGTTATGGCAATGAGGTATATATAGGGTGGAAGAAATCAACCCAAGAAACCACCAAAACCCCATAAAAATAATAAAATAAAAAAATCTGGAAAATAGCTGTTACTGTGCAACAACTAGTTTATAAGTTGACTTATGTCTTATGAGTCGACTTGTTTCAGTTGTAAGTCGACTCAGCAGACAAAAACAACAAATAGGAAAACAGTTCATAAGTCGACTTATAAGTCGACTTCTTGTAATTTTAAGTCGACTTAGCAGATAAAATTTGTAATTTCCAGAATATGTCATAAGTCGACTTGCTACAATATATAAATCAACTTATAAACATGCACATACACTGTTCATGTATGAAATCTGATTTTTGAAGTGTCTTAAAAAATAGCAAATAAATTCTAAAAAATATAAAACTTTAGAAAATGATTATAAACATGAAAATGAACATGTTAAAAAAATTTTCAAATTATTTTCCAATTGTGAAAACTCTTCATTTTGCAAAATAGTCCAAAAACACAATATTTTTCTAAATACAATAGAATATGAAACATATGAAAGTGTATATGAATATAACTATTGTTTCATATCTATAATACCAAAACAACTTATCCACATAAAAACAAATATGTATGTATATGAATATATATCTATTTGCTTGTAAAAACTTTGTTTGTGGATAAACCAAAAAACGGAGAAACCAATAAATTGTTTGTGTATATGATATTGAGCTTGAAGTATTAAACATACATAATATAACACCTAAACTAATTTACCCAAACAATCTTAATCTTCAATTGAGCTCATCTTGGTAAACTTGGATGAAGCTTTAACTTGAATCTTTGACTTGAATTGCAAATTGCTTCATTCCGATATTCCTTCCATCCTTCAATGGATATGATCGTGTAGGCGCAATACAAGCAACCTCCAATAAAGATATTTGTGTAGATTACCTAACAAAACAAATGCAAGCACTCGACGCACAATGTTAGGAATTGTTTGTAATCATCAAAACAAGATTAGGGAGTAGGCTCATAACCATGAGACTAACAACTACAACAAACAAAAACACTTCCTGCACTCTTACAGACTAAAACAAGTAAGAGTGTTGATTCTTGATTATTGACCGAATATAATAATTAAATTTTAGACAATAAATAAGGTTAAAATGCAACAACACGTACTAAAGCATCACCAGATACACGATGGGTGTCAAACTGCGTGTTGATTCTTGATTATTGAAGAAATACAGGAAATTAACTAGCCTTCTACCATTCTTGATTATTTGAAATTGCAAATTTATGACCCGATGAACGATATATTTATTCCATAATTTAGCATTTTTAGCATGTTCGACACATAGGAGTGAGGAATTTCAGATCTCAACATCCAGGCGACAAAGCAATTTTAGAAGACAGTGACGAAGCAATTTCAGATCTCAAGTTTTGAAGTTTTCCTCAATTTCAGCGACGAAGAAGCCGACGAATAAGGCGAAAGACAAAGATGGCGAACAAGAAGACAGTGACGAAGAAGGCCGCAAGAGATTTCTGGAGGGAGGAGAGAGGCAAGGAGTTAACCCTAGCGTCCTAAAAAAATCAACGAGAGCAACCAAAGAGCACTTGTCAGACGCGTTTAGGGTTTTCCTCAATTTCTCTCGGTTGGGGAAGGAAATCGGAGAGAGGAAAAAATCTGAGGTGGAGAAGTTTTCACCCCCGTTTCTCCCCTTCAACCCTAACGAACCAAACCCACGAAAAGAAAGCGGTGGAAGAAAGAAATCCGATGTGGCCTTGATGTAAGGCCTAGAAATGGGTTCCTTTGGGCCTTTTAAACAAACCAAACAGACCCTTAATATAAAGAATCATAGTTTTATTGTATATTAGTATAGTACTAGCTTAGTACCAATTGGGTTATGACTTAGTCCACTTTTCATTATGTGGAAATATGATTTAAGTCCACTTATGGCTGCATTGTTTTATATTGTTCAGATATTTTAGAAAGGTGCAGACTAAATAAAAAAATGTGCTTCATTAGACTGAGCTCATCTAAAAAGGTGTCATCTAACCTGAGTTCAGAGCTTCCTCGCAGGGGGGGGAAGAAAAAGAAAAACAGATACTTGATAAAATTAGGATTATTTTCGCATTTAGATTTTACAGAGAGGAAATGGTAGGAATTTCGTAGGGAAGAAATATCAAATGGATATAGTGCTCAATAAATCATCTTAAACTAAAAGCGCAATGGAGTTTATCTTGTATCTTGAAAACTCCAGCAAATAATTTTAGCAATTTAGCGGATAAGATATAAACTTGAGCACCAACTGCAATCTAGCTTTTAAATGAGAAAAGGGGGTTAGTAGGGGCATCTATTCTTTTACGAAATGATGACTCATGGAGGAAATAAAAAGCTCCATCTTTATCAAACAACCGATTTTCTAACTTGTTTATCGAATATATGTATATATAATAATATATCCACTTCAATATCCAAACAAGTATAGCAAATTTGTATTGGTTCACAAGTTTGGTATTACTTGACAGAAACCAATTCAATCAAGGCTTAATTAAGATTCTGATTTTGATTTTTTTTTTTCGGGTGCGAGGAAACTTGGCTTAGTACCAGACAAGCAAACCCAGTTAAGACCCAGTGAATTGCACAAATGTTACAATGCTTAATGATTAGAAATTGGAGATAGACATGTGCTATAACATCGCCACTGTCGCACAAAGTAAGCTTAGACCATTGTCATTGCCATAATAATTACAAGTATAATGCTAGTCAACACTCCCTTTTTCTCTAGAAAGTGCATAGTACTTCCCTTTAAGCAACACCCAATACCAACCTCTCTTGTGCTAATGGAGATCACTCTTTTTAAAACTCAAGGGGTCCATCCACAACAATTCGCAAACTAGAATAAATTCGACGTTCCCCACTTACAACCACAAATTTCAACTTAATTAGAATAAAAATAATATCCACCTCTTTGTGCACCACGATCAATGCAAAAGATATCACCAAATATCTTTGCCATAATGAAGATATTCAGCTCAAAAGCGTGCGATGATCTTTTATTCGATGATGATTTCTAATAATGGAGAGAGTGACAGAAGCGAAGATAGTGGCCCCTGCACTACAACATAAATCTCTCCGTAAATATTAGTTTGTACAAAGCAAATGTTGTTTGTTGTGGAAAGTACTGCTACGTAGTAAAGCTTGCTATCTCAAGGCAAATACTACTGTAAAATGTAATTGACTCAGAATGACAAATTTCATGGGCAATTGACTCAGAAATGTGCCGGAATTGGAGAACTGAAGTGAGTGTAAGTAGTGTTACAAGATGCAAATTTCTTATGGACCTAGTCAGATATGAAAAATCAGCAGATTCCAGCGTTCGTCTAGTAAATGAGCAATGTACATTATATTAAGAGTTTGAAAGGATCAGTAAGAACAAATTGAATAACATTCGTTGTGTCATGATGCTGTATGAGGTTGCTTTTATTTAGATTCTTATACCAGTCGCTCAAGATTCCAGGCAGGCCTGACGTAGGGAAGAAAATGATGCAGACTCCGAGGATCTTATATTGTTTCTAGTAACTAGTTTCAACAAATCTCTTTTACGTTAATTCTGAGTCCATGTTGACCTAAAAGGAATCATCTGTTGTATGGAGTGCTGGATCACATCTCAAGTTTGTATATATCTGATATCATGGCTTTAACTTTTGGATATATATAGTGGTGATTTAACTGAATAGGATTCCATTAGAAGCCTAATTCATCTCCCAAACACGTATAGTGAAATACAACATATCGAGGTTTAGAGACTAAACTCAACGCTTCTCTCAGCCACGATGAGGCACGTCACTCAATTGATGCAAGCCAACCATGTTAAGACAAGTTTTATCAGACCGTGTGTCTCGAGTTTTCATTCAAGACTCAATCAAATGAAGCAACAATCACCATCATATGAGGTTTCCAATTTATTGTTTTAAATGAACAAATGAACAAAGCATCCTAGATTGCAACCTCTTATACATGAAGATCATCAGTTGACTGTGTGTCAGTATTTAATGAGCATGACAGTATAAGAGTAGATGTGCAAGCATAACCAAGCAAGATTTAAAACTGGTTTAGGTTAATTTGCTGACCTCTGTTTATAATGATGCTTTAATGCCTTGTGCTAGGACAATTAATCACTTGTATCAGAAACATTAGACTGAAAATTTTGTGACCTTATAGGAGAACAATGTTTATCCTAAAACAAGAGACAAAATATGTACAACTGGCACATTAATGTCCCTTTGTCTTCTTCTTATTCCAATTTGGAACTGTTGATATATTGAAGAACATTCTTAGGTCATTGCTTCTCCACTTAACCTTTCTTAATAAATCTGTAACATAACAAATGCCGGCTTACCTTTCCCATATTCTTAGGTCATTGCAGGCTCTAGGGGAAATTAAAGAGCCTTTCAACCTTTGCATGATGAAATCCCTAGTGAATTATCCACCTAAATCAATAATATACAACGTGACGGTAAAGAAAGTACTTCTATTTATCAATGAATCTCATCAATAAAATAATTAGTCAATTATAATTGACAGAGACGCTGATTGATGAAAAAGATAAAACTTTGCTTCTTCTGTCCTCTCTACCTCCGATGAGCAATTTTAGTTCCTTGTCTATTGTCTGATAAAGATTCAATTAGCATGGGGGTTACGGGTGCGGTTATACTAGAAACAAATTGTCATGGTAAATATAGAGTAACTAGGCTGTGTTTGCTCCAGGATCAATCCTGCCCCATCTAATCCTAAACCAAACTAGATTTAGACCCGCGGAGGGTGGATCCAACAAAGAACTAGTTTAAGAGTCACTTTTTGGGCTAAGGAAAACCAAGTCTAATTCTAGCCCAGTTTTCCCTGAACACCTTTTCTCCCCAAAATGGGGTCAGGATCAATCCTGGTCCCATTTTGGGTGGCTGCCAAACACAGCCTAACTATTCTTGAATCGAGTGGCCATCATGACTATTTCTTTTCCACTTGACTGACCTGAATTTTCAAATAAAAGTGACTAAAAATCAATATACACTTAATCCTCTCATTGTAATATAGTCCTCAAACAAATTAATAGCATTTCTGACAACTCAATACTCATAATAACTTTGTTAAAGGATAAACTCAAACATAGTCAGTTCATTATTAAGTTGTTTGGAGATAAGAATTCTGTTTAGTTTTTGTTAAGTGTTCAGGTTTTAGAATTCTGTTTTTTTTTAGAGTTCGTTTCTTTTAGAGATTATTAATAGAGTTGTACTCGGTTAAGAGGAATAAGAGTTGATAGAAAAGTTCAATTGGTTCCTGTTTTCTCTTCTTCAGCAATCTGTCATATGTTCTTTTTTTCTCTTCTTCATCAGCACTTTGTTTCTGTCAAATTGGTATCAGAGCCAAGGTAAATTCAGGGAGTACATCGTTGGGGCAGATACCGTTGCCACGACTCACCAAGTCAAACTATGATAACTGGAGTATTCATATGCATGCGTTGCTCGGTGCGCAAGATGCATGGGAAGTAGTCGAAGTTGGCTATGAAGAGCCGGAAGCAACGGCCAATCAGACGGTGAATCAGATAAAGGCGTTGAAAGAAACGCGTATGAAAGACAAGACTGCTCTCTATTTATTGTTCCAAGCAGTGGATGAGTCGGGCTTCGAGAAAATTGCTGGTGCGACAACTTCGAAGGAAGCATGGGACACTTTGCAGAAGGTCTTCAAGGGCACTGACCGAGTTAAACAGGTGCGGCTTCAAACTCTTCGAGGTGAGTTGGAGGCCATGAAGATGGAGGAGTCAGAAGGAATATCTGACTACATCAAGCATGTGCAAACAGTGGTGAATCAACTCAAACGCAATGGAGAAATCCTAACCGAGGCAAGGGTTGTGGAGAAGATTCTACGATCATTAACCGAGAATTTCGACAACGTTGTATGTGCAATTAAGGAGTTGAGAAATTTGGAAGAGATGACCGTCGATGATCTCGCTGGTTCTCTTGAGGCGCATGAACAACGGAAGAAGAAGAAAAAACAAGAGCTGCTCGAGGAGGCCTTACAAGCTAAAGCAACTATCAAGGAGGACAAGGCGATGTACACACTTCAAAACCGATGAAGGGGACGTGGCCGTGGAGGTCGCAGTTTTGGTTGCGGTGGAGGCCGCGGACGTGGAAATAATTCTGAAGGAAAGGGCCAGCCGAGGCCAACAAAATTGGCGTGGTCGTGGGAGAGGCGGCCGGTCAAATCGTTCAAATGTCGAATGTCACAACTGCGGCAAGTATGGGTACTATGCAAAGGAGTGCTATTCAAATGTAGTGTTACAACTGCGGCAAGTATGGTCACTATGCAAAGGATTGCTATTCCAAGAAAAAGGTGGAAGAAAATATGAATCTAGTTGCGGAAGAGAAAACAAGTGACGATAGTGTTCTCATGATGGCTTGCAAGGACACTACTCCGGACAGCGACACAGTGTGGTACCTCAATACCGGCGCTAGTAATCACATGTGCGGGCACAAACACCTCTTTGTGGAGATGCAAAAGATAGAGGATGAGCACGTGATTTGGAGATGCGTCGAAGGTTCAAGTCAAGGGCCAAGGTAAAATCTGTTTTTTTTTTCAGAAAGATGGTAAAGAAGGGTCGATTGAGAATGTTTATTATGTGCCTGAATTGAAGAGTAACATCCTTAGCATGGGGCAACTAATGGAGAAGGGATATTCAATTTTTTATGAAAGATAGGATGTTGCATTTGAAGGACAAAATAGGTCGGTTGCTTGCACATGTGGAGATGGCCAAGAATCATATGTTCAAACTCAACTTGAGAAACGTGCAATAAAAGTGTTTGCAAGTTAACATGGAGGATAAAGCCTCGCTGTGGCACCTACGGGTTGGACCTTTATATTACAGCGGCCTAAGAGAATTAGCAAAGAAGGGTATGGTACACGGGCTACCAGACATGGATTACATCAAGAAATTTTGTGAGGGATGTGTGCTCAGCAAACAAGCGAGGAATACTTTTCCAAAGAAGGCTGAATATCGTGCAAGGAGGTCTCTCGAGTTGATACACACCGACATATGTGGTCCGATCACACCTAAGTCATTTAGTGAGAAGAGGTACTTTATTACTTTCATTGACGATTACACAAGAAAGACTTGGGTTTATTTTTTGAAAGAAAAATCCGAGGCACTCGAGGCGCTCAAGAAATTCAAGGTGTTAGTAGAGAAAATGACCGGTTTTTATATCAAGGCTCTACGGTCAGATAGAGGCGGAGAGCATATGTCAACCGCCTTCACGAGCTATTGCGAGAAACATGGGATCAAGAGATTCTTAACCGCATCCTACTCACCTCAGCAAAACGGTGTAGTCGAGAGGAAGAACCGGACTATTCTTGACATGGTTCGGTCCATGTTGAAGAGCAAAGAGATGCTGAAAAATTTCTGGGCAGAGGCAGTGCAGTGTGCTGTGTATGTACAAAACCGGTGCCCACATGCAAAACTGGCGAATAAAACACCGCAGGAAGCTTGGAGCGGACAGAAACCTACCGTATCACACTTAAAAGTATTCGGGGGTGTAGGCTACGCGCACGTAACAGATCAAAGAAGAACCAAACTAGATGATAAGAGCAAGAAGTATGTCTTCATTGGTTATGACGAGAAGACAAAAGCTTACAGGTTATTCGACCCAATTGAAAAGAAGGTTGTTGTGAGTTGAGATGTGTAGGTGAATGAAGAAAGCACGTGGAATTGGAATTGCCAAAAGGAGGTGACGCAAAAGGAAGGAAAAGAATCATCAATCGCTACACCAATAACCAAACTAACAACCCCTCAAGAATCTGATGAAGAAGAAGAGCCGATACAACTAAGGATGCGAAGTTTGCAAGACCTATACGAATCGACAAGCGAAGTACACTTGATATGCTTGTTGGCAGATGCCGAGAATATCACCTTCGAAGATGAAGTGATAGATAAGAAATGGCGAGTATGAAACCTGGGACTTGGTGGAGTTGCCACAAGGATATCGGCCTATAGGAGTAAAATGAGTATATAAGAAAAAGACGAATGCCCAAGGAGAGATAAAAAGGTATAAGGCACAGCTAGTAGCGAAGGGCTATAGACAAAAGGCGGGGATCGACTATGACGAAGTGTTTGCCCCGGTTGCGAGAATGGAAACAATTCGGCTTCTTATATCCCAAGCGGCACAATTCAGGTGGCCGATCTTTCAAATGGACGTAAAATCAGCTTTTTTAAATGGTGTGCTTGAAGAGGAAATATATGTGGAGCAACCACCTGGATACATGAAAGCCGGAGGGAAAATAAAGTGTTGAAGCTAAGGAAGGCGTTGTATGGACTGAAGCAAGCGCCTCGAGCTTGGAACACACGAATCGACACCCATTTCAAGGAGAACAAGTTCATACAGTGTCCCTACGAGCAAGCTTTGTACGTGAAGAAAGAAAAGGGTAACCTGTTGTTAGTTGCTCTTTATGTTGATGATCTTATATTCATGGGGAATAATGAGGAGATGATAAAAGATTTTAAGAAAGCTATGACTCAGGAGTTCGAAATGACAGACTTGGAGTTGATGAAATACTTCCTTGGTCTTGAGGTTAGACAAGGAAAATCTGGAATTTTTGTATCTCAAGAGGCATATGCGAAAGAAATTTTGAAGAACAAAATGGAAGAATGCAACTTAGTAGCAACACCAATGGAACTCGGTACGAAACTCTCCAAGTTTGATGGAGGAGATCGGGTGGAAGCAAACAAATACCGGAGTTTGGTTGGGAGTCTACGGTATCTCACCTGTACAAGGCCGGACATTGCATATAGTGTTGGCATAGTGAGTCGGTTCATGGAGGAGCCGAAACACTCGCATATGAAGGCTATTAAGAGGATTCTTCGATATATTCAGGGAACAGAGTTACTCGGGTTACTCTACTCAGAGACAAACGAATATAAACTGGTGGGTTACTCCGATAGTGATTGGTGTGGAGATATAGATGATCGGAAAAGCACATCGGGATATGTGTTTTATATGGGAGACACGGCTTTCACATGGCTCTCCAAGAAGCAGCCAATAGTGACATTGTCAACATGTGAGGCAGAATATGTCGCAGCATCTTTGTGTGTGTGCCATGAAATATGTTTAAGAAATTTGCTTTACGAGCTAAAACTCCAGCAACACGAGGCAACGGAAATACGAGTCGACAACAAATCGACAATTGAGTTGGCAAAGAATCCGGTGCACCATGAGAGGAGTAAGCATATAGATGTTCGCTTTCATTTTATTCGAGAACAGGTGAAGGAAGGTAATGTGCGAATGAGTCATGTTGCGAGTCGGGACCAAGTGGCGGATATCTTTACAAAGCCGCTACCAACAATGCTATTCGAAAATTGTAAGATGATGATTGGAATGAAGGATGGAAAATGTTTGAGTTTAAGGGAGGAATTTGTTAAAGGATAAACTCAAACATAGTTCATTATTAAGTTGTTTGGAGATAAGAATTCTGTTTAGTTTTTGTTAAGCGTTCAGGTTTTAGAATTCTGTTTTTTTTAGAGTTCGTTTCTTTTAGATATTATTAATAGAGTTGTACTCGGTTAAGAGGAATAAGAGAGAAGAAAAATAAATGATCAAGAGTTGATAGAAAAGTTCAATTGGTTCCTGTTTTCTCTTCTTCAGCAATCTGTCATCTGTTCTTTTTTTTCTCTTCTTCATCAGCACTCTGTTTCTGTCAAACTTTCTGTCAACCAGGTTATCTCTTTCACCTCTTCTGTCATCGCGATAGACTTTTGTATAATGGACAAAGCAATCATCAGTTGTGGAGTTTCTTTCCAACTATTCATAAAATCCGATAATGCAAAAACACAGACTGTTGAGGATATTCATTTGTCCAAATTGCTCTGAAACCAAAATCAGCAAAAGGGACACATTGCATCCCCAATCACCCTCTACAAATACCAAACAAATATTTACAATCTCCCTTAGATGTCACAAAGACAAGGTTAACTGCTTGTATACGGGCCTTTCAAGCCTATCTACTAAGTACTAACCATACTGATGATATGATAAATATCTAAACAAGTTCAAACTAGCACTCCTAATAGCATGAGCGTAAGGTACATGAGTGAGAATACAATTGAAAGACATTTGAGAAAGTTAAACATAAGCTTCAAAATTATACCAAATCTAATACGAGATATTGGTTAGAATTGTTGCTTTAATGTAAATAATTGAATGAAATTTGTAATTGTTTGCCTGATTATTATCATAATCCTCAATGTTAATTTATACACTTTGTGAGAAATAGGCGAACCATAAGTAAGCCTTCTTAGACTTCAGTGATGATTCGCTTTTCAACAATTTCCCCTTTACTACCATTCCAGACACCTCTTTGTTAATTTACAGAATCACTCAGTTATGATCCCTTTAAACTGAAGATTATTCAACATCTTGGGTCTCCGGTAGTTCTTCAATAAGAGGGAACACATCACAACACTAACAGAAGAAGCTGCCATTGCAGCTCCAGCCATCCATGGAGGAAGACGAAGTCCAGTAGATGGAAAGAAAGCCCCAGCAGCTACTGGTATGCCAATCATATTATAACTAAGTGCCCAAATATAATTCATGCGAATCCGAGAAAAGGTTTTCCTAGAAAGATCAATGGCAATAATAACATCCTCTAAGTTGTTTTTCATTAGAACAATGTCAGCGGCTTCAATGGCAATGTCTGTGCCAGCACCTATTGCCATTCCAACATCAGCGGATGCTAGAGCCGCTGAATCGTTTATTCCATCCCCAACCATTGCCACAATTAATCCAGATTTCTGCAAACAGAAAATTATAGCTAAAAATTATAGCTAAGAACGTCTAAAGTGAAGAGTTGTTATCCATTTAGTTTCTGGGATTTTCATCAACGATATGGTATCTGCTATTTAAAATTGCAATGTTCATGTTTACGCTTATTAAAAATTAATACGCTGACGATACTTGCTATATGCAATTTATGAGACCAGCAAATACTTTGCATTGCAGTTGTATTGGCATGCCATAGACAAGGGGTCTCTAAGGTTAGAATTTTGGAGTCTAGTGGCATCAATAGATTTAGAAGTATCACAAGGAGAATTAGATTTGTGGACCTGTTTCTTGTATTTTAGTTAAAACTCAAACAATTCCAAGAGAAATCTAGATTAAGAGAAAAGTTGCTAATTGAAGGGCACATATGCAATCTTTACGTTTCAGAGGAATAAAATTGAAAAGTACAGGAACTTTATAAATGCCATGGGAATGCACTTCAAATACCTGCAATTCCTTTACTTTCTCTGCTTTCTGATCAGGTTTGGCCTCAGCAACAACTGTATCAATCCCGACCTCTTTGGCAATAGCTCTGGCAGTACCCCAGTTATCTCCTGTTACCATGATACTCTTCACTTTCATAGAATTGAGAATAGATATAACATCTGCAGCTCCAGGTTTCAATGGATCAGATATAGCTATAATTCCGACAACCTCATGATTCATAGAGACTATAACTCCAGTTTGAGCCATAATCTCAACTTCCATGAGAATTTCAGAGGCTTTTTCTGGAATGTTAATTCCTATATCCACAATCAGACTTTTGTTCCCGATGATGAGTTCTATATTGCCAACTGTAGCTTTGACACCATGGCCACTAATACAAACAAAGTCCCGTGCTTCAGGCCAGATATGGTTTTCTTCTTCTGCTTCTCTGAGCTTCTTAGCATATTCCACTATGCCTTTCGCCAACGGATGCTCACTGTTCACCTATTAAGGATGCACCATATTGAGATGTGTGATGCAGAAAACAAGTGAAAAGAAAATTGTGTAAATTGCAGATACACCCCCTGTACCGTCGCCAAATTGAACATACTACCCCTATAGTTCTATTGTCGCAGATAGACCCCCTGAGTGAAAAGTTTTTGACCTTTCAAGTTTCTATCTGCAACCACAGAACTACAGGGGTAGTAAGTTCAGCTTGGTGATTGTACAGGGGATCTACCCAGAATTATGATGTGATGGTTATGCCATTAGAGAGTTAGCATCATGTCACACTTCTTTCAAATAGTAAAGGGCAGTGTGCAAGTTATTGCAGACATCTAAAGCAACATTGTGGATGAAGCTTATGTACATTGTTCTTTCTCTGTCTCAATTTTATCAGAAGGATTGCTTTTTCTTTCTTTTTCTTTCTCCTTGCAGAACAGTTTGACTCCAACAAGAATAGCAGAGATATCATCTGCTCATTTTAAATAGCAGAGATATCATCTGCTCATCTTATTTTAGGAAGGCTGAGAGAGATATCTACCTCAGCAGCTGCAACATATTCATAGAACTCGTATATGGTCATGTCTTTGAGGAGCCTTGTGCTAACAACAGTAGGCTTTCCAAGTGTAAGCGTGCCAGTTTTGTCAAAAACAACACAGTTGACCTGCAATTAGTGGCATTCAATCTTTGATTATCATATTTAAAATATGGTTTAAGGAAACTAAATATGAAATAAGGAAATTTTTGAAAATTTTCTATGAATCTTTCAGTATCTGTTTCCTCCATGAACGGTGATAATATTACCACGTTAAGATGAAGCAGACAGATATATCTTACTAAAGATGGTATCTGGTACCCCAGGTACCTACAAGTTCTAATATTTCACACACATAAAAGCTGTACCTACAAGTTCTACTATTTCACACACAAATCTGTATTAGTCTTTGGGATGGATTCGTTCGGTACCATCACACGAATTACAATGTAAGTAAGTAGAAAGAAAAAGGAACCTGTATTCATAATATTAGAATCAAGACGTGCTATTTTATACATTAACGGAGCACACTGAGGCTAAACATGCCGTGCTATTGTCTAGGTTGATATTAATTCACTGAGAGTCTGAGACTAACTTTGGCTAACTTTGAGAAGAGTATAAGCTCCGTGGTGACAGTTACTTTTCCCTGGCAACATGCCAACATGTACTACCTAAAGTTCCATGTTGATGGAATTTGAAGAACACAACACTCTACACAAAGGAAACTTTTATTGATAGAACACTTGAGAATACAACACTTGTTCTTACAAGAACACCTCACTTTCACACAATTCCTTTATTTTGGTGGACACTCACACAAGGCTACACTACACACTCAAGCTCTCAAGCTCACTTCTTGCTTGCTTGCTTGCATTCCCAAATGAGAGCACAAGACCCCTATT
The DNA here is from genome assembly GCF_001876935.1 of Asparagus officinalis. Lineage (NCBI taxonomy): Eukaryota > Viridiplantae > Streptophyta > Magnoliopsida > Asparagales > Asparagaceae > Asparagus > Asparagus officinalis. Next base: position 23,930,249 of record NC_033797.1, on the reverse strand, counting down.
TATAGTTGTTAAGAGGGCTAGGAAGTGTGTAGAAGAGTTAATCCTAGCCATACATTACTAAGAAGTTTCTAGAAGAATAAATACTAGCCATACACTTGTATCTTCCTAGAAACTTCATGGTAGATATTTTGTAGGATGTTACTAGAAAGAAGTTCTAGAAAGTTGTTCTAGAATAATCTAAGTTGGTGAGGAATTCTAATACTCCCCCTCATCACCAACTTTCATTTCTCTCAAGTCCAAGCTTCTTCTTAAGCTTCAAAAATGTCTCTGTCTTTAGTGGCTTGGTGAAGATGTCAGCGATTTGGTCTTCAGACTTGCAATATGACAGCATCACAGTCTTCTTTTTAACTTGATGTCGGATGAAATGATATCTTGTCTCTATGTGTTTGCTTCGTCCATGTGCTACCGGATTTTTGGCAAGTGCAATAGCTGACTTGTTGTCGATGAGAATCTCTGTCGGTGCTTCTTGTTGGTGTTGCAATTCCTTCATCAGACTCCTGAGCCATATTGCTTGACACGCACATGTCGATGCTGCTATGTATTCTGCTTCGCAACTTGATAGAGCGACGACAGACTGCTTCTTTGATGACCATGAGAATGTTGCTGATCCGATATTGAACATGTAGCCAGATGTGCTCTTTCTTTCATCTAAATCTCCACCATAATCGCTGTCGGTGTAGCCGACTAATCTTGAATCTGCACACTGTGTATAAAATAATCCTTGATCAATACTTCCTCGGACATACCTAAGAATTCTCTTGGCTGCTTTGAAATGCTCCTGTCTTGGCTCCTCCATATATCTGCTCACCAGTCCTACCGCGAACACTATGTCGGGCCTGGTGATGGTTAGGTAGCGCAAGCTCCCGACTAAGCTCTTGTATAGAGTTGGATCAATATAGCTTCCTAGTGTGTCTCGCATCAGCTTCACTCCGACTTCTGCAGGAGTTGCGACTGGATTGCAGTTGCTCATGTTGAACTTCTGAAGGATATCCTTTGCATACTTCTTCTGAGAGATGAAGATTCCTTTCTCTGATTGCGACACTTCTACTCCAAGAAAGTATGACATTTCTCCAATGTCAGTCATCTCGAACTCTTTGATCATATTCTTTTTGAACTCCTCGAACATTTTCGGATTGTTGCCGGTGAAGATCATGTCGTCCACATAGAGACATACGATCATGATGTCTTCATCCTTCTTCTTGGTATAGAGAGAGTGCTCATACGGGCTCCGATGGAATCCGTTCTTCTGGAAGTATGCATCGATTCTGGCATTCCATGCTCTGGGCGCTTGCTTCAGTCCATACAATGCCTTCTTCAGCTTGTAGACTTTGTCTTCTTGATTCTTCACCTCGTACCCTGGTGGTTGCTTGATGTAGACTTCTTCTTCTAAGTAGCCGTTCAGGAATGCAGACTTCACGTCCATCTGGTAGATCTTCCACCGGTTCTGTGCTGCCAATGCGATAATGAGTCGGATGGTGTCGATCCTCGCGACTGGTGCGAACACTTCTTCATAGTCAACTCCTTCTCGCTGACTATAGCCTTTTGCAACAAGCCTGGCCTTGTACTTCTCGATTCCGCCATCTTGATTTGTCTTTGTCTTGTACACCCACTTTACTCCGATTGGTTTATGGCCTTCAGGTAAGGTAGTGAGCTCACATGTGTCATTTCGATTCCGCCATCTTGATTTGTCTTTGTCTTGTACACCCACTTTACTCCGATTGGTTTATGGCCTTCAGGTAAGGTAGTGAGCTCCCATGTGTCATTTCTCTTGATTGCCTCGATCTCGTCATCCATGGCTTTTCTCCACTTATCTTCTTGAGCAGCTTCTTCATAGCTGACCGGATCACATTCTGCAAACAAGCAGAATAGTGTGTAGTCATCCATCATCTCGACAGGCTCTGTATCGTCGTACAGATCTCTTAGGCTTCTCATCCTCCTTGTTGCTCCCCCTGAAGAGCTTCCTTCACTTGAGCTGGATGATGTCGGCGTTGATGTTGGGGTTGATGGAGCTGGACTATTAGGTGGACTTTGTTCTGGTCTTCCAACCTCCTGCAAGTCATCATCATTATCTTCAAAGAACATACCTTTAATATTTTTATCTTCATCGGTCCATTTCCAATAATCTTCTTCATCGAACTCCACGTCTCTTGAAATGATCATCTTCTTTGTAACTGGATTGTAGAGCTTGTATGCTTTTGTCCTCCTCTCGTACCCAACGAATATGCACTTTTCTCCTCGATCGTCCAACTTCTTTCTTTTCTGCTCCGGGATGTGTGCATATGCAATACACCCAAACACCTTCAGGTGGTTGACACTTGGCTTGATGTTGCTCCACATCTCCAATGGTGTCTTGAACTTGACGCTCTTTGTCGGACATCTGTTGAGGAGGTAAACTGCACAGTCCACGGCTTCAGCCCAGTAAGTCTTTGGCAGGTACTTGCTCTTCAACATGCTTCTGACCATATCAAGAATGGTACGATTCTTCCGCTCTGCTATGCCATTCTGCTGTGGTGTGTAGGCGGCAGTGAGTTGATGAATTATCCCGTACTGCTTGTTGAAATTGTTGAATGCCTTCGAAGTGTATTCTCCACCTCGATCTGATCGGAGCACTTTGATGTGGTACCCACTTTGCTTTTCTACCATCTCCTTGAATTCTTTGAATTTCTCCAGAGCTTCGGATTTCTCCTTCAGGAAATAAACCCAAGTTTTTCTGCTATAATCATCAATAAATGTGAGAAAATACCTGTTTCCTCCAAGAGAGATGACTTCAAATGGTCCTGCAATATCTGTGTGGACCAATTGTAGCAACTCTGTTGCTCTTCTTGACTTTCCAACTTCGAAACTTCTTCTATGTTGTTTGCCCTTCATACAGCCTTCACATAGCTGGTTCGGATGGTTGATTTGCGGCAATCCTTTTACCATTTTCTCCTTCCATAGAAGATTCAGGCCACTGAAAGCGAGATGCCCGAATCGTAGATGCCAGAGCCAAGTCTCGTCTTTTATGATTGACTTCAAGCACTTGACAGGGTCAGCATGAATATTTAAGGTAAACAGTCTATTTCTAGACATGTTCACCTTTGCAATAACTTCATTTTTATTTTTAATAGTGAGGGCAAGGTCTTTTAGATGTATATCATAGCCTCTTTCAAGGAGCTGGCCTAGGCTCAAAATATTATTTCGTAATGCTGGAACATAGTAGACATCAGAGATGTACCTGTTCTCGCCCGTCTTTGTCTGGATCATTATATTTCCCTTGCCTTTTACTGGAATCTTTGACTGATCTCCAAAAGTGACATCTCCTTGTACCATCTCGTTCAGCTCGGTAAAGAACTCCTTGATGCCGCACATGTGGTTACTGGCACCTGAATCTAGATACCAGATATCTTTATTCTTGCTTTCGCTCTCCTGGTACGTCAACAGGACTGTTGAAGTGTCTGCCTGCTCCCTTTCTACAAAGTTGCTTCTTTCTGCCACTTGATTTGATTTCTCCCAACATTCGTAGCTGAGATGACCGTATCTCTTACATTTGTAACACTGTGGCTGAGATCTGTCCTCATGGTAACTTCTTCCTTGTCCTCGTCCTCGTGTGCCACGACCTCGTCCTCGATCGAATGATCGTTCACGATCTCTATTTCGATCTTGATTTTCATGGCCTCCTTGGTACTGTCTCCTACGACCTTGCTGGAAGTTTGAGCCACCTCGAAATGAGCCTCTGCCTCTGTAGCCTCCACGTCCTCTTCGACTATCTTCTTTGATAGTCATCTTACTCTGCAAGGCTTGTTCTAGATTCTCCGCTTGATTTGAACTAATGTTTATATCTTGTTCATAAGCTTGCAGAGAACCTTGCAGCTCATCAATAGATACTTCGGAAAGATCTTTAGACTCTTGTATTGCCGGAATAATATATTTGAATTTAGAGTCTAAAGTCCTAAGTATCTTCTCCATAATTCTTACATCATTAATTGCTTCTCCATTTCTCTTCATTTGATTTGTTATTGTCTGAACTCTACTAAAATAATCCGATATTGATTCTGTAGCTTTCATCTTCAAATTTTCAAATTCAACTCTTAATGCTTGGAGGCGTACCTTTTTGGCTCTTTCCGCACCTTGATAGGATTTTTGTAAAATCTCCCATGCTTCTTTAGAGGACAGGGCATTGGAAATCTTCTCAAACGCAGATTCATCTACGCCTTGGAATATTAGGAACAAAGCTTTTTTGTCTCTTTTTCTGACCTCCTTCAGCTCACTCTTCTGTGTGGCGGTGAGAGTTGCTTCTGCTGCAAGTGACTCTGGTTCAGTGTAGCCATTCTCCACGAGCTCCCACAAGTCTTGCGAGCCGAGCAAGACTTTCATCTGGATACTCCAGTTGTCGTAATTGGTCTTCATCAGCTTCGGAATCTGTGGCTGGATCATGTTCGCCATCTCGTACACGAGCACCTTCGATTGGCCCGGCTAGATCGAACTTTGCTCTGATACCAGTTTGATGGAATTTGAAGAACACAACACTCTACACAAAGGAAACTTTTATTGATAGAACACTTGAGAATACAACACTTGTTCTTACAAGAACACCTCACTTTCACACAATTCCTTTATTTTGGTGGACACTCACACAAGGCTACACTACACACTCAAGCTTTCAAGCTTACTTCTTGCTTGCTTGCTTGCTTGCTTGCTTGCCCAAATGAGAGCACAAGACCCCTATTTATAGTTGTTTAAGAGGGCTAGGAAGTGTGTAGAAGAGTTAATCCTAGCCATACATTACTAAGAAGTTTCTAGAAGAATAAATACTAGCCATACACTTGTATCTTCCTAGAAACTTCATGGTAGATATTTTGTAGGATGTTACTAGAAAGAAGTTCTAGAAAGTTGTTCTAGAATAATCTAAGTTGGTGAGGAATTCTAATATACTACACATATTTAATTTATGGTAAATAAAACATAAATTTAATGTAGGTTCTATGAAATGAAGAAAAAATGAAAAGAAAAGTTTGTTCAAGTCTATGTCTGATAAATGCACAGGGTCAAGATCTGAATCATAAGGTGCAGAAGGGGATCAAATAATTTTCAGATTTAGAAATCTTGAAGCCAATTTGAAAATTGTTCAGCATGGTTTTTGCATTCCTCTTTTAAAAACCCCATTTAAATGCTTTTCAGATTTAGTGCATCAAGAGCACGAAACTTCTTGTCTTTTGTTTCAAAGAATGCATCCAACAATCCCTCATCTCCTCGACATTTCATCTTTGTTTCATGGAAAAGTATAGACTTGTAAAGTGTCATCTGATTACAGTGGAAAGCGCACAGAAAGGCTTTCATACATACCTTATGAGCACTTTCCAATGCTTGACCTCCTTTAATCAGCACTCCGTGAGTAGCACCAATCCCTGTACCCACCATAACAGCAGTAGGAGTTGCAAGGCCAAGTGCACATGGACAGGCTATGACCATCACTGATATGCCAAATTGAAGAGCAAGCTGAAAACTATTCATTGAAGATGGTATCCATGTTTCGGGGTAATAATTAAAAATCCCAGCTGAAAACCACAAAAACCAAGAGGAAAATGCAAGAAAAATGACCTGCAAAAACCCAAGTAAGTTGTGCAACATTAGGCAAAGATAAGCAATATCTGATCTACTTTCATAATGAGATATGTAAAAAGGTTAGCAATCAGTACTTCGGCATATGGTACGACAGTCAAAACACTATATAACAAAGCCACAAATTGCACAATGGCCTTGTATGCATATAAGTATATTTCATTACTTTCTTGTTGCTATCTGATGCCAAAATATAATAATTAGTGAATAAACAACTGAAATTGTACATCAAGGAATGCATAAAGTTCATTTCAAAAGAAGGTGAACAGTATTGATACAGTATGCACCAGAAGTTGATGAAAAGGTAATGTCTATTAGCAAATTTTGTGCAATTACGTTCAGTGACCTTATGTTAAGAGTTAGCAGAAGATGGATCCCCATACATTTGTGATGGATAAGTTGCCTAAACACCCTAGAAGCTAATCTATCACCATATCTGGATAAAAATGGTACCACAAAATAATAACAAGTATCGCTATAGTTTTTCTGCATAACTCAGTTCATAGTATCATTTATAGAGATGAAATCCCCCTAATTCATAATTCATTACTGAAGACGACACAATTTGAAAGATACAATAGCATGAAGTTTTAGATAACAGCTCTATCTCAAATATTTCAGACTATTCTTCCAAGACAATATAAATGCTACCTTGCCAGTTATAATTGCTACCTTGCCAGTTATGTTGACCAAACATGCAGGCGACGAGCTCGAAGTCGAGGCGAGCTCAGGCGACGTTGACGCAGATCATGCGAGCTCAAGCGTGGCGCGGGCGAGGGCGAGATCCGAAGTCGAGCAGGCGAGGTCGACAGCGAGCTCGAGGCGAGCTTGAGAAGATCGTTAGGCTAGCTTGAGGTGACGCAGCTCCGCAGGCGAGCTTGGGGGCTTTACGGGCGAGCTCGAGGAAATCCGCGGGCGAGGCGTCAGGACCGGCCCCGAGCATTCGGGGGCCCTAGGCAAACAAAAACCCTAAAGGCGTCTGCAGTGCAAATTTATAGAGGGAGACAAGGAGTGGGCATTCCCACGTGGAGAAAATATTTAATATTCGTATAAGTTGACTTATATAATGTCTGTCATGTGCCGGAGCACGCAATGCCATGTTGCTGTTTTCCTCTTTCTTTTGACTCTAATTCCGTTTTCTCACTTTGGTAACTACGTCAAAGATCCCAATCTCATGGAATATGAGACTCCCATGATTTTTTTTTAATATTGTCCTCAATCATCAAAGGAAGTTCGGAGTTTTTGGGGCCCCTGTTTTTTGGGGCCCTAGGCAATCGCCTCTCTCGTCTACCCCTTGGGCAGGGCCTGCGAGGCGTCTCCGCGCAGGCGAGCTCTTCACAGGCTGTCGACAACCTGTCGATAGCTCAGATAGGGTTTCCCTATTATAGGGAAACCCTGTGCCCTAGCCCCCGCTGCTTCTCCTCCGCCTTCTCGCGATTTTCACCCAAGCGGCGACGGCTCCTCTTTCTCTCTCTGCTCTTTTTTCTTCTCCAGCTCTCACGCGATTTGAGGGGGGAATAAAAGAGAGAATTTAAAAGAGAGGGAATGGGTGTTTAAGAGAGGAAAATAACACTGTAGCTACAGTGTTATTATTGCATTTATTAAGAGATCTTAAGTTTGAGATCTGCTCTTGCATTGTAATTTCTTAGATTAATAAGAAATTAATTTTGTTGCTCCCGATGACGTAGACAAGTTTGTCGAACCTCGTTAAATCTTGGTGTACTTTTCTCTATAATGCGTTTTTGTTGTTTTGGGGGTTTAGCGTAGCCCCGGGTATTTCCCTAATAACTGGTATTAGAGCCTGAAACGATTTTGAGAAAGTCAGATTCAAGTAGGAGCGATGACCACAGATGAAGTAAATGTGAGATTAGAGAAGTTTGATGGATCAGATTTCGGATTCTAAAAAATACAGATAAAGGAATATCTGTATCAAAAAAATCTGTATCAATCTCTCTCAGGAAAGAAGCCGGAGGGTATGAAGGAAGAAGATTAGAATCTTCTAGACAGACAGGCCCTCGGGGTTATTCGTTTGACATTAACCCGTAATGTTTCTTTTAACATTGCAAAGAAAAAGGTCATGGTGAGTCTTATGGCAACACTCTCAAATATGTATGAGAAGACATCAGCCTCAAACAAAGTTTATTTGATGAGACGGTTATTCAATCTGTGAATGATGGAAGGTGCATCGGTAACACATCATCTCAATAAACTCAATACAGTCACGACCCAATTGAGTTCAGTTGATATTGAGTTTGATAAAGTACGAGCGTTGATCCTTTTGTCTTCCCTATCAGAAAGCTGGAATACTATAGTCACAACTGTGAGTAACTTGTCGGGAAGCAACAAGTTGAAGTTCGATGACATTTGTGATTTGGTTCTCAGTGAGGAGATCCGACGGAGAGAGTCGGGTGAAGCTACAACCTCTTCAGTATTCCATACAGAGTCAAGAGGTAGAAATTCAACCAGAGGAAATAGATCAGAGGACAGGAGGTCCAAATCCAGGAATTCCAGTAGCTCGAAGACTATCGAGTGTTGAAAGTACGGAAAAATCGGGCACTACAAGAATCAGTGCAAGAGTGCACAGAAGGAGTGGGAGGCAAAGACAGATGCAAATGTTGCTTCCACCTCAGGAAGAGATGATGCATTGATATGCTCTTTGGAGAACAAGGAGGAGTCTTGGGTGTTGGACTCTGGAAGATCATTCCATGCTACTTCTTAGAAAGAATTCCTCAAGAAGTATATTCCTGAAAACCTTCGAAATATATACCCTGGTCATGATCAACCGTGTACCATTATTGGCAAAGGTGTAGTGAAGATTAAGTTGAACTGGTCAGTATGTGAGTTGAAGAATATCAGGCATATTCTCGACCTGAAAAAGAATTTAATCTCAATAAGCCAGCTGGCTAGTGAATGCTACATTATGACTTTCCATGGTGATGATTGAGGATTTTAAAAGAGGCAATGATAATTGCCCGAAGTAAGAACACTAGTACCCTGTATATGACAGCAGGTACACGTTGTTTGATCTCAGTTGCAGCAGACAATGAGACTTTAAAGCTATGACATCAGAGACTCGGTCATATGAGTGAGAAGGGGCTAAATATCATACACACGAAGGAAAAACTCCCAGGACTGCAGTTAGTGGAGATGGATATGTGTGAAGAATGCATACTTGGAAAGCAGAAAAGAGTCAGCTTTCAGACAAGTAGCAGACCCCCTAGGAAGGAGAAGCTAGAGCTCGTTCACTCAAATGTTTGGGGACCAACCATCACCGCATCCATTGGTGGGAAACACTACTTCGTGACTTTTATCGATGATCACTCTCGGAAAGTATGGGTCTACTTTCTGCATTGGTGGGAAACACTACTTCGTGACTTTTATCGATGATCACTCTCGGAAAGTATGGGTCTACTTTCTGAAGCATAAGACTTTTATCGATGATCACTCTCGGAAAGTATGGGTCTACTTTCTGAAGCATAAGTCAGAAGTATTTGAGATTTTTAGGAGATGAAAAGCCATGGTCGAGAATAAGACCGGACTGAGAATAAAGAAACTCAGAACAGACAATGGTGGTGAGTATAAAGATACCAGATTCAAGAAGTTCTGCTATGAGCACGGGATTAGAATGAAGAGAATCGTGCCCGGCACGCCCCAGCACAATGGTGTAGCTGAGCGCATGAATAGAACATTGACAGAGAGAGCCAGAAATATCCGTATACAGTCAGGTCCACCAAAGCAGTTCTAGGCTGAAACGATCAGCACAACAGCTTACTTGATCAACCGAGATCCATCGGTTCCATTGGAGCACAGAATACCAGATGATGTATGGTACAAAAAGGAGGTAAAACTCTCACATCTCAAAGTTTTCGATTATGTATCTTATGTGCATATTAGTGATCAAGGCAGGAATAAGCTTGATCCCAAGTCTAAGAAATGCACTTTCATCGGTTATGGCGAAGATGAGTTCGGCTACCGTATTTTGGATAACGAAAATAAGAAAGTGATCTGCAGCAGAGATGTGATATTCAACGAGAAGGTGATGTACAAGGACACGCACAAGACAAATGACTTAGAGAGCGAGTCAATATTTGTAGATACAGGTGATGTCCCGAGTTACCTCTCGGAAGAACCCAATGCAGAAGGTCCTAAGCCAGAAGAGCCTGTTGGACAGAACGATGCGCAGGAGCCCGACGCACCAGCTCCGATATTGAGAAGATCTTCTCGTCCTCCTGTGCCTAACAACAGATACATGAATTATATGTTGCTGACGGATGGAGGGGAGCCTGAAAGCTTTGATGAAGCTTGTCAGAGTGGAGATGCGAGCAAGTAAGAGCTTGCCATGAAAAAAAGATGATATCTCTGATCTCTAACCAGACATAGAAACTAGCTGAGTTGCCCATGAGAAAGAAGGCACATCACAACAAGTGGGTGTATCGAGTGAAAAAGGAACATGATGGTTCCAGAAGATACAGAGCTCGACAAGTTGTCAAAGGATTTCAACAGAAGATCTAAGGAAGTAAGAATCCAGCGGATATGTTGACAAAGGCAGTGACCTTTCAGAAACTGAAGTTGTGCGCAACTTCAGTTGGCCTTCATGTATAGGTGATGAGGGTGGAGGCACACAGGAGAAGGTGTTTGTTGAGATAGCCTGTTGATGACGGTTTGGTCTCTAAGTAGGAGATTATTGGTTTAGGTGTAGACCAAACCTGCAGGCGACGAGCTTGAAATCGAGGCGAGCTCTGGCGACGTCGACGCAGTTCAGGCGAGCTCAAGCGTGGTACGGGCAAGGGCGAGATCCGAAGTCGAGCAAGCGAGATCGACGGCGAGCTCGAGGCGAGCTTGAGAAGATCGTTAAGCGAGCTCGAGATCGAAGTTCAGGCGTGGTCGAGGAGGACTACAAGCGAGGGGGGGCTCAAGGCTTGTGTCAGACGAGCTGAGCTTGAGGCGATGCAGCTCCGCAGGCGAGCTTGGGGGCGTTGCAGGCGAGCTCGAGGAAATCCGCGGGCGAGGCGGCTCTGCGCAGGCGAGCTCTTCACAGGCTGTCGACAGCCTCAAAATTCGGCCATATTGCCTCTTTTGCACAAAACCCCCCAAAGCATTGTGCATACACAACCCCTTTGCCCATTACAAGAGTAAAAATGCAATCTTTATCAAAAAAATGAGAGGATTGTGAAGGGGAGCTTACCCAAATCAAGAGGGGCTAGGGTTTCCCTATAAAAGGAAAACCCTGTGCCCTAGCCCCTGCTGCTTCTCCTCCTCCTTCTCGCGATTTTCACCCAAGCGGTGGCGGCTCCTCTTTCTCTCTCTGCACTTTTTTCTTTTCTCCAGCTCTCACGCGATTTGAGGGGGGGAATAAAAGAGAGAATTTAAGAGAGGGAATTTGTATTTAAGAGAGGAAATTAACCCTGTAGCTACAGTATTGGTGTTGTATTTATTGAGAGATCTCAAGTTTGAGATCTGCTCTTGCATTGTAATTTCTTAGATTAGTAAGAAATTAATTATGTGGCTCCCGAGGACGTAGGCAAGTTTGCCGAACTTCGTTAAATATTGGTGTACTTTTCTCTATACTGTGTTTCTGCTGTTGTAAGGGTTTAGCGTAGCCCCGGGTATTTCCCTAACAAGTTAACCCATCTTTCTAAAAAAAATTAACTTTCAGAAATTTCACTCCAAAAAATTAATTTGGGATATTCATGATCTCAAAAAATGCAGAACCCCTAAAATGAAGAGGGCGAAAAAAATCCAGGTTAACTTACTAGAGGAACAAAATACTTGGAGATTCGGTCCGCAAATTTCTGAACTGGAGCTTTTGCCAACTGTGCTGACTCAACAAGACGAACAATCTGTGAAAGAGTAGTCTCAGAACCTATATGTGTTACCTTCACATGCAACACGCCATTCTCATTAACAGTCCCACCAATTACTCTGTCACCCTTCTCCTTTGCAACAGGTCGAGATTCACCTGTTATCATGCTCTCATTGACATGGCTCTGACCCCATAAAATGAAACCATCTGAAGCCACTTTTCCTCCAGGCATTATTTTTATCACATCGTTCTTTTGTATCAATCGACTATCAATTTCTCTCTCGCTGAACATATTCCCGTCTTCATCATATACTAATAGTACTGCGGTTTCGGGCGTCAAGTCCATAAGCTTGGCAATGGCTTCAGATGTTTTCCCTTTGGCTAAGACCTCAAGATATTTTCCAAGCAGAATGAAAGAGATGAGCATTGAACTAGTCTCAAAAAAATCAGTCCCCACAAAATTTTTAGATGTTGCTGCTTTAAGCACAGAATAAAGTGAATAAAAGTATGCTGCATTGGTCCCAAGGGCGATTAGAACATCCATATTGGCAGCTCCTTTTCGGAGGGCTTTATACGAACCAATGTAAAATCTCCTTCCAATTATAAATTGGACAGGAGTCGTTAATATCCACCTGAAAATAACTCCAGCTGTTAACGAATTCACCACTTTAGTTTCTAAACAATGGTGGATTCCTGGGATATACATGAAGACCATAGATGAGAGAAACACTGGGACTGTAAAAATTAAACTCCAAAGAAAATGTCGATGATACCGCATAATCTCGTCATGTCTGTGAATTTCCTTTCCCCCTCCATCAGGGTATATCGAAGCTTGAAAATTTCCATATTTTATTGACTCGATAGCATCAATGAAGTTACGAGGACCTGTTTGGTCTGGTTTATATGATACAGAAATCTTTTGAAGCACAGGATTGATTTTTATGACATCAACCCCGGGGAGGGCAAGAAGACAATTTTCAATCATCTGTAGAGATTTTTCAGTGTGAACTCCTTCCAGCTTGAGATGTACGTTATTCATATCTTCTCCTGTGCTGATAAGCACAGCTTCAAAACCAGTATCTTCAACTGCCTCCATGAATTGATTAGCACTTACAAGCTTAGGATTGTACTGAATTTCTGCTTCTTCAGTTGCCAATGCTACCAAAGCTCTCTGGACTCCACAAATCTCTCTTAAAGCTGATTCTATAGTACTTGAACAAGACGTACAAGTCATTCCTTTTATTCGAATTCTGCATATTAGAGTAGAGTTTTCCCTTGGTTCTTGTTTAATTGACGCCGCTTGGAATCCAGCATCTTCAATGGTCTCTCTTATTACATCCTCCTGCAAAAGTGATCCAGCCTTGACATGAGCATGTGGATTATGTCCATAGAAAATAGAGACGGCTATAATGGGTGATGTATGTATCCTCTCTAAAAAACTATAACGAAAGTAAAGAAGTTTTCACAAGACATATGCATAAAAATTGCTATATTCAAAACAATAAATGGAAAGAAGAAGAAGAAGAAAGCTGTCACCTTAAAACACTGAAACACATCATATCGGTCTTAAAATGATCGATGAAACCTAATGTTCAAGATTTGCTGTTAACATTGCAAGAGGGTGTCAACTAGTCTGGATTCTATGATACACTGTATATGGCTGCCAATGTATTTAAAGACGTACACTGCATTAAAGATAATATTAACTGAACTAAAGTTCCCTAGGGAAATAAGATATGAGACGTGTATAAATTAACTGAGCCAAGAAGGGACCGTTAACTGAGCCATCAATAGGGCCATGTGAATTCACGATGGGGAATCGAACCCAGGCACTTGGCTGGCATAATGCTAAGCAACAACCACCTCGGCTCACCCCGTACTGGAACAAAATCTTGATTTCGCTTGGACATTTCTCCGAACAGGTTAGCTGCCTTTTTGAGCGCAGGCAGATTTATTACTCTTCCTTGAGCGAGTTCTTTGAGCTGGCGACAGTTTGCGTCCCCCTGCATCTTCTAAGGATTGATTCGGTTGGGGTTTTGAGGAGGGGAGACAATGAATTGGACAGGGAGGTACCTCTCTTAGGCTTCTTGTTTCGTTGGAAGACATCATTTTGATTTTTATTTTTATTTTTATTTTTTATTTATTTACTTATTGTCCCGCCCTGCACCAAACCGAGATCGATGTTCCTACGATTTCTACTCTTTATTAGACTGCGGGGCGCACAAACATGTGATTTTGATGCATCTCAAAGTTTCATAATGCTTTTGGAGATTCCCCGTTCTGCTTTCTCAGTTGCGCTTTTGTTTGGGTTAATTGCGGATAATACCCCGCGTAGTTCTATTGGTAGAGATATGAGCCCCCGAGTGAAAATTTTTACTCTTTTTCCCTCAGGGCTTGTTTGGATTGAGGGGAATGAGCGTGAAGGGAAGTTAGGGAAACCATTCACTTCCATTCATTTTGTTTGGGAACACTTAGAATGTGAAGTTAATTCACCCTAGTTCCCCTTGGTTCACCCCCTAATAGTATAAAATTTGTTACCCCCAAATTAGGGTGTAACCAAGGGGAAGGGAACTCCCTTCCTTTCCCTTCCCTTCCCTTCTCTCAGTTTCCCTTAACTTCCCTTCACCCCCTACAAATCCAAACAGGCCCTCTGGGGATCTCTTCGTCAAAAATCAAATTTATGTTTCCTGGAGTATAAAAGAGTTGGAAAATTTTCAGCTAGAAGATCTATCTGTAACTATAGAACTAAGAAGGGCTTATTAGCACTTGGGCGATCGTAAGGTGTCAATCGGCAATTAACCTCTTTATTTAAGGCTAAATAGCATTTAAATACCTTATACTTCCAATCACTTTGCACTTATACACTACTCACTTGTTTTTCGAAGCATTTATATACCCGAAGTTATTTAAAATTGGCATATTAGTACCTCTATCATTTAAATGTAAAAATTTGCACCCAAATATTCTCAATTGGCACTCACATGCTAATTGATTTTAAGTGTCACACAATAACATTTAGATAAAAGTTCACGTTTGCATAATAGAGGGTACTAATTTGCTAATTTTAAACAACTTAGGGTATATAAATTCTGCAAAAGACAAAGGAGGATATATATGTGCCAATTGAGTGAAACTATAAGCTATTTAAGTGCTATTTTTAGCCTTTATTAATTGCATTTTAAAAGACCTTATGAGGTCTAAGCCAAAGTGCTATTTCTACTTTAGACGCTTATTATGGAAATAGATGAATCAAATTGTCTTTGTTAGATAGTTTATTTTTTTAAAGCTTGTGGGCCCCACCACAAGTGACCTTAGCCTAACTTGTTGAAAATTAATCATAATGTGCATAGTGTTTTCCCAAACGCTATAAATAGACTTCAAATCCTTAAGGAAAATCCATTCAAAAAACAACAATCAATATATATATATATATATATGAGAAATATGGGTATGCTTGGTACTAAGCACAAAAAGTTGCGCTTGGTAGTGAGGTGTCAAAGCATATATATATATATGTTGTAAAATAGCTAGTGTTCATAGGAACATTGCCTATACCGAGAAGGTCTTATAGATCGAAGAGATTGTTGACTGGACCGAGAAGGTCTTGTAGATCGAGGAGATCGTTGCCTTGACCGAGAAGGTCTTATAGATCGAGGAGATCGTTGCCTTGACCGAGAAGGTCTTATAGATCGAAGAGATCGTTGCCTTAACCGAGAGGTCCTATAGATCGAGGGATCTTGACAGTACTGAGTTGGTGAACATCAGAGTACTGTACTACTGTTCCTGGAAGCAATTTGGCCTTGGGATCCTTGTATCGGAGTAGGCCAAATATTATTTTAAGCGCAACGTTTTACAAACGCACAACAGCTGAGTTAGAAAATTTTAAATTACTGCACTTCAGCTTTCTTTTCAGTTTTTGATATTTTATATCTGTATTATTCCATATTTAACCACAGGCGCCAACAATCTTAAAGCAATAATATGATCTACCATGGATCCTACAAGGACTCTTGGAGTGAACTGTCTTAAGTTAGAGAACTTTGACGGTTCCAACTTCAACGCATAGCTTCGGAAAGTGATCTTCGGGATATAACTCTTAAAAATCTACTATGTGGTCTCCGAGGAGAAACCCGACTCTAAAGAAGATTCTAAGTCTGAAGCCTCTTGGGCTAGAGATGATCACTTCTGCAGGAGTTATCTCCTTAACTGCCTAATCGATCATCTAACAGATGCTTACACCAACAAACCCTCTGCAAAGAAAATCTGGAATATTCTGGAGGACCAGTATAAGGATGAAGAGAAATTGTCCAAATCTCACCTCATCGGCAAGTTTCTAGATTTTAAGTTCGAAGATGACACTGAGGTTTTGCCTCAAGTCAAAGAGCTTGAAAAGCTTGTTATGAAGTTGAAAGATGAAAAACCAGTCTTTGTCAAACCTTCATTTCTGGTGTAATTTTTAACAAGCTTCCTCCATCTTAGATATCATTCTTCACTGACATTCGAAGAAGAAGAAAATAGGTGACTCTGTTTGATTTGAAAAGATTCATTCGAATCGAGGACGAGACTCGGACTCGCACGAAGAATGAGCTCATCGCTAAGCAGAAGGCGTCTACTAACATGATGGCTGCTAACTCTGAAAAGTGTAATAATTCATCTTTCAACAAGAAGAATAAGTTCTTTAACAAAAGGAAGAACCAGAATCCAAAGAACCTGAACGTTCAGAAGAAGGAGTTCAAGAAGAACGGTAAATGCTTTAATTATGGGAAGCAAGGATAATTTGACAAAGACTACAAAGCACTAAAGAAAGAAACTACACACAATGTCAATCAAGCGGATGATTGTGTGGCTATGATCTTCTAGGTAATAACTCCTAGTAGTAATATCTCTGATTGGTGGTTAGATACAGGTGCTACTTGTTATGTTTGCTCTAATAGAGATTTGTTCTCTTCTTATGTTGCTGCCAAAGAGAACGTATCAATGGCTAATCGTTCTGTGGTTCCTGTTCTTGGAACTTGGAATGTGGTGCTGACTCTCTCTTCAAGAAAGACTCTCACATTGAAGGATGTGAAACATGTTTCCTCAATTGCTAAAAACTTAGTCTCTGAAAGCCTGCTATGTGATGTAGGTATGAGGCTAGATTTCCAAGGAGGTAAGGCTGTATTATCCTTTAAAAAAATATATTTTGACAATGCATATCGTACTGGTGGCATGTATAAGATTAGTATTATTACACTCAACTTGGTTATAAATAAAGTATCGTCTTCTGCTTACTCCCTTGTATTATGGCATAATAGGCTAGGACATGTAAATTATAGAAAATTGTCTAGCATGGAGAAGTTAGGATTACTTCCAAAATGTGAGGGTAACAAACCTGAGAAATGTGAAGTTTGCGTGCAAGCAAAGCTGGTGAGGAAGCCATTTTCAAGCGTCACAAGGAACACTAACCTGTTGGATCTGATTCATTCAGATACTTGTGACTTCAAGAGCTTCATCACTCATGACGGCAAGAAGTACTTCATTACCTTTATTAACGACCATTCTCGTTTCTGCCACGTTTACCTGCTAAAATCTAAAGATGAAGCATTCAACAAATTTGTCAAGTTTCAAACTCAAGTGGAGAAGTAGCTTGGACTGCAGGTAAAAAGACTCAGGAGCGACAGAGGAGGAGAGTACCAATCTAAGGAGTCGGAAGTATACTTCAAGGAGTATGGAATCATTGCTGAAACTACTACTCTGTATTCTCCGTAATCTAATAGGATTGCAGAAAGGAAGAATCACACATTAACCAAGATGGTGAATTTGATGCTAATCACATCTGGTTTACCTACCCGCTATTGTGGAGAGGCTTTGTTGATGGCAAACTGGATTCTAAACAGAGTACCCTACTCCAAAACTGATAGTACTCCTCATCAGTTATGGTTGGGATATCCAGACTCTTTGGATAATCTCAAAGTGTGGTGGTGTCTCGTATATGTTCAAATTCCAGATATTAAAAGGCTAAAGTTCGGACCAAAGGCTAACAAATGTGTGTTTCTTGGCTTCTCTAAAGATAGCAATGCGTGCGGGTTCTTGGACCTTAGAACCAACTCCATCATTGAAGCTCGGGATGCAGAATTCTTTGAGGATAAGTTTATCAAATATAAAGGCTTATTGCTCAAAAAATATAACAGAGAATATTAGTACGTCAGATGCACAAGAGGAGCCAGTTTCGAGAGAAACTGAAAATGTCAATGATGAAGGAGTTACTGAACCATCTTCCAAGCATGTCAGGAGACAGAAAGATTTTAGAGACGACTTCATCACCTATAATATGGAAGGAGATCCACAGACTTTCCAAGAAGTAATGCAGACAACAGATGCACTTCTGTGGAAAGAAGCTATAGAGGATGAGATGGATTCATTGATCCAAAATCATACTTGGGAGCTAGTGAATATACCTGAAGGTGCAATGTCTATTAGTTTCAAGTGGATCTTCAAGAAGAAGCTTTATCCTGATGGTACTATTGAAAAGTACAAAGCAAGACTGGTGGCGAAAGGATTCTCTCAGAAAGAAGGTATTGAAAAGTACAAAGCAAGACTGGTGGCGAAAGGATTCTCTCAGAAAGAAGGTATAGACTTCTTTGATATCTATGCACCAGTTTGCAGGATCAAGGATTCTCTCAGAAAGAAGGTATAGACTTCTTTGATATCTATGCACCAGTTTGCAGGATCACTACCATTAGAGTGCTTATCATATGGGCAACGATTAAAATGTTCGTCATACATCAGACGGATGTGAAGACTGTATTTCTCAATGGAGATCTCACAGAAGAGATCTACATGGAGAAACCAGAAGGACTTAATGCTCTAGCTGGTAAAAGTTTATAAACTTGTTAAGTCTCTATATGGACTTAAGCAGGCACCGAAACTCTGGCATGAGAAGTTCAACGGGGGTGTTCGCAACAATGGGTATCAAGTTAGTGAATCTGACAAGTGCCTATACATCAAGGTCGTTGAAGAAAAGGTGATGATCATCTACCTTTATATGGATGATATGCTCATCATTGGGAGTGATTTAGAGATAGTAATATCTGTCAAAAAATTTCTTTCAGCACAGTTCAACATGAAGGACCTTGGAACTACAGACGTGATTCTCAGAATCAAAATCATATACTCTGAAGAGGGTATTGGATTTTCCTAATCTCATTATGTCGAGTGCATGTTAAGGAAGTATGACTACAATGACTTACTAGAACTATCAGTGCCATACGATTACAACAAGAAGTTTCGACTAAACACTGGAAGACCAGTAGAGCAGCTAAGGTATTCAAAAATCATTGGGAGTCTCATGTATGCGATGGACTGCATAAGGCCAGACATTGCATGCGCTGTAGGAATGCTTAGTAGGTTCACAAGTAATCCTGGAAAGCTTCATTGGGATATTGTCCAGAGATTGATGAGATACTTAAAAGGAACTACAGGTATGGGCCTATTTTACACTGGATATCTGGTTATAATCGAAGGCTATTCAGATGCGAGCTGATGCTCAAAACTAGATGAGTGCAGATCTACTGAAGGATTTGTCTTCACTATAGGTGGAGCTGTCGTCTCGTGGAAGTCTAAGAAGCAGACCATGATTGCAAGATATCGATGGAATCTGAGTTCTTCACACTCTGTACTGCAGGAGATGAAACTGAATGACTCAATTTTTTTCTCCGAGATATTCTATTGACAGAATTGAAAGGCGCAAATACTATCTATTGTGATAATCAGGCGGCGAGTGCTATGGCAACGAACCCGATGTTCAATGGAAAGAAGCGGACCATTCGTCTGAAGCATGGCTATTTGAGAGAGCTCATCTATCAAGGAGTTATCTCTGTGATTGACGTTCGGTCTTCAGAGAATGTGGCTGATCCTTTGACTAAGGGTCTGAAAAAGGATATTGTCAAAAGGACATCTACTAGAATGGGTCTTAAAGTTTTGTAAGTCTTACAAATACTTATCATTTATATCAAGTTTTTAGTTCAAAGCTTATGCTACTAATGATAAGATATATGGTTCAAAATTCAAGTAAGATTTACAAAGTTTGGTGAGTCTTACAAATACTTACCATTTATATCTAGTTATTAGTTCAAAACTTATGCTACTAATGACAAGATAAATGGTTCAAAAGTCAAGTAAGATTTGTAAGTAAAATCCTAAGGGGGGGTTCAAATTTTCTTGGATTAGTCGGTGTCTAAAGCAAGGTTTAAGGGTTACGTAACACGCTCCGTAAGGAACGATGTACTTAATTGACCTTTGATCTCCCTCTAGTACTATCCTTATATGGCTGAACTACCCGGGTAAAACTTTGATCTTTTTACCTATAATCCTATCATGAGAGAGGATGACTCTTAAGCCTTAATAAGTTCAAAGCATTTCGGATGCGGGATTTTTGATAGGAAACATGCCTAAAAAACTTACATATGCATGAGTGAAGATTTGGTCATCTCCTATGGTATCTTGCGGAAAGATACCTAGAGCCCTGGCAGAAACCAAGACATGCACAGGGCCATAAATGAGCAAAGCAAAGGCAAAGACAAGTGTGGTTCAAAGTAAAAACTACCACGGATGAGTTTGATCTTGTGTGATCGCTGAATTTTTAGACATGTACTGGTTCAAGTCTCTACGACATCATGCACCTATCTTTTATTCAGTTGGTCTAAGGTGGATTCAAGTTCTTACGACATCTACCTTATGCATAACGATTAAAATGACGATATCGTTACATGACACTAATTTAAAATAAAAAAAACTTGTGGGGGATTGTTAGATAGTTTATTTTTTTAAAACTTGTGGGCCCCACCACAAGTGACTTTAGCCAAACTTGTTGAAAATTAATCACAATGTGGGTTTTATTTTTCTTCAGCGATGCCAAACTCGAAGAAAAATTAGGATGTGGGCCCTACATGCATAGTAAAATAATATTATTTTATTAGTGTATAGTATTTTTCCAAACGTTATAAATAGATTCTAAATCCTTAAAAATAT
>NC_033797.1:23874004-23909164 GCF_001876935.1 Asparagus officinalis | reverse complement strand
ATTACTGTACTTTAGCTTTTTTTTAGTCTTTGCTGCTTTATATCTATTATTCCAGATTTAACCACAAGCATCAACAGTCTTCGATGTCATGTACAAGAATATTGCATGTGATTAATTAAAAGGCTTGTTAGATCTTTTTATTTTGATGATGTTTTAACAAACAATTTACTACTAATATTATTTGTCTAGTGTTTGTGTTTTCCTATTTATTGTAGATAAACAATATGTTGAAGAATGGATGGAATCGAGCATTCACGATCAAATCAAATGGAGGTTGGCGGAATGTGGTATGAAGCCTTACAATTCAAGTTAAAGATTCAGGTTCAAGTTTCATCCGTAAGTGTACTAAGTCGAGCTTATTGAAGACCTATAGCTTGGGTAATCTAGTTTAGGAGTTTATATTATGTGTGGTCAACACTTTAAGCTCAATATCATATACACGCACATTTTATTGGTTTCTATGTGTGTGTGTGTGTGTGTGTGTGTGTGTGTGTGTGTATTTATATATTATGTGTGGTCAATACTTTAAGCTCAATATCATATACACGCACATTTATATATTTATACACACACACACACACACACACACACACACATTTTAGCTTTTGGTTTTCATGCTTAAATAAATATGAAATTACATATTTCATATTTTTTTTGTTTTGTTTTGGTTTAGCTCTGTAGATATGAAACAATAGTTATATTCATATACACTTTCATGTTTCATATTCTATTGTTTTTGAAAAAACAAATGTGTTATGTATTATATATACATTTTTGTGAAAATAATGTATTATTGTTTATAGACTTAACATTCACTGCGTACATCTTTTATTAAGTCTATAAAATCATTTTATAAAGTTTCAAAACATGGTTTAGCTAAAATATCAAAAACAAGTGTTGTTCATGTTCATGTTTTAGATATATTTGAAAATTGATGATATTTTACAAATGTGAGATTCTTTTCAAAACTAGTTTTTGTAACATGATGTTCATTTTTATGTTTATAATCATTTCCTAAAGTTTTACATTTTTGGAATTTATTTTCTATTTTTAAAGGTAATTTAAAAATTAGTTTTATTATTCATTTCAGCCTGATAATATGTTATCAGTCGATTGATGCAAGTGTTCAGTCGACTGAAAAAATCGCCTGGAATATCAAAAAGTTTCTGGTTTTTATTCAGTCGACTGATATGTCGACTGACTAGGTCATCGGTCGACTAACGAGTTCATCAGTCGACTGATGAGGTGTTGCTGGCCTATAACGGTCAGCTCATCAGTCGACTGATGAGCAATATCAATCGACTGACGGCCCAACGGCTAATTTTTTCCAGTCTATTCTAATTTTGGTTTTTTTATCTTTTCGCCTTGTTTTCTATTGGCTTTGGGGTTCCTATAAATACCCCTATATATCCTCATATTTATTGACCTAAGAGAGTTTTTAAAAATAAGTTTAAGAGTGTTTAAGTTTTGGTTTAAGTTTGATTAAGAAGCTTTTAAGTATTTTTAAATTTTGGTTTGTGAAGATAATTTCACAAGAGCTAGAGGAGATCATTCATTGGTATTTGAGCATTCAACTCTTCTCCCTCTCTCTTGTTATCATATAGAGAAGTTTTTCTAAACTCAATCTGCCTATTTTATATGTTTGATTTTCATTTCCATTAAATTAGAATTTATTTGAGTTTAATTTGATTTGATTTATCTCTTTGTTCACACACAACCTATTGAGCTTATTGTATTTATATTCATAGTATAATTTGGGATTGTGGGTTTGTGACTTAGAGTGTGAGCTTTCATTGTGTTCTCATCTATTATAGAGAACAAATCTTATAATTGAGCCTTATTGTGAGAGTATTACTTTGTAATACACATTTACACTAAGAGGAGTGTGCGATGAGGACGTAGTCGATACCAAGAGGAGTGGCATCGGTAGTAAATCCTAGAGAGAGGTAATAAAGCCGAGCACTAGAGGGAGGCGATACGTGAGGACCAACACTTAATGTTGTAGTTTGTGTATGTACATTGTGAGTGACTTGTAGAGTTTTCGGTGAACTAGAAAACCGAGTGTGTAGAGAAGTTTCGGCTTCCAAACCGGTTGTGTCGTGATATGGATTCTCCCCGGGAGTGGGGAGCGGAGACGTAGGATGGAAGATCCAAACTCCGTGATCATATTATTGTGTTTGGATTGCTCTTTATGTCCACTATTTGTTTACACTATCACTCTTGTTTATTTTCTCTTGTGTTTATATCCTTGTATATATCTCATTGTGTATCTCATTGATAGGATATTACCCTTTGTTTATATTGCTCATTCTTACTCATATCATATTATATATCTATCTTGCAAGAATAATTTGTTAATAAGTTTTAATCGGTATTAATATCTAATAAGATTAGCAATAACCTGTAGAATTGGCAGAATAGCAGATTTCAGGCTCAGGTTCAGCTTCTGACAGTTTGGCGATCGACCGCGCGCTTTGGCGGTCGACCGCATTTGTGCACAGTCCTTACTGTGCGTCTGCACCTGTGGCGATCGACCGTGGCGGTCGACCGCAGAAGTTTCTGTTTTCGTGGCAGTCGCCCGCCACGGTCGACCGCAGAAGTTGCTGGAGATTGGGGCTGTTCTGGGATTGAGGGCGGTCGATCGTGGTGGTCGACCGCGATGGATTGCGGTCGACCCCCACGGTCGACCGTCGTAATGGTTTTGGGCTGGGTCTGTTTTCCAGACTCGTTTCGTTTGGGTTTTCTATAAATACCCAAACTCGATTCTAGGGTTGAAAAGTAAGGGGTTTTGAGCAGATTGAGAGGGTTTTTTTTGGGCTTCTATTCTAGGAGCAATTGGTGAGATCAAGAGTTGATTTGTTGAAGGTATATGAGAGATTTGTAACCCTAGTTGTATCCCCTTGATTTCTAATAGTGAAAACTCCCCCCTTCCTTGCCCCGTGGACGTAGGCATCTCGCCGAACCACGTTAAAACTGGTGTTATTGTGTTTGTGCTATTGTTTAGTGTGTTTGTTCATCTCTCTCGGCTATTTGGTTGGATCTCGGCATAGGGGTTTCTCCCTAACAAGTGGTATCAGAGCTCCGGGCAACGCTTGAGATTTTTGGAGGAGTAGATCAGTTGGGAAGTTCATCTAGAGCTTCAGTTGGTGATAAAGGTGGGATCTTTGTGGTAAAGTTTCTATCTTTTTTAAGTTAGATCTATTTCTTGTTTGTTCCGCAATTGTTTGGGTGCTTTGAGATATATGGCCGGAAAAGATAAAAGTGGAGAGGGTTCTTCTAGTTTGAAGACCGTTCAAAGTTTGAATATCCATTCTATAAAGATAGATGTGGAGAAGTTCGATGGCACAAATAATTTTGGACTTTGGAGATGTGAAGTCTTGGATGCGCTAAATGCGCAAAATTTGAAATATACGTTGGAGTTGGACGGAAAACCGGACGACATTGATGATAAGGTTTGGAACAAAATGAATAGAACGGCGTGTGGTATGATTAGGTCTTTCCTCACTCAAGATCTAAAATATGATGTGATGAATGAGACTTCTGCAAAGAAGATTTGGGAGGTCCTAGAGGGCAAGTATTTGACGAAGAGCGTTAAAAATCGTTTGCATTTGAAGAGGAGGCTTTATCGCTTCCAATTGAAGAAGGGGACATCCATTAGTGATCACATAAACCACTACACGAAGCTACTTGCAGATTTGACGAATGCAGATGTTATAGTTGAAGATGAGGACAAGGCATTAGTTTTATTGAGTTCCTTGCCCGACGAGGAATATGAGACATTCGTCCTTACTCTGATTAATGAGAAGACATCTCTTTCATATAGTGAGGTCACTGCGGCTCTTGTGAATTATCAACTTCGAAAGAAGGACAAGGAGACTTCCATTAAGCCGGTTGCGGGGGCATTGGTTGCAAGAGCTAGAAGTCCAAACCGTGATAGGAGGTCGCAATCTAGAGGGGGGCATCCTGCAGTTGGTAGGAATCAGTGTGCCTTTTATAGAGATGATGGACATTGGAAAGCCGAATGCCCAAAATTACAAGCCGAGAAGAATAAGGGGAAAGTTATTCAAGCTTCAGAGGTGAATGTTGCCAAGGCTAGTGGTGATGTTTTAGATTCAGATTCTTTGGGCTATTCGTGCCCAGCTCTTCCGTCAGTTAGTATTGCTGACTCCACCGAGTGGATGTTGGATTCAGGTGCTACTTACCACATATGTCCTAGGAGGGATTGCTTCTCCAGCTTTCAGGAGTTGGAAAGAGGAGATGTTGTTCTTATAGGTAATGATCACAGATGCCCTTTTGGTGGTATTGGTACCATCCGGATTCGGACGAGTGACGGGATGGTTCGGGAGTTGGTTGATGTAAAGTTTATTCCTTAACTGAGGAAGAACATCATTTCACTTGGGGTATTGGAGGCAACAGGCTATAGGGTGACCTTGGCGGATTCTCGCGAGGAAGAACATCATTTCACTTGGGGTATTGGAGGCAACAGGCTATAGGGTGACCTTGGCGGATTCTCGCTTGAAGGTCACATCGGGGTCCATCAGGCTATAGGGTGACCTTGGCGGATTCTCGCTTGAAGGTCACATCGGGGTCCATGATTGTGATGAAGGGTGTCAAGAGGAGTAACTTATATTATCTGCTTGGGAGCACGATGATCGATAGAGCGCTGACGACTTCTTTGGCTAGACTATGGAGCACGATGATTGTGATGAAGGGTGTCAAGAGGAGTAACTTATATTATCTGCTTGGGAGCACGATGATTGATAGAGCGCAGAAGACTGTATCCACTAATTTGATTGCGGTCCAGTTCAGTGACTTTCCCCCTGTAGCTGCTACAGACGGTGTCATTCCAGTCCATAAAGGGGAAATGCACTTGAAAAACACCGACTTACACAATCAGAAGGGCAGGGGGTTGGTACCCCTCACTACCCCAAAAGGAGAAATCATGTGGGTCCATCCGGACCTAATTAAAGATCAGCAATGGACGAACACTGCATTCAAGCAGAAAAGAAGCAAGGCTAAGTCATCCAACATGATTAGCCCCTCTGTTAATAAGAATAATGACCATCTCAAACCTCTCACCGACTCAGAAGAAGAGAGGATCGTCCTAGCAGCATACCCAGAAGGTAACCCCGGTACTCGTTCAGGGAAAGCTTATTTGAGGAACTATGACCAGAATGCTCAAGAAGCTGAAGAACAGCCCCAAGACGCTGGGGGTTCTGTGCCAAAAAAGCCGGTTGATAAAGGGAAACAAAAAGAGCTCCGGTTCAATAAGAATCTTCACCAAGATCTTGGCGAAACAAGCGCCCCTTACCAATTTAATGTGATGGCGCAGTTAGCCAACATACCTGCCAGGATCACCTTATATGAGCTCTTGAAGTTGTTCAAAACCACCAGAGAAGCTCTGATTGAAGCCTTGAAGAACACGGAGAGCTTCATCACTCAACTTACTCCAATTCCTGAAGCATCTGAAGAGCAATCCTGTCTGCAGTGTTTACAGGCAGTCAGAAGCCTGCCCTGCATATCATTCACTCCGGAAGATATGCAAGTAAAACATAAACATGACAGACCCTTGTACTACACATGATACATTGGGTCGCCAGAAATCAGCCGTGTTCAGGTTGACCCAGGCTCGGCACTCAGTATCATGCCATACAGAGTTATGCAAGATTTAGGGATTCCCATGCATCGGCTGCACGCTACCCAAACTACTATCTTTGGGTTCAATGCTAACAGCACTCGGCCCATGGGAAAGATCAAACTCAGATGTCAGATCGGAGATCTCAGATCCGAGGTGACTTGTTACATCATAGATGCGGACACGTCCTATAATCTGTTATTAGGACGACCATGGATTCATGCAAATCACATTGTCCCATTCACCCTACATCAAGTTATGAAGTATGTCAATGATGAAGACGAAGTTCGAAACCTGATTGCGGAGAAATACCCCTTCAGAGGAGTGGAAAATTTCCATACCGATTCAGTCTTCTACTCAGAATCGCAAGAGGAAGAAGATGTTGACAGCGGTAATGAAGCAGACGTCGAACCAGATCCGGAAGGGAATTGTCCATGGGAGTTGAACTTTGATGTAATTGATTCAGTCAAGAACAATAATAATGTACCGAGTGAGGACGAGTGGTGCATTAATGAAGACTTTATTTTAGCGTACTTGTCTGGTGAATCTTTTAAAGTTGGACAAATAGCGAATGATCATGATGCAGGTACCCACTCATGGCACACATTGTGTGCAGAGGCATGTCTTACACTGCCAATTAAGTCATCCTTCACTTCCGATGAAGAAGTAGAAGACGCACAAAAGGCTTTCTTCGAAGTCCCGTCCAAAAAGAAAGGGCAAAAGCCAATCTGTCTAAACCCACACCTCTCCGACGGGGAAGCTCGGAAGAAGATGATGGAGTCCCTCAATTTCATTACCATGAACCCAATTCTATACATTTAATGAAAAGAATGGGATATAACTTTAATGAAAAGCAGGGCTTAAACTTCGGGAGAGGAATAACTTTAATGAAAAGCAGGGCTTAAACTTCGGGAGAGGAAGGCGAACACCAATTCGGATGTCTCTCACCCCCAAATGAAAACCTCCGGACTACTACCAAAAAACCGGAAGAGGCGTGGGCTATGTCACAACCCCATCAGCCTCAGAAAATGAAATCAGTAATTATTTGCGTCAGGACCATTCATCTGGGACATCTTCTTGGGAATCCGACGTCAGTGTTGGGCCTTTCTTTAAAAGTCTAACTGTAAACATGGTTTCGACCAGTCATCCGGACGAGGACGCAAGGGGTGATGAAGAATTAATAGAATTCACCGACGATCCTTGGATCAAACGCCTCAACATCTTGTGGGATATCTGCTTTGAACAACGCGAACCACCCACTGAAGATAAAGTGATCCAGGTCAACATGGGAGATGAATCTAACCCCAAGCCTATCTTCATAGCTGAAGACTTATCATCATCCGAAAAAGAAGATCTTATATCTCTCATCCGAGAATACATAAATGTCTTTGCTTGGAATTATGAAGATATGCCTGGTCTTGACCCAAAAGTGGCCACGCATCGTCTCAACATCGATCCGGACGCCAAACCCGTTAAACAACAGCAACGCCGGTTTCGTCCAGAGATCATGGAATCAATTGAGTCAGAAGTCAAAAAGCTCATAGACTCTGGTTTTGTTAGGGAAGAGCAACACCCCGACTGGGTGGCTAACATCGTCCCAGTGCCCAAGAAAAACGGTAAGGTACGGATATGCATCGACTTTCGTGATCTTAACGCAGCTTGTCCGAAAGATGAGTTTCCGCTTCCTATCACCGACGTTATGATCGATAACACCTGTGGATATGAAAGGATGTCTTTCATGGACGGGTTTTCTGGGTATAATCAGATCAAGATGCATCCAGAAGACGAAAAGCATACCGCTTTTAGGATACCACTGGGGGTGTATTGCTATACGGTGATGCCCTTCGGCCTGAAAAACGCAGGGGCAACTTATCAACGTGCAATGAACACGATCTTTCATGAACATCTATGAAAGAAGATCGAGTGCTACGTTGATGATATAGCAGTAAAGAGCCAATGTAAAGATGATCATCTTGCAGACCTGAAGACAATGTTCGAGATCATGCGAGCACATCAGCTGAAGATGAATCCGACAAAATCGTTTCTCGGAGTTTCAAGCGGAAAATTCCTGGGATTTATCGTTACTTCCAAGGGAATCTCTCTTGATCCAGAGAAAGTGCGTGCCATCCAAGACATGCCACCTCCGAAGAATCTCAAAGAGCTCAGGGGTTTGCAAGGGAGACTAGCCTATATTCGTAGGTTTATATCAAATCTCTCAGGACGTTGTCAACCTTTTTCCAAGCTCATGAAGAAAAGAGTATCCTTTGTTTGGGATAAAGATTGTCAAAGAGCATTCGAAGAGATTAAAAGATATTTAACTCAACCGCCAGTTCTCGTAGCCCCAATATCAGGAAAACCATTCCTGTTATATGTAAGGGCCATGGATCATTCTCTTGGTGCTTTGTTAGCTCAGAACAATGATCAAGGTCAAGAACAAGCCATCTATTACCTGAGCAGGACTATGATGGGAGCCGAACACCGGTACAATCCGGTCGAAAAAGAATGTCTCGCCTTGGTATTCACAATTCAAAAGATGCAACATTACCTAGTTGGACAAACAATTCACGTCATCTCTAAGGTGAATCCTTTGAGAGTTCTGATGACGAAACCATCATCTCTAAATTGCCGTCTTACAAAATGGGCCATTCTCTTATCACAATACGACATGCAGTTCATGCCTCAAAAGGTGGTCAAGGGTCAAGCACTGGCAGACTTCTTAGCCGATCATCCAGTGTCAGGAACGTCTAAGTTGTATGAAGAATTACCTGACGAAGTCGCCGAAACTTGTGTTACTCAAGAAACCACGCAGGTGTGGAAGTTATTCTTCGACGGTGCATCCAGAGCAAATCCTCATGGAGCAATTACTGCAGGGGTGGGGGTGGTACTCGTTTCCCCGAATGGTCACGTAATACCAAGAGGATTTTCCCTAATCGAACCCTGCACCAACAATGTAGACGAATATAACTCCTTGTTATTAGGAATGCAATTTGCTGAGGAACTTCACGTTCAGCACCTCGAAGCTTACAGTGACTCTCAGCTTATCGTGAACCAAGTTCGAGGGGAATACGAAGTACGTCACGAGGATCTTATCCCGTACCACTCCGCAGTGCTAAAGCAAGCTGAGAAGTTCGAAGGTTTCTTTATTGAATACATTCCACGGGCCCAGAATGCTTATGCAGATGCTTTGGCCTTACTGGCAACTTTATTAGCGTTGCCTCCAAGGGCTAAAACTACAATCTCGGTTGCAGGACACACGTTATACTATTTCAAGATTCCTACAGAAGAAAATCCTGATAAGACACTGACAGGAGAAGTCTGTACAACATCAATGGAATTTGAAGCTAGAGATTGGCGATTCCCGTATATCGACTATGCTATATACGGAATATTACCTGATGATCCTAAGGATGCGGCTACTATCAAACGAAAGGCCCTCCAATTCTATTATGATGCAATCTCTCAAACCCTATACCGCAAATCATATGACGGAGTTTTGCTTCGATGTCTCTCCCGGAAGGAAGCAAAAGAGGCCCTTAAGGAAGCTCACGACGGAATGTGCGGAGCTCATCAGCCTGGAGCTAAATTAGGCGATCGTCTCCGACGAATCAGTTATTATTGGCCGAGGATGTTCGCAGATGCGGTCGACTATGCTAAACGCTGTCACGAATGTCAGATTCATGGGGACTTTATCCATCAAGCCCCAGGTAATTTACATCCTACATCTGCAACTTGGCCATTTGAAATGTGGGGCATGGATATTGTGGGACCAATTTCTCCTCCAACTTCTAAAGGGCACCGGTTCATTTTGGCCGTAACCGATTATTTCTCCAAGTGGGCGGAGGCAGTCCCACTAAAAGAAGTCAAGACAAAGAATGTGATCAAGTTCATTAAACATCACGTCATCTATCGCTTTGGAGTCCCGAGACGAATAGTTCACGACAACGGGACACAATTTGTTAGCTTTGGATTTCAAAGATTCTGTGATAAATTGCGCATCCAAAGTGTCGCATCCACGGCATATTATCCGTCGGCAAATGGTCTTGCAGAGGCTTTCAACAAAACTATCGTGAAGCTCCTCAAGAAGTTTGTCTCCAAGAGCCGACGAGATTGGGACGAAATACTCGGCGAATGTTTGTGGGCTTACCGCACAACAGTGAGGACCCCTACAAGAGCTACGCCATTCTCGTTGGTATATGGCTGCGAGGCCGTACTACCATTAAAAATCCAAATTCCTTCCTTAAGAGTCGCTATCACAACTGGACTGACAGATGAAGAGAAACATGAACGACGTTTGCAGAAACTTGAAGCTTTAGACGACAAACGACTTCAGGCTCAACAACAGATTGAATTATATCAAGCTCGCATTTCTAAAGTCTATAATAAAAAGGTCAAGGAGCGGATTTTCAAGAAAGGCGATTTGGTTTTGGCTAACCGATTCTAAAGTCTATAATAAAAAGGTCAAGGAGCGGATTTTCAAGAAAGGCGATTTGGTTTTGGCTAACCGACGACCCATGGTGATGACTCATAAAACCAAAGGGAAGTTTAATCCTAAGTGGGAAGGACCCTTTGTGGTAGAGACAGTCTATTCTAACGGAGCTTACTATCTCATCAATAAAAAAGGCGACAGACTTATGATGCCAATTAACGGGAAATTTCTTAAGCAATATTACCCGTAAGCTACAAGTCTCTTGAGCTTAGCTGGGGGTTGCTCATCAAATGTTTGCCTGAACAAATAAGTTCTTCTACTTTGTATGTCGTCAAGTTAACATTACACCTCTGACGATTTAAGTTGTCGAGAAATATTATAATAAAGAAAATTTCTTAAGTTGTTGGATTGATTTGGTTCAGTGGAAAAATTCTAGCGGCCTAAGAAGTGCACCCAAGATTGAAAGAGCGTTTAGCTTCCTCGAACGCAAGTTCTATAACTGCGTTTCAAATCTTCTGAACACAAGTTGTAGCCCTGCGTTCATGGTTCCTATAAAGAGGCAGACCCACGCTGAGTGCGTTCAAGCGCAGAATTTCAACTAACAATGAAGAAATTTTCAGAGATTACCCTAACAACGGCAAAAGGGATCCTCAGCAAATAGGAATGCATCAGATCTCTCTGAGCGCAAGTCGTATGACTACAATTCAAGTCTCAGAGCTGCGTTCAGATCTGTCTGAACGCAAAGTCAGAACCCTGCGTCTTTGACAAGCCTGTGTTCAAATCATTCAAACGCAAGGGAACAGTTTTCAGAAATTCTCATATCACAAAAGAGACTATATCATTGCAGAAAATGTTCACAATTCATCATAGGCAAAAGTAAAATTGTTGCGGAAATAACAAAAGTTATTACAAGCCAAAAATCATTATAAAAGTCTTCAAAGAGAAAAAGATGCGAGGCGGGCTTTAGCCTTGGCTATACGCTCAGAATGCTTAGCGTGAACCTCTGCTTCAGCCCTCATCCTTAACTATTCAGCAGTGGCAGTAGCAGCACCAGGCCCTGAACGCAAAACTTGAAGAGCCTCCTCTATCTCAGGCTTCAAATCAGCAGTCTGCAATTTCCCCAAGCTTTCCACAGTACCTGAGAAGAAATAAATTTTCTCGCCACAATGATAAGCCCAGCTGCGGTTGATGCGTTTAAGTAAGCGCATCACCTCAAAGAACGAGTCCTGGAATTCTGAGAATGAGGCCCATCCTTGCTCAGAAATAAGGTATGCTTGCTTCACCTTGTTCTCTAGAAGCTCAGTGAGGAAGTTCACACTTTCGAAATCTGGAGTAAAGGCCTTTCCAGGGGGAACCATAGCGAGGGGAGTAATCAAAGGAACGTCTCCATGGGGCAGTTCTTCTTCATCATCAGATAGGATGAGGGGATCAGCAGCAGAAGCCCCACCTTACAGACAAGCCAAAAGCAAAGTCAGAAATGCAGATAAATGCGAACGCAGCAGTCTAAGCATGCGTCAAGATCAGCCTGAACGCAAGGAAGCTAAACCTGCGTTGAACAGCTATGAACGCAAGGCTTCTTCCTGCGTTCAAGATTAAGGGATAAACCCTTCGTCTTACCACTAAACACGGAAGTTTTCTTCCGCGTTCAAGATCAAAGATGAAGAAATGTTGTTCGTATCTAAAACGAACAAATCTTATCAACAAAAACAGAAACTTCTCCGTGTGTTCAACATCAAGGGCTTGATTCTTCATCATTACAATGGACACAAGAAATTCTTTCAGGATCCAAAGTCAAGAAGATGAACAGTTTTCATCAAGAGAAATATAAACTCTGTGCACATTCAAGATTGAAAAGACGAATTTTATTCGTCATCATCAACCAGAAATCATCTATAGAATTTCAAGAAAACCCATTGATGAAAAATGCTTAAGCAAAGAGGACAGTAAGACTTACTTCGATGATCAGGCGACGGAGGCATCGACGATGGTCCAGAGGTGGACCCAAAAGCTTTCTTCGACGGTGATGTAGAGCACGCCCTCTTTTTGCCTCTGCTCGAGCAAGACCCTTTGGGAGCCATGGCCAAAAGACAAGGTGAGATAGCAGAAGAACTAACGAGAAGAAACTCGTTTGGGAGTTCAAGAAAGAAGCTTAAACGTCAAAGCCTCTTGACATGACTAATCAACCCTATTTATAAATAATTAATGATGAGTTAGACTTCCAAGACTCCTGACGGGTATGGCCTCTTCGTCATCATTACGGCCGCTTCAACTTCCTATTAGACGCGGGACAAAACCCTGCGTCCATAAAGTCAGACCAAACGCAATGGTCTAGAGATGCGTTCTTTCAAAAATACGCAGCCCAATTCAAGAGCATGAACGCAGGGGGTATCCCTATTCCTAAAATCAGATTTTTGGAAAATATGCTGCTTGAGATGAGTTTCATTTCCACAGAATTTGAATCCCATCTTCCTCAAAGTTGCTCCAAACGCAACACTTCTAGCTTATCGACTCTCGTCAATAGAGCGATAAGTCCTCGAAGTTGCTCCGATCGCAACACTTCTAGCTTATCGACTCTCGTCAATAGAGCGATAATTCCTCGAAGTTGCTCCGATCGCAACACTTCTAACTTATCGACTCTCATCAATAGAGCGATAGGTCCTAAAAGTTGCTCCAAATGTAACACTTCTAGCTTATCGACTCTCGTTAATAGAGCGATAAGTCCTCGAAGTTGCTCCGATCGCAACACTTCTAGCTTATCGACTCTCGTCAATAGAGCGATAAGTCCTCGAAGTTGCTCCGATCGCAACACTTCTAACTTATCGACTCTCATCAATAGAGCATAGGTCCCCAAAGTTGCTCCGATCGCAACACTCCTAGCTTATCGACTCTCGTCAATAGAGCGATAAGTCTTCAAAGTTGCTCCGATCGCAACACTCCTAGCTTATCGACTCTCGTCAATAGAGCGATAAGTCCTCAAAGTTGCTCCGATCGCAACACTTCTAACTTATCGACTCCCGTCAATAGAGCGATAGGTCCTCAAAGTTGCTCCGATCGCAACACTCCTAACTTATCGACTCTCGTCAATAGAGCGATAGGTCCTCAAAGTTGCTCCGATCACAACACTCCTAGCTTATCGACTCTCATCAATAGAGCGATAAGTCATCAAAGTTGCTCCGATCGCAACACTCCTAGCTTATCGACTCTTGTCAATAGAGCGATAAGTCCTTAAAGTTGCTCCGATCGCAACACTCCTAGCTTATCGACTCTCGTCAATAGAGCGATAGGTCCTCAAAGTTGCTCCGATTATACTCCTAGCTTATCGACTCTTGTCAATAGAGCGATAGGTCCTCAAAGTTGCTCCGATCGCAACACTCCTAGCTTATCGACTCTCGTCAATAGAGCGATAGGTCCTCAAAGTTGCTCCGATCGTAACACCCCTAGCTTATCGACTCTCGTTAATAGAGCGATAAGTCCTCAAAGTTGCTCCGATCGCAACACTCCTAGCTTATCGACTCTCGTCAATAGAGCGATAAGTCCTCAAAGTTGCTCCGATCGCAACACTCCTAGCTTATCGACTCTCATCAATAGAGCGATAGGTCCTCAAAGTTGCTCCGATCGCAACACTCCTAGCTTATCGACTCTCGTCAATAGAGCGATAAGTCCTCAAAGTTGCTCCGATCGCAACACTCCTAGCTTATCGACTCTCATCAATAGAGCGATAGGTCCTCAAAGTTGCTCCGATCGCAACACTTCCAACTTATCGACTCTCATCAATAGAGCGATAGGTCCCCAAAGTTGCTCCGATCGCAACACTTCTAACTTATCGACTCTCATCAATAGAGCGATAGGTCTTTAAAGTTGCACTAATCGCGACACCTTCCATTTGTCGACTATTAACAATAGAGCCACAAGACCACAAAGTGTGCCATGTTAATATTACGTTCCTGGCACTTACAGGATTATTCCAGTATTTAAGGCAAAAGCATAATACAAAAGGAATAAATAGTGGTTGTTGCAAAATCAAACTGGTATTTCATCGTTCCATGACAGAACATGATATGAAAAAGAAACAATGAAAAGCCAAAAGGCAGCACTACCTTTATTCAAAAGAAAATAAGGTGACCTAAGATAAGTGTTGTTCCTACCAAAAGAACAATACAAAAGCAAGTTCATCAATTCATCAAACTAAATGAGGCTAGCTGAGACTTAATGTCAGAAAGTTTTTCTTCATGGTCGGCCCAAACCAACATCTCGGCCCGTTTCCGAAGCTCGTCATCACTAGACATCATAGCTTCTACCTCCTTCTTAGCCTCCTCCAGGGCACTAGCTTTTGTGCGATAATTCCCCAGAGAGGTAGCACTTTTGACGTTGAGCTCAGTGACGATGGTTTCTTCTCGTTTGAATTGAGCCTTCATCCTAGTCAACTCTGCTTCAACAGCAATGATCTTCTCTCGTAAATTCTCCAAAGAAGTGTTGGAGAGTGTTAGATCAGCTTTCTTTTGAGCATGCAGTTGCTGCAGATGTTCCACCTCGACCTCTTGCTCTGCTATATGACGTCGAGCGACTTCATACTTATTAACTTCTTCGACCCGAATATCCTCAAATGTGGATGCGATCTGCGCCTGGATATCAGCACGACCTAAAGCCTCCAAGAACCTTAGTTGTGCCTCTAGGCGCGAAATGGCCTCTGAGCAATGCTGAACAGTATTGGCATCACCCACGAACCTAAGGTTGTTTAAACTATTCGTGAGCATAGGCTTGAAGGTTTCAAAAGTATCTCGGCCGGCCGATACAACCTCAATCACTTTCTTGGTGAGATTTTCTAAATAGTCAAGAGAAATCTTGAGAAAATCTGGCACGTCCGTGGGACTTGAAACAGCTATGGGAGACGGCACAGAAACTTCTGAAGACACAGAGCCAAGTAGCTTGAGAAGGAGTGCCGATATCCAGTTGAGAGGGACTCGATTGCAGAGCCATCAGTTCCCCCATTTCAGATGACCTTGGCACGTCTACCACTTCCGTAGAGGCTAGAGAAATTGTCAATAAGGTCGTCGGTGGAAGATCCGTCGTTGAGGTTTCAAAGCGAGGTGGCTCTGACACCTGAACTGGTGGTGGCGTAAGCTGTTGTGTCGGAGGAGGGGTGACAGTACTCGCCTCATGTATCATAGGATCTGTATGAGAAAACTGTTTAAATACAGAGCAAGATTAGTCGCGAGTAGAAACAAATGACACTTACCAGTGAGAGGTAAAGGAATGTAGGCTGACGCTTTGTCGGCAGAAGACGATGGTGGAATATCCCAGTCATCGGGATCATCGCTGTCATCACCCAAGTTGTCATCATTTTCATTACCCCCACTTTGGTCACCATCATCATCCATATCATCATCGCCATCGCTATGGTCCATGGGCTCATCTTCGCCTACGGAAGAAAATGCTGGTGGATCCTCGATGATAGTAGGTTTTTACATGACCCCAGTCGTAGGGCTTAACTCTGTACTTCCTGCAGGCGGTAGTAACACAGAAGCAGAAGGAGACTTGTCCGCTACTGGGTCTTGCTGGGCAGTCACAGTAGGTTCTTGGACAGGAGGTATATCTTCTGCAACATGAGAAGCAGTGGAGGCAGTATCATGAAGCGTGTCTTCAGGGCTTAACTTTGCACCCCCTGCAAAAGATTCATCTCCACGATCTTCTTCATGCAATGAATGAGCAGAAGAATCATGGCCTCCTAAAGCAGGACCAACTGAGGGGAGACCAGGCTGAGGCGAGAGTTTCATAGCAGTCGATTCTTGTTCTTCCTCTTCGGTACGCCATGCTTTCTGAGCATCCGACATAAGTTTGGAAACAGGGGGTTCGAGCGTTAACTTCCGACGAGCTCTTTTGTCATACTTGGCTTCTTCGATCGGCCCTAGCGCCCTTTTTCCAGTGGCACTCTTACTCCGAGTCTGAACTCTTGAAGGTTCTACCTCACGAGTATCCAGCATCCTGACCTCTTCCTGAACTTGCTCTGGTGATTGTTGTCGTTCATCCTCGGGAATCGACTTCTCATGACCTCTTCCTGAACTTGCTCTGGTGATTGTTGTCGTTCATCCTCGGGAATCGACTTCTCATATGATAAATATTCGCTAGCACCACGGGCCCTCGGGAATCGACTTCTCATATGATAAATATTCGCTAGCACCACGGGCGCGGAACCTTTTGGCACTCTTTTTTGAAGCATACCATTTGCGGATGGCCCTCAAACAAGAAGTATTTATATTGTAGGCTGAAATCTGAGAAGCGGCCTAGTACCAGGTACAGAAGCTCAGAGAGGTACGCGCATTGGGCATCTTATGTGGTAGCTGAAATTTTGCTCCGGTACAACCAGCCACCGAGTAGTACCAAGCTCGTGCTCCTTCATACATATTACTTGTGTACGCAAGAGTAGGGTTTGGGTTCCCAACATAGAGCTGATCATAGCCAAATTGCCGAGAAAAGCGATAAGGCTGATAAGGTTCAATAAAGGATTTCCTCCCTTGTCGAAAAATAAGATAGCCCGGGCGAATGTTTATGAGCCACCAAAAGGCACTCCTGCTAAGCATGGTGAAAGAATTCGGTCCCAGAGTGTCTTGATGAAGTTCTCCATACGCGCCGCCCTTGAAAGCGGGAAACTTGCAAGCAATCTCGTAATTATAATCCCGTCTTAATATTTCACGGAATCTAACTTGATACCAACCGGCCCATTCAGAGGTTTCTAATTGCTGAACAAGAGGAGTTGAAGTGCCACTTGATTCAGGAGTCGTCATTATCGGAGGACAATGCAACATAAACCAAGATACCAAATAAATGTATGGCATCGGCACTTGAGGGGTTGAGGTCTGAATGATAGTCTTCCCGTCGGAATCCACTTTCTTGACGGCAATAAACTCGGAAGATAGTTCCCGCAAGCCACTTTGTAAGCAGCACACCATGGCTGAAAGAAGATTCAAGGGTCGTCCATAAGCCAATAGAACAGCAGGGTATAAGACCTCTACAGTAATAGCATCCACCGGTCTTGTGGGTACCACACAACGCTTCAACCAGAGAGTCAGAAAACCAGCGAACAAAGCCATGTCAGAGATAGGAACTTCTGCCTGATAGTGGAAGCTTTCGAATGTAGTAAACGCTGGGAAGACATCCTCCTCAGCCTCGCAAGTATATTGAGAGGTTGCATCATTAATGCGTTCCGTGATCTCCTCAAGAGTACTGGCAGCTAAGCGAGTCACATCGACTTCTTTGTCCCATAGATTGCGGAAAAGATACTCCGACCACTGTCCTTGTTTTACACCACTTGCTCTTTGATGCGTTCCGTGATCTCCTCAAGAGTACTGGCAGCTAAGCGAGTCACATCGGCTTCTTTGTCCCATAGATTGCGGAAAAGATACTCCGACCACTGTCCTTGTTTTACACCACTTGCTCTTTTCCCGGTAATTTGCGCACATATCTGGAAATGGCACATCAATTCCCAGTAAGTGTCGTAGCAAAAGACAGTCCAGAAATTTTAAACATTTCGTGAAGAGCGAAGCCCAATTCACCAACTGGGGTGAAAAAAGTGCCGGTGTGAGGGTTGTAGAATTCCAACATAGCGAAGAGTCCGCTGTAATTTGGAGAAATCCCATATCGAGTGGCCATTATTGGAACCTTTAGCTCCGAAATCCTCAAAGGTTCTTTTAGCTCCTCCAAAACGAAATTTATCATCCGAGCCCACCAGTCCGCATCACTGGAGTGAACCCAAGTAGGGGCCCTGAAATCCCGAGCAGGGAACTCTCCTTTGACAGAAATAAATTTTCTAATGAACACCTCCGCCAATTTAGCAGGCTCTCCGACAGGATGCTCTTTTTGGAATAAACCTGGCTTCAAAGCCATAAAATTATTGAAACCGGCCGGATGTGTGCCCCGATGAGTGATGTGCCCTGTGGCGACACCTCCTTGGTCCTGAACGAGTTCCCAATTCATCGACCGCGGGATAGAAGCGCACTGATAATAAGAAAGCGGCCACATCCGCTCCAAATTGGGAAGGAAAAGACGACGGTTGTTGACGACTTTCAGCCATTTGTAATTTCCCCCGGACATCCGCTTGGGATCCATTTTTACAGAGTCCCCGAATAGGAAGGATGGCTTCTTTAAAATCTCCCGCTCTGCGGTTTCAAATTTGGCATTCGTAACCAAAGACCTGAGAGTCTCAGGAAAAGCCTGAGTGATGAGTTTCGCCCGCTCTTTGTGGGTATTTTGGAATATTGGATACTCGAAAGCAAAACTAAAGATTGTATTAGTTGTTGTCGCAATATCAAATTGGTATTTCATTGTTCCATGTCAAAACATGATATGAAAAAGAAACAATAAAAAGCCAAACGGCAACACTACCTTTATTTAAAGGAAAACAAGGTGACCTAAGATAAGTGTTGTTCCTACCAAAAGAACGATACGAAAACAGGCTCATCAATTCATCAGATCAAATGAAGTTAGCTGAGACTTAATGTCAGAAAGTTTTTCTTCATGGTCGGCCCGAACCAGCATCTCGGCCCGTTTCCGAAGCTCGTCCTCACTAGACAGCATGGCAGATACCTCCTTCTTAGCCTCTTCCAGAGCACCAGCCTTGGCACGGTAATTCACCAGGGAAGCAGCACTTTTGACGTTGAGCTCAGTGACAATAGATTCTTCTCGTTTGAATTGAGCCTTCATCCTAGTCAACTCCACTTCAGCGGCAGCGATCTTCTCTCGCAAATTCTCCAGAGAAGTATTCGAAAGTGTCAGCTCAACTTGTTTTTGAGCATGTAGCTGTTGCAGTTGTTCAACCTCAACCTCTTCCTCAGCTATATGACGTTGAGCGGCTTCATACTTATTGAGTTCTTCGGCTCGAATCTTCTCAAAAGTAGATGCAATTTGCGCTTGGATATCAGCGCGACCCAAAGCCTCCAAGAATCTGAGTTGTCCCTCTAGACGTGAGATAGCTTCAGAGCAGCGCTGAACGACGTCGACGTCACCTACAAGCTTGAGGTTGTTCAAACTATTCGTGAGCATGGGTTTGAAGGTATCAAAAGTATCTCGTCCGGCTAGCACAACCTCAATTATTTTCTTGGTAAGCCCTCTCAAGTAGTCAAGGGAAATCTTGACAAAATCTGGTACGTCTGCGGGGCTCGAAACAGCAATAGGCGACGGTACAGAAACTTCTGAAGATGCTAAGCCAAGTAAAAGACCAGCAGGCGATTTCGGTGTAGTAGCTTGTGAAGGAGTGCCGATATCCAGCTGAGATGGACTCGATTGCAAAGCCATCAGTTCCCCCATTTGAGATGACCTTGGAACGTCTACCACTTCGGTAGAGGCTAGAGAAATTGTCAGTAAAGTCGTCGGTGGAAGAGCCGTTGTGGAGGTCTCCAAACGAGGTGGCTCTGACACCTGAGCTGGTGGTGGTATAAGCTGTTGCGTCGAAGGAGGGGTGACAGTACTCGCTTCATGTATCATAGGATCTGTATAAGAAATCTATTTAAATACAGAGAAGAGATTAGCTGAGCTGAAACAAACGGCACTTACCATCGAGGGGTAGGGGAATGTAGGCTGACGCTTTGTCGGAAAAGGATGATGGTGGGATATACCAGTCTTCTGGATCATCGCTGTCATCACCCAAGTTGTCATCATTTTCATCACCTCCACCTTGGTCTCCATCATCATTCATATCATCATCACCCCCACCTTGGTCACCCTCATCATTCATATCATCATCGCCGTCGCTATGATCCATGGGCTCATCCTCGCCTACGGAAGAAAATGCTGATGCATCTTCGGTGATTGTAGGCTTTGCTATGATCCCAGTGGTAGGGCTAAGCTGTGAATCGCCTACAATTGGCAATAACACAGAGGTGGAAGGAGACTTGTCTGTTGCTGGGTCTTGCTGGGCAGTCACAATAGGTTCGGGGACAGGAGGTATATCTTCTACCACGTGAGAAGTAGTGGAGGCAGTATCATGAAGCGTGCCTTCGGGGACAAACTCCGCACCCCCTGCAAAAGATTCATCTCCATGCTCTTCTTCATGCAATGAACGAGCAGAAGGATCATGGCCTCCTAAAGCAGGACTAACTGTGGGGAGAGTAGGCTGAGGCGAGAGTTCCAGAGCAGTCGATTCTTGTTCTTCTTCTTCAGAACGCCATGTTTTCTGAGCGTCCGACATAAGTTTGGAAGCAGGGGGTTCAAGCGTTAACTTCCGACGAGCTCTTTTGTCATACTTGGCTTCTTCGACCGCCCCCAGCGCCCTTTTGCCCGTAGCACTCTGACTCCGGGTCAGAACTCTTGAAGGTTGTACCTTGTGGGTATCCGGTATCCTGATCTCTTCCTGAGCTCGCTCTGGTGACTGTTGCCGTTCACCCTCCGTAATCGACTTTTCATATGACAAATATTCATTGGCACCCCGGGCACGGAACCGCTTAGCACTCTTCTTTGAAGCATACCATTTGCGGATGTCTCTTAAGCAGGAGGTATTCATGTGGTAAGCTGAAATCTGAGAAGCGGCCTGGTACCATGTACAGAAGCTCAAAGAAGTACGAGCATTGGGCGTCTTATGTGGTAGTCGGAATTTTGCTCCGGTACAACCAGCTACTGAGTAGTACCAAGCTCTTGCTCCTTCATACACATTACCTGTGTATGCAAGAGTAGGGTTTGGGTTCCCAACATAGAGCTGATCATAGCCAAATTGCCGAGAAAAACGATAAGGCTGATATGGTTCAATAAAGCATTTTCTCCCTTGTCGAAAAATAAGATAGCCCGGACGAATGTTTATGAGCCACCAAAAGGCACCCCTGCTAAGCATGGTGAAAGAATTCGGTCCCGGAGTGTCTTGATGAAGTTCTCCATACGCGCCGCCCTCGAAAGCGGGAAACTTACAAGCAATCTCGTAATTATAATCCCGTCTCAATATTTCACGGAATCTAACTTGATACCAACCGGCCCATTCAGAGGTTTCTAATTGCTGAACAAGAGGAGTTGAGGTGCCACTTGATTCAGGAGTCGTCATTATCGGAGGGCAATGCAACACAAACCAAGACACCAAATAAATGTATGGCATCGGTACTCGAGGGGTTGGGGTCTGAATGATAGTCTTCCCGTCGGAATCCACTTTCTTGACAACAATAAACTCGGAAGATAGTTCCCGCAAGCCACTTTGTAAGCAGCACACCATGGCTGAAAGAAGATTCAAGGGTCGTCCATAAGCCAATAGAACAGCAGGGTATAAGACCTCTACAGTAATAGCATCCACCGGTCTTGTGGGTACCACACAACGCTTCAACCAGAGAGTCAGAAAACCAGCGAACAAAGCCATGTCAGAGATAGGGACTTCTGCCTGATAGTGGAAGCTTTCGAATGTAGTAAACGCTGGGAAGACATCCTCCTCAGCCTCGCAAGTATATTGAGAGGTTGCATCATTAATGCGTTCCGTGATCTCCTCAAGAGTACTGGCAGCTAAGCGAGTCACATCGACTTCTTTGTCCCATAGATTGCGGAAAAGATACTCCGACCACTGTCCTTGTTTTACACCACTTGCTCTTTTCCCGGTAATTTGCGCACATATCTGGAAATGGCACATCAATTCCCAGTAAGTGTCGTAGATTTTGGGAGCACCATTTTTCAGGATCTCTAATTCCCTGCTTCCGGGAACAAACTCCTCATAAGGCAATTTTCCAAAGGACAATCCAGAAATTTCAAACATTTCGTGGAGAGCAAAGCCCAGTTCACCAACTGGGGTAAAAAAGGTGCCGGTATGAAGATTGTAGAATTCCAGCATAGCAAAGAGTCCGCTGTAATTCAGAGAAATGCCATATCGAGTGGCCATTATTGGAACTCTCAAATCCGAAATCCTCAAAGACTCTTCTAGTTCCTCCAAGACGAAATTTATCATCCGGGCCCACCAATCCGTATCACTGGAGTTAACCCAAGTAGGGGCCCTGAAATCCCGAGCAGGGAACTCTCCTTTGACAGAAATAAATGTTCTAATGAACACCTCCGCCAATTTAGCAGGCTCTCCGACAGGATGCTCTTTTTGGAATAAACCTGGCTTCAAAGCCATAAAATTATTGAAACCGGCCGGATGTGTGCCCCGATGAGTGATGTGCCCTGTGGCGACACCTCCTTGGTCCTGAACGAGTTCCCAATTCATCGACCGCGGGATAGAAGCGCACTGATAATAAGAAAGCGGCCACATCCGCTCCAAATTTGGAAGGAAAAGGCGACGATTATTGACAGTCCTCAGCCATTTGTAGTTCCCTCCCGACACCCGCTTGGGGTCCATCTTTACAGAATCCCCGAATAGGAAAGATGGCTTCTTTAAAATTTCACGCTCTGCGGTTTCAAATTTGGCATTCGTAACCAAAGACCTGAGAGTCTCAGGAAAAGCCTAAGTGATGAGTTTCGCCCGCTCTTTGTGGGTGTCCTGGAATATTGGATACTCGAAGGCAAAACTGAAGATTGTATTCTTCACCGCACCTCCCGCGTGACCAAAGTAGTAGTTGAACGAAAGAGGATCGTTGGAGTAGCACACTGCAAATAAGGAAAAAATCAATCAGAGGAAGTCTAACTCAAGAATACAAGGTTCAGACCTGCGTCCAGATCATTAAATGCAGAGCCTCAACCCGCAGCTAAATTTTTGAACGCAAGGTGTAGACCTGCGTTCGGATTCTCGAACGAAGGGTCTCAACCCACATCTAATTTTGAATGTAAGGTCTAGACCTGCGTTCGGATTCTCGAACACAGGATCTCAACCCACATCTAAAATTTTGAATGTAAGGTCTAGACCTGCGTTCGGATTCTCGAACACAGGATCTCAACCCACATCTAAAATTTTGAACGAAAGGTTCAAACCTGCGTTCGGAGTCTTGAACGCAGGGTCTCAACCTACATCCAAAATTTTAAACGCAGGGTCTAAACCTGCGTTGAAATTTTATGAACGATGGAGCTAGCCATGCGTTTTCTTGAAATTGATTACCAACTCAGAATTATCTCTTGAGCTTAAATACAGATCGTCAATCACCATGCGTTTTCTTGAAATTGATTACCAACTCAGAATTATCTCTTGAGCTTAAATACAGATCGTCAATCAAGGGATGGAGATGAGAGACCTGTCAAACCAATTTCCAATGGTTCAACCTTACCATTAGTTGAAGAAATCAGCGACGAAGGCGTAGGGATTTGATCATCCCCGGAGGTTCTAGCCGAAGGAACATCCTGAGCTTGGGCGGTCTTCGATTTAGAAGCCATTTTCTTCTTGGGACCCATGGCAATTGTGGCGAAGAAGATGAAGATGGGCGAAGTATTTAGGAACGGATCCTTTCCTCCGTTGAAGTGCTGGAGAAGATGAACAGTAGCCCTGTTCAGAAATCAAGTAAGAAGGGGAAAAGTCGAATCACTTTTTGATTTGACCTCAGTGGCCCACTTATAAACAGCTGTAGCTGTCAAATCGAAGCAGGATTTTAGGCAAAATCTCACCTGAAACGTGATTCTCGCGTTTTCAAAAAAGAGGGGTTTCAACTCCCGAACGCACCCTCACGTTCAAATAGTCGAATGCATGATTTAGACATGCGTTCTGATGACCGAACTCAGC
Organism: Asparagus officinalis; assembly: GCF_001876935.1. NCBI lineage: Eukaryota > Viridiplantae > Streptophyta > Magnoliopsida > Asparagales > Asparagaceae > Asparagus > Asparagus officinalis. The sequence goes on along the minus strand of NC_033797.1, from coordinate 23,885,503 downwards.
CTATCACATAAATAACTCCTTCAAAGGGGTTAATATTCCAAGTAATCCCCCTGAGGCCGTTCTCCTGACTAAGCTGAGTATGAAGTCCTTCTGATACAGGCTTGTGGTTCTCTCCATCTATGACGACAGATCTGTCTTAAGCTCAGAAATGCCCAGCTTCCCTGAAGACGACGAATTTAGTCAAACAAGCTAAAGCCCAAAAGTCATTACAGATGAACCAAAAAAGAATGATGAGGTCAACGAAGAGGCTCCACTCAATCTGCAATAAGGCGCATTGGGTCAACAAAATTTTTGGGATTCCAAAGTATTTCGAAAATTCGTCTCAGTCAACCGCGAACTTTCGAAAACTTTGGAGGGGGTTCTGTAGGCTGTCTAAAAATAATAATAGATATCGGATTCCCCATCAAACACCGATGATGGAAGTTACAATCTGACGACTTCTAGAAGGCTATAATTTGAAGATTTTCACATATCAAAGAGCTAAACCAAAGATTACAAAACGACGATCTTTAGCAACGCTCTGACAGAAAGAGATTACAAATCAACAATCTCTTCAAACCAAGACGTGGAAGTCCTCCCCGCGTACCATCATCAAGACACAATACCAATTCAATCACCTACGCAGCTTCAACCGCTGCAAACACGAATGCATCTTCTTATGTGAGATGATTGATCTTGATGGCTGTGACAACAACATGACTAATATTATATTAGCAACCATTAGAGGTGCTGATGAGCAGTGTAATGATATTCGACACACTGAGGGGCACATAATTAAACCATGCAAAGAAATCTCAGTGGAGATCGTGACCTGCAGTTGATAGAGCGTTATTGAGATGCCTTAATTGTCACAAAGGGCCTGAATAAGACCTTCTTTACTGGTCATTGGTGTCATCCATAAAGACAGAGAAACCTGAACGCTTCAACAATCAGCCGCTGAATGCAGCTTCATCAGCTCGAACGCAGCTCCAATCGCTGCCAAGCACAGCTCGAACGCAGCTCAAATCAGCCTCTGAACGCATCTCAAATCAGCCGCTGAACGTAGCTTAAATTGCCACTGGACGCAGCTCTATATCGCTGCCAAACGCAGCTCTAACCGACGTTGAACGCAGTTCAATACTGCTGCCAAACCCACCTTCAAACATCGAAGAACGCAGCTCAATGTCGCTGCAGAACGCACCTTCAGATGCTGCGTTCAAACCCAGAATCTATGCCAGAACGCATGTCAAAGTTCTGACATGTTCAAACACGATCCAGGAAGTTTCAAAAACCGCTCATCACCCATGATCTGGGGAGTGGTTTTAATGGGTTGTTACAACCGATTAATGAGGTAACAAAACCTATCATTTAGGAGCGGATTAAGGGGTTAGTTACACCCCTAATCTCCCTATAAATATCAACAAACTCAACAGAGTTCGAGGCTGAATTTTTGGAGATCGGATTTTGATCACTTGGAGAGGATCTTTCAATCAGATTTTCCAGAATCAGAAAAAGAGGATTGACTCCTTACACAGTCTGGGGAATCAACAAACGGAGGAGCTCTAAACCGTCGATACTTGGCCTATTAACCGAATTGTTTTCGGTTTGAATAACTCTATTACTAGAGTTTGTTGCTTGTATACTTGGCCTATTAACCGAATTGTTTTCGGTTTGAATAACTCTATTACTAGAGTTTGTTGCTTGTTCTGGATCACGAAACTCATCAAGAGTTATCAACCAGGCAAGATCGTTGTTCCAGTGAGTACAGATATTCGGATCGTCAACGAGAAGCAAACTCGACTCAAGCATTCAAGGGAGGCATCTCATCGCTACCAAGAAGAACCCAGAATTAAACAAAGGAGAGAATCCAGATCATTCTCTTCTCTTTTGTAATCGGAAATCCAATTGTAATCGAGAGTTGAGAGATTTGTAAACATTCTTTTTCTAAGCAGTTAGAGAGAATAAAATCAAATACATTTCTTTCATTTATTTTTCTTATTACAAATTTTCCACAACAGCTATCAGCTGAGGGCTTCTGAGTTTGGTATGAGCAGATATATCACTTTGGACTCTCGGCAGGTAGAGAGTATTGGTCAGATCAGAGGGATACCGCAGCGGGTGGAGAGTGATGCTACTTCATATTGGGTGGAGCTTACTCCACATACTCCAGGTCATTCTGCATTATTAGGTTTTCTAGCTGAGATGGCACAACGTGGGAGTTATGTGGATACGGATGCGGATGACGAGTTGGTAGATCCGAGTGCAGCTGGTGGATATAGCTTGGATACGACCATTGTTTCACCTCGGGTGGAGGTGTTTGGATCGCTTCAGTTTGGGTCGTTGATGATGCTATCAGCCGCAGTTTGGATTGAGGGTCTTTGGAGGCCATGGGGGTGAACTACATGAAGGCTTGATTCCTTAGAGAGGATACGTAGGCAGTCAGTTTTGATGCAGTCGATTTGGTGAGTAGACACTTTTGATTTGGGGTGAGTGTTCGCACTCCCGTTTGGGTCTCGACATGTTGTGGATGATGTCTGTTGTCATAAGTCCGTTACCATGGCGTACTGGATGCAACAAGTGAGGCATTGGTTTGGTTGGTGTCAGCTCAGTTTGGTAGAATCTTCGCCGAGGTGGAGATTTGTAGAATTGGCAGAATAGCAGATTTTAGGCTCAGGTTCAGCTTCTGGCAGTTTGGCGATCGACCGCGGGCTTTGGCGGTCGACCGCGTTTGTGCACAACCCTTACTGTGCGTCTGCACCTGTGACGGTCGACCGTGACGGTCGAGTGGTGGTCGATCGCCGTGGTCGACCACAGATGTTTCTGAACTTTGAGGCTGTTCTGGGATTGAGGACGGTCGACCGTGGCGGTCGACCGTGATGGATCGCGGTCGACCCCCACGGTCGACTGCCGTAGCGGTTTTGGGCTGGGTCTGTTTTCCAGACCCGTTTCGTTTGGGTTTTCTATAAATACCCAAACTCGATTCTAGGGTTGGAAAGCAAGGGGTTTTGAGCAGATTGAGAGGGTTTTCTTTGAGCTTCTATTCTAGGAGAAATTGGTGAGATCAAGAGTTGATTTGTTGAGAGTTTATGAGAGATTTGTAACCCTAGTTGTATCCCATTGATTTGTAATAGTGAAAACTCCCCCCTTCCTTGCCCCGTGGACGTAGGCATCTCGCCGAACCACGTTAAAACTAGTGTTATTGTGTTTATGCTATTGTTTGGTGTGTTTGTTCATCTCTCTCGGCTATTTGGTTGGATCTCGGCATAGGGGTTTCTCCGGCTGAAGAGCAATATTTAATGAACTTCTCAAATGTTGGACAATGAGGGGTCAGAAACAACAGAGAGGAACAAGCTACCCAAATTAAATGAAAGAATAAAGAAATGATGCAAGGGTTCTAGGAGGCAAAGAAAGAAGAGATACATACTGTAGGCCAAAAAAAGATAGAAAAAGATAGGGGGGGAAACTAACAGACGATACAACTGGGAGATGAAATATGCAGAAAAAAAATAGAAATGCATAAAACTCAAAGAGAAACAAAACATTGATATCAAACTCTTTTATTTAGTATAAACTGTTAAGATGCAAAGAACAAGTGATAACGGATAAAAAAAACTATATATATTCAATTTTCTGAAAAATTCGTTCATTAGATGAATTCTGAATGAATAGCTTGCTGGAATCTCGGACACTAGGTAATTGAGTGGCTTAGAAGTGAAGTCAGCTCACGCTGATATTTACAATATGCTATACTTTGCAATATTTTTGGTAGTCTTTAATGATTTCGCTCTCTTAGCCAACTATACAGTCTTTCTTTCAAAATCATTATTACAGACTCGCACCACAATCTTAATTGTGCAGTGTTGAGCAATACTACTCCTCATCCTTTAATCATCTGAAATTAGTAGAGCCAAAAAACCGCTATCACAGGTTGTGAGTTGATGTTCATGATGTAATACTGATACATTTTGTTTGGATTGTGCTTTTGGAGTTGGGGGCACAAGTCTGTTGATGTTTACGACAGTTTGGTGGTGAATGAAGGTGCTGGGGCTTCATGTTGAAGCCCCATATCCTTCGTTGTCGAAAAAGAAGGAAAAAACCTATCACTATAATTCAAACTATATACGTGGATATTAAAAAATCATACAGAACTTAGGTGCCTAATTGCGCCGAGAAGCAAAAACATGAACCTGAGGATCCATAAGAGTACTTACAGATACCAGTGCAGGATTGAAGATAACCCGTGCTCTATCATTTAGAACATCAACAGCTGCATCATGAACTCCTGGCAGTCCCTTAATCGCCTTCTCTACCGATACTGCACAGGCTGAGCACGTCATTCCAGTCACTGAAAACAATGCCACCACCTTCTCCCCCTCTTCTCCCCTCGACACATCCAAAACCTTGTCATTTCTTCCTTCTCTTTTCTGAAACTTTGACATCGACAAGAAACGAGAACATATTTTCTCCATCTTCTAGTCTTCTGTGTTCAAGTTTTTGGGAAGGATGTTACCTTTTGTATCAGTTGGCTAAAAAGCAATCAAATTTTCTGAGTTGTTGCATTACACGTGGCATTCTCTGAATAATATTTTAGTGTTAAAGGAGTAAGGCTTTGCTTTTGAAATTGCCACTGGGGAGCAGTAGTAGAGAGCTGTTATATATAATTGGAGAATTGACTTGCAGTATTATATGTAATCATTAGGAGGCCACCCCCACTTGTTAAAGATGGAATTTATAGTGTGGCCGACTCAGAGAGTCAGGCACTCACTACCTCAGGATAAGAAAACATAAAGCTTGAAGCTTCTTTGGTCGAGAGAAACAAAAGTGATGAATATGAGATAAAGAAATGCTGTGACTCTTAGTGAGCACCAAGGGACTACATTGAACGTAAAATTTGTGGCCATAATTTTATGCGAATCAGATTATTCCTAAAGTTTATGATGTGATTGTAGATACAAATTTATGTTTGTTTTGTTAATGAGACAGTAATGAAACAGGCTACATTACAATTATACATTTGTTCTCAACTCCAAAAGACTATATACATCATCTTAATTCAGACCATCAGGCTTAAATATTGTAACCAAATGCAAATAGGCACAGTCGAAAACGTCCATTAGTAATTAATGGTTGTGCATTGTCATTATATCAAACTAGATGTTGTTTTTAGCATACACGTATACTTCTGATCTAAAGATGATACATAGTACAAATTGTTAAACCATGCGATAACTAACGATGTGTTTCTGTAGTCCAACATACTAATTAACTACTTCACTACACTGTCTAAAAGAAATTTGAACCTGGTTTGTTTACTCCACCTCATTACATAATCAACATACTGTCTGAACATATCAATTCACAATTGTTGGATATTGAAAAATACACTGCTTTATTATATAGTTGTAAAGAAATAGCACTAAGGAACTTATCTGATCGATGGTTTCTCTTATCTTTCTCTTCCACAATAACCATTAGAGTACTTGACTAGCAAAGTTCATTGTTTCTTCGCCATTTTTACAGACCGTGCCAGGTATTTTCATTGGAACTAGTAATCATTGCTGAAATTATGTATATTCTTGTTTAATTCAAAGAATAAGAAGAAAATAATGATAAAATTATGTTGGCATCTTCATGCTTGATACTCGCAAGTAGTGCAAAGTTGGCCACAAGTTTGGGTATCTGAGAATTTCAAGCAAGTACACACGGAGCTGATTAAAATTACTCTTTTGATCACGTTACAAGCATGTTCAGAAGGTTGCAGTACTTATCATCCTGAAAATTTTTCAAAAACTATCATAGTTTCTGAGAAAAGCTAAAAGCATCATATTGATACTTCTCCTCAGATACATAACAATAAGCCTGCTGGTACATTTTTATACTATATACAGCCTGTAGCCTACTGGTACATTTTTATTCTATACAGTCTGTCATATATACTTGCTTGAACTTATATATACATGACGTATAATTTTTTACTACTACTGTGAATAACAATTGATCAACATTATATCGCTATCGAACCTTTACTTGCGACACTTTTGAAAGAGGAAATGAAGGAAGAACAAGTGAAACCAAACACTATATCTCTTGTAAGCCTTTTTAATTTAGTGGACAATGATTTTGAAGGAAAGGAAGAAGAAGAGAAATCAAATGAAAAAAACTAGGGAAGGCAGCTTTCAATCACAAAAGCACTCAAAATCAGCCCTATCATATTGTGATCAGACTCCTTCAAGCCTGTTTTCTTAATTAGTAGATAGAACTATATACATATATAGTGTCCTAAAGTAACGTAAAACAACACGCTATGATGACTGACTAAATAATAGAAGTATTAGAAGACTACCCAAACAATATAACTTCTAATATCTACTCAAAATTCAAACTTTTGAATAGAAAATGATAATGTACATCTAGCTACAAAAATGTACATAGATTTTGAGACGTATGGCTTAAGCTGTATCATGCATCCATCATAATCATCTCTACATCACTTCTTTTTAAAATTAGATTTGACGCATTCAGTGGCACCATCATTAAGAACCTCTTTTAATGTGTGCATTCCACGCTCATGGTTTCTACTAATAATAAGTGCATTCTTGAGATGGTATACTCTGTCTTCTTCTCCATCTATGACAAAATCATCTCCCAGGTTGCTACACGCACACTTCTTTCTAAATACGCTATCGAGTAAAGATGATTTGACATCTAACAAGTAGATTTTCCATTTAGCGAGTGCGAGCAACCTAATTCGGCACTTAATGCACTAGCCTGAATTAAAGTGGGGAATGAATTGGTTTTGCACTATGTACTACAAAATCTCACTTTCTAAATATGGCTTATATAATCTATCAATACGAATGTAGCATCAAAAAAGAAGAGGTATAATTATACGCATATCATAGTAATTCGTAATGCTAATGCTTCATATATACATATATGAGACAAATCTTGTGAGAGTAAGCAACACATACGTCAGACATATATATCGAACCAACCTAATAATATTGTAGCTACTTTGTTATAAAAACAAATGAGAACAATATAACCACATCAATATGATAGACGGTGTATCCATGTGCTTCTGTACCACCATTGCTTTTTGATCAATAGAGCTTGTTTCCTTCAGATTCCAGGATTCAAAACAAAACAACGAATATCTATAAAAGCAGAAAATATATTCATCTTTTGTTGAAGAATTTTGATGGTTGAGACATTGTCATATATATTATGAACTTTATGCACTATGTTTCTGATTACAGTAGTGTTTCTGGTGAGCATTATTTTGAGGGCGGCATGCAACAGCCTTAGTGGTCCAGTTTGCCCTTTTGTTTATTGAGATGACCTAAAAAGTTGCTGACTAAAGTATTCATGATATCTGTTTGCTTGATTTTATATTGTTTTGAAGTGTAGAGTGCATGAGTATGTGTGTGTAGTACTTGTGGGAACTTGTAGTACAAACTAGGGTTTTGCAAGTACCTGAGAGGAGAATGCAGTAGTACAACTAAGGCATGTTATTGTTTTGGGTGTATACAGGTGAGAACTAATCAAACTGTTATTTACTCTATATGATCTCATCTTATTTGTTTTAGTTAGAATTCTGGTTCAATCTGTAATTTGCTTCCTATGAATATGGACATCGAAAGTAGCACCAGTTTTACTAAATAAACGAAAAACCCATTGCCATTTATAGCCTCTAGTACTGAAAGCCAGTATATACATTATCTCTACCGGCAAGCTACTTAAGAATTTTCTACTCCATGTGTGCGTATGATCATTGTATTACTTATGATTAATTGAATTCATATGTTGAAATAAATGTAATCTAATTTCCCTTTTCTCAAGCAAGTAGCAAGTTGTCGCTCAATTTATGCATAGTAAATGTGAACAGTTAATGACTGTCGCGAAATTTTCATCTCTAGCTAGATAGAGGTTACTTAAGGTTGAGTTTGGGTTTTCTAAAACTTAATCACGTCAATTATCAGAGAGAAAAAGTCAGTTGAACATGCCACATATACGCAGATTACATTGGTTGAAAATCCTTCTCATCAAAGTATTCCCTCCCCCCCCCCACGTCCCCAATAAAAAAAAAAGGCGGGCGTTTGGTTCAAGTATATGCTGGATGAGTAGACATTTTTTTTTAAGGAGAAGAATCAATAGAGAACTTGATACAGAATGTCATTTAAGTTTCATGTTATCATTTGTTGAAGTTCTCTTAATAATGTGAGAGAGTTTGCATTATAGGTGACCAGATTAAATCTAAAACATGAGTTGTCATACCAAACATGCAACTAGAACGTTACTAGCTCAAGAATTCCAAACATGTGTAAAATTTCATGCACCATATATAATTAAAACATATACATGAGCAACTAAAGTTACAAAATATTCTTAGAACACAAGCATAATTTATATCAATATTACCTCCTTATAAAACACATGCATAAAATATTCTTAGAGTCTAATTACACACACATTTTCTGACATGATATATCACACGTTGTATAATGAGTTCTCGAATTCAATCTCTCAAATTTTTTTGAAAATTCTTGATTTTCTTTAGTGTAATGGATTCAAATCCGTAGGAGTCCCTCCATTTATATTTTTAATAAAAAACTATTCACACAACTTCTTAAATAAGTTCTATCCTAACCCCCTTTGATAAAATTATTACTAAGAGAAGTTTCATATATACTGACTAGCTTTAGTCTAGGGGTGTCCAAACAGGCCTGGTTGGCCTGGGTCGGGTCCGGGCCCGGGCCCAAGTAGGCCAGGCTCTAGGCCGCCCTGGTTTATTTTAATTTTTTTTATTTCTTTAAAATTTTAATAATACATAACCAAAAATTAAACAAAATTTTAATAAAAAACAATCATATTATTAATCTCTTTTAATTACATAAATTACAAATACAAAAAATTATAAAAATTAAAATAATAAAAATAATTTTTTATTAATAATCAGTAAAACATCTACAATTATAAATTTATTTTGGAATTTATCGCATCACAATAGATGAATACATCTCAACTAGCTTGACACCTACTCATCTATATCACTATCATTTGCAACTGTTTCTAAAATAATTTATCATAAATTTTTAGCGAAGAAATAAAAATTACAATTTGATGAATAATGTTTACTCTTTATATCTATCTGTTAGTCCCAACTCTTGAAATTTATCTTTAATACCAGCCATCTGATCGATGTCTTGCGTTCTCTTCTCGTACCTCCACCAATCTTATAGGCACATTACCACATGTATAGTATATGGATCTAACAATATCTTGTGGTTGTCGATCAAACGTCCTGTTGTGCTGAAGGCGGATTCTGAAGCTACCGTGGAAACATGCACTGTTAGTAAGTCACGAACCATGATGAAAAGTATAGGATATGAAACTGTTCCATATACTTTCCACCACTACTAAATATCTAAACTATTATTTTGACATTTAACTAAAGATGCAGTTAAATATTGATCAATTTCAGAAACCTTCGCTGATGATCCAAGTCCAGATCCACCAGTTAGCTCAGCTATCATTGATTCCTTATCAAAACTCGCACTTTTGCCCCGACTTGAGCTCGTAGAAGCATAAGCTGTAGCCTGATGTGTAATTAAACCATATTTAGCTGCATACTCATCATATAATCTTTAAAAATAATTTCTAATAGTATTATGATGAGTAAGAGCAGTAATGGTTTGACCATCATTAGTGTTTATAATCATATTATCACACAAGGAATTTAACAAACTTCGAAGGCTAATATCCTTCAAACACTGATCAATAAGAACCCCCAAACAAAAAATAATAAGAATAGGCCTAAAATACTTATTAAATTTACTTTCTATTTAAAAAATTATATTTCTAAAATAATTATCCAAATGATATTTATTTAAAAAATTTTATATTTAAAACTTATAAAGCAACTAAAGTTATGGTTTGATAATAACAACCAGATAATAACATAGTAGTATAATAAAAAACTTGTAACATCTCTTTTAAATTACTTATAATTGTCCATTCATCCTCAGTTATTCCATACATACTACCAGAGCTAGAACTAGAAGTATAGAAAGCAATAAAATCATTTATAATTTTTTATATTCTATTGCTACATTTAACATTGCATAGGTAGAATTCCACCTATGATCAATATCTTTTGGAATTAGTCTGAGTTTTAAATTTTTTCTTTTATAGAATTATTTCTATCTTTTAATTCTTTATTCAGAAGCATTATGAGCATAAAGCTACCGACCTAACATTTTCTGTCATGGATTTAATTTCACCAAATGCACTTTAAACAATTAAATTTAAAATATGGCATACACATCTAATATGAAAATGATCACCATGACATGGCAACAACAGAGATGTTTTAATATAATCAACAGCTATATTATTATTACTTGCATTAGCTAGTGAAAAATAAAATATTCTTTTTGAAATTTTTAATTTTATAAGTTCTTCAATTATTAAATTTACAATATTAATACCAGTATGTGACTCTTTAAATACAATAAAAGAAATAACTCTTTTAAATATTTGATAATTATCATCAATCCAGTGTGTTCTGATACATAAATAACCAGTTCGTACTCTAAATGTCCAAATATCAGAAGTTAAAGAAAATTTACAGTTTAAACTTTGAAAATAAGAAATTATTTTTTATTATTCCTTTTGATAATATTTTAAAATATCACGCTGATAAGTTTGACGAATTTTTTTTAAATGCGGGATAAAGACTATCTGTAAACAAATCTTCAAATTCATCATCTTCTACTAATTTAAAAGAAAATTTTTTAAATATAATAAACCTGATAACACATTTCCCGACTCGAACTGTGTCATAATTCTAACTACCGATACTACCAGAATATGAGAATTGTGAGAGTAAAGATTGTCGGATATCACCTTGAGGTGTCTGGCCTTTGTTGTGTTTATCTAAATGTCGTTTGAGGTGGTTGATGTCGCTCTTATGATGAAGTTGGAATATATGGCCGCACAACGCATACTTAGCCTTTTGGGTGAGAAGCCTACCGTGTTCATTTCTGGTGACTTCTATTTTCTCGAAAAAAATTTACACATCAAATCTCGGCCTTTAGGAGCTCTTGGTGCAGAATCGTCGCCACTAGAGTCGTGATCAACATCGGTAGGAGTAGGAGTAGTAGCTGTAGCTCCTGTAGTATGAGGACTCATTTCAAGATTAGCAGTTAGGTTTTACCCTTAATAATCAGAGGAGGAAGTCATTTGATTGAAGAATTAGAAAGGAAAAGTGTATATTAGAGAGTATTAGAGAGAAGTAGATGAGTTTTGGATGAGAAAAATAAATAAATAACCCCCTCTATTTATAGATCCAGACCCCCTAGATAAATGTCTAAAATACCCTCAAATTTTGGCCATTTTTTGATCGTTTTTAGGGTATTTTGGTAAAAAACCAAAAATAGCAGTTTTTGACCGTTATGGTCGGCCCGGCTAGGCCCAACACCCCAACAAATGTGACCGTTTTAGCCGGGCTAGACACGG
>NC_033797.1:23852172-23873994 GCF_001876935.1 Asparagus officinalis | reverse complement strand
GAAAGGGGCCCAGGCTGGCCGGGTTAGGACCGGGCCCGGGTCTCAGGCCCAATTGGACACCCCTTCTTCAGTCCATAGACAAATTTCAATCTTCTATATGTATATAGGATTTTTCAATGTCTAAATGCAGTGCATTTCTGATGGCTCCATATGCTCTTAATTCGAATTAATACATTTTTCTTAGGTCCCATATTAAATTTTTTCCATATGTATCGCAATTTTAATTATTATTATTATTATTAACTACTGAGAGTTATTTAACTTTTACTGCATATTTAACTTCTGTTCGATCTTCAAGAGGTCCAGCCCATAGCGGCTTCATTTTGGGCTGCTGCCCATCTCATTGTGGCCTTCGAGCTTCAACCGTATAACTACGGAAATTTTTGGGGTAACTTTCGCAAACAACCCTGAACTTTGGGGGTTTTCTACAAAACCCCAGAAAATTGTCCCCACAAAATCCCCAAACCTTCGTCGTCTCAGAGCTCACTGGTTACTTGCCAGTTACAGTTGGGGGGATCCACTGATTATGTGAGACACGCCAAAGTTCAGGAGGTTTGTGGAGCAAAAAGAGTTCATATGTTACTTATTACAGCACCCCCAAAAGTCCAGAGGCGTTTTCTCAAATTAAAACAGTTCAGGTGGGTTTTCTTCAACGCCCCAGAATCCGGGGGTTTTCTGAAATTAACTCTTTTGTTTTCTCCGCTCCCCTATCTCCTCTTTGCGTCTCGAGCCATTGAGACGGGTTTCGAATCCTACGTCGTAAGCAGTCAGTGGGCTTCAGCTGAATCAGGTACACATTTTCTCTCCTCGTTACCGAGATTGTCTCTGTTCTTGAAATCAAGATTCTAGCTTTAGTTTACTCTATCCATTCATTTTTCGAGAAAACCCATATTCTAGTTTTAAATTCGCACAAAAAGATGTAACTTGGTCTTCATAGAGTTGATATTCTTTTACGTTCAGTGTTAGTCTTTTGACCCTGATGGATTCCTTAATTTGCTGGTAAGGTAAAAATATGTGAATCTTGAGAATGGGTTTATAAGTAGGATTAATAGCTAACAACTCCTTGAATCCATGAAAGCCTCCATTTTCTACCTGTAAGAAACCTTTTCGAGGGTCAATCAACGCACTGTTGAAGAGCCACGATTTCTGTGGATAGGAAGGGAGATCTCTTATCCATCAAAAAGGGGGGAAAATCTCGTAGAAGGAGAAGTAGAAGAATCACAATTTCAGATTACATTGCTGATCTCGTCCGCCACGTTTGCTTTGGACGATGTCTATTGTTTTAAATATCCCCAACATGGCCTGATATATGGCGGATATATCCTTTTGCAAGGTTTGCTGCAAAACGATATGGTCTAAATATCCTTTGTCGCTTTCTAGCAATTTTGGGCAATATTGTCAACCGCAATTGCTGACAGCCTATGGAAAAATAAAAAAGTGGCGGACCCCTAAATTAATTGCACCGAAAGAATTTTTTTAAATTTTATGAATAGTATTTTCTCGGCTGCTATAAATAAGTCCAAAACTCTTTAGGAGAAAATCATCCTAACAACAATTCCAATCTTCACATATAGAAGAGTGAGAGAAAAATAAAGAGAGTTTCTCCTTGTAAAGAGAGATTGTAAACTCCTAAAATTTCTCATGGTAAATTCTTTTATCATTGCCCGTGCTTTTTACCCTAAATTTATTTAGAGAGTTTTTCACGTAAATCTCTGTGTTCATTTTATTATTTTCGCTCTACTTTTCGCTAGGATCCTACTCTATTGGGTCCGAGTTTATCCCAACAGTGGTATCAGAGCCTTGCTTAGGGTGTGTGTATCTACTTATCATATGCTCTGTGACTACCACCAAAGGTGGATCCTTCACATCAGAAAATAAGTTAGATTATCATTTACCCTTTAAAAGCGATTGTATTATTCACGAGTACGGTAATGTTCATAAGTACAGACTATTCATAAGCACAGTACTATTTACGGATACGATTACTGTTCATAAATACGGTTACTATTTATGTGAAATAGTAAGAAGTTATTGTTCGTGATAGAAGTAATGACGGCAAAGTTCGAGATCGAGAAATTCAACGGGAGTAATTTCTCACTGTAAAAGTTGAAGATAAAGTCTATCTTAAGAAAAGATAATTGCCTAACGGTCATCGATGCACGGCCAGATGACATCATAGATGATAAGAAATGAAACGAGATGGACGAGAATGCTATTGCTAATATCCATCTGGTATTAGCAGATGAGGTGCTGTCAAACATAGAGTAAAAGAAGACAGCAAAGGAGATCTGAGATAATCTGACAAATCTATATGAGGCAAAACACCTGCACAACAAAATCTTCTTAAAAAAAGACTTTACATTGTGAGGATGGCGAAATCTACATCAATGACCGACCACATCAACACTCTAAACGTACTGTTCTCCCAACTTAAAATGTTGGGGCATGCAATCGGTGTGAATAAACGTGCAGAGCTTCTACTTCAGAGTCTACTTGACTCGTATGATCAGCTCATCATCAATCTCACAAGCAACGTCCTTACAAACAATCTAGTCTTCGATAATGTTGCAGCCGCTATTCTGAAGGAAGAAAGTCTGCGCAAAATTAAGGAAGAAAGTCGGCCCAAAAATAAGGAAGACAGACAGGCAAGTTCACAACAAGCGGAGGCCTTATCGGTGACAAGAAGAAGATCATTGGAACGTGGCTCCAGTAGGAGTCATGTAACATGAATATGACAAGATAGAAAGAATGGTGCGAATAAATTATTGATACTTAATCAAATCTTCAAGTGGGAGATTGACAACCGTAATTGCTGACCGTCGCAGTTGCGAAAAAACAAAAAGGTGGCGGGCCCCCAAATTAATTGCATTGAAAGAAGTCGTGCCGAAAGAAAAAAATTTATTAAAAATTTATGAATAGTGTTTTCTCAGCTATTATAAATAGGTCCAAAACTCTTCAAGAGAAAACCATCCTAACAACAATTCCAATCTCCACATATAGAAGAGTGAGAGAAAAATAAAGAGAGTTTCTCATTGTAAAGAGAGAGATTGTAAACTTCTAAAATTTCTCATAGTGAATTCTTTTATCATTGCCCGTGGTTTTTACCCCAAATTTATTTAGGGGGTTTTTCACGTAAATATATGTGTTCATTTCATTATTTCCGTTCTACTTTTCGCTGGGACCCTACTTTTTTAGGCCCGGGTTTGTCCCAACAAATATATCCCCCACGTGGCCTATATATCAGCCAATTTGTTGTCGATATGTCCTTCTATATGGCTTATCGCGAAACAAGATACGGTTCTTAGGAATTTTTGGGCGGCGTATCATGATTTGCCTGAGCATTTCGGCTCAGTTAAATCTTGCAATGTCGACATGGACTTTTATTTGTTGTAAAAGGTTGATTAGTGATCCTAAACATATGTTGTTTGTATTTTTGTGTGCTTAGATATCATTAAGTATATTTAGATTACAATTCTATGGCCTTATATTATATACGCACATCAACTAATAGAGCACTCCGATATTTACCACATACCTCTGATATTTCCCCGGTATCCGCAATATGATATGAATTTTGGTCGTCTGATATCTGATATTTAAAACTGATATTTAAAACCATGATAACGTCACTGCTCCTTTTCCCCATTCACTGTTATGAGGAAAGGCAACAAGGTGATAGGGAGCCAGTTTCAGAAGGCAGACATTAGTGCCTTGTTTATTTTACCTATCTCCAATGCAGTTGCTAATATGATCTGTGCTGCCTCTAAGATCAACTGCCCCTATGGGACTACTTTTCCGACACTGCAGTTTTGCTCTCTGTGGTTGGTATTATACCTTCAGTTCAAAGCAGAACTAGTGCATGCACATTGTCTTGAGATCAGGTCAGGAATGATTAGAGATCATTGTCTCCATAGGTAATTTGGTTTTTAATTATGAGCAGGACATGATGTTGCATAAGTGGAAAAGGCTAAGTGGCGTGCATGAATGATACCTGACGTCGATATTTCTTTATGGAATAGAGTTTCTCATCTATTTTCATTACATTTTGTCAGGGGGACTGAGGTACCGTGTAAATCGTTAAAACTTGCATTTCATAAATGAGTAGAGAAGACTAAAATCAACTATCTCTTGCTCTTAGTTTGTCATCATTGATCTGCTTATGATCTTCTTAGCCTTGTTTTCTCGTTTACAGTTTTTACTGACTTCATCAGTCTCTTTTTTCCAAAGTATTACAGACCATGATTTAGGATTGAGCTATTACATCTAGTGCATCTCACATGTTTCCTCCTTTTGTCAGCTATTGTCACTTTCTTGACATCATACCTTCACACGCTTGCTTACCTAACTCATAACCATAGCAGTTTAATGAAGTTCTTACGATAATGACAAACTATGCTTTATAGTCTGTTTAGCAACTCTCTATCAGTTACATTTTCATATCTATTGAAGAAATATTTATCGGATGTCTCCTAGGCTGGGGACCTCCTCTACTTTCATTTGACACGCTAGAAAATGTTTTCCCAAGCCTTCAACAGATCTTCCTTGATCTTTCATCAATAACCTTGTAAGTTCTTTTTCCCCCCTTGCAGTTAACTGCCACAACTGTTTTCCTTAAATATTAGGATAGTAATTCACCATTCTAATGATGATGGTTGTGTGTGGATGTGCAAGACACATTTCCTGCCAGAAATTTATACAATATTGAATAAACATGCACAATCTGTCCTTAGATTCGTACTCCTCTCAATTTCCTTTTCCCTACGAAATAGGGTTGCTGTGGTGAAATAGCTCCGTTACAAATCTGATGTAAATTTAATGATCATATGTTAACCTGATGAGAACCCTCAACCCTCTAAAATTTGCCAAAATTTCAGGCAAGTAAACTTCAGATAGAACTACCGACTACGACTTTCCATAGTTTCTATAAGCAAGTTGGCAGGTAGACTGACCTACCTTATTTTCTATGCAGTACAAGCTTTTGTGACCAAGAAGCAACCCACGAAAAATCTGCTTGATCAGGAAGGTTAAAGAAAGAGAAAAATGATAGATTACTCTGTTTGTATTTAAAATTTCTCACTAAACTTATATTACCAAATGTTTGTGTTTTCATCTTCAATGATCAAATGATTGGGCGTCGTTTTAATGAGTGTGATTTTATACCCTTCACGCATGTCAATACTCTATTGACATGACAAATTATCATTTCTGTTGCTACTTTTACTTTCATGAAATCAAGAGAAACTATGATATACTACACATGCTGCAAATACTCTTGAGAACTGTGTATGTTGGAGATGCAAAGTTGGACTTGTTATACTAGCATGTACACAAGAGTGATCCAATATCTCTTTACCTTCCCCAGTTTTTTTGCAAAATTTTCTATTTATATTCCCTATATACAACTAGTTGTCAGGTTACTAAACTTTAAGATACTAAAATATAGCCATCGTCTGTTCTACTAGAATCATATGATATCATGTTTCACTGATTATAGGTCTAATGGAAAGCAAGGACCAGTTACAGACTCCGAGTTATGCTGCTGATATTCAATCCATTGAGGAAGCACTACTTCGCATTGCTCCATACATTCACAAGACTCCAGTTCTCTCTTCAACAAGTCTAGACAGTATAGCTGGTAGACAGTTGTTTTTCAAGTGTGAATGTTTTCAAAAGGGGTGAGACGTTCTTTAACGTTTAATTTACATCTGGAAATACTTCTTGGACCTTAACTTTTAGCTGGTGTTTTAAATAAACTAGTAATGTTATTGACAGTCTTCAATTTATGGGCATGATTATTCCAGAGGAGCCTTTAAAATTAGAGGTGCTTCAAATGCTATATTCTCTCTTGACGACAATGAAGTTGATAAAGGAGTTTTAACTCATAGCAGGTTTCAGCTGTGTTATTTTAAAGTTCTGAATAAAGCATGGGTTATATCCCTCTTCTCCTGTTTTAATTGTGCTTTTTCAGTTTCAACAAAGCTCCTGACTTGCTCTTCCATTTAGTGGTAACCATGCTGCAGCAGTTTCTTTGGCTGCAAAACTACGTGGCATCCCAGCTTATATAGTTATACCAAAAAATGCCCCGAAATGTAAAGTTGAGAATGTCAAGCGCTATGGCGGACAGGTTATTTGGAGTGAAGCGACGCTTGAATCAAGAGAAAGCATTGGCCTAGCAAGGTTCAGCAGGCAAACCAGGCTGCAACTCTGATTCATGCCATTCAATGACAAGCGCATAATAAGGTGTGGCTCTCAATTATCTGAAATGTTGGCAATTTTATACATGAAAGTGGATCATCCAAGTACTATTCCATTTAACCAATTCAGAGAACAGCATCTTTCATTTTGTTTGTTCTATAGGCATCCTTTATGTTAGAGTTTTGCATATAAAATAGCTGATTGCCTAGAACTTATCACTAATCTCAGCTTCAAATGAAATGCCCTGTGGCTTTGAGAAAGTAGGCACTGTACATTTGCATAATCTATGAATTTAGTTGACTAATGTTTCAAACTGTTCCAACCAGTCCTCTAGCGATTAATTAAATGTATTGATCAGTTGATTTAATTTTCATAAGATGTTGCATTCCTGAGAACTAAGTTTATTAGGGATAAACAATATACTCATTGTTTTGCTCTTTCTGTTTATTTCCCTTTACTTTTGCTCTTTTCTTTGTAGAAAAGCTCATCCACAAATGTTACTATTCTGCCTTTTTGAAAAGGGAAAAAAAATTATTAACTGCAAAAAGACTCCCAATACTTCATCTTTACCTATTCTTTGCCTAAATGCATTACAAAAGTACCAGTTCTCTATTATTTGTAATTTCTCTCCATTGTTTTTTTTGCTCCTCCTTTTTCCTTTCCCATCATTTCTATGGTCTGAAAAACTTTTATCCTGGTCCTACTGTGAACTTGGGATGCATGGCTATGGACGAAACCTCCACACCAATGAACCCCAGCTCTGTGATCTATGTACCACAACTGTGATCCGAAATCCATAATCATGAACTCGGATCCTTTCAGTTTAAGTTAATGATTGTTGATCTAACTTTGGGTTTGGAAAATAACATGATTCAGATGTAAGATTTAAGTTTTGGGACGGGAATTATTCCACGTGTGTTGTAAGTAGAGGATTAAAATTATTTAGACATTACAGTGGACGATTAAATGATGTTTGGGTTCTATGAGGGGACATAAAAGGTAAAAGGAAAAAAATGAAGACCCAGATGAAATATTAAGTAATATATAAATAAATAATATAATTATTTCCTTGATAAAAATATTAAAACTTGGGGATAATTTTGTTAATGGAATATGATGTTTATTAGTTCCAATGGAGGGATGGTTGTCTGAGAAAAGCTCATGGTAGTTAAATGATGTTTCCTGAAAATCCATGAAAATTCATGGTAGTTTTCTTGAACTACCCTTTTCTATATGCTTGTTTTGTGTGGACACCTCCTTGCTAAACTGGCCTTTGCTTTTTCCAAACACTTGCAACTTGGATGTTTCTATTCAGTTTTGACGTGGTGTTCTCCATTTAAAGTTTTGCTCTCTAACCTCGGAGAGGCCCATTAGTGGTGATGAAATCAATCTCATAAAATTTTTCCATAGAAAAAACATCAACACCCCTTTCCTACACATCTTCGTACTTTTTCTAATTAATTGTTTCTGTTATCTAGGTAGGCCTCATTCTGCCTAAGTCGTATTTGCTATTTCTTTCAGTTTTTTGGCTTTGTTCATCAAATGGAACATGATCTTCCCTTGATGAAAGCATCGATTTTCTTGAAAGCTTGTAGTACTTTGAGATGGCTAGTTCTTCACAATCCAATTTTAAGCAACTGGCTTATGTCTTTGGCAGTGGACAGGGTACCGTGTCATTGGAACTTCTAGAGCAAGTCCCTGATCTTGATGCCATAGTTGTTCCAATCAGCGGTATATACCAGTGAGAAGTCTTTGGAACTTCATTTCTAATTTATTTATAGTTGCTTTCTTCAGTAATTATCTTGTTGCTTGCGGTCCCAAATACAGGCGGTGGTCTAATTTCTGGGGTAACTTTGGCTGCTAAAGCTATCCAGGTTTTTGGCTGGCTGGAAGCCGCAGCGGTGGCTGATGATGCTGCTCAGTCCAAGATAGCAGGAAGACTCATAAGACGACAAGAGACTAACACCATCGCTGATGGACTTCGAGCTTTCCTTGGAGATCTGACATGGTAACTACCAAAATATGAATATAAAAATTTTCTTTCTGTCTTAAGTGAAGTACTAGTTTCTGTTTGTTAGTCTTAAACCCATAGCGTTCTTCAATTTCTATAATAACTTTTGACAATCTTAATTCCATGTTGTCATTTTCATCCCTTGAGAACTAACACGGTATAGATATGGTTTACACAATGAAGCTCTGAGGAGGACACAATTGCAAAAACAGAAGACTAGGTCTCATATTAAAAAAGTTTAAAAGATCATTGTTAGGCTGGGTGTTTCCCTTTCTACAAGTTTTAAAAGCCGATTCTTAGTATAACGCCCACATAGTTGTGGAAAGATATGATGGCATCAATTAAATAGTCCAACCATTCTATGGCCTCGTATAAATACGGTCTTTTTGAACAATTAACTCATCAGTTTGTATTTGTCAGAGTTTTCAAAGAAGTCAATGGGGCAAATGAGTCTCACATTCTGATTGGCATGATCAGTCTGTTTGTTTCGTTGGAATGAGGCTAGCGTTTCTTAGTGTTCCATTATAGAGGAAGAGCTTGGAAGGTTAGTGTGATGGTTGATAGGAACTTAGACCAAGTTTCTGCCCTCTAAGAGCATCTCCAACAGCTTCCCCAAAAATTTCTCCAAAATGGGGAATCAAATGTCATATTCCCCAAATTATTTTTGCTCCAACTCCAACAGCTTCCCCATTTTGAAGAATCATGCATTTATTACAATAATAAAAATATTCTACATCTTTGACTAATAAATAATAAATTATTTTTTATTTGAAACTTTGAAATAACGGCTAGTTTCCAACGGCTAGTTTCTATAACGGCTAATTTACAACGGCTAGTTGACTTCTATTTTTGTCTATATATATAAGAACAAATCTGGACACTTTTGTTATCTCATTCTCACATTCTTTGCTTCCTCATCTTTGCTTAACTTTGAAAATATATTTTATGGCTCGTCGTTCGTTGGCTAGTCATTATCTAGTTGATACGTTCATGGATGACGACGACAATATTGACGACGAATATTGTAGGCGTCAAAAAATGCTGAAAGATATCCAAATACAGCTCAAGAGGAAATCATCCAAAAAAGGCAGAAGAACATAAGTATAGACTGTCTCACAGGCGAGACAGTCTTTACTGTCTCGCCTGGCGAGACAGTCTTTACTGTCTCGCCTGGCGAGACAGTTTTCACTGTCTCGCCCCCCGCGAGACAGTATTTACTGTCTCGCCGTGCGAAACAGAATTTACTGTCTCGCACACGAGACAGTTATCAGATGGTCAAAACTACCTTTGTAACTGCCCTACACGTGGCCACTAACTGTTCAAGAACGTGGGAAACGTCGTGGGCGAGAATCACGTGGATAACTGCCAAAATAACGGAGTTTGAAACGTGGGAAAGCAGTTACATCGAAAACTGCCAGAAATGTAGACAGTATTTTACTGTCTCGCTGGGCGAGACAGCAAATTTACTGTCTCGCTGGGCGAGACAGCAAACACTGTCTCGTCAATTTCTCACTTCGATAAACGAAGTCAGAATCATAAACCCCTCACGGTTCAATCAGAATCTGTGATTTGGTGGTCCACGAGTCAAAGCGCTCCCGGCACAGGCAAAGATCCCACGAAAGCAGTGATCCAAACAACGATCCTGCGTTTATTTTCTCAAGAGTTGTAATTTTCTTTTTGTTGTGTAAAAGAGTCTTATAAAAAGGCTGTTTTCTTTGAATTTATTGTAATCGACCGAAGATATAATGAATTCGACAACAAAACCAACTTTTGGCGAAAACAAACTGGCGACCACAGTGGGAGCCAACGGTCTCGCTGCCGAGACCGTCGTGTCGCAGCCGATCAAGATTCCAGTTGAATCCATGGTCGAATACGAATTCGACCAGACCAAGTTTGAGGAATATCTCTCATCATCCTCTTCTCGCAAGTACAAGAGGATCTCACAATTGAGGAAGAGTTACATGCCAAAGAAGGCACAAAATGAAGACTCTCGCTTGATTGTTGCTGAGAATTTCATTCGCAACACCTCTGCTCAAAATAGCTCTTATCTAATTGAAGAATCATCGAATCAAAGCCCGACGACATTGACGAAAAGAGCTCGTCAGAGACAGCGTCAGGTCAAATAGCTAAGCATTTGAAGCAAAGCCCGACGGAGTTCGTTATTATGGGCGGAACTTAGAGTCGAGAAAGCAACCAGAGGTGGTTCGTGTCACGCAAACGACGAAACTACTACACGTTTAAGCACCAATGTCAGCGAACGGAGGAATGGACACGATGGCTTAGCAACATCGTCAAAAGAGGCTGCGTTCGACCTCCAAGAACGTATACCAAAAACGTCGTGCAAACGTTGTTGCATCGCCCGTGCTCCTTACAACAAAGACGAGAAAGGAGGAAGGAAAAGCGGTGAACCGAGATAGAATGCACCTAAAACGTCCGGCCAAGTTTGGATTGCTGAAGTCCTGGACTTATGGCAAAATCAGCATTCGGAGCCGGCGTTAAGTACTCCATACCGGCACAAGGGGGTGTTCTAAACGTTCGACTGCCGACATAACGCTTGGATGATTAAAGAACGGAAAGATAAATTGGTTCGAGAATGCAACAAGGTTTGTGCACCCCAGACGAGAAGACGGCATTCAAGCCCGCCCAAATGAGTATCGTCAGTACGCCGTTGGGAGGTGCATAGCGCAACAACGATACGATTTATTGGCAAATCCGCATATCTGTGATGGAAGTAGTCGTATTATGGCAAGCTTGGGAATGTGAACAATAAATTTTCGAAAAAGAATTATTCACTCTCTGGTGTGTCCTGGTGGGCGGCCGACTTTGTTAAAGCGGCAGCATTATCAGGATGTGACTTGTTGTCAAAGCGAGAAGCTATGCCGCACGAAGAGCTCGTCTGTATCGTCGAAGCCTAAGCGGCGAGACATTTCCGCGAGAGAAAATAACGCTGCTCAAAGATGATAATTCCGTGAAGGTCACCATTCAAAGGTGACTGATCAAAAGAGTCATAAACGGCATTCGAGTGACTGCCAAAATCCCGACTTGTTCTCCGAAAGCAAAGCTCATCCAAGAATTGGCTCAAAGGATGTCTCCGGACTCAATTAGGAGCCATCAGACGCAGAGACTATAAGAGAATGCAAGAAGGAATGTCCTCGGAAGGAGTGAATTCTCTCGGACACTTATTCCTGGGCAATCGCTTGCTGATGATTACAATGTCTAGCAGCGGGAACAGACCAGAGAAAGTACTTACGATCACGCTCTGATCAATTTTGGCTCAAATACTTCAGGAAGCGTATTACTGATTTTGTTCTAACAAAGGCGAACGTGAAGAAATTAGAGCTGAGATAAAGACGAGGATGGGGTTAGCTATTCAAGCCAAATGAGAGAGTTTTGCTAACATCAAGCAACCTCAACTTCTGAGTCCAATCAGGCAAGGCTGAATCCAGCCACGCCAGCAGCCGGCAATGTTGCTAGGATGACAGTGATGCCAGAAGGTGGTGAAGTCATTATGGCTGAGCACAGCCGCGCCTCCCACTGGCAATGGAACGCGTGGGGGTGGTTTACGATCCCTCCAATAAGCGAATATGGGGGGTGATTGCGATAGCACTTCTCACTGGGGGGTGGTCCAATTATCTTTACTCGACATCATTCAGAAAGAAATGAAGACGATGACGGGAAAAATGGCAAAACTTGAAGACAGAAAATCAATGCTTTGATTGACGGCGTCAAAAGAAGTTAAGAAGAAGGGTATGCCATGTCTTATCCGAGGGAATGTGAGTTCATACCATATCCCGGACCAATTCAATCTGATTAAGCCTTCAACGGCGTTTTGAGAAGGGAAGAGTTCGCCGATTCAAGCACTTGATTTATTTCAAGTCTGCATTTGGGCATAACTAATCTGCCTGGAAACAGGAGGCTTACATGATGCGGTGCATTCGTTGGCAACCCGGCTTCGTGGGCCGCCTTCGATTGTACGCGAGGACGCTCGAAGCGCAGGGGAGCAATCGAATTGCTGGGAATGACATGGGAAAGGGTTTGTTCGTCACAGCAACCTTCTTGCGATGATGACACGCAGGAAGTGTCAATTGCGAATCCTTTTGGATGAGAAAGCAAAAAGACCGGAGGAGTCAGTCGACAATTTTGTCAAGCGTTTGCCGTAACATGGCGATGAATTGGCAGACGCCTCCACTTACAGGGAGGGAAGTTCATCGCTGCAACATGCCACAATAACCTCTCCATCGATGTCTTGGAAGCTTTGGGGGTTGAGCGTCGTCCATCACCACTGGAAGGAGTTAAAATTTCGTGGGCGAACAGCTGAAGCACTTTTCTTAAAAGAAAGGAAGGCTGAGTAAAGGCTACAAATGACATCGCGCAATCATTGGGAACCATAGCTGTACTGCCCCACGGGCAACTTAAGCTTTGCGATCGGCGAAAGATTTCAAAAAGAATATTCATGGTCGAAGAGGATGAGCTCGCAGCCATATTGGATACCTCGCTCGCTATGACAAAATCGAGCTATCCAACCTATTAAAGAGTCAGGGATGGAGCTAAGATGATTACGGATCCAAATGTACTGTGGCGTAGCGCACAGTAACGGATTCTTTCATCGCCACTGAAAATTTGCTTTGGACCTCAAAAACAAAATCCAGCCTTAATTGACTCCGGCGTCATAAAACGAGCGAAAGGAAGTCGAGTAAAGACGAGCCATAAAACTGCCATTGGGTACCGAGTATAAACCTGTTTTCCGGCCTTACTCCATCGGATACACGAGTATAACTGTTTTCCGCAAACTCCATGGTACACGAGTATCAAACTGTTTCGCGCTTACTCCATCGGATACACGAGTATAAACGTGTTTTCCCCGGACAAATCCATTGGTACACGAGTATACAACTGTTTTCCCCTTACTCCATCGGATACACGAGTATAAACTGTTTTTCCCCTAAACTCCATGTTGGGTTACACGAGTATAAACTGTTTCCCTTACTCCATCGGATAGTGACACGAGTATAAACTGTTTTCGCCTCGAAGAAAAACTTCCATTGGGTAGCACGAGTATAAACTGTTTCCCCGTTACTCCATCGGATACACGAGTAATAACTGTTTCCCCCCAAACTCCATTGGGTACACGAGTATAAACGTTTCCCCTTACTCCATCAGATACCACGAGTATAAACTGTTTTCCCCCAACATCCAGTGGCGTGGCACGAGTATAAAACTGGTATTCCCTCAGCTCCAAAGAGCTATACGAATAAAGCTGCTCTCAAGTGCTAGCCAGGCTGAATAGCAATGGTAAACCCAGGCTTTAGGGCAAAAGAAGCTGGGGGTGATGATTTGTATGTAATGGGGAAGTTCCTAAGAAGAATCTTTATTTTTAAGGATAACCTGAACGAAGGCGATACTGATTCCTTTTTTTTATACCCAGTTATGCAAAGAAAGCTGGGGTCGATAATTCATGCGTAACGGGAAGTTTCACATGGAAGATATGTTTAAAAATATAATATTTCTTAGGGATAACGATTGGCTATGAACAAAATGATAAATACTAACTCCCTATTTTGGGTTTTCAAATACTCTTTTAGCTGAGATGAGATTCGATCACTTCCTTTTAGATCATCTTCGGCCTCGCAAATCCCAACTATGTCGAAACGCTTTAAACAGTTATGGACCAAAGCCAAAATCCGCTCTCGATTAGTTCATGAAGCGATGAGGTCCCAAAATTGACGATCAAACCTTTAAACAGTTAGGATCGTCTCAAATTCCCATTTTGGTCAAACGCTTTAAACAGTTAGGACGGCAAAGCCAAAATCCCCACCCCCCCCCCTCTGCTATTCGCTTCAGTGAAGCGAGAGGTCCACAAATTGAACGATCAAACCTTTAAACAAGTTAGGATCGTCTCAAATTCGTATTTTGGTCCAAACCTTTTAAAAACAGTTAGGAGACGCCAAAGGCAAAATCGCGCTCTCGGATTTGTTCCGCATGAACGAGAGGCTCCACAAATTGAACGATCAACCTTTAAACAGTTAGGATCGTCTCAACTCCCATTTTGAATCAAACCTTTAAACCAAGTTAGGACCAAAGCCAAATGCCCCTCCTCGATTTGTTCCATGAAGCCGGAGAGGTCCACGAAATTGATGATCAACGCTTTATAACAGTTAGGTAATATCTCAGAACTCGGCGCACTTGGTTAAACTTACCAGCAGTTAGGAACAAAACGCAAAATGCCCGGCTGTTCGATTTCGTCTTCCATGAACGAGAGGTGCCAGCGTTACGATTTGTGCAATCAAAACTATAAAGTTAAGATTGCTTCAAATCTCAATTGATGCAAAGCCTTAATTCAGATTCTCTGAATAGATCCCATCTTCAAATTTCGCTTTGTACCATGGAGATAAGAATATAGGAATTCTTGGACATCTCCAATTCTGGGTTATCTCGTACCAACAAACAAGAGATGCAGGAGATAGAACTATAAAATTCTTCGGGCTCTGCCATCATCGGTTTTGCTCTACCAACAAACCAAGAGACCAGGAAAAACTAGATATAAATTCTTCCTCTCCGAATTCGCGGGTTTTATCTCATACCAACAACAAGAGACCAGAGAGATAGAATATAAAATTCTTACCTCTCCAGATTGGGTCGGGTTTATCTCCCCCAACAAAAAAAGAGATTATATTACTCGAAATGGGTACAACACGGATTCTAGAACTGTATTCCCACGCCTGCACAGGAAAGTTTCTGGAGAATATTATCTGAATATTCTAAGGCGATAACCTGAGGGATTCTCAATGGATTATACCATTCGATGGTAAACGCTGAATTCGATCAAGAGCAAGTATCAACTATCAATGTTCAAGATGCTGCGACAAGCGGTCAAGCGATAAACCGACAGCCGGGAGAACGTTAAGCTATTCTCGGAAATAATGAACTGGATAGACTAACAGCAGAAGAGGTTAAAATATTGAAGCCATTTAACAAGTCTTTCATACGATCTATTCAGCCAAGCATTGAAGGATGCGTAAGAAGACGGCTATCTTATCCAAAGCATCGCCGAACTCCTCTATAAAAGTATTGAGTCTGGAATACTTTGGAGGGGGTATCTGTAGGACGTCAGAAAAAATGCTGAAAGATTAATCCAAATACAGGCTCAAGAGGAAATCATCCAAAAAGCAGAAGAACATAAGTAATAGACTGTCTCACAGGCGAGAGCAGTCTTTACTGTCTCGCCTGGTGCGAGACAGTGTTTACTGTCTCGGGCCCCCGGCGAGACAGTTTTCACTGTCTCGCCCGCCCCGCGAGAGCAGTATTTACTGTCTCGCCGTGCGGGACAGAATTTAGCTGTCTCGGCACACAGAGAACCAGTTATCAAAGATGGTCAAAACTACATTTTGTAAGCTGCGCCCTTAACGTGGCCACTAAGCTGTTACAAGAACGTGGGAAACGTCGTGGGCGAGAATACCAGCGTGGATAACTGCCAAAAATAATCGGAGTTTTTGAAACGTGGGAAAGCTGAGTTACAGATCGAAAACATGCCAGAATGTAGACAGTATTTTAAGGCTGTCTCGGCTGGCAGAGAGCGGCAATTCACTGTGCTCGCTGGGGCGAGGACAAGCAAACACTCTGTCTCGGCCAGCGAGAACAGGCACACTAGTGCTCGCCCGCGACGAGAGCAAACGCAAAATGCTGTCTCGGCGAGCAATTGTTCAATCAGAGGGTTATAAATACCCCCCGAAGGATACTTTTCAACAGAGGAGGAGAGAGGCTGATCGATAGGGAGGCATTTCAAGAGGCAATCCAAGAGAGCGAGAGGTGTTGATCTTAGCGGCCAATGCTTGATAATCAGGGGCTTTGACTTGATTTCAAAGAAGAACGACTTCATCTTAGCAATCGATAAGAATATTCCGTTTGCAATTTCTGCACTTCGATCAAACGCAAGTCAGAATCAATAATACTCCTCAGCAGGTCAACTGCAGAATCTGTGATTTGGGTGGTCGCAACGAGTCAAAGCGCTCCCGCAGGCACCGGCACAAGATCCCACGAAAAGCAGTGATGCCAACAACGATCCTGGCGTTTATTTTGCTCAGAGTTGTAATTTTGCTTTTGTTAGTGTAAAAGAGTCTTATAAAAGAGCTGTTGGTTTTTTGATTATTGTAATCGGCCGAAGATATAAATGAATTGTACAACGGAAACCAACTTTTGCGAAAAACAAATATGAAGAATTGTTACTTGCTCTAAATAGAAGAAAAAGGACGTGCCAACCAGAGTTCTAAGAGGAGGCATGTGGTTTCTATTATCGGGTCCCTGTATGTTAATATCCCGTGAATCTAATTGAGGGTCATGAAAGACTTTGTCGTGACTACTTTTGGCCAATCCGTCCAAAATATGGGGCTGCGTCTCTTTGCGAAGGAGATTCAGATGAGCGAACGCTCTTTTCATGCGCATTCATGATGCGTCGTCGCGCACGGGATACTTATTTTGTTCAATAAGAGGAATGCTGTGGGCGACTTTTCTTGGCTTGTCATGCACTTCAGAAGGTAACATGCTGCTTTCGACAACTTGGCATATGGTGTTCCGGCCGATTATGTTGAGTGAGTACGTAACAGATTGGAAAGCACCGCTATTGAAAGTCTAAAAGTTCGTCAGGCAGCAGTTGTCGAAGTGTTTGGCTGATGAGTACTTAAGGTCGCCAAAATAGTGATGACCTTATAGAGATTCACTTGCCAGATAGTGGAACGACGGGCGGCTTTCCTGGGATGCTTGGAAGCATTTGATTGTAATGGCATTGGAAACATGGAAGAATTGCCCTAATACTTCTTGGCATGGGTATGTTTACTGGCCAGCTATTCAAATGAACCCACTATTATTTTAGAAGAGCTGTAAGCTCATATGATTTGTGGATATGGCCATGCTATCTTTGGATTACCTGGGTCACTTAGATGACATCAATGTGTTAGAGCGCTCTTATGTATTTAGTGGATTGGGATGAAGGTAGTGCCCCTTCATATTAGCTATAAAGTCAATGGGAGGCCCATATGACATGGGATATTTATTTTGCTGAATGCGTAATATATCCATCATGGACAACATTAGTGAAGACTATTCGCAGCGACTATTCCAGCTCCACAAGGAAATAAGCATCGACATTTTGCTAAAGAGCAAGAAGGGGCAAGGAAAGTTTTTGAGCGCGCATTCGGAGTGCTTCAATCACGTTTTGCGATTGTCCGAAACCCGGCAAGACTTTGGGATACGCATTCGGAGTGCTTCAATCACGTTTTGCGATTGTCCGAAACCCGGCAAGACTTTGGGATAAGGATAACCTAAAACATATTATGATGGCATGCATAATTATGCATAATATGATTGTCGAAGACGAGCGTGATGAACATGAGTGTATTCGTAGACTAAGGAAGATACATGATATCGAAGAAGAATATGACCATGTTGATGAAATTCCACATATATCACTTTCGCTCGAGCGTACACCAACAATAATGGAGTTCATCGCAAATCGTCATCGAGTTAGAGATAAACAAATGCATACTCAACTCCAAGAAGATCTTGTCGAGCACTTATAGAAAAAACATTGAGCCAATTAGTGATTTGCTTTCTTATATAAATCAATATTATGTTGTTTCAACTTCATTGTAATGTCGTTAAATTTATGAAAAATATTATGTTGTTTCAACTTCATTGAGTAGTAGCATACTTGGTCAAGATAAAGTTACTAACTCTACTGTCAACAATCAATTTCAAGATAAAGTTATTAACTTATGTGAATATAGCCGTGAAAGTGTTGGATCCACTGTCAACAATGACAAGTTGAGTGAATCATTTAAAAAATAACATGATTAACAATCAATTCCACTGTCAACAATTTCAAGATAAAGTTAACAATCAATTCCATGGATCCACTGTCAACAATGACAAGTTGAATGAATCATTTAAAAAATAACATGATTATATTACCTCAAACGTCTCAAAAGCTTCATATTCAATATTAACAAAGGTCTCACTTCCAGAAACAGTGGTCACATTGTTCAAGGTCCAAACTTGAGAAACAAGATACACTTTTCCTGCTAAACTAATCTCACAACAAAATATTACCCTCTAAATATTCAGCAGCTGAAAAGCTAGAAAGAAAGAATCCAAAACACATAACACAAGTCTCTGAATAGCATAAATATCCAGGAGTAATGACACAAGAGACTACTCATTTCCATTCTTACCAGCTCTTTTTGCCAAATTTTTTCTCTGAAGGCTGATGAAATACTCTGCTTGAATAGGATTCATGGAACTAGTATCCATAGACATTATTTTAGTTTCCTCACTTCGAGCTTGAAGTTCAATTTCCTTTTCTCTAAGAGCAAACCTGCTTTTGCTCAATATTAATTAGCAACTTAAGTTGTTCTGCCTTTACGCGGTCACTTTCTAGTCTCCTTGCCCTAAACTCTTCCAACTCAGAACGGACTTTTGAAGATTCCTTCTCATCATCATCACCTTGCTCGTTGGATTTTGTTTTTTTGTTCGCTTCTTTTGCAGCCTTTCTTCCAATAGGCCTCTTCAAGGGTGCAGGTTCAGGAGCATTTCCATTATCATCTTCCAAGTTAATTGAAATTTGATTTTTAGTAGGAGCCTTGAAGATTCTAGTTGCTTCAATTTTTTTATGTTCAACCATCCATTTTTGCTGAAACCTCAAAAGAGTCCAACAATGGTCAAATCCAAACTGATGACCTTCCTTATCTTTGTAGACCGTTTTTGCCTCTTGTATCTGCAAAGAATAGCTCATGTAAATATCTAACAGAAAAATAACATTTGGGAATGCAACATCAGTACTAATATTTAAAAATATAAATAAGCAGTAGGATGCTTTGAAGATAATGAAGATAACAATGGTGTGCACCTTATCTGCCTCTGTGTATCCACTTTTCCGCAAGTGTTCAACTGCAGCATAATGTCCACAAAACCTACTCACACTGAAACTTATTTTTGACCAGCGGTTCGTCAGTGATTTTTCAGTTCGTTCATCCGACCAACTCTTATGATCTTCAAAGTATCGAGTAATTCTTTTCCAGAATTGGTTCTTCTTTTGATCAGATCCTTTGATTGGATCTAAGCTTGTATTCAGCCATGCGGCTATAAGAAGTTTGTCTTCCTCAGGAGAGAAGTTGATAGTTCTTTGAGATTGTTTTTGTGATTTATTGCTGCTAGGTGCACATGGCGTCTCTTGATCAGTGTGAGCTTCAGTAGTATATGTCTCTTCAAAAGGAGAACCACTGGAATGGTACTGACTCAATGGAAAATCATATGACAGATGTGGTTCATTGAGATCATCAAGGGACGATCTATTGTTGAAGAGCTCGGTGAAATTCATCTGCAGAATCTCAGAATTGCTTAACCACCAGATATAGAACTACTAAATTGCATGTACATAGAACTATACAAATTATTGTACTCAAGAGGCTTAGAGAAGGTAAGCGAGCAGATGTCTCCTCAATGACAGGTCACTTCACTTTACTTCAGCAATACTCTTGACAATTGATCTTATATATCATGATTCATTGCAAAAAAACTTAAACTACATGAACTAATAGTTGATAATATTACAGGAGGAGTATTAAGATTTGTGTCATCATAGAAGTTCCAATACAGAACTAAATATAGAAGCCTGTAAATTTGAACTCAATATAGAAGCCTGAAAATTTCTGACCAGTTCACATTTAAATTAGAAACAATGTGCAAAGAGATGAATATAGTGTAATAGTTGATAATATTACAGAACTATACAACATTTGTGTCATCATAGAAGTTTCAATACAGAACTAAATATAGAAGCCTGTAAATTTGAACTCAATATAGAAGCCTGAAAATTTCTGACCAGTTCACATTTAAATTAGAAATAATGTGCAAAGAGATGAATAGAAGAGGATAACATATACCAAGGACCAAGGAAAATCTCTAGTTCCATAATTCTGTAGTAAGGGTTCAATAACTTGCTGATTTCGCAGAAAACTCATACCAAAAAACAAGAGGTTTCAGCTCATACTTCAGATTGCAACAACCTTGATTTCGCCAAAAATTAGAAGCCAAGCAATACACGTTTGCCATGGTACACTATGCTCAGCTCTAATTCAAGAAAAAAACTCCTCATATAAAATTAGGTATTTTATAATGCTGACAGGTTATCAAAACAATTTTAATCTACAACTATTGAGCTAGCTAGACCAACAATCAAAGGATTAGGATTCCAGATCAGAGGATTAGGATTCTTGATCATCCCCAAAATCAAAATTCAAGGGTCTATTACAATCAAAAATTGAAATTGAGAGAAGAACTTTACCTGAAATCCAATGGAGGCTGAAGCTCGTCGAAGATGGGAACCGGCGGCGAACGCTCGAGCTCGAGGAGATCGACGGATGGAAACCCTAGATCTTGAGGTGAGGGACGAGAATCAAGGAGTTGAAGGATCTGCGGCGAACCCTCAAGCTCGAGCTCGAGGATGGGAACCCGCGGCGAAGATGGGAACCCACGGCGAACTTTCTTTGATCTTGAGGTGAGGAGAATCTGTCGTTTTTTGTGTGTTGAGCCTAGAAGAACGTGAAACAGTGCTTCCCCAAAAATTTGCAGAATGCTGCAGATTTGGGGAAGGCTCTCTATTTTTTCTCCCCCATCCCCATTTTGGGGAATGATATGGAGAATCTGTTGGACCAAAAAAAAGCTCAAAATTCCCCAAATTTGAGAATACCAAGAAGATGCAGAATCTGTTGGAGATGCTCTAAGGGAAAGGATGAGAGTTATCCGCAAATACTAAATATTAAACTAAAATTTTCATAGTCAGTACATGACGTTGAAATCTAAATTCCCCACTGATCCCATCATATATTTACATAATCTTTTACTGCATTGATAGTTTTCTTACATAGTTCCTTATTTTCTGTGATCAGGCCAGTAGTCAGAGATTTAGTGGATGATATCATCACCGTTGAAGATACAGAGATTGTTGATGCCATGAGAATGTGCTATGAGATTCTGAAGGTGGCTGTGGAACCCAGTGGAGCAATTGGCCTTGCTGCTGTTCTCTCTGACAAGTTTCAGAAAGGTTTTGCAGTGAAGGGCTGCAACAAAATCGGTATCATCCTCTCCGGTGGTAACGTCGATCTTGGTGTGCTTTGGGAATCCTTTGGCAAATAAACTCAATGTTGTTTCCTTTCAAGTAATAATGCTGGTTGTGCAGACTACAGTAGTTGTTTGAGTGCTATTGAGAATGTAAGCGCTTACTCTTTTGGGTTGGTGGCAGGACCAGCCCATGTATTCCAACTAGGGGTGCAGAAACATATCGCTATGCAGGATATGTTCATATTTGTTAGGGTGGGGATATGTTTACTACTATTTATGTCTCATAGGATGTGGTTACTGATATAGATATGTAGTGAAATACCCATATCCGTATTCAAAATATACGAGTATATATCTTGTAACTGTTTTAATCCTTAGATTAATGGATTTGAGGATTTTGGTGATCAGGAGATATCACTTTAGCTTTTCAGATATAACAAACATATTAATAAACTCCCTTGCATCATATGATTTATAATTTTTCGTCTTTTTTAGCAAACAAAAAA
>NC_033797.1:23790122-23852150 GCF_001876935.1 Asparagus officinalis | reverse complement strand
TGTACATACACCGAGAAAATATGTAAAGTTTTACTGCAATTTCTCCTTTTGTTTCATAATCTCTTTTGTTAGTGCCTCCTTCAATAGGTATGTTTGTTGTTGTCTTCACTATTTTTATTTAGTAATACTAAGTATTTGATTCAATTGTGATGTTTGTTATTTTCTAGCTTGGATATATGCATAAATTTTCTTTTCATTTCTATCACATTAATTTGTTTTAAAAACAATTTGAGTCCAAATTTTCTTTTGACTTGAAGTTCTATTTTAGTTTGTTATTCATGCTAATCAACGTACTTTATGCCCTTCAGATGGGGGAAAGATCCAAGAAATCGTTTTTAATCGCAACTGTAGTATCTTGAAATTAACATGGATATTCAAATAGATAGCGTGAAGTATTTTAAATAAAACTCTTTTTCGATGGCTGATGACAACATGTTTTATTTATTTTTATTATTTATTTATTTTTATATTTATTTTTATTTTTTTATTTTTTTGGGGCTCTGAAACATATTTTCTTATGTTACACTTTTTTATACTAACGCATTTTGTGTCATCGGAATAGGGTTTGGTTAAAGAAATCGTTTTCATAATAACTACTTAATGTCTGGAAAATATTCAAATATATACTCTGAAATATTTATGAATCAAAATTCTCTTTGGATGGTAAACAAGTGAAATCTCTCTCAGACTGACGGACACGCATGCAACTGTTAGTTTATAGGTTTTAGGGCAGAATATACAAGAAGCCCCTTATCCACAAGTCATTTAAAAAATTCAGCGAAAAAATCCCTTGTGTATAACTGTTGATGAAACTGTGTTAATTTTAAGAGAAAAAGTATTAGTTTTTTTAATCTTTTTATCATTAACAAGAATTATCATAAGTCCAATGATTACACGATCACAGATGGGAGCTTCTTGTTAAAATTTTGGGTTTTTTTAAATACTGCTCCCGCAAAACTTAGGGCTCGGTTTTTAAAAAAATTTCCTTATGGTCAAATAATAGGCTTTGGAGGACAAGTCGCAAAATACATAAGTGTTGAGGGGTTTTACTAAAAAAACAAGGTATAAATGAAGTTTTTTTAATCATATAAGTTAACGTTAATTTTGTATAAATTATTAATTTATTATGACAATATAACAGTGGACGATTGTGATCTTCGTGGATGACAACAGACAGTCATCGCTCCAAGAGAATTAAAAAGGAATTAAGATCTATATCAGACAGTCTAATACTAAAGGGAATAGGATAGGAGTTTGATTCATGGTGTTGGGTTTCAATACAATTGAGTAGGAATAGGAATATTTATCTACTCCTCTATACTTAAAAGAGAGTATATATGATTTTTAATTTTAAACATACAATAACTAAATTAAATATATTAAAATTTGAGGGAGACAAGTTTAATAAAATACAGCGCTCAAAAAAGTAGAGGGTAGTGCTTTGGGGTGCACACTAGTTAAAATAAGTAACATGTAAAGAAGACCCTGCGGCTAAATTAAAATTAAATATTACTCCTGTGTTGCCCTCCCCTCCCTCTATTTGTCGCTCATTATCTTGTTTTGATGGATCTCTTCTTGGCAGGTAAAGCACCATGGTAGAAAAAGCTCCGAGAAAAATACTACGATTAAGACCACTGCTCAGCAAAACCAATCGATTTTCAGAAAAATGCGGTTCAATGTTTTGTTAAATCTATACAAGCTATTTTCTTGTCTTGTAGCTATTAAAATTTCGGCCCTAAAGCCAAACATTCTTCAACTAAAAAGTAGACGTTATCCTGGAAATACTAGCAAGTTTTCTCGATATCACGGTTACGGAACAGGTATCAAATGTGAACTAATGAGCAGGGGTGGTAAACGATCGAATCGAATCGAATATTAAGGTGTTCGTATTTTTATTTGTTTACAATTATCGAATTCGAATGCGGACTCTAATATTCATCTATAGAGTTTTTCGAATTCAAAGTCAATAATTTTTTATATTTGATAAATATTCATGAATATTCATGAATACTTATTGAATATCAAAGTATATTTATTCTGCTAGAGAATTTAATTTTCAATTAGTATCTAAATTCATAAATAAAATTATTCCCTCATAATATATGATCAATATACATATATTTAAATCAAAATTCTCATTGGAAAACAGATTTATGATTATTTAAGTCTTAAAATCAGTAAATAAAACTCAAGTAGAAATGGTAAGTAGGTTAAAAATATAACATCATATGTGCAATAATTTAAACAATAAGTGATCAAATTCTAAACAAATATTTGATAGACAAACGAGTCGAATATACATCTGGTTAAATTCTATTCGTTAGTAAAGTCGAATACTAAAAAATACTTGTCTAGTGATAAATGAACTATCGAATCGAATATGACCGAATAATAACTCGAACAATTATCGAACTATTTATTAATTATTTGGTTCATTTCCACCCCTACTAACGAGTGATGCTTGTTGATTCGGATTATTGTGCAAATTAATGTGTAGGAGAGTTGCAGAGTTCCCAATATACATAGCTTCCCTTATTCCCCAGGGTTTAAGGGAGTGGATTCGCAATGATTCTTCTAAAGCTAATCGGGTTCAATTATTTCTCGGATTCTAATTATGGATGCCCTTGCACATTTAATGTTCTTCTAAAAGTATAAGCTTCAATTAGCAATTCTTGGACAACAAGAATAAGATGTTAACTCTTGATACTGTACGTGTGCCGAAAAATAGAAATAAAAAAAATAATATTATTAAATTATATTATTGTCGTAATTTTGAGCAAGACGCGCATCCCGGTTACAAGTCCAAACTCCCAAGTGAACTGGGGACTCTATTTGCTTAATGATTAAGTTGCAGATATCAAGAACAGAGCGCTTAAACTTAAAACAAGGGTTCGGGTGGTCTTTTCGCAAACAACAAACTCCTGTAGGAAAAGGAATACGTCGCCTCATATATATGCCTACATAAAGAGTCAAGAAGTTGCACAATTTCTCGCAACAATTTCTCCCCTTTGTTTCAAAAATCTCTTTTTGCTTGCGCCTCCTTCAGCAGGTATTCATTTGATTCATTGACGATATTTATTATTTACTAATTTGCATGCACAACTTCTTTACCTCCTCTTTTTTGTTTCAGTTTCTTTTGCGTTCAAGTTAGTCCTATTTTCTTGATAATTGCTTTTTCGTGTTAATCATCAATTCACTTTATGACCTTGAAATAGGGTTGTGTTTCAAGAAATTGTTTTTAATCAACTACTGTCTAATATCTTGAAGTTCGCAAGGACATTCAGATGCATAGTTTGGATTATTTATAGATAAAACTTCTTTACTGACCCAAAAAAGAATAAAAATTTAAATTAAAAAAAAAAAGAATTTTTGGGTGGCTGATGACTACATATTTTAAATTTTGGGAAAGAAAAAGTTTGAAATTCCCTTTCGCTTTCAAGCCTACTTCCTTCCATACTAACACATTTTATGTCAATGCAAACTGGGTGTGGTTAAAGAAATCCTTCAGTGTTTAATATCTTGAAATTTTTGTTATAATCTGGCATTCACGTTCTAAGCTCTCAACCTTCAGCGTCCTTATAAACGTTGGTTCTTGCAATTTAACGAGATGTAACCTTACGTTCACGTTCCAAACCTGCGGCGCGCGGCTAAATAAACTTAGATATTGCTCCTCCTACTAGACTAGTTAATATTTTTTTCAGGAAGAAATTTGGATACCTGTGAGTCCTTCAAACTTGAATTCCTACATAAAAGCAGCACACACAGTCTCCTCGTTACGTACTTCTCGTCATTCTAATTGCAAATACCTTTGCTTCAAACTCTACCATGGAATCACAAACAAAATCCGAAGTCCCTCTCTCTCTCTCCCCTTCCGCCTGATTCTATTGTTTTAATCCGTTTCTTCTTGACAGGTAAAACACCATGGTAGCAAAAGATCCCAGAAAAATACTACAATTGAAACCACTGCTCAGCAAAGCCAATCAGTTTTCAGAAAAATGCGGATCACAAGAGCACAACCCGAAATTCCTCAACATGTACTGCATGACTTGCAACATTGAACCGCTGTGCATAATGTGTTCGGGAAGCAAAATAGAATCTGCGCATAGAGAACTGGGTCATAAGGTTGTTCAAGTGAGTATATGCTTCAGCAGTAGCCTATGAGGGTCATTAGTTTCCTTTGTAACTGTCTCAACTTACAAACTGTTACAAATAAATTTACAGGTTCAGAAATCAACATACCAGAACGCACTCAAAGCGAAGGACGTTACGGATTGCATAGATGGTTCTGATATTGTGCAGTGCATTAACAATCACAAGGCCGTCTTCATTATTGGTACACGAGGAGATCCAAAGAAACATCGTCTTTTCGTCACTGAACAAGACTGTGTCCATTGTGGGTTTGCGCTCAAGCCCACCAATCCCCAACCTAATGCAAAATACTGTTCTATCGAATGCAAGGTAACTAAAGAACGCCTCTTTTCTTCTTCTTCTTTTTTTCTTTTTCTGATTAGCATCAGAGATCCTATTTTTCTTACTTGATACTATACGTTTGATACAGGTGAAGCATATAGAGAACTTGCCCGCCTATGAAAGCACAAGAACAGATACAGAGAATTTGCCTCCTCCATTAGATTTAAGTGCGACAACATCAAGTCAGCCTGATAATTTATCATTGCCAGGTTTAAATGCAACAACAGCGAATCAGCCTGATAATCTATCAATGTCAATAGCACCCACTGCAACTTCGCTCAAATGCCGGGCACGTATGAGAAAGGGGATTCCACGCAGAGCACCTTTCTTCTAAGAAAGACTGAAGATTTCCACGTTCTTTTGTTCATTTGTTGAGATAGTAGAAAATAACATATAAGGATAAAAGGAAAAGTTTTGATGTGTTTACTTTCATCAGAGAACAATTTAGGCTCTGTTTGCTTTAGAATATAATTTCTTGAATGTTCAATTAGTTCTTAATCAACAGACCAATCTTTGTACCTTCTTTATTCAGCAACTTTACCAATTTACAGTTTTGTGCATTATGTGTTGGCAGTATGGTGTATTAATGTCCAGCATATTCAATGTTAAACCCTATACATACTATTTTCTCTTTTGTAACTCTGAAAATTTCAGCCCTAAGCTAAACACTAATTCAACTAAAAGCTGAACACTATCCTGGAAACACTTGCTTTTGTTTGCTGCTCAACCTGCAGAGAGAGAGAGAGAGAGAGAGAGAGAGAGAGAGAGAGAGAGAGAGAGAGAGAGAGAGAAGAGAGAGAGAGAGATCTAAGGCTATAACACTGGCTACACATTGCCGACATTAATCGAAACAAAAATAATTCTGAGACGGCATCAAAGGGAGAGAAAAATGCATTAAAGCTGCAGTGCTACTCCAAGCTGTAGATGATAGTTACAAAAGAACTGACAGTTTTTCTTTTGTATCCTATGTGTGATTTGTTGGTGCTATTACGTCTCGACTTTGCTTGATATCATTGTTACCATGTCGGATATCAAGTGTTAACTAAGAGAGAGAGAGAGAGAGAGAGAGAGAGAGAGATCTAAGGCTATAACACTGGCTACACATTGCCGACATTAATCGAAACAAAAATAATTCTGAGACGGCATCAAAGGGAGAGAAAAATGCATTAAAGCTGCAGTGCTACTCCAAGCTGTAGATGATAGTTACAAAAGAACTGACAGTTTTTCTTTTGTATCCTATGTGTGATTTGTTGGTGCTATTACGTCTCGACTTTGCTTGATATCATTGTTACCATGTCGGATATCAAGTGTTAACTAATGAATGATGCCTGGTTATTCTGATAATTGTGCGAACGTGTATGAGAGCTGCAAAGTCCCCGATAGATGGTTTCTCTTATTCCCAGGGTTTAAGGCAGTGGCTTCAGGGGGGCGGTAACAATGGCCGATGCACGGGGCTGACCTGAGATGGAACTGCTCCAAGTTGTTTCTTCTTTTGATCAGTTTCTGACGGGAAAGAAAACATGGAAGCTGTGAATTATCTGTAGATTGGAGAAACCTATACTGTGATTGAACAGTCCGAAGTTCTCTCAGGCTGACAGTTGAAATTATTTCAGCTTTAGATCAGTATAGTAGTGGTTAATTCAGATGCTTCAGGAGACCCTAACTTGGGTGTTTTTTTTTTTCGTGGTGCTGAGATTCGACTTGGTCTACATTATGTCTGTACAACTTCGTATAGGTGGTGATAAGTCAACATCAATAGAGGAGATTGGATTGATCGGATTTGTGTCTTGGGCAT
Source organism: Asparagus officinalis (assembly GCF_001876935.1). Taxonomy (NCBI): domain Eukaryota; kingdom Viridiplantae; phylum Streptophyta; class Magnoliopsida; order Asparagales; family Asparagaceae; genus Asparagus; species Asparagus officinalis. Next base: position 23,845,885 of record NC_033797.1, on the reverse strand, counting down.
AACAAATACTAAGAGCACTAGACTGGCATCAAAGGGAGTATTCTTTTGCAGAGCTTTCATCGGAGAGGATGTTTGGTAATTTGAAAGTGAAGATGGAAGTAAGAAAGTGAATTTACTTCAAACCAATATCAGGGTAACATATACAGGATAACAAAGCTTATTCAGACAAACCATCAAAAACCTCTATCAAAGGAACACGCGGTAGTTAAGCCTGAAGAGAGAGATATAGAACTGAACATTGTAGCAACATTACAGTACAATAGAAACATACTACTCTCCCAAGTAGAAAACTAACGACAGATGCACTACAATACCAGACGATATAATAACTTACAACACAGAAAATCAACATCAAGCCTCTTGGTACTCTCCTTCCTCCTCATCCTCGTACTCCCCCTCCTCATCAGCGGTCGCATCCTGATACTGCTGATACTCCGACACCAAATCATTCATGTTACTCTCCGCCTCTGTAAATTCCATCTCATCCATACCCTCACCGGTGTACCAATGCAAGAAAGCCTTTCTCCTAAACATGGCAGTAAACTGCTCGCTCACACGGCGGAACATTTCTTGAATTGACGTGGAGTTACCGATGAACGTCGACGCCATCTTAAGCCCGGTGGGTGGAATGTCACAGACAGAGGATTTGACATTGTTGGGGATCCATTCGACAAAGTAAGATGAGTTCTTGTTTTGGACATTGATCATCTGCTCGTCGACCTCTTTGGTGCTCATTTTGCCACGGAACATGGCAGAGGCAGTGAGATATCGGCCATGGCGGGGGTCAGCAGCGCACATCATGTTCTTGGCGTCCCACATTTGTTGGGTGAGTTCAGGGACCGTGAGAGCACGGTACTGCTGCGAGCCGCGGGAGGTGAGGGGAGCGAAGCCCACCATGAAGAAGTGGAGACGAGGGAAGGGGATGAGGTTGACGGCCAGTTTGCGAAGATCAGAGTTGAGCTGGCCAGGAAAGCGGAGGCAGCATGTGACTCCACTCATGGTGGCAGAAATGAGGTGGTTCAAGTCACCAACTGGTTCAGTAAAAATCTTGTTAGAATGTGTATATTCTTTGAGATGAATAAATGCACTAATATCAATTGACAGGGATCAAGTGAAATAAAAATTAACTGTAGAGAAGAATAGATACAGAAGAATCAAGTTGACTATGATCAAATGACGTTACATAATCATTGAGATATTTCATATATAACAAAATTTAAGCTATAACAAAATTTAAGCTACTTACAGCACAAACATAGCAATAACAAGTATTAGCTTTGTGAACATCCATTTCAGTTAGCTTTGTGACATGTATATTTCATTTAGCTTCGGTTAGCTATTTTTTGGAGTATCACCTTCAATGACATGAATATTTCAGTGAGCTTTGTGAACATCTATTTTATAAAGAAGAAATGTGCTGTGCAGAGACAGGCATACTTCAACGAGCTTCAATTAGTTGTTTTTTGGAGTATCGACTTCAATGACAAGTGACTCAATTATTCTAATAGTGTGCACCACCCTCAGTGAAATATACATCATCTTAGCAGATCAAGATATACAAATCTATATATTAGTAGCCATCAGAAGACCAGTACAAAACGACTATGTCTAGTTCCTTTCACCAGATCATTGGGAGAATCAGGGTTCACTAACCTATTTCAGTGCTATTATCAGGAGACTGTACAGTAATGTCAATGAACTCGGCAGGTAAGGGTGCACAAATCAAGACTCTGTACAAAAAAAGAAACTATATATACACTATGAGAGGAAATTCTTACAGCTTGGAGTGGTTAGCTTGAGAGTGCGGAAGCAGATATCATAGAGTGCTTCGTTGTCAAGCACCATACACTCATCTGCATTTTCCACCAGCTGGTGCACTGAAAGAGTTGCATTGTAGGGCTCAACAACAGTATCAGAGACCTTTGGGGATGGGAACACAGAGAAGGTGAGCATCATGCGATCGGGATACTCCTCTCTGATCTTTGATATCAACAATGTGCCCATGCCAGACCCAGTTCCACCTCCCAAAGAATGGCATACCTGGAAACCTGACGGGAAATTTGAATGAAAGTTAGCCCACGAGCTGGAGAATCAAAGAAACTGTACAGATAAAGAACAAAAGAGAAACAAGCAACAAACAGATGGACAATGAAAAAAGCAAACAAGAAAACAATCAGAAAAATTAGCTACAACATGAACCATCGTCAAAAGCAGAAATTAAGGTCTCAGATGAGGCCATTGTAGACTGAATCTTTTTTTTTTTTTTTTTTTTTTTTGGAGGGAGAGAGAGAGAGAACTGTTTCTTAAATAATTAAGACAAAAGGTACCAATGGACCCCAAAAAGGGGAGCAAGACAGAGCTAATCCATAAAAGAAGACTGACGAAAAGCTATGATTCTCTCTGCCCAACTTTATGGTATAGATGAAACAACTTGTAGAACCATGTTATCATTTTTCTCGAAAAAGACATAAAATTGATTCTTAAGGAATGTATTTTATCTGAAACTTTTATCATGTATCTATTGGAGCATTTTAGAAAACAATTCTCTCAGATCAAAGCAGACACGAGAATGGAGCCATTTATTTTTGTAAGATTGTTTCAGATCTGATCATTAGAGAGCAGATCTGGAGATAGAAAGCACGAGGGGAATTATGCAAACAATTAATTAAAAATTCAATCACAAGATCACAATCAATTAGCAAGGAAAACACCAATAAAAGAAGAAAAATGATCACTGATGTTCATTGACCTATTTAAAAAGGCAACTTTATACAAGAAAATATCATGTTTGTACCAAAGTAATCATGATTAAGTATTAGTGCCTTAATAATTAGCGTACTGATTTCGAATTAAAGAAAATAGGATCTAGTTAACAGATTAATGGGAAGATCAAGATCTGATTTAGCATTTGTTAAATTAATTTCACAACATCAGGATCCAATGGGAATCCATCTGATCTACTGAATTCTGTTAGTTACTATTAAACAAAGACAGTAACTGAATTCTACACATTTTTCATTCTAATCAACCCAATAGTAGATAATTCTAGATCAGATCTAAACATTAAAAGCACATTATCCCAATACCACGAGGTCTACCATAATAAAATCCTTTAGAAATAAGCAAAAAAAAAGAAAGAAATCTCACCTTGCAGAGAATCGCAATTCTCAGCCTCCTTCCTCACAACATCAAGAACCGCATCGATCAACTCCGCTCCCTCAGTGTAGTGCCCCTTGGCCCAGTTATTCCCAGCGCCGCTCTGCCCAAAGACAAAGTTATCAGGCCTAAAAATCTGGCCATAAGGCCCAGATCTGAGGCTGTCCATGGTCCCAGGCTCGAGATCCATGAGCACCGCTCTCGGCACGAATCGGCCGCAGCTCGCCTCGTTGTAGTAGACATTGACGCGCTCCAGTTGAAGATCGTTGTTGCCTTGGTATCGGCCGGTGGCGTCGATGCCGTGCTCGTCGCAGACGACCTCCCAGAACTTGGCTCCGATCTGGTTGCCGCATTGGCCTCCCTGGATGTGGAGGATCTCACGCATTTTGACTGGATTAGGGTTTCGAGATCTAGGGTTAGGGTTTGAGAGTGGAGAGCGTGAGTGACGAGGGCGAGCGAGAGGAGGATGATGATATATATAAAACGAGGAAGGAGGGGTTAACGGGGAAAATTAACGGACGTTTTGAGTGAGGGGAAAGGCTAAATTTCATAAAACGCCCTTAACTTTGGATAATTGTCATAAAATATAAGAAAACCCCCATAAGTTATGGGGTTATCAGAAAACCCCTTTAACTTTGAGATTTTATAAAAAACCTCTAATTTAGGGGGTTTTCTGCTAAAATCTGAACGCTAAAGGGGGTGTTGTGATATAATCTACAAGTTAAAGGCTGTCTTGTGATAATCCCGATACTCAGGGGGTTTTTCCTCATATTTCAAAAGTTAAGGGGGTTGTCCGTTAATTTTCCAAAGTTAGGGGGTATTTCTGATATTTAGCCAGGGGAAATTTTTGTATTTTTGGCACTGTTTGGCAACCAAAAAAGTGTCTTATCTAAGAGCTTATGTCTTATTGATCTGGTCAATAAGCTATCTGTTTGACAAAACTAGCTGAAAGCTGCGAGATTATAGCTGAAAGCTGTTAAGCTAGGTGAAAGCTGTGAAATTGTAGCTGAAAGCTGTTAGCTGTGTAGCTAGCTGATTGACTAGAACTGTTTGGCAAAAGTAGCTGTACAACTAGCTTAAATTTGTTAAATGACTAAAAAAGACATGCAATATTATTGATATAAAATTAAAATTATTATGGGCAAAAACGAAAGAAAAAAATTGGCAGCTCCTTCCCAAAGACAAACGCTACTTGAGGTAGCTTTCCAAAAGCTACTTGCAAAAGACATAATCTCTAAAAGAATCTCCTTCTATTTTTGGTCACCAAACAGCTCTAGTGAATGAAAATTGGGATTTGGGAAGGGCTTGTTTTGTCCTTTTGTGTCGTTCCCATGTCACGCGGTGATATGTTTACTGTTGCAGTTTGAAACCCGTGGTAAAACTTACAATTTTGCAGCCTTCCATCTTTTTTCCATGGATGAGCCCGGATCTTTTTTTTTTTCTTCTTTCTTTTTTAATTAAAATAAGAAAGGAGACAAGTAGCGTCGTAAAACTAGTCTTCGGGCTTTTAGATGCAATTATAGGGAGCGCTTTTATTACGTTTTAAAGTTCCACAACTATTTATTTTTAACGTAACTAGCAGAAAGCAGACGATGAGAGTTCTAGAAAACTCGTTGCACTAAGAAGTTTTAGATCTCTCAAGCAATCTATAGATCATACTAATAATTTGAACTGACATTAAAACAAAATTAAAGTTCATCAAGTATTTTTAATTCATTAGTATATCATATTTGAATTATCATCTTCTTGAGAATCCAAATTCAAAAACTAGCATCTAGGCTTGGATGATTTATTAAATAGTGCGATTCCAATGCTAATTAAAAAGCTAATAGTCCCCGTTTCAATGCTAAAAAGAAGCTAAGAATGCCTGACATATGTAGTTCAAACTTCACATTACAAAACATCATAGATATTTTTTTTTACCCAGAGAAAAAGGTTTGAAACGTGAACAATGACAATTGACAACAATAATAATAATTAAGTTTTTATTTTAAATTTTTTAGGTCGGGCTATATAAATTCTACTCTTCTTTTAAGATTTATCCTTCTTTATGTTGTCTCGGGACACGCATTGAAAAGATAGACAATAATGAATGGCACTGAGCCACTGACTGAGTAATGCAATACGGGCCTGTTTGTTTCGCAAAAAAATACAGAAAGTGGGGGAAAGTGGGGGGAAAAAATATTTTTTGACGCTTTCCTCCACTTTCAGAGGTTTGGTTCGTCAAAGCTATAAAAGAAAGTGGGGAAAAGTATGAGCTGTCACTATATTATTGGTTGATGCGAGTAATTTTTGATGTTTTCCTCTAATTTCCTTGTTTAGATTTTTTTTTCTTGTGTTTGGTTCATTCTTAAAAGTTGGGGAAAAAAGATAAGATGAGATGAGATGAGATGAGTTGTCACCATATTATTGGATGATGAGATGAGATGAGTTTTCCTCCACTATCCTTGTTTTTTTGGAGGAAAGTGATGGAAGGAAATTTTAATGAGATGTGATGAATTGTCACCATATTATTGGATGATGTGAGTAATTTTTAAAGATGATAGAAAACGAAGAAAAGTGGGAGAAAGTGAGTTAGATGAGTTGATTGATGTGACTCATTTCTTGTGTTTTGTTTATTTTTAAAAGTATGAAATGAGATGTGGTGGGATGAGTTGTCACAATATTATTGGAGAAAAGTGGAGAAAGTGAAGAAAAGTGGGTTTTGAAAAGTTGGGGAAAGTAAAAAAGTGAAGGAAAATGGGTTTTGGATTCTGGGGAAATGAAACAAGCAGGCCCTACGTGAAAATTTGTAAGGACTAGTATGTGAAAGATGCTTCAAAATCATTCGGTCGTACTGTATGTACATCAGATAGCGTCAAGTGGGTTTTGTTCAGTTCTCGAAAGGTTAATGTCAGGGATCAGGATGAGCACGTAGCTAAAATTGTCTGCAGACTGCAGTTTGTCCAAAATGTTTGTTAATTATGAGATAACCACAATTTATTAATTTATTACTGTTTCTAATAACTACTTAATCAGGTACTAACCGCACACAGCTTGACCGTCCTTTTTACTGAACCGTACGTCCAATTTCAGAGATCTAAAAAAGCTTCTACTCTTTCGGCGCCCTGTGCCTCTGACGCCCCTTCAGGGTCTTAATACTCAAAATCTAAAAAAGGAAATTTGTAATAAGCTCCTTGGAAATTTTCTTATTGGTTATTCATTCGTTGACGCCGTTACACCTAACCGCTATTAGCTGCCTGTTAATTGATATTGCATAGAAGAAGCTCACAAACATGAGAATAGTCTTCATGGAAGAAATAGACGGTTTCATGTCTAAATAGAACCACGCAACAAAATTTGAATACTCTATGTGTTTGTATTTTTTTCAAAACCGCCTAAATCCATGCGTGCAAGCGGACGGTTAAGGAGGGAAATTAAAAAAATGCTCCCATGCTTGCGGGTAAGAGTGGTAAGCGATCGAATCGATCAGAATCAAACACTATTGTGTTTGTATTTGTATTTGTTTAAAATAATCGAATTCGAATGCGGACTCTAATATTCATATTTGGAGTCTTCGAATTCGAACCTGAATAATTGGTATTTGATAAATATTCATGACTAATACTCGCGAATACTTATCGAATATCAAAGTATATTTATTCCGCTAATGAATAATTTGATTTTCAAATAGTATTTAAATTCATTAATAAAAATTATTCATTTATAATATATAATTTATATATATTTAAATCAAAATTTTATTAGAAAACAGATTTAAGATTACTTAAGTCTTCAAATTAGTACATAAAACTTAAGTAGAAATGGTGAATGATTAAAAATATGACGTCATATGTGTAATAATATTAATAATGAGTGATCAAAATTTAGGCCAATGTTTGGTAGACAAACGAATCGAATTGAATATACATCTGGTTAAATTCTATTCGTTAGTAAACTCAAATACTTAAAAATATTGTTTAGTGGTAAATGAACTACCGAATCGAATATGACCGAATAGTTACTTGAACGATTATCGAACTATTTATTAATTATTTAGTTCATCCATCCCTACTTGTGGCTTTGAGAGAACTCAGACTCCTAGCTACAAAATCGATCATTTACTGTTGAAAAAGTGTTATATGTGCATCTTTTTAGTTCTATATTGCATCTTCGTTGCATTGAAAGGTAATTATTAATAGCCTATTTGGTTAACTATGCCATTGATCCTTGCATCATTTGTTTCCAACATGAGCAAAACATTTCATTTTAATTTGGGTTTGCTTAATACAATAGTTGTCGCATGTGGTTAGCAAAAAATTAAATTTATAGTTACTTTCCTAAGGTAATAAAGTACTTCATGAGAATCTCTTTTTTTACACAGATTACTTGATCAAACCTGTGTTGTTAGGACAAAAGGCTAAAGCAGCTCCAACAACATTTTCCAATTAATTAAAGTTGGTTGCATCTTTCACTTACCATTTTCACAATTGAAGAAATGTCCAACTGCACCATTTGCTACCAATTAATGAAGTTAGTGATCATTTTTAATCCAAACAAAAAATTCTATCAAATCAAACCCTTGTCTAAACATTTACAAAATCAAACTTCAATAATGATATGTCTTGTGGACAGTAAATGCATAATGCCAACCAGTCTCCAATCAGCATCATGTGATATGTCTTGTGGACCGCACTGGGCTTTTCTACTATAAAAACCTCAACATCACATGAGAGAGAGAGAGAGAGAGCGCGCGCATAACGTGCACTTTACTCTGTGAGAACTATAAAGTGAGCTTTTCTGTATGTGGGCCCATGAGCCATGTGGACCGACCGTACCGAAAATGATTGGTTTATCTAGATCTGTCGCCTAAACTTGGACTGGACGTTGATTAACTCCAAAGTTAGTAATCATAATGATGATCATTCACGAGGTAGATTGTTGCAATCCCTTGAGGGCTTTTAAGTTGCGTAAAGATCTCGTGGATTTGGATACGTAGATCGCGTCTTGTCTTCGAAGTATTGATCAGCTCCCAAGAGCATAGCATGGGCTAATTGCTTTTACGTGTACTACTTTTCAGTGTACAACTTTTTAGGAGTAATGTTCCTATCCGAACAATGCTCGATACGGGAATATCTCGGTCGGAAAATGATTTAAGAACCCAAAATATAGGACCAATGAAAGGGACATGTGAGGTTTCCTCTCCCTATTGCATAATGAGTTGGAGCCAACTCATTATGCAATAGGGAGGGGACACCTCACATGTCCCCTCCCTTGGTCTCATATTTTGGGTCCCCGTAGCAACACTACACATAAGTCGGGATAATTACCAAAATATCACTTCTGCAGTGGACATGTTCGAATCAGAACAACCTGTACTGGGCAGGGCGTCCTGCAGGGCGTTCTGATAGACTTCATACTCATTTCTCAGTGAATGTGTTTATTAGAATTTCACTTTTTCTTTTTTGGGTTAATTTCACGTAACCCTCTAAATTTTGTTCATCTCACATAACTCTTCTAACTTTAGGGTATCTCACAAAACGCGCCTAAACTTTGAACTTTTCTCACTGTACATCCCTGTATATGTAATTTTCAAATAACTAAATTTTATGTAGAGAGAAAAAAATACAAATTTTAAGAGGGGTATATTTACCTATAAATGGTAAACGGAAAATTTTAGAATTTTTTCTCCCAATAAAATTTTAGTTATTTTCAAAGGTCAGGGAGGGTTGTAATTAAACTGAAAATTGATCAACAGTTTAATTACAAATAGATCGGAGTAGTTATGAAGTCATTGTGAAGATATGCGTTCGTTTTCGCTTTGCACTTCGGGACAAAAATTGTCGGCAGTCTGATTCATGGATGGGAGGAGAGTAAAACTGTAAAAGGTGAAGCTAACATTTTTCTTTCGGATTTTATTACAGAAATAGAAGCAATATATCTTGATAAATATTGTCGGTAATATCAAGAATACACAATATATATATATAACTAAAATGTGTAATAACTAATATTATGCAGTATAAACGTTAAAATAAAAAATAAAAATCTTTGTTGTGATTCCAATACTAAGAACAGATAATTTGGACTAGATACCATTGATATTAAAGTGGCGTGATTCTGGTTACTTATTTGGAGTTACATTCTGATTCATTAAAAAAAGAAAGGATAAAATTAAATTAAACCCGGCCCAAATGATTCACCGCGAGGGGTCTAAAATATGAATAAAGGGAGGATCATCAGAACTTATTCCCTCGAATCGGTCACTTTAATCTCATTGGAATATTTCACGTTTTCTTTGAGAGAGGGTTTTGCACGTAAAACCTGAGCCATATTCAAAATTGAGGTTTGATCCTACTTTTATGCATTTTACAGTTTTGATTAGTGAGGGTTTGCTCATTCGCTCTTGCTCATCCCGAGTAGGCCTGAACACGTAAGTGAAGGTTTGCTGAGCACTTTCTGTATCTTTAGCAGATCTATTTTAATAGCTATGTAGTCCTGCAACAAGCTCATTCCTCTTTCGGATGCCCAATAATGTAAGTACAACTACCCCCCCTCTTGCCCCTTTTGGCTTAGGGTCAAAATAAGGAGAGATTGGGGAGAATGGTTCACATGATTAGCTCATTTATTAACCGGCAGCATTAAAAACTTTTTAATCCGTTGGGCTACTTTCTGTGACTTCTTTTGGTCCTTCTGTGGTTTGGGAGTAAAATGAGATTATGACCCAGTTTCTTTGTAAGTTTGAATGGTTCTCTCTTAATCCCAAGTAGATTTGTAAGCTCCTCGTTTTAAGGGGTTCAACTCATTTTAACATCTCTAGAAGGATTTATAAATTGACAAATTATAGAAGGTTCCTTGATTTCTTGCTTTAACCCTTTGCCAAACAAGGCCAAAAAGGCATAGACATTAAACTGCTATGCTCGGCAAAATACGAAATCAAAACCATCAAATATCAAAGATACTGAGCAACCAAACAAAGTATAGCCTTCCTCTGTCAGCGATCAGCATCAAGACAGAGAGCAAAGAGCTCGAACAACTTTCCAAATCTAATTCAGTAAGGGGGTGTTTGGAAATCTGAAAGTGAATTTAAAATATGCAAGTTACTTTTTTTTGCAAATGAATTTTACATCAATGTCAGCACGCAAGTGAAATACAATGTTTGTTTGAAAAATTAAATTATTATCAAAAGTGCAATGTGAAGATGACGTGGCAAAATAAGATTAATTAGAAAATATAATTAAAATTATTTAATTAAATTAGTTATATTTTTGTTACTTTCATGTGACTTCACCACTTTTTTAGGGGAAGTCAAAATTGCATTAAATTTTATGTGGCAACTTTCTTACATCTCACTTTCATAACCACTTACATGAAAACAAACATCTTAATTGTTAGATGAAAGTAACTTTCTCACTTTCATCTTTCACTTGCATGCAAACAAACACCCCCTAAGAGCATAAGAAACCAAAAATATCAAATACATGATTCCAACCAAACTTTTAAATAATAATTCCGGAGTCGATTCAAAAAAAAAAAGTTAAAACCTCCACAAAGAAAAAAAGCAACCGCATATTGCGCCCCAGAGAATTCAGCAAAAAGCAGAGCATGTACAGCACATAACATCAAACATACAGAACATAGGATAAGAACACATAGTTCATGGCAACTTAGAACAATGAGCAAAGCAAATCAAGTCTCCTCATACTCACCCTCCTCTTCATCCTCATACTCCCCATCCTCATCCGCCGTCGCATCCTGATACTGCTGATACTCTGACACCAAATCATTCATGTTACTCTCTGCCTCCGTAAACTCCATCTCATCCATCCCCTCCCCCGTATACCAATGCAAGAAAGCCTTCCTCCTAAACATGGCAGTAAACTGCTCGCTCACCCTCCTAAACATCTCCTGTATCGACGTTGAGTTACCAATAAACGTCGACGCCATCTTCAGCCCAGTCGGTGGGATGTCACATACCGTGGACTTCACGTTGTGAGGAATCCACTCCACAAAGTAGGACGAGTTCTTGTTTTGGATGTTGATCATCTGCTCATCGACCTCTTTGGTGCTCATCTTGCCACGAAACATAGCGGAGGCGGTGAGGTATCGGCCATGGCGGGGGTCGGCGGCGCACATCATGTTCTTGGCGTCCCACATTTGTTGGGTGAGCTCGGGGACAGTGAGAGATCGGTACTGCTGGGACCCACGGGACGTGAGGGGTGCAAAGCCGACCATGAAGAAGTGGAGTCGAGGGAAGGGGATGAGATTGACGGCAAGCTTGCGGAGGTCAGAGTTGAGCTGACCAGGGAATCGGAGGCAGCATGTAACTCCGCTCATGGTAGCCGAAATTAAGTGATTGAGATCGCCAACTGAATTCAGTAAAACATCAAGTTAGAAATCAAACCAGTTTCAGAACGAAAGAAAAGGCATCATTATCGCCAAGGTTAATGATTCTATTAAGATAGCTAGACAATTGAAGGGACATGTGTCTGCAATAGATAAACCATCTTAAACAAACAAACAAATTTTGGAGGATGAGGCATAGTTGAGTTCAGTAACTGTAGATCTCAAAAATCAAAGTATAAAAGATTGTGTAATTCACATCTCCTTTCTTTCAGTATAATCATAATCATCATTACTCAAACATTTATCACAGTAAAAGGAGCAAGCATTGGATTGCAAAGTTCCAATTCTGATGGAGTTTAAGCTCAGCTATCGATCTAACATTAACCCTAGGTCCCTAACATAATCTGAATCAAGTTCCTCGTCAAGAATATTCAGGCAAAAGAGACCTGTCATAACCCTAAAACCCAGTCTTTTCCTTCCTACTCAAGAAGATATATTAAAGAATCAAAAGCATCTCCTAATTTGAATAACTGCACATCTCTTAACATATAATGCAAATATCCAAACAATGTTAAAAATAATGACAACGCATGTAATGTTAGCCTCTCTATAACGTAAAATGCAAAACAACGCAACACATAACGTAGGTTACATATTATCACAATTATCAAATATATCATGATTTTAATAAATAAAATCATCAGTTTCAATTCAAACATGGGTTTGATTCATACTCTATGTTCTGAGAAATATTTACCATCCAGAAAGAGGAAAAAACGAAGTCTTTGTCTAAAGAAATACATTGAGAAAGGGTGGATGGATAGAACCTTTCAACGAGATGGTGCTTTTTCAAATCTCTCAAAATGGAATTATATCATCACAGGAACACCAAAAGAAGTCATCATCAAGGCTTTGTAAACAATTGAAATGAAATACACAACTACTAAAAGTTCTAAACAAAGAAAATACTTTGCAGTCTCCTTGATAAATAACATTGAAATAACATAGTTATATTGAAAATAATGCATGTTATATTGAAATCACGTAAATTATATTGAAATAGTGCACAATTTAATGTTATAACTTAGATTTATGACGCGTCTGAGTTATTTCAAAGGGTTATGTAACATTTACGGTTTGTTACTTAACGCAAAATAATGAGTTAGGCAACAGGTTTTTTCAAAAATGGGTGTAAATAAGTGCAGGCAACAAAACAAAAGGCCAGCTAACAACCACCAAAGTGATTAGTCCTTAACATGTATAGCACTTGAAGCAATCAATAGACACTACCTTCAACTAAATCTCTCCATATATGCAAAACAAACACAAAGGAAATTAGCCTAATAGTAACAATATAAAAACTCCCTTTGAAAAGGAATGGAACATTATTAGGTGGTAGAAGTACTTACAGCTCGGGGTTGTCAGCTTGAGAGTGCGGAAGCAGATATCATAGAGGGCCTCATTATCGAGTACCATGCACTCATCTGCATTTTCCACAAGCTGGTGCACTGAAAGAGTAGCATTATAGGGCTCAACAACTGTATCAGAGACCTTTGGAGATGGGAAGACGGAGAAGGTGAGCATCATGCGATCGGGATACTCCTCTCTGATCTTCGATATCAACAATGTTCCCATGCCAGAGCCCGTTCCACCTCCCAAAGAGTGGCAGACTTGGAATCCTGCAGAGTAAAATCATCAACCAATATGGTGAAATTAATAAATGCATTTAGTAAATATATATTTGTTGATGAAAACACTGAAAATTAGAGAAGTGACAAACATATAGGTTGAGTTACGTGTACCGTATGACTAGCAACAATATAAAATTGAGCTGTCCATTTTTGGAATCAGAGGCCCCTGTGTCTAGGGGTGGAAATGAACCAAATAATTAACAAATAGTTCGATAATTGTTCGAATAACTATTCGATCATATTCGATTCGGTAGTTCATTTACCACTAAACAAATATTTTTTACTATTCGAGTTTACTAACGAATAGAATTTAACCAGATGTATATTCGATTTGTTTGTCTATTAAATATTCGTTTAAAATTTAATCACAACTTATTATTGGTATTATTGCACATATGATGTCATATTTTTAATTCACTTACCATTTCTATTTAACTTTTATATACTGATTTTAAGTCTTAAATAGTCTTAAATCTATTTTCTAATTAAAATTTTAATTTATATATATATACATCATATATTAAAAAGGAATACATTTTATTTATGAATTTTAATATTATTTGAAAATCAAATTTTTAGTAGAATAAATATACTCTAATATTCGATAAGTATTCGTGAATATTCATGAATATTTATCAAATACCAAGTATTCGAGTTCGAATTAGAAAAACTAGATATATGAATATTAGAGTCCGCATTCGAATTCGATAATTTTAAACAAATACAAATACGAATACCTTAGTATTCGATTCGATTCGATCGTTTACCACCCCTACCTGTGTCAGATCATTAATGTAAAGACCCATGAGATAATTAAAATCACATGACTTCATGAGATGACAATAAATCTCTAGGCGTTATAAACATTTACAAAAAATAACAAAGTTATTATTTAGCTTATCTGCAAAAACACGAAGAAAACATGTTTCCCCTAACTTAATACAGAACAAAACAATAGAGAACTAATAAAAACAGTTAACCATCTATAACAAGAATATAATAGCCGAACTCCGTAATAACCGACTCAGTAAATAAGTATAAACAAAAAACAAATACTGTAACCTTCCAACAAATATTTTGGAGAAACTGGTGATAAATGAATATAGCTGCAGATCTACATCCATTTCATTTTGATAACCAAACTGCAAGAATTTTATGTGTGATAAATGAATATAGCTGCAGATCTACATCCATTTCATTTTGATAACCAAACTGCAAGAATTTTATGTGTAGTATGGTGAGTCCACATATTTTACCGCATAATACAATCAACATAACCTTTCATTTTCTTTAAATTTCACTTACGATCTGAGCTTAAATTTTTCTTCATATACTTCCATACAGTAATAGGTGGTCAAGGAAAAAAATGAAATTAAAATAAGTATGAGAATTAAACATCCTAAATCTCTTTAAAATGACAAGAAAGAAAAGTGTCAAGCATCAGTTTACGAGATGCATAAAATGTATATGAATAAGTAATCAAAGAAGCAAGAGTTCCAAAGGAGAACATAAGAAAGAAATAGACATAGTATCTGATGGAATTTTATACAAGTCAATTATAGTGAAGTAATTAACTTGTGCAAATTTAAAAAAACATCAAGCACAATTCATGTATAATCTAAGCAATCTGCGACCAAACAACACAAAATCGAAACAAAAAAAAATCTCACCTTGCAAGCAATCACAGTTCTCTGCCTCTTTCCTCACAACATCGAGAACCGAATCAATCAACTCCGCTCCCTCAGTGTAATGCCCCTTGGCCCAGTTATTCCCAGCCCCGCTCTGCCCAAAAACGAAGTTATCGGGCCTAAAGATTTGACCGTAAGGCCCAGATCTGAGGCTGTCCATGGTCCCAGGCTCAAGATCCATGAGCACCGCCCTCGGCACGAAGCGTCCGCAGCTCGCCTCGTTGTAGTAGACATTGATGCGCTCCAGTTGCAGGTCGGTGTCGCCTTGGTATCGGCCGGTAGCGTCGATGCCGTGCTCGTCGCAGATGACCTCCCAGAACTTGGCACCGATCTGGTTGCCGCATTGGCCGCCCTGGATGTGGAGGATCTCTCGCATCTTGGTTAGGGTTTCGAGATTAGGGTTAGGGTTTGAGAGAGAGGGGGGTGGGGAGAAAAGGGTTTTTTTATATAATGGAGGAGGTGACGGTTCGCTTTGACGGCGACGGAAACGGCAGAGGGTGGAGGTTTTTGCTGACGGCCGTTTGGTTTGAATGGGGAATTTGGAGATTTTGAAGTAAACATTTTTGCAGGTCCTATATGTTTGTTTCGTAGTGCTCTTGCAATCAGGCCGGTCTGGATATTCTGATTAAACGTGGGGTCCTTGTGGTGGCAAACAGCTGGGCCTGGCCCAGATAATCGCTAGAAAGGAATGGGGCCCACCTTTTTGTGTTGTGGTCCTGTTACAACTTTCCTTTTTAACAAAGAGTAATTACACTAAAATCCCAAAAACTTGCAACATTTTGTAGTAATCCCCAGTTGCTTTCAACATTGCTCCAAACCCCCAATAACCGTTTGTGTTGCGCAAAACCCCCCCAATAAGTTTCTGTATTTTGCAAATAACCACGTAAATTAGAACGAAAAACCAACATAAAAAAGTCGTTTAGAAACTTATTTGATTTTTTTTAATTAGTGTAATTTAGCCGTAACAAAATTGGGGT
Organism: Asparagus officinalis; assembly: GCF_001876935.1. Taxonomy (NCBI): domain Eukaryota; kingdom Viridiplantae; phylum Streptophyta; class Magnoliopsida; order Asparagales; family Asparagaceae; genus Asparagus; species Asparagus officinalis. The sequence goes on along the minus strand of NC_033797.1, from coordinate 23,830,048 downwards.
TTCCTGCAAAAGTTATTGGGGGTTTAATGCGATTTCAAAGTTTCTTGTCATTTTACCCCAAATACTAAAAGGTCTAGGGGGTTTAGTGTAATTTACCCTATTAATTATTGTGATTTCAATATTAATTATTATGATTTCAATATTTTAATTCTCCTAACCAGGCAACCTAAATTAAAATTAAAGAACTTGCTTCTAAACAAAATTTCATGAAACAAACTTTGGGATAAAGATATCATGAAAGTTTTGCACTTTCTTATTTCAATAAAAAATCATAATTTTTTTAGAAACGTTTTTAACTTATATCATAATCTTTAATTAAAAATTCTCTCTAGATTATTGAGCACATGTATGGTAATGTGGTTGCTGCTGCTTGCTTATGTAGCACTCTTATTGGTGTCCTAATATTGTTATCAAATTTAGTTAAATATTTAGTAAAAAAAATTGCCCAAATAAATAGATAAGAGTGATGTAAAATCAAAAGGGTAATATTTGTCCATCTTTATAGCTTTTCCACCCAAAATCTGTCCCAGTTTTTTTTATCTAAACCATAAGTTGTTAGCAACCGAAGCTGGAGACAGGTCTAAATTTAATGATGCGGGACCATGAAGTAACATGGACGTCTGTTTCTTTTTGTTTGAATCATGCCAAACTCGGCTCCATTCATAAGCAAACTAGATTCTCTTATCTACCAAGTGACCTACCACAATAATTTCATTTTCCCAGGATTCAACTCTATGCAGATGAGAGATCCCAATTATCAAAACCATCAAATATCAAAGATACTGAGCAACCAAACATAGTACAGCCTTCCAGTCAGCGATCAGCATCAGGACAGAGAGCAAAGAGCTCGAACAACTTTCCAAATCTAATTCAGTAAGAGCATAAGAAACCAAAATATCGAATACATGATTCCAACCGAACTTTAACATAATAATTCCGGAGTCAATTCAGGAATATGAAGAAGTTAAAACCTCCACAAAGAAAAAAGCAACCCCATATTGCGCCCCAGAGAATTCAGCAGAAAGCAGAGCATATACAGCACATAACATCAAACATACAGAACATAGGATAAGAACACATAGTTCATGGCAGCTTAGAACAATGAGCAAAGCAAATCAAGCCTCCTCATACTCACCCACCACCTCTTCATCCTCATACTCCCCATCCTCATCCGCCGTCGCATCCTGATACTGCTGATACTCTGACACCAAATCATTCATGTTACTCTCTGCCTCCGTAAACTCCATCTCATCCATCCCCTCCCCCGTATACCAATGCAAGAAAGCCTTCCTCTTAAACATGGCAGTAAACTGCTCGCTCACCCTCCTAAACATCTCCTGTATCGACGTTGAGTTACCAATAAACGTCGACGCCATCTTCAGCCCAGTCGGTGGGATGTCACATACCGTGGACTTCACGTTGTGAGGAATCCACTCCACAAAGTAGGACGAGTTCTTGTTTTGGATGTTGATCATCTGCTCATCGACCTCTTTGGTGCTCATCTTGCCACGAAACATAGCGGAGGCGGTGAGGTATCGGCCATGGCGGGGGTCGGCGGCGCACATCATGTTCTTAGCGTCCCACATTTGTTGGGTGAGCTCGGGGACAGTGAGAGATCGGTACTGCTGGGACCCACGGGAGGTGAGGGGTGCAAAGCCGACCATGAAGAAGTGGAGTCGAGGGAAGGGGATGAGATTGACGGCAAGCTTGGTGAGGGGTGCAAAGCCGACCATGAAGAAGTGGAGTCGAGGGAAGGGGATGAGATTGACGGCAAGCTTGCGGAGGTCAGAGTTGAGCTGACCAGGGAATCGGAGGCAGCATGTAACTCCGCTCATGGTAGCCGAAATTAAGTGATTGAGATCGCCAACTGAATTCAGTAAAACATCAAGTTAGAAATCAAACCAGTTTCAGAACGAAAGAAAAGGCATCATTATCGCCAAGGTTAATGATTCTATTAAGATAGCTAGACAATTGAAGGGACATGTGTGTGCAATAGATAAACCATCTTAAACAAACTAACTAATTTTGGAGGATGAGGCATAGTTGAGCTCAGTAACAGTAGATCTCAAAAATCAAAGTATAAAAAAATTGTGTAGCATACATCTCCTTTCTTTCACTATAACCATAATCATCATTACTCAAACATTTATCACAGTAGAAGGAGCAAGCATTGGATTGCAAGGTTCCAATTCTAATGGAGTTTAAGCTCAGCTATCGATCTAACATTAACCCTAACATAATCTGAATCAAGTTCCTCATCAAGAATATTCAGGCAAAAGAGACCTGTCATAACCCTAAAACCTAGTCTTTCCCTTCCTACTCAAGAAGATATATTAAAGAATCAAAAGCATCTCCTACTTTGAATAACTGCACATCTCTTAACATATAATGCAAATGTCCAAACAATGTTGAAAATAATGACAACACATGAAACGTTAGCCTCTCGATAACGTAAAATGCAAAGCAATGTAATGCATAACATAGGTTACATATTATCACAATTATCAAATATATAGATTACATATTATCACAATTATCAAATATATCATGATTTTAATAAATAAAATCATCAGTTTCAATTCAAACATGGGTTTGATTCACACTCTATGTTATGAGAAATATTTACCATCCAGAAAGAGGAAAAAACGAAGTCTTTTTCTAAGGGTGTGTTTGGATTTCAATGGCGTTAAGGGAAGTTAAGGGAAACTAAGTGAGAGAAGGGAAGGGAAGGGAAGGGAGTTCCCTTCCCCTTGGTTACACCCTAATTTGGGGGGGTAACAAATTTTATACTATTAAAGGGTGAACCAAGGGAAACTAGGGTGAATAACTTCACCTCCTAAATGTTCCCAAACAAGGTGAAATACACAACTATTCAAAGTTCTAAACAAAGAAAATTATTTGCAGTTTGCAGTTTGCAGTTTGCAATCTCCTTGATAAATAACATTGAATTAACATAGTTATATTGAAAATAATGCATGTTATATTGAAATAAAGTAAATTTTATTGAAACAGTGCACAATTTATTGTTATAACTTAGATTTATGACGCGTCTGAGTTATTTCAAGGGGTTATGTAACATTTACGGTTTGTTACTTAACGCAAAATAATGAGTTAGGCAACGGGTTTTTTCAATAATGGGTGTAAATAAGTGCATGCAACAAAACAAAAGGCCAACTAACAACCACCAAAGTGATTAGTCCTTAACATGTATAGCACTTGAAGCAATCAATAGAGACTACCTTCAACTAAATCTCTCCATATATAGAAAACAAACACAAAGGAAATTAGCCTAATAGTAACAATATAAAAACTCCCTTTGAAAAGGAATGGAACATTATTAGGTGGGAGAAGTACTTACAGCTCGGGGTTGTCAGCTTTAGAGTGCGGAAGCAGATATCATAGAGGGCCTCATTATCGAGTACCATGCACTCATCTGCATTTTCCACAAGCTGGTGCACTGAAAGAGTAGCATTATAGGGCTCAACAACTGTATCAGAGACTTTTGGAGATGGGAAGACGGAGAAGGTGAGCATCATGCGATCGGGATACTCCTCTCTGATCTTTGATATCAACAATGTTCCCATGCCAGAGCCCGTTCCACCTCCCAAAGAGTGGCAGACTTGGAATCCTGCAGAGTAAAATCATCAACCAATATGGTGAAATTAATAATGCATTTAGTAAATATATATATGTCGATGAAAACACTGAAAATTAGGGAACTGTCAAACATATAGGTTGAGTTACTTGTACCGTATGACTAGCAACAATATAAAATTGAGCTGTCCGTTTTTGGAATCAGAGGCCCTGTGTCAGATCATTAATGTAAAGACCCATGAGATAATTAAAATCACATGACTTCATGAGATGACAATAAATCTCTGGGTGTAATAAACATTTACGAAAAATAACAAAGTTATTATTTAGCTTATCTGCAAAAACACAAAGAAAACATGTTTCCCCAAACTTAATACAGAACAAAACAATAGAGAACTAATAAAAACAGTTAACCATCTATAACAAGAATATAATAGCCGAACTCCCTTATAACCGACTCAGTAAATAACTATAAACAGAAAAACAAAATACTGTAACCTTCCAACAAATATTTTGGAGAAACTCGTGATAAATGAATATAGCTGCAGATCTACATCCATTTCATTTTGATAACCAAACTGCAAGAATTTTATGTGTAGTATGGTGAGTCCACATATTTTACCGCATAATACAATCAACATAACCTTCCATTTTCTTTAAATTTCACTTATGGTCTGAGCTTAAATTTTCTTCATATACTTCCATACAGTAATAAGTGATCAAGGAAAAAAATGAAATTAAAATAAGTATGAGAATTAAACATCCTAAATCTCTTTAAAATGACAAGAAAGAAAAGTGTCAAGCATCAGTTTACGAGATGCATAAAATGTATATGAATAAGTAATCAAAGAAGCAAGAGTTCCAAAGGAGAACATAAGAAAGAAATAGACATAGTATCTGATGGAATTTTATACAAGTCGATTATAGTGAAGTAATTAACTTGTGCAAATTTAAAAAAAACATCAAGCACAATTCATGTATAATCTAAGCAATCTGCGACCAAACAACACAAAATCGAAACAAAAAAAAATCTCACCTTGCAAGCAATCACAGTTCTCTGCCTCTTTCCTCACAACATCGAGAACCGAATCAATCAACTCCGCTCCCTCAGTGTAATGCCCCTTGGCCCAGTTATTCCCAGCCCCGCTCTGCCCAAAAACGAAGTTATCGGGCCTAAAGATTTGACCGTAAGGCCCAGATCTGAGGCTGTCCATGGTCCCAGGCTCAAGATCCATGAGCACCGCCCTCGGCACGAAGCGGCCGCAGCTCGCCTCGTTGTAGTAGACATTGACGCGCTCCAGTTGCAGGTCGGTGTCGCCTTGGTATCGGCCGGTGGCGTCGATGCCGTGCTCGTCGCAGATGACCTCCCAGAACTTGGCACCGATCTGGTTGCCGCATTGGCCGCCCTGGATGTGGAGGATCTCTCGCATCTTGGTTAGGGTTTCGAGATTAGGGTTAGGGTTTGAGAGAGAGAGAAGGGGATGGGGAGATGAGGGTTTTTTTATACAACGGAGGAGGTGACGGTTCGCTTTGACGGCGACGGAAAGGGCAGAGGGTGGGGGTTTTTTGCTGACGGCCGTTTGGTTTGAATGGGGAATTTGGAGGTTTTGAAGTAGATATTTTTGCAGGGCCTCTCTGTTTGTTTCGTAGTCACTCTTGCAATCAGGCCGGTCTGGATGTTCTGATTTATACGTGGGGTCCTTCGGGTGGCAAGCAGCTGGGCCTGGCCCAGATAATCGCTACAAAGGAATGGGGCCCACGTTATTGTGTTATGGTCCTGTTACAACTTTCCTTTTTAACGAAGAGTAATTACACTTCCTACAAAAGTTACTACGGGTTTAACGCGATTTCGAAGTTTTCTCGTCATGGTACTCCAAACTACTAAAAGTTCTTGGGTGTTTAGTGTAATTTACCCTATTAATTATTACGATTTCAATATTAATTATTATGGTTTCAATATTATAATTCTCCTAACCAAGCAACCTAAATTAAAATTAAAGAACTTCCTTCTAATCTAAATTCCATGAAACAAATTTTGAGATAAAGATATCATGAAAGCTTTGCACTTTCTTATTTTAATAAAAAAATCGGAATTTTATTGAGAAACTTGTTTAACTTATCTCATAATCTTTAATTAAGAATTCTCTCTAGATTATTCAGCAGATGTATGTTAATGTAGAATTCAACTGATGAATTTTGCTACTACATGCTTCTGTAGCATTCTTATTGGTGTCCTGATATTGTTATCAAATTTAGTTAAATATATATATAGTAAAAAAAATTGCCCAAAAAATAGATAGAGTGATGTAAAATCAAAAGGGTAATATTTGTCCATTTTTATGGTTTTTTTCCCCCAAAATCTGTCCCATTTTTTTTATCTATACCATAAGTTGTCGGTGACAGGTCTAAATTCCTTATTGATGGGGGACCATGAAGTAACATGGACGTCTGTTTCTTTTTGTTTGAATCATGCCAAACTTGGCTCCATTCATAAGCAAACTAGATTCTCTTATCTACCAACTGCCCTACCATAATAATTTCATTTTCCCAGGATTCAACTCTATGTAGATGAGAGATCCCAATTATCCTAGAAAATAAAACTTCGTTACTGCATAGCAAATTATACTCCTCACTCTAATCATCAAACATCTCCCTTGTCAATATCTCATCTTTCTTAGTAATTACTTACTAGTATTATTCGTTTTCCTTTCTCTTTATTTTATTTTATTTTTTTGTTATTCATCATCATCATCATCATCATCATTATTATTATTATTATTTGCGGGTGCCACCCTTGCAATTTGATATTTCCAGCTCATAGTCACCTGTCACTAGTAAGTGAATTGACATAATACTAAACGACGAAACTCTGTTGAATGGATAAAATGATGAACAACTTGCTAAAAAACCCATGTGTTAGCATATTCTTCAACAAAAGGATCATGCACATGCAATGATCCAAATTTATGTTAATAATGGTGCTCAGGATAAAGTTTGGATTGCCTTCGTTTCTGTTTTTGATCCAAAGAACTCCCTCATTGGACAAAAAGTGTTCATGTTGGGGATCTTGACACATTTGCATGTGTGTGAGATTGGGAAGCTTTAGTTATGGAGAAGAAAACGCGCGTACGTGTGAGAAGAGGGCCAGATCTATTGCGCTGTTCATAATGTTTTATGGTGGATTTATCTTTCAATGAATGAAGATGCATTTCTTTCTGATCAGTATAGAACTTAATTGCTGGAAACTAGCTAGACATAGAGAGTTTCTAATTGTATATAATATTCCCTTTCACGATCAACAAAACTTTATTTGAAAAGATACCGACTTTAGAAAAGGTTTCGAGATTTTATAGTGATAGTTGAAAACTTTGGAATGAAGGATATGCAGAGCTGTTATCCGAAAATGCAGCAACTATAAGTGAAAACTTGATAATTTTCAGCCAGAACATCAAAGGCCCTCGACTAAATTAATGAGATGTAAGAAGTTGATATGTCATCTACATTATAAGATAAAATCTAGCCTGTGGACTTTCAAGTACATGTTCAAAAAAACATATCATGCATCTAGTGTATCTTCTATTCAAACGCCAATGCGAGTGCAATTCATAATCCTTCAATGTTTGAAACAAAGGGGGGAAGGATGCACACCCTCAAAATAAAAAAGAAAAAGAAATAAACCAGAAAAATACATGCTCTGACGTTGTTGACATGCCTTGAATAAACCACATGACACTGATAAATGCTAAATTGCTATCCTAATATCCTTCGATATGATAAAATACAGACAAAATTAAGCAAATAAGATCATGAAATAAAGACTGCATCCACAAAGCCAATTAGCTTTGTCGTCTTCTTGTGCTTCATATGGCTCGTTCTTTTACGATGTCCATGCTCATCTCGCTTGGATCAGTTGCCTGCAACTCAACTTGTATCCCATCAAGTTCTCTCTTGAACCTATCCTTGGAACTGGCATACACCATCTTACTCCTCACCTTTGATGTGTCCGGAGACCTGTGCGCACGATGGCGTAAATATTTGGATTAATAGCTAATTCTGGTTGTTTCATGGTACGTACTCTATTGCACTCCTATTCATTCTTAGGAACTTGGGTTTTGTTCGCACAAGGGTTGTTTTCTATTTTAGAATGTACTTTTTAAAATTGTAACGTATAGGATTTGAAGTTGGATTAATCCGAAAATATATCTGGTTTATATTCAAAAGAGGGTTTTTTCCTCTCTATCTCTCTCTCTCTCTCCAGAAACTGGATGGGATCAAAGATAATAGGATTTTAAGTTTTAACATTTTGTTTCTAGAAGTCACCAACAAAGTGCCTTAGAACTAGTACTTCCAAAAAGACAAAGGCCTTTATCCTTTTTCAGTTGGCAGCATATCATGAGGAGATGGTAAATAATTTGGGTTTTTATGATGTTGGTTCCTTGATCTGAATTATTTTAGAATAATCCTCCAAAACAAGTACACTTTAAACTGGTCCCCTGAATCTCATAAGTTGTATAAAATAGGCGCCTCGCTTTAAAATCTGCTACCTTCAACCAAACAAGAAAATGGCGCCATGAGGATTCAGGAGTTTTAAGTGTAAAAAAAACAATTTAATTAGAATGTGCAAGTGTTTATGTGCAATTAGCTCTTAGATTTATAACAGCTTTCCTACATCAAAAACGTGAGCCTGACAAAAGCCAAAAAAATTCATAACTTGTGGAGAGGCCAATGAGAACAATATCATGGTAAAGATTTAGAAAACTTCACAGTAACTTACTGACCACGCAACAAAGATGATCTTGCTCTTCTGGCAGTTCTCGTCAGTGACAAAGTCGAAATCAAACACGGCATAGCGGCACTCATTAGGCGGCATGCACGCTGTAAAGTCATCGTATGTCTCTCCTGGCTGCCCCAGCTTCTCGACCATCACCCTCTGTGCAACCTCGTCAATCTTGAAAATAATGAACCGAAAGTTCCTCTTCGCCTTCAGTTCCAAGAACTTCAGCTTGCAGTCATCGTCTACCGCAATGCCCGATGCCGAATTCGCCTAGGCAACGTGACGACAGGAGCGAATCCAGAGTGTTTCAACAAGAAAAGGCACTATTAGAATAACTGTCAAACTTATTAAGTGTTTATTGCGCATGCACGATCTCTGTACTATTTGAGTCCGCCACTTATTGCCCCTAAATTTTTTTACTAGTATTTTTATTCGAACCCTAGAACACAGTTATCTAGTTGTTATTTTTATCCATCACTTGACTATTGACTATGACTATGACGCCAATGTATTGCAGAGAGATCTCCTGATATTTTAATGTTTTGCATAGCGACGTTCATTTCTTATTGGTGTCGGAATATACTCCATCTATAATAGAGTTCAGATAACAAGGAGAAAATACAGCTCTGAGATCAAGATCTAAGTAGCAATGCTAGCCACCCGCGCTCGTGGGGCTCACGCGCTGTGGCTGCGACACATGTCCCTAAAAGTTGTGGCCGCGACGTATGTCCCCTTAGGGACATGTGTTGCTCCTTCAGCGCGTGTGAGCCACACGCGCGCCCGTAGCTAGACCCCCTCAGATCTAAATGCTAATAAAAAAAAAGGAAGAGGTAAGAAGTTGCGCATCTCCTATTGTACAGAGGATACGTCTGTAACTGAACTTTTTATAATGAAATGTTATTACAGAACATGAGGGAATGTTTTACTGAAGAAAATAAACTCGTCATTGTAACTTGTTAGCATTCTCTAGTTAAAATTTTGTTTTTGTTACTTATTTCTTCGACGGTAAGAGGTACGTGAAATTTAAAATTTTACATAGTTGAAAATAAATCAAATTAAAATTCGAGCTTTGCGATATGGACAGAACATGTTAATAAAATAAAGAAAACATAAAGATTTAGCTAGGACATTTACTCGATCACAAACTACATATGATACATGTAACATAAACTTTTGCAACTACTAGAACTGAGCGAGCGAGGAACTAAAGCGAGAAATGAACTCACCATGATTAGTAATTGAATGAGGAGGAAAGAAAGGCTGGCTCTTCCAAGAAATGAGAAAAGGAGAAGGGAGGAGGAGATGTTTTCTTAAAGGAGATTGGTTTGGGGGAAGGGGAGGAATTTGAGGGGAAGAGAGGCGCGAAAATAGTTGGTTGTGGCCACGTTTGGGCCTTTTGGGCCTTTAGGACCGAGTCTTAAGGAGAGCTCATTGCTCGCTCGTTCGTCGTTACGCTTGAATACGTGGACGGTATTTAAACTTTTGTCTATTTATTTATTTGTTTATTACTTATTTCCTTGTTTTTTTAACTACATAATGAATAGTAAATAACCTTTTTAATGGCCTTCTTAAAAAAATATAGAAATATACATCTTATGGGCGCGAAAATATTATTCATGATTATAATATAACTAGTTTTTATGCACGTGCAATGCACGTTGTTAAATATTAAAATAATTTATTTTTTATTTTATTACTATAAATAAGTCAGATTTATTTTAATTATTAGATTTACTATAATTTTTATTTAAATATTATTAAAATTTTGATGTAATGGATTTTTATGCTAAACTGAGATCAATATACTTAACTGAGATATCATAATTGATTTTCGCAGAAAAAGATATCAGCTTACATAATAATATCTTTAAGCAGAATAGTAAAAGAAAATAAGTTAAATTAATACTACATATCATATTCTAAACTCTACTAATACCAAGTTATAGTATGGAGTCAATGATGAATAACAATATCATTATAAACTATAGTTCTAGTAATAAAAAAATAATATGTCTTATTACATTGAAAATAGAATTACACTGTACTTTTCAAATTATAAGCTCATATTTTATAATAAACAATCTCAAATGCAAACATAAAAAAAGAAGTATGATAAACATATATATATATATATATATATATATATATATATATATGAGATCTCAGCCTATATTATTTGATATACTTAAAATAAAAAAAGACAAAAACTAAAAATTAATGTTAACTATAGTATAATTTTATGTGATAAAAGCAATCACATAAGCATACAAAAATACTACAAATTTTGCATAAAAATTCCTTCTAAAAATTCCTAATTTTACTCAAAAATTAAGTTATAGTATAAAATGTTCAAAAAATATTATCATTTATTCTTTTTAGTTCATATTTTATTTGAGCCGAGATCAACCTTTCTCCACCTTTATCTTATTATTGGGGGATTCTAGAGTAGCGTCTTTATCATCTACATCAATTGTGATATCAAGTTAGAGTTGAATTTATTGAAATTGATCTCTTCAAATAATAAAGTCCAACACCAAATTAACCCAATTGTCTTATACTCCCCCCTCAAAAATCATAATCATAATCCTGAATTGGGTTTGTTCATAATAAAGAACAAAATACAATGTCAAGAGACAAAAAAGAAAAAAAGAAGGAATTGAATAAGAATCGCTAGGTTTGTACATGATAAAGAGAAAAGGACAATATAAGAGTCCAGAAATATATTAGGATGTACTTGGATCAATTAAATTATATTATTACTCATAATTGATATGCATAAGAGACAAAACGTGTTGACAACCTTAAATTATAAAACAAGTTGTATGTGCTCTCTAACATAATTTTTTAATGAAAGCAACCCACACGATTAATTTTGAAAATCTCTTAGTTTTGTGGAAGAGTTTGGGTGTAAATAACAAATATTAAATTATCTAACCTGATTAAAGTAGGATCATATAAGTTAACCCCATACATGAAATTTATTTTAACAAAAACCCATATATAAGTATTATAATTTGCATTGAGATCAAAGATATGTGTGATATTCTCTTTAACTTTTATACAAACAATATCTATTTAAATAATAATATAATAATTAAACTTTGTAATCTAAAAAGAAATCAAACATACAATATAATTAATTACTTTAAAATAATCCAATCTAATTTAATAAGAAGAAAATATATGAAAGTACTGTGAAAGTTGTTACAATTTTATAATTCTTAATTCTTAAACAATCTAATCTATTCTAATAAAAAGAAAATAACAAAGACACATACTTGTTGAAGGAGATAAAAGTACTGTGAAAATTATTGTAATTTCTTGATCTGAAAAAAGATCAAATATACAATATAATTAATTACTTTAAAATAATCTAATCTAATCTAATAACAAAGGCACATGCTTGTAGAAGGAGATAAAAGTGCTATAGAAATTATTGTAATTTCTTGGCTTATATATATTGATATATGATGTTGTCTGTGAGAGGATAATAATGATAAATAGAGTTCTATTTAAATAATAATAGTATAATTAAACTTTGAAACTAACTATGCAGTACTTTGAACTACTTTAATTTTAGTCAGTGAGAGATCGCCACTTTGTGTGTAATCATTAATCATATAACATGTGAATAATTATTTGCAGATTGGTATTATTAAATTATGTAGCATGTGAATAATTGTTTACAATTAGATCATTAATCATATATAAGAGCGAGGAGGTAAATTTGGTATTTAATAAATCATCTAATTAACCTAAGCATACCGTGAACTATTTGAATTTTAGTGAGTGGGAGATCGCCATGCTGTGTGTAATTATTAATCATATATCATGTGAATACTTGTTCTCAGTTTGACATTATTAATCATGTAGCACGTGAATAATTATTTGCAGTTTGATCATTGATCACATAAAAGAGTGAGGAGGGTAAATTTGGCATTTAATAAATCGTTTAATTTACCTAAGCTGCTCTTTCATTCAGGTTTATATTTTAATTTAAACTATATCCTTATCTTCATACTATGTATATCCAATAAGAATTCATCAATTTATCAACTTAATCTTACTTAATGAATTAGTATTTAAATTTCAAGGGTATTTTTGTCTACTAAAAGATTTTCTCAAACTCGTGCTTTTAAAGGGAGTATGATATTTTAGGCATTGAAGAAGCAGCACATTATATACATTGGTGATGTCTTTTGATCGTAAATAAGAATGATAATAGATAATATAAGGATATTTATCATATATGTAACCATACAATAATGTGTATCATATCATATCATATCATATCATATCATATATATACTCTCTTTAAAAGTACGAGTTTGGAAAAATCTTTTCATGGCCAATATTACCCTTATTTTTTTTGAATATTACATTGTTATCCTAATCTATTCTAATTATCCTTTACTTATTCTAAATATCATATCATATCATATATAATTTAAATTATTTACTTATTTCAGTTCGTAGAGAAATCTAAAAAACATATGCTAGCCAGCACTTAAAAGTTTTTGGACTTTGTATAAAAAATCCTCCAATTTTTTTAAATTATAAAAACACCCCTACAAATTTAAAATTTTATTAAATATCTTTAAAATTATAAATTTTACTTATTTTAATTCAGCGAGAAATCTAAAAAACATATGCTAGGTAGAAACTGAAAGTTTTTTGACTTTGGAAAAAAAAATCCTCCAAGTTTTTTAAATTACAAAAACACCCCTAATAATTTAAAATTTTATTAAACATCTTAAAAATTATAAATTTTACTTATTTTAATTTAGTAAATAATCAAAAAAAAAATATGCTAGGTAGAAACTGAAAGTTTTTTGACTTTGGAAAAAATATCTCGTAAGTTTTAAAAATTGTAAAAACACCCCTACAAATTTAAAATTAAGAAAAAATACATTAAAAATTTTAATCCTATAAACACACTAAAAACCTACAAATAACACAAACAACCCCTGAAATTTTATGAAATTTATAATAAACAACTTTTTATAAATTACAAAATAAAACCTTCAAAATTATAAAATTTACAAAAATCCTAATAATTTCTAACCTAACAATAAATTAAAAATATAGGAATTACAAATAGCCCCTACATAATTTATAATTATAAAAAACACCCTTAAAGTTTCAAAATTTATGAACAAACACTTAAAATTCAAATATTACAAAGAACACACCTTAAGAATTTCAAACTCATTAGTAAATTGAAAACAAAGGAATTATAAATAGTCTATAAACAATTTATAATTTGTATAAAAGGCATATAAAGTTAAAAAATTATAAAAAACCTCTAAAATTTATAATTTACAAAAAAACACCATGAGAATTTCTAACCTATAGACACTAAAATGAATATACAAAATTACTAACAACCCCTAAAAAATAAAATTTTACAAAAACTATCATGCCCCCTTTAAAGATATAGGTTTAGGAAAAAACTTTCATGGTCAATATTATCCATAACATTTTTGGAAAGAACATAACTAATTAAATATCAATTAAATTTGAAATTAGTAAAAAAACACCCTTAAATTTTAGTACATTGTAAATTACCCCACCAAAGTTTAAAATTTATTAATGATTGTTTATAATTTCTTGATTTCAATATAATATTTAATAGTTTTGTGTATTTATAAATTACAAAATTTTAGGATGTTTTTTAAAAATTTTAAAACTTTTGAGGGTGTTTCTTTTATAGTTTTCTAAATTTTCATTATGTTGTCAATGTAATGCATAGATACGTCAATTAACGATGATATTGAAGGGTAAGTCGTTCTTAAGATGTATTAGGCCACAAGTCACTATTCCTAGGTAGTATAATTTATATATGCAAAAAAATTTGGGCAGTCTATATACTGGTTAAAATGATTTTTGACTTTAATGTGCTATTTCTTATAAATTATATTTAATGTGAACCCACCATATAATTTTGACTATGGTCATCATAATTTTAATTTGTTTGTTTGATTGACTATATAGGTATATAGACCATAGATTACTTTATTTTCTCACATGAACTAATATTTAGCGCTTAATAATTTAAATTATTATTTTTAAATTTAATATAAAGAGTGTTATGGTGTTCCCATTTCGTTAATGTGCAACTCAGTGCCAAGCAACGAATAAGTGTACTTTTGCGTGCTATGCCCCAATTAACTTGGCGGCCAAAGACCAATAAGAACGACAACTCAGCCGACTTGTCGAGCCGATATCCTTTGTTATTAATTATTTATAAGCACATGAACTAATATATTTTGATGCGGCATAATTATGTACCAAAATTGCAAGTGCACAATTGATCAAGTTATAGTATAAAAAGTTAACCAAAATTGCAAGTGCACAATTGATCAAGTTATAGTATAAAAAGTTATCGATCCCACGAGGAAGGTAATTTTAAGAGATTGATCAAGTTATAGTATAAAAAGTTATCGATCCCACGAGGAAGGTAATTTTAAGAGATTATTAGAATTGATTCTTATGCTGTGTGCGTGACAAAATAGAATTAAAGAATAAGTGTGAGAGTTATGATAAGTGAGAGTGATTGTTTTGAATATGTGCAAGTAACAATAAATTGAATTTGAGCGAAGAGAAGTAAGAATCAAAGAATAGAATAAAAACCAAGAAAGAGAAAAAAATCAAGAAAATAAAAGATGGAGGGTTTAATTAAAGATATGAGAAATCTAGAATTGAATCCACTAGCTAATCTCAATTATTAAATACAACCTATTCTCTTTTTGTCATTTTTTAATTTAGATTTATTAAGCATATATTATCAAACCATTTAAGAAAAGTATAACCTATAAAATTATCATCTAAGTCAAAATAAAAATCATGATAAGAATAACAACAAGCTAGTAATCCTAGAATTCTTAAGTATAACCTATCAAACCATTTAAGATAAGTATAGATTATCAAATTCTTCTTCTATCAATTAGTTCTCTAGTTGATTATCCTAAACATGATCATTTTAAGTGTAAGAGGATAATTTGCATAATATAAAGAAAATTAGACTAGTTTTATATAATTCTAATATTCCTACAAGAATTAATTTTACATCTTAAGAAATAAAAATAAGAAGAAAAAGAACTAATTACAAAAATAAAAAGAAAAGAAAAATCTAAACTATGAACAAGAAAATAAATCTACTCTACAAAGAATTAAAATATAAAATAAATTGCAAAAATTAAAAGCAAGGAAATAAATCTACTACAAATTAAAGTGTAAAAAGAAATAAAAAGACAAGAAAATAAATCTACACTACAAGCAATAATATAAATCTAACTAATAAGCAATAATAAAGAAATTACTAAAAAGAAATAAAAGAGAAAAATAAAAGAATTGCAAACCTTCAAACTTTTCTTCATCTTCATCATCATCATCCAACAAAAAGAAGAAGATTTGAAGTGGATAAATTTTTTTTATTAATTGTAACAAAAGTTATAAATTTGGAAGGTCTTCTCAATTAAGAGTAACCCTCCTCTCCAAATAGAGTTATAAAATTTTTCACACCCTTAACCCCTCACTCTCTACCCCTATTTATACTAAATATCAGTGAATGAGAGCCATTGGATTGAAATCTTATCCAAAAACAATAAATTTTAGCCTTTGGATTGTAACTGCTTGTCCGATAGTATCGATGTCAGCATCGATAGGCGTATCGATGTTGGCATCGATGCCTCCATCGATGCTGGCATCGATGTGAGATCCTCTCCTATTGCTGTCCGAGTTTTTCTCTTGTTCTTGGACTTGGGCTTTTGGGCTTTGCCATTTCTTCTTCTTTTTAGCTTTGGGCTTTTGGATAAATTGGCAATTGGATTTTCCAATGGGCTTCTTGATTTCTCTTTTGCTTCATTTCTTCATTTACTCAAGGGCCTTTGTTGAGAGATGGGATTTTTGAGATTTATTCTTCATTAACCTGTATTTAAAGATAAAAATAATTATTAGTGGTATATTTATTCATATAAAATAGATAATGTGGGTATAAAATTATAATAAAAATGTGATTATCAAATAAACTTTTGCTAGTCCTCTAGCAAGGAAATAAAAAGAAAATTCTAACTCACTTTCGCAGGAATCGCGGTTGTATTTAGCGCATACAACAAGCCTTTAAACCCCTATGTTACCCTAGTGGACAAGTTATAGTCTTGTGATGGTTTGCAGTGAATATACCCACAAAATTCGATCAACTTGCCAAGTTAAAGAAGTCAGTAAATAACTAATTTTCTTTGATATATTTAGACATTCTAATTGAAGCTAGTTAATAATCAAGAAAACGTTTTTATATATAACTCCAATGTAAATCTCTTAAAAAATCTTTTTTTATTATAACAATGCAAAACCAAGTCAAATCTTAGAGATTTAATTTAAAAATTCTGAAAAGAACATGCTAACTCTTTGTTTTAAATAACTTTCAAGTCTCTTGATCAAAAATTGTTTTTTAAGACCATATATACAACAAAATATATAAAAAAAATGGTTAGTGTTATATATATATATATATATATATCACTCTCTAATTCTTGGTGATTGTTTTCTATTTTAACGGGCTTTCTAAGTGACCATTTAACGAGTTTTGGGCCAAAGGATATATAAACTAACACAAAGGTGATATAATTAAACTACAAATGTGATAGTGCAAAATAAACAATGCAAACACACAATATGATCACGGAGTTCGGACCTTCCGTCCTACGTCTCCGCTCCCCACTCTCGGGGAGAAATCCACTATCACAACCGGGTTTTCTACGTTCACCCGAATAACGTTTACACCTCACACTCGGTTTTCTAGCTAACTGAAAACTTTACAATCACCACTCTTGCTATCCCACTTTACACCCTCTCAAGTGTTGAACTAGACGTGTCTCCCTCAAGTGCTCAGTTACAACCTCTCCCTAGGTTCGTCAACCGACGCCACTCCTCTTGGGACGATCCCCAACTCTCGCCACACACTTCTCTCGGTGTACAAGTGTATTACAAAGTGAATCTCACAATAAGGCTCAATACAATAAATGTTTGTTCTCTACTATGGATGAGAACACAATGAAAGCTCACACTCAATTGTTACAACTCTCACCAACCCAAAATATATTTTGAATGTAAATACAATAAGCTCAAGTGGGTGTGTGTAACAATGAGATAAAATCAAATATAACTCAAATAGCAAACTAGCAATAATAAGAATATGAAAATTAATAATAAAATTGCTAGAGAAAAGAGTTAGAAAACTTCTCAATAGATCAAGAGGTAGAAGGAGAATAGTTGGATGCCCAAACACCAATAGATGATCTCCTCAAGCTCTTGTGAAATTGATTTCTCAAACTCAAACTTTTAAATACTTAAAAGCTTCTTAAACACACTTAAACCAAACTAAAACCCTTGTTAAGACTCTTTTAAACTTGGTTAAAAACTCTCTTGGATGATGGCAAATAGTTATGGCAAAGGGGTATATATAGGCTTGAAGAAACCAACCCCAAAAACCATTAAAAAATAAAAATCAGCAACTAGCCATTACTGTATAACGGTCGGCTGCTACAGTAACTTCGTTCGACCGGTACGGTCGACCGTGACCCATATGCAAAGCTGAGTAACGTCCGGAGAAGCGGTCGACCGCGGGTACTGTAGCATTATATATTAGCTTTGTAAAATCAATTAAAAATAGTAAAACAGATCCAAAAAATATGAAATTTTGTGGGAAGGTTATAGACATGTAGAATAACATGTTAGAGAAAGAATTTCTGAAAAATAATTTCCTAGTTGAGAGAAATAAATGTTTTAACACAGATTTACAGTTTCTGAAAAACTGCTAACATACACGATTTTGTAAAATCAATTGGGCACAGTAAATCAACTCTAAAAATAGTAAAAATTTGAGGGAAGTTTCTAAACATGTAGATAAACATGTCAAAGAAATAATTTCTTGAATATCACTTCCTATTTATGAAAACTAATCTGTTTTGTAAAACATGCACGAACATATGCACGAACAAAAACATGATTTTGTAAATTCCATTAAACATAACAAATCAATTCCAAACTTGATGAAACTTTGCGAAATGTTTATAAACATAAAAACAAACATGTTAGAAAAAGAATTTCTCAAATTGAATTTTTATTTGTGAAAACTCATGTATTTTGCAAGTGTGTCCAAAGCATAAAAACTCAAAACCATGCATGTATATATATATAACTATATATATACATAGAAACCAAATACGTGTGTGTATATGATGTTGAGCTTAAGGTACTTAACACGCATAATATAAAATCTAAACTAGATTACCCAAGCTTGATCTTGATCTTCATTGTATCTCAACTTGGTACACATGCGGATGAAGATTGAACTTGATCTTTAACTTTGAATTGAAAGGCTTCAACCCGACATTCCACCAACCTCCATTTGATATGATCGTTATGACGCAATCCATCTATCCTCTAACTACGTTGTTTGTCTACAATATATAGGAAAACACAAATACTAGACAAACAATATTAGTGGTAAATTGTTTGTTAAACATTATCAAAATAAGAAGACCAACATATATTCACTCTCTAATTCTTGGTGATTGTTCTTCTACTTTAACAGCTTTCTAAGTGACCATTTAACGAGTTTTAGGCCAATGAATCCCAACCCAATTGGGCTTAGGTCATTAAGTATAGAGATACTCCTTAGGCTTAATTACTCAATCAACTTAGGCTTTATAAGATAGAATCACCTTGAATTTAAGAGTTTTTTTTTTTTGGTGCCTATTTTTCGCACTCTTCTTTTATAAGGTTAGTTTTTTTTAATATATATGTGTGTAAGTATATATATTGTCTGAAAAAATGTGTAAATCAAGATAACCTAAAAAAATATTTTCAATGCTAAGTTAAGCATGCAAAAATTTTATTATTTTTAATTAAAAGTCTAAGTTAAGTCTTAAGTAAAGAATACTACTTTGAAAAATTATTTCTTAAGAAATTTATTTGGAGTTATCATAAAAGGTAAACTTGAGTATATCACTAACTAGAAATTAGAATATTTAAAATCTATCAATTAGATCAATTATTACTTAACTCTATTAATTAGCAAAAGACAATATTTTTATATATTTTTTTATTTTTTTAAAGCAAAAGGAAAAAAAATGATAAAAATGTAAGTAAAAGGGTAAAATAAAGAGGAAAAAATAACTAATTCCCACCCCACACCTAAATTTTGTATTATCCTCAATGCAAATTCGCTGATGCACAAAGCAAAGCAGATAAAAATTTAAAAACTTACATTTGTTCAGTCGACCAAGAACAATGATGATAAAGATCTGTAATTACTGTTAGTATGAGGATGAAGAAAAAAAATTGTAATTATATATATATTTTTCATTTATTTATTATTATTATTCTTTTTTTCTTTTTTTTATAGATAATGTGGTTCATGAAGAACCAACACCTCCTCCTCTCCAAGCGTAGAAAATTCTAAAAATGGTTTTAGACGTTGACCATTTATTTTAAAAATACCACCATTTTTAGGATTTTCTATCTCGACAGCCCCATGCGAGAAAACTTGTTTGACAATAAATAGACCGGTCTATCTTGATCTCAATTTTCTAGGAAAAAGATGTAATTTTGAATTGTAGAGTAGAACTTGTTGTCCTTGAGAGAAATTATTTCGTAAAATTGATTTGTCATGAAAAATATTGGTTTTCTCTTTGTAAAATTTTGAGTTTATGTATGCATCATTTCGAATTTCTTCCAACTCAATTATTTGGAGCAATCTGTTCTTACCTGCCGAGTCTGAGTCATAATTTAGCTGTTTTATAGCCCACATTGCTCGATGTTTCAACTCCACTGGTAGGTGACAAGGTTTTCCAAACACGAGTCTGTACGGTGACATCCCCAAATTAGCCTTGAAAGCTGTTCTATATGCCCACAGAGCATCACATAATTTTACAGACCAATCTTTTCTGTTATGATTAACTGTTTTTTCTAAGATTTGTTTGATCTGCGTGTTTGTGACCTCTACTTGACCACTAATTTGAGGGTGATAAGGAGTTGACAATTTGTGTGTGATTGAATATTTCCTCATTAAAGACTCAAATGAACGGTTACAGAAGTGTGTACCGTTGTCAGTGATGATCGCTCGGGGTACTCCAAACAGTGTAAAAATATTCTCTTTCAAAAACATAACAACGACCTTGTCGTCATTAGTTTTGCAAGCTACCGCCTCAACCCATTTTGACATGTATTCAATGACTACTAGAATGTAAACTCTCGACAGCCCCATGCGAGAAAACTTGTTTGATAATAAATGGACCTGTCCATCTTGATCTCAATTTTCCAGGAAAAAGATGTAAGTTTGAATTGTAGAGTAAAACTTTTTGTCCTGGAGAGAAATTTTTTAGTAAAATTGATTTATCATGAAAAAATTTGGTTTTCTCTTTATAAATTTTTGAGTTTATGTACGCATCATTTCGAATTTCTTCCAACTCATTTATTTGGAACAATCTGTTCTTACATGCCGAATCTGAGTCAAAATTCAACTGTTTTATCGTCCATATTGCTCGATGCTCCAACTCTACTAGTATGTTACAAGCTTTTCCAAACATGAGCATGTATGGTGATATCCCCAAATTGGCCTTGAAAGCTGTTCTATATGCCCACAGAACATCACATAATTTTACAGACCAATCTTTTCAATTATGATTAACTGTTTTTTCTAAGATTTATTTGATCTGCCTATTTGTGACCTCTACTTGACCACTGGTTTGGGGGTGATAAGGAGTCGATAATTTATGTGTGATTGAATATTTTCTCATTAAAGCTTTAAAAGAACGGTTATAGAAATGTGTACCGTTATCACTAATGATCCCTCGGGGTACTCCAAACCGTGCAAAAATGTTCTCTTTCAAAAACTTGACAACGACCTAGTTGTCATTAGTTTTGCAAGCTACTGCCTCAACCCATTTTGACATGTATTCAACGGCTACTAGAATGTAAACATTTCCAAAGAAATTTGGAAATGGACCCATGAAATCAATACCCTACAGATCAAAAAATTTAACAGATAAGATGAGTTGTAAGGGCATCATATTTCTTCTAGTGACTTTTCCTAAAAGCTGACAGCGGTTACAGGTTTTGCAAAACTCGTATGAATTCTTAAAAAGAGTGGGCCAATACAGCCCACATTGAAGAATTTTTTTAGCTATTTTTCTTGGGCCAAAGTGGCCCCCACATGCTTGCTCATGACAAAAGTATAGAACACTCCTAGTTTCTTTCGTGGGAACACACCTCCTAAAGATCTGATCAGAATAGTATTTAAACAGATATGGATCATCCCAGTAAAAGTACTTCACTTGGGAGAGAAAACGGGATCTATCCTGTTTGGACCAATGAGAAGGGATTTGCTTCATGTCTATGTAGTTCACAATGTCGGCGAGCCATGGGACAGATTGGATTTGTAGGAGTTGTTCATTAGGGAAATGCTCATTGATCGGAATGGTTGATGTTGGTGCATTCGGAAGTCGAGAGAGGTGATCTGCTACGGGGTTCTCTGTTCCTCTTCTATCAAGAATTTGAATGTCAAACTTTTAAAGTAGGAGAATCCATCTAATGAGCCGTGCTTTAGCATCTTTTTTGGTCAAAAGATACTTTAGTGTGTTGGTCAAAAGATACTTTAGTGTGGCATGATCTGTGAAAACTTTGGTTAAGGAACCGATGAGGTAGGACTTGAATTTTTCTAAGGCAAAGACTTGATCTGTGAAAACTTTGGTTAAGGAACCGATGAGGTAGGACTTGAATTTTTCTAAGGCAAAGACTACAACTAAAAACTCTTTTTCTGTGATAGAGTAATTTTGCTGGGCATCATTCAGAGTCCTACTAGCATAGTAGATCACATGTGGTTTTCCATCAAACTGTTATCCTAAAACAGCACCAATCGCAGAATCAGAAGCATCACACATCAGTTCGAAGGGTAAGGTCCAGTCCGGTGCATGAATGACAGGAGCTGTGGTTAGCTCCTTTTTCAGATATTCAAAAGCTTTGAGGCAGTCGGGAGAGAAGACAAATGATGTATCCTTGGCTAAGAGATTAGTCAAGGATCTAGTAATTTTGCTGAAATCCTTGATGAAACGTCGGTAAAAACCAGCATGACCAAGAAACGATATGACATCTTTAACAGTTTTGGAAGGAGGGAGATTGGAAATGAGATCTACCTTAGCTTTGTCTACTTCAATTCCTCTGTTAGGAACTACATGTCCTACGACAATGCCCTGCTTGACCATGAAGTGACATTTCTCCCAATTAAGAGTAAGATTTTTCTCCCTATACCGTTCTAGGACCAATTTAAGATGATGCAAACATTGGGAAAATGTATCACCAAAAATGAAAAAGTCGTCCATGAAAATTTTAAGAAATCTCTCTACCATGTCGAAAAAATAGTGATCATGCAACGTTGGAAAGTGGCAGGTCTGTTACACAGCCCAAAAAGCATGTGTCGGTATGCGAATGTTCCATACAGGCAAGTGAAGGTAGTTTTCTCCTGATCTTCTGGAGCAATAGGGATTTGATTGTAACCTGAATATTCGTCCAGGAAACAATAGACTTGTGTCATGCTAAACGCTCTAACATTTGGTCAATGAAAGGAAAAGGAAAGTGATCTTTTCGAGTGGCTAAGTTGAGTTTTCTGTAGTCAATGCAAACTCGCCATCCAGTTTGGATTCGAGTGGGAATCAGCTCATTAGCCTCATTTTGGATCACGTGATCCCAGATTTCTTTAGAACAACTTGGACCGGACTCACCCACGAACTATCAGAAATAGGATAAATGATCACATGATCGAGACATTTCAGAATGTCTTTCCTAACGGCTTCTTTCATCACTGGTTTTAACCTACGTTAAGGATGTCTAGTAGGTTTGGCATCATCTATCAAATGGATTCAGTGTTGAACAATGATTGGACTAATCCCTTTGATATCAGCCATGGTCCATCTAATGGCTTTCCTATTCTCTCTTAAAACATCTAAGAGAGCTTCCTTTTGACTGGTAGTTAAGTCAGAAGAAATGATGACTGGTAAAGACTCGTTCTTCCCTAAGTAGACATACTCTAGATTTTCAGGTAGAGGTTTGAGCTCTAACTTAGGGGGTTCCTCCACAGATGGGCGAAGCTGGACTCGTGGTTCTATCTCCAAAGGTTCTCGTTGCCAGCCAATAGTAGAAACATGATAGACCAGCGGATCTGACTCTAGTTCGTCATTAGAAGACTCCACAATCATTAAGTCATATGCACTTGAATCTAACCCACACTCTCCCTCTTGTTGCTCACTGGATAATCCCTGAATGAAATTCACTTCCATGGGTTGATCAGATGGATCACTAGGCTGCCTTCCTAGGTTGAAGATATTAAGGTCAACAGTCATATTCCCAAAAGATAGTTTCATCTGACCCGTCCTATAATTGATCAAAGCACATATTCCCAAAAGATAGTTTCATCTGACCCGTCCTATAATTGATCAAAGCATTTGAGGTGGCTAAAAATGATCTTCCTAGAATGACTGAGATTTGACTTTTAAGATTAGAAACGGGTTGTGTTTCCAAGATAATAAAATCAATAGGAAAAATAAACTCTCCAACCTTGATCAAAACATCCTCTACCTTTCCTTTGGGAATTTTTACGGATCTATCAGCTAACTGTAGAGTGCATCTAGGAGAGAGATGTTGATCTTGACCTGTTTAAAAGTTTCTAGGATTTTCTCAACTTGCGGGGAGTTTTTCCTAGGTTTGAGTCTATCTGGAAAGGAGGCAACGGGCCTATACCTATCTAGATCAGGCTCAATCTTATGTTCAGCGTTTTGGTCATCAGAAGGAATGTATTGGATGGGAAAAGGGGTTTGATCCGGTGGTATTCTAACTTGGTTGTCAATCTGTTTTCCTGATCTCAAAGTGTGAACTGCATTCACATGGGCTGGTTGGGATGAACTGGATCCATTGTCTTTAGGGTTTGCAACAGGTTAACTTGGGAATTTTCCTTTCTCTCTCTCGCTCACGGCATTGGCTAGTTGCCCAAGTTGGGTTTCTAACCGGGCTATGGCTTGAGTGTTCGAGTTGAGCACTTGGCCGACCCAAGTTGGGTTTCTAACCGGGCTATGGCTTGAGTGTTCGAGTTGAGCACTTGGCCGATTGTTTGCATAAAGGAATTTAGAGTGGTGGATGACTGGGTCAACATGTTGGTAGTTTGTGTAGAAGCTTTGATCATAGCTTCTAAACCCTTTTCTAAGACACTCAAACATTTGTCATGATCAGAATTTGAAGGATTTGTAGGCTGTTGAGGATGAGGATGTTGGGTTGGAAAAATTGGGTTAGCTTGTTGTGGTGTGTTGAATGGAAGTGTATTTCCCCTAGGGAATTGTGGGTTCAACGCGGGAATGAAGTTTTGATTTCCGGGAGAATTTCCTTGATTCTATATAAAGTTGGGATGATTTCTCCAACCTGGATTGTAGGTTAGAGAAAATAGATCATTTCTAGGGCGCTGGAATGCAGCGTTTATCTGTTCTAATGCATTGTTATTTCTTAGGAGAGGACATTCCTCTGAAACGTGGTAGAAGACAGATAATTATGACATCCCAGGGCAGAAATATGATTGATTTAAGCTGGAACTTGTTCCTTAATTTCTAAGGTTTCTAACCTCCGCAGAATCGTCGCCATCCTCGCTTCAGAAGCAATGTTTGACACCAGGGAAAGACCACTAGACTTAGATTGCGAAACTGATGAAACCCTGTCATCACAGTGTTCTCACTGCATTGTTTTCTCGGATAGACTCTCTAGGAATTCCCAAGCTTCGTCGACATTTTTCCTCATAAAATCTTCCTGACACATCGATTCTAAAAATATTTTTGAAGAATAGTCTAATCCTTCATATATGACTTGGCATAATCATTATTTCTCAAGACCATGATGAGGACATTGGATCAGAAGATCTTTAAATCGGTCAAAATATTTTCAGAATGGCTCTCCTGAGACAATTTTGAAGTTTTGAATACTGTTCCTAAGCTTTACCGTTTTATGAATTGGATTTTTTTAAAGAAAAACGGTGACAAATTCCTCCCAAGTTGAGATGGAATTTATCGGTAAGCTATATAACCATTTTTTAGCTTTGTCCTTGAGAGAAAATGGAATAAATCTGAGCTTGATCACATCTTTGGTTAATTCTCTTATTTTAATCATAATACACACTTCCTCAAATTCCGAGATAAAAATATATGCATCTTCTGTTTCATTTCTAAGGAATTTGGGAAGCATGTTTATGTAATGCGGTTTAAGCTCGAAATTTGCTCCATTTGCTTCAGGGAGCCTTATGCAAGATGAAATTATATTTCTGGTAGGGTAACACATATCCTGGAGAACGGGTTAATTTGCCATTTCTTGGATTGGTTCAACACGGATTAAATGATCAGAATTATCCCTAACCCACGTTTGCATACACCAAAACAACTTCTTTTTAAAATAATTTTTTTTAAAGGAAAGAAAGAAAATTAGTTTTTTTTATGAGAAGAAAAGGATAAAGAAAAATCCTAACTAAAACAAATCAAAGCAATCACTTTTCAATCACTCTAATTCTAGGGTTTAGCCTAATTCAACTAGACCAGCTCCTAACTAAAAACTCCTAAAGTAAAAAGATTAAAGTTTTACCCGGGTAGTTAGCCTGGTAAGGATAGTACTAGATGTTGGCCTTCTTGTTTTGATGATGATTAACAAACAATTTATCACTAATGTTGTTTGTCTAGTATTTGTGTTTTCGTATTTGTTGTAGACAAACAACATAGTTGGAGTATGGATGGATTGCGCTTCAACGATGATATCCAAAGGAGGTTGGCGGAATGTCGGATTGAAGCCTATACAACAATTCAAGTTAAAGATCAAGTTCAAGCTTCATCCGCATGTGTACCAAGTTGAGCTACAATGAAGATCAAGATCAAGCTTGGGTAACTTAGCTTAGGTTTTATATTATGTGTGTTAAGTACCTTAAGCTCAATATCATATACACACACGTATTTGGTTTCTATGTATATATATAGTTATATACATACATGCATGGTTTTGGGTTTTTCATGTTTTGAATACTTTTGCAAAATAATGAGATTTCACAATTGAGAAATGCAAATTGGAAAATTCTTTTTGTAACATGCTCAAAATATTATTTGCAAACATTTCTCAAAGTTTTATCAAGTTTGAAATTGATTTGTTGTTTGGAATTGATTTGTTATGTTTAAAGGAATTTACAAATTCACGTTTTCGTTCGTGCACATGTTCGTGCATGTTTTACAAAACTGATGATTTTTCACAAATGAGAAGTGATATTTGAAAAATTCTTTCTCTGACATGTTTATCTACATATTTAGAAACTTCCTACAAAATTTTACTATTTTTGGAGTTGATTTACTGTGCCTAATTGATTTTACAAAATCGTGTATCACAGCAGTTTTTCAGAAACTGTATTTTTGTGTTCAAACATTTATTTATCTCAACGGGGAAAAGATTTTTCAGAAATTCTTTCTCTGACATGTTAATCTACATGTCTAGAACATTCCCACAAAATTTCATAATTTTTGGAGTTCATTTACTATTTAAATTGATTTTACAAAATTGCTGTGCATTGCTACAGTAATCCGGTCGACCGAAATTTTGGTCGGTCGACCGAAATTTCCTCCGGTCGACCGGTACGGTCGACCGACGCTGTTTCTGCTCGATTCCCAGGTTGGGATCTTCATCGCGGTCGACCGACGATATTTCCGGTCGACCGACTATGTGACCGTTGCTTTCTAACGGCTCTTTTCTGAGCCGATTTTCTCTGGGTCTTTTTGTCCTTTTCTTGGGTAGTTTTTGGCTGAGTTGTGAGAGGGTATAAATACCCATTGTCTTCAACTCTCAAGCTCTCCAAGAGATTATTTTAAAAAATAGTTTAACAAGGGTTTAAACTTGTTTAAGGTTTTGTTTAAGTTTGGTTTAAAAAGCTTTTAAGCAAATTGAGAGTTTGTTTTGGTGAATCAAATTCCACAAGAGCTTGAGGAGATTATCTATTGAAGTTTGAGCTTCCAACTATCATCCCTCCATCTCTTGTTATCAAATTGAGAAGTTTTCTAAACTCAAACTCTAGCTTTACATTTATATACTTGATTGATTATCATTGTTCTTAAGCTAGATTTCATACTTGAGTTTAGTTGATTTGATCTTATTTACTCATTGTTACACACACACCCACATTGAGCTTATTGTATCTTTCATACATAGTATAGTTGGGTGGTGAGAGATTGTAACATTGAGTTGTGCTACATTGTGTTCTCATCTATTGTAGAGAACAAATTTATATTTGTTACATTGTGAGTGTTGTAAGGTTTTCGGTGAGCTAGAAACCGAGTGTGTAGTGAGGTTTTCGGTGAGCTAGAAACCGAGTGTGAGGAGTGACGTTGATCGGTGAGCGTTGAAAACCGATACTGTGAGGTGTAAACGTTATTCGGGTGAACGTAGAAAACCCGGTTGATAGTGGATTTCTCCCCGGGAGTGGGGAGCGGAGACGTAGGACGGAAGGTCCGAACTCCGTGATCATATTGCTTGTTTGAGTGTGCTTTGGCGTTCATTCATATTTATGTTCATATCTTATATCGCCATTGTCATTAGCTCATTATCTATATCATCCACTATCTTGTTTAGATTGTTTACCCCTTGTGTTAGTTTACATATCCTATACATATATCATATTGTATATCTCTTTGATAGGATATATCATCTTGTGTTAGCTCATATATCCTTGCATATATCTCATAGTATATCTCATTGCTAGGATATTTACCTTTGTTCATTTTGCTTATTCTTGCACATAACTCTTGTATATCTATCTTGCAAGAATATACTTGTTAATTAATTTTAATTGGCATTTAATCGGATTAGATTAGCATAAGACCCTAATCACCCCCCCTCTAGGGTCTAACAATTGGTATCAGAGCTTGGTGCTCTTTGATTTAAGGTCTAATCGCCTTGAGTTAAAGATCCAAGTTATCTTTTTGTGCTAATCTTGTTTTGATTGCATTTGCATCTTGCTTGCATATTTTTACAAATTATGAATATGAATGATGCATCTTGTTTAGGCTATGATTCTAGTGTTGCTCCTAGATTAGACAATTTCCCCTATGCCCAATGGTGTGTTAGATTTAAACTATTTGTTAGATCTAAACATTTTGATTTATGGGAAATTATAGATGATGCTTATATTGTGCCCATTTTGGAGAAATCCAAGTGGAATAAAAATGATCATCGCATGTTTACTATGAACAACATTTTGTTAGAATATTTGTTAAATGCTTTTAACTCATCTATGTCTAACAAGTTTGTTCATTTTGATAGTGCTTACACCTTATGGATATTTATAGAAGCACATCAAGGAGACTTGGAGGCGATCCGACAAGCTTTGGAGGATCCCGCTTCAAGTTCATGTGGAGCATCATGCACACGGCCACTAGGCGATAGCCCTAGTGAGGTTTGCGAGTTCAAATCTATTAATGATTTACCTAATGATGAACTTGCTTGTGCTAGTGAAAAATTATTACATGCCTTTAACAAATTGCAAAATGATTTCATTAATTTACAAAGCAAGCATGAAATTTTGAAATCCGATCATGAGTTGTTAGCATCTAAGTTTGAAACTATTTCTAATGAAAATGTGATCCTTAAAGAAAACAATGAAAAATTAAAATTGGATCATGTTTCTTTAACTTCAAACGTTGCTAGTTTAACTCATGAAAGAGATAATGCCATGTTAGAAGTAAAGAACATACAAAATAATACTGCTTCCTTTATAAATGATTATTTATGTTCTACTTCTAAAAATGCATATGTGCCTAAAAATGAAGATTTGAATCTTATGAAAAATAGTATTTCATCTTTAGATTCAACTTTGAAAATATGCATTGATAACCATAAGAAACTTATGGACAAGTGTGCTAAATCTAGTAAATCACCCATACACTATGCACACTTGTATAGCAAAGTTTACAAGTGCTCCATTTGTGGTCGTAAAGGCCATTTAGCTAAATTTTGCTATGATGCACAAAAACATAAGAATATTAATCCTTCTTGTGCATCTCATCAAGTTTCTTCATCACATGTACACACACATGCACCCATTGCTCATCATAAGCATGCTCATGTGTATAGATGTGATCATTGTGGTAGATTTGGTCATTTGGCCAAATTTTGTTTTGATTTAAAGAGAGTTTCACATTTGCAAAATAATTTTAAAAGATCATCCATGTTTGCAAATGTTTCTAAAGTTTCCCGTGCACAACCGTTTGGTCAACATAAGCAAATGCTTCCTTTCCATTGTACTTATTGCAATCGGAAGGGTCATTTGAGTAATTTTTGTTATGACCGTGTTCGTGCACCATATATGCCTAAGAGGGTTCATAACCCTAAGGCTTTGAACTTTAATGATAGGGGTCATGTCCCTAAATCTTTTGGTACCAAGAGTTCTTGGGTACCAAAACAAATTTAAACTTTAAACCAAGAATTTTAGTGTTCTTACTTTTTCCTTTCTTGGTTTTAAAATTATGTCTTAAAATATTTTGATTATGAAAATAAATTTATAATTGATAAAATCTTTTGTTTTCATGATTATTTGATTTGCTTTCATGAGAGGACTACGTTTATATAACCCTCCGGATTTATTGGGTGTTTATTCCCAAATCATGTTTACCGGATGCTAAAATGTTCATATGGGTTAATACTAACTCAAGAGCTAGATAGAGTTGCCTCTCTTGATTTTTAAAATTCAATGATGATTTGGTTTCATGATTTAAACTTTGATTTATGATTTCAATTGGTTGATTTGTTTTCATTTGAAAACTTTTTTACATGATTCTCATGTTTCTCTTCTTTTGATTTCATAAATCTATTTTATACATTGGGTTTCATGATATGAGACAATATGTTCATCTTGACATACTTATATGTGTTCTCATTATCTCTTATATGTGAGTGATTTTTGGCATATTATTTATGCTTGCTCACATGTTTGCCATGATCTTTTATTGCTTATATTTCATATGGTTTTTTGATAGGGGGAGTTATTCCCTATATTTGCTTTGTACTCACCCATGCTTATTGATAGGGGGAGCTTTCGCTCTCTTCATACTTTTGTCCCCTTTTTAATGTTGTCAAAGGGGGAGAAATATTGTGAGTATATCTATCTTGTTTGTTTATATGCATGTGAGTTATTATCTTGTATATGTTCATTTACTTCATGCATATATTCCTTAATTCCCTTAATTCCCTATAAAAATGAGTAAACTCAACCGAGTTAAGGGTTGGAACTGCTTGGCTCGGATTGACCCGGGAGCTTGGCAGCAAAGAGGGGATCTTTGGAGCATTCTCGGATCTAGAAATCGACCACCGGAGCTTTCTTCTGGACTTGGCTTATTAATCGATTTTCGGTTCAAATTAACTCTTTTACAGAGTTCTTCTAAACTCGTTCAGAGTTCTAAAACTTGCTTTGCAAGTTCTCCATAGCGTCAAACCGTAAGGAGAAGACATCGTTCCAGTGAAACAAAACGTCGAATCGTCAACGGAGAGCAAACTCGACGCGAGCATTCGAGGGAGGCACTCCATCGCTACCGAGAAGAACCCAGTTTTAAACAAAGAGAAGAATCTAAATTATTCTCTTCTCTTTTGTAATCAGGAAATCCAATTGTAACTGAGATTAAAGGAATACAAATCAATTTTTCTTTTATTTTTTTCCTACAAAATTTCCCACAAACACTTGTTCACTTAAGGATTTCTTGTTCCTTATTGAGCTCGAATCCTTAGGGGCCAACGTCTATTGAGTTTTAGGAGGCTTGGGTTTGTGAAGTAAGGAATTAGTAATTTGTGGGCTAAGGAATGGGTGATGAAATCTCTTACCTTATCTTGATTAGGGGTTTTACCCTTAAGAATGTTTTAAGTATGTGCCAAATCAAGTGCTACAATCACTTTGGTGAATTCCTACTAACTATATGAAATGCAACCTTAAAAATTAAAAGCGACTAAAAAGGATGGAAAAAAATATTTTTTTAATTATGGTCAACAACAATCAAATGTGAGAAGAGAGTTCTTGTTTGAATTTATTATCTTGTTAGTTAATGTCCAAGTGAAATGTGAATTTTATTATGGTCAACAAAAATAAAATCTCTTTTTTTTTAATCCTAATTGTCTCTAATTGTGAAGCTAACTAAAAATGGTGGAATTAAAAACGCTAGAAAGAAGAGTTACCTAAAAGCAATTCTCCAAGTTCTTGATCTTTAATCCAATATTTTTAAGCTCCAAGCGGTTCCTTCATAAAAAAACACACAAGTTAAAGAATCAAAATAATAAAATCCTATTTTAGCACCCTCTCCGGCAACGACACCAAAAACTTGATGCGGCATAATTATGTACCAAAATTGCAAGTGCATAATTGATCAAGTTATAGTATAAAAAGTTATCGATCCCACGAGGTAGGTGATTTTAAGAGATTATTAGAATTGGTTCTTATGTTATGTGCGTGACAAAATAGAATTAAAGAATAAGTGTGAGAGTTATGATGAGTGAGAGTGATTGTTTTGAATATGTGCAAGTAACAATAAATTGAATTTGAGCGAAGAGAAGTAAGAATCAAAGAATAGAATAAAAAGCAAGAAAGAGAAAAATCAAGAAAATAAAAGATGGAGGGTTCAATTAAAGATATGAGAAATCTAGAATTGAATCCACTAGCTAATCTCAATTATTAAATACAAACTATTCTCTTTTTGTTATTTTTTAATTTAGATTTATTAAGCATAGATTATCAAACCATTTAAGAAAAGTATAACCTATCAAATTATCATCTAAGTCAAAATAAAAATCATGATAAGAACAACAACAAGATAGTAATCCTAGAATTCATAAGTATAACCTATCAAACCATTTAAGATAAGTATAAATTATTAAATTCTTCTTCTATCAGTTAGTTCTCTAGTGATTATCCTAAACATGATCATTTTAAGTGTAAGAGAATAATTTGCATAACATAAAGAAAATTAGACTAGTTTCATACAATTCTAAGATTCCTACAAGAATTAATTTCACATCTTAAGAAATAAAAATAAGAAGAAAAAGAACTAATTACAAAAATAAAAAGAAAAGAAAAATCTAAACTATGAACAAGAAAATAAATCTACTCTACAAAGAATTAAAATATAAACTACAAAATAAATTACAAAAATTGAAAACAAGGAAATAAATCTACTCTACAAAAAAGTACAAAAAGAAATAAAAAGACAAGAAAATAAATCTACACTAAAAACATGAATGTAAATCTAACTAATAAGCAATAATAAAGAAATTACTAAAAAGAAATAAAAGAGAAAAATAAAAGAATTGCAAACCTTCAAACTTTTCTTCATCTTCATCATCATCATTCAACAAAGAGAAGAAGATTTGAAGTGGAGAATTTTTTTTTATTAATTGTAACAAAAGTTACAAATTTGAAAGGTCTTCTCAATTAAGAGTAACTCTCCTCTCCAAATGGAGTTACAAAATTTTTCACACCCTTAACCCCTCACTCTCTACCCCTATTTATAGTAAACATCAGTGAATGAGAGCTCTTGGATTGAAATCTTATCCAAAAGTAACAAATTTCAATCTTTGGATTGTAACTGTCCGACCGATAGTATCAATGCCAGCATTGATAGGCGTATCAACGCTGGCATCGATACGGGCATCGATGCTGGCATCGATGCTGGCATCGATGTGAGATCCTCTCCTGTTGATGTCCGAGCTTTTCTCTTGTTCTTAGACTTGGGCTTTTGGGCTTTGTCATTTCCTCTTCTTTTTAGCTTTGGGCTTTTGGATAAATTGGCAATTGGATTTTCCAATGGGCTTCTTGATTTCTCTTTTGCTTTATTTCTTCATTTACTCAAGGGCCTTTGTTGAGAGATGGGATTTTTGGGATTTATTCTTTATTAACCTGTATTTAAAGATAAAAACAATTATTAGTGGTATATTTATTCATATAAAATAGATAATGGAGGTATAAAATTGTAATAAAAATGTGATTATCAGTATTTCTTTTGCTCTTGATAGAGTGGAGACATTGTTTTGACTATTAATTTTGACTGCAGTTATTGTGGTTAATGAGGTTTACTGTGGTTCAATTACTATTGCCCTTTCGTTGTCATATTCTAAAGTTTTGGAACCTACAGTGTCTGGTTACAATGAAATTTTCCAAAAATTTAGTAGATAGTATAATAGTAAATAGTAGATAAATAATAATAATACTAAACTATTGGATGCAATGTAGCTTAGGAATAATAGTAACCCAAATAGTTTTAGTATATAGATAAAAGGCGTGAAACCACATACTTTTTCTTTAAGAAGAAAATAGCAAAAATACCTGATATACACTCACCCTCATCTAAACTTTTCATGTGTGTTATGGTGTTCACTCACCGAAGATGCTGATATTTGCAAAATGATATGATAAGAGCTCTAGTCAACTCTCAAGAATTCTAGGCATTCGACTCCTCAGTCGAATTGCAAGACTTTGGTACCTTTTCAGAGTAAACCCAAGGCACAACGACTCCTTAGTCGAATTTCAAGTCATTGGCTCTTTATCAAGGTAAGCTCAATGCATAACACATGATCGAATCCTCCAGTGCAACTCAACCATCATGACTAATTGCACAACCATGGTACCTCATCAGGGGATAAACCCAAGGCACAATCATAGAGACCTCAACCCCACCAACTCATCAAGCCGACACTCTGGTGTCGACAATAGAGGCGATATTGGTCGGCACGAGAGATCCTGACATCCCAGACGAGTCGACATCTTCATATTGACTCGAGAAATGGTTATTAGCTGAGAAGATATGACATTCCTGTTGTGCGCGTGGAAGTCACAAAACCAAACCTATGTGCTTCGAGTGACCAAATCAAACAAACACCGATAGATGACCAAGCAATGCAAAATAATGACACAAACTCAAACAACCAATTTTAACGTGGTTCAGCAAGTTGCCTACATCTACGGGGCAAGAAGGGAATGACATTTTCACTAATAGAGATGAAGAGTACAAACTGAGATTACAAAATCACACAAACTTACCAATTAATCTCACTAACAAAGCTCTAATTCTCTCCAAACAAAACTCTAACCAATAGCTCCAGAAAAATACCTCTTTCTGTGCTGCAAATATCCCCAATTCGCTGCTCCCCAAACCTAAAATGTGTTCCTATATATATAGAAATCCTAAAACCAAAAGCATACTAGGAATTCTAAAACCAAAACTAGGAATCATGTTACTAAAATAGATTAGGAATCCCAATAACCTGTTGCCAAATCATATTAGGAATTCTAATAACTTGTTACCAAAATAAATAAGAAAACATATTAGGAACTTGCTGTTCAATAATTCTCCACCTCGGTGAAGTGTTTCCAAAACTGAGCCGACACCAATACCAACCAAACATCCCACTTGTTGCGTCCAGTACAAAAATGGAGCAAATCCACGACAACGGACTCAATCCACAACAAGTCAAGACCCAAACGAGAATGTGAATACTCTCCAAATATCGGTATTAACTCACCAAATCGGCTGCATCATAAATGATTGCCTATGTATCCTCTTGTCTAAGGAATCAAGCCTTCACGTAGTATACTAGATGACCTCCGAAGGCCTTCAATCTAATAGAAGAGTTCGTAACCCTTCTCCAACATCATCATCAAATCTGCGGCTGATAGCTCTCCTAATGACCCAAAGTGAAACAATTCAAAAACCTCCACCTGAGGTGAACCAATGGCCATAACCAAATGCGAACTGTGTCCACTAGCTGCACTCGAATTCAAAACCAACTCATCATCTGTATCCAAATTCAAATGATCCCCAAACTGTGTCATCTCAGCTGGAATCTCAAACGATGCAGTATGATCTACAGTATGTAGAGTAACCTCCACCTAATGTGGAGTAGCATCACCCTCCACCCGCTACAGCATCCCAACGATCTGATCAACACTCTCCACCTACTGAGAGTCAAAAGTGACATACCTACTTAAAACAAAATCAAAGTCTCCCAACTGATAACCAAACGAGCCTCTGAATCCCAAATATGCTATCGGATCAAATCTCACATCCTCGATGTGACCATATGATGGGCAACCAAACATCCGAAGCATCCCAAAATCTGAAACAGCTCCACCAGATCTAAAATCTCCAAACGTAGCAATCGGTAACCTATGAACAAGATGACCCAAATATGTTGAAGCCCGAACACTAAAACCAATGCTCGACATCAAACGTCGATCCTTCTCCAGTAAGGAATGATCCATCAAAATTGTATCTCATCTCGTCGCCCTAATGTTTTCTCTCCAATGAAGTGTCTCAAACTACCATGAGCTTGGCACAAACTCAAGAAGGACCCCTACCAAAATTAGAACAGCGGATCACCTTTCTGCCAATATACTTTCTCCATCTGTTGTTGATTTTTAGGACTTCATGTTAGATATAGGTGCCCTGCAGGCAATTATTGTATATTGTAACAGGACCTATATGTATATAACATCCTTGTTCGAAATGATAGTATGCTATTTTGGTCAGATTTATCTGATGTTCTAAATATACAGATAATGTCCTTAGAATAAATACTAGACTATCAGACATTTCGGATAGTGATCGTAATGAAGAGATCTGATTAGTCGGTAACGTATATTCTAAAATGTTCCTAGTTGATGAAGTGTTGA
Source organism: Asparagus officinalis (assembly GCF_001876935.1). Classification (NCBI taxonomy): domain Eukaryota; kingdom Viridiplantae; phylum Streptophyta; class Magnoliopsida; order Asparagales; family Asparagaceae; genus Asparagus; species Asparagus officinalis. Next base: position 23,793,917 of record NC_033797.1, on the reverse strand, counting down.
GATAGGACATCATCACTTTTGTTTAGACTAGTGTATACTTTATTTCTCCTTTTGAAGGAGATGATCAATCTCTTAGATCATTGATGTGAGACATCAAGATACAGTATACAGGTGACTCATTAGTGAATGAGTTGACTGAACGACTCGCCGAGAACATCTAGTTGGTAATATACTTAACTGTCAAATAGAAGTTCTCAAGTGATATAGTACATAGTAGTCTCTTGACCTGAGGCATGAGTGCAATATCTTATATGTCAGTAAAGATGTATTTAGACTTTTACCTAACCACAGTTCTTATTGAATTGTGCATAACGGTTCTTGTTGGGTACATCCCGAGACATAAGTAGATATTGAGATGCCAAGAAGGGATTCGTCTCTCCCAGTATAGGGGTTGATGTCATAAGATTGTTTGATATAACTATAGCCTGGAAATCCTTGGCCAAGGTGAATAAGATAAACTGAGTGTCAGTTTGATCTTATAGGTTATGAGTTTAATATCAATAAACACTAATCAAGCTATTAGGGTTTGACAGTTTGCCATACCCTAGGCTCAATAGTTTGACATGGTTTGACGAAGAGACCGGACTGTACGGTATTATCATTGAGTGGTCCTGATAAAATTGGATAAGCATCTTGCAGACCTTTATCACAACTTATACCCGGGTGGTCTTCATGTGTAGCTAGCACCTCTGTTGTACTTATGGATATGATCCACTACCGAGTTTTTTAAGTTGGGCCCTAGAGTCACACCAAGCGCGTACTTGAATCCTATGAAACACAATTTATGGAGTGATGCGTATGATTGATACGCATATATGATTTCTTCCGGATACACATAAACGGTTATGTATATCGGTAAAATCGGAATGCTATGTGCTTAGGAAATGAATTCCAGTATTTTTCCCATAAAGTTAACTTTTAGTCAACTAGTTGACTTTTTGGTCAACAGTTGACTTTTGGTCAACTCTTGATTTATTTGGTCATATAGTGACTAATTAATTAAAGATTGGAATAATACTATATACCGTATTTATGAAATACTGTATTAGTGATAATAATTTGGTATTCTCATTTATGAAATACACATACCATGTATAATGAGTCATGAGATGAGTCACTTAGTGGTATGGTTTGAGCACATGGTTTATTAGCACATGGTTTTGAAATATAATGATTCATAAGATGATTCATTGCATGACTCACTTGATTAATCATTAATTTTTGATGATTCATTGCATGACTCATAGGATGAGTCATTCATATCATGAACACATTTCACTCTATAAATATGAGCTCTTTTTTCTTATAAAAAGGTTAATGAAAAATTGGCTAAGTGTTTTTTCCATAAGAGAATAAAAGAGAGCTCTCCTCTTACTAAACTTTAGCAATCTTTGAGTAAGAGGAAGTAGTAGGTTTTTAAGAACCCCGGGGTGGATATCTTGCCTTGTGTCTTAAGAAGACTCCCATTTTATCAAGCTCACTTGAAGACTTGGAGATCCACTACAAGGAGATTTTCTACTACAAGGAGCAAGAGCTAGGGGTTATTCGATCTTCCATCGAATCACGCTACGAAAGTATGACTTTCTAACTCTTGTATGCTCACTTTATAATAAGGATCATGTTAGATTTAATTAGACGATCCATATGAATATTTCATGCTCTCTACATGCTTAGTATTTTTGTACATACATGTCTTCCGTTGTGTATTATGCATGTAGACATAGCACGATTTCCTTCACTTCACACCAATGGGACTTGGTTGCAACCCACCAATGCCTAGAACAGTCCCTAACTACGAAAACTAAATATCGATTACCTCCCAATGATGCCTCCTTAAAAGGCTCCCAAATACTTGAATAAACACCACCTAAAAGACCCCTCACTCGAAGGATAGAAGTGCCAAACTCCACCTCAGTCTTCTTGCTCATACTAATGCTCAAAAGACTTCAATATGCAGGTCAATGCACTTCTCAATAATCCAAAATCCCAGCCTCAACTCCTTCTTTCTCGGCCATCTATCTAAAAGCACCAACAAACCAATGCAGAACAAACGAAGAATAGATCCAAACTAATAAAGAAGAGATTTTTACCTCCAATTAAAACCCTAACAAGAGTCTCTGAGAGATCTCACCTCACGACAGAAACGAGATCCACAAATAAAAAAATCCCACATTTATCACCAATTGAAACCCTAGATGAACTTCCAAAGCGATCTACTCATTCGAATAGCCCAAGCGTAGCCCGAGCTCTGATACCACTTGTTGTGTGCGCAAAGGCTACAAAACCAAACTGATGTTCTTTGAGAGACCAAAACAAACAAACGGCAAGAGAAGGCCAAACAATGCAAAATAACGGCACAAACTCAAACAACAAATTTTAACGTAGTTCGATAAGTTACCTATGTCCACGGGGCAAGAAGGGGATGAGGTTTTCACTAATAGAGAAGAAGAGTACAAACTGAGATTACAAAATCACACAAACTCACTAATTAATCTCACCAATAAAGCTTTAATTCTCTCCAAACAAAACCCTAACCAACAACTCCAGAAAAATACCTCTTTTCTATGCTGCAAATATCCCCAAGTCGCTGCTCCCCAAACCTAAAATGTGTTCCTATATATATATATGAATTCTAAAACCAAAATCAAAACAGATTAGAAATCCTAATAACTTGTTACCAAAACAGATTAGGAATCATATTACTAAAACAGATTAAGAATCCCAATAACCTGTTACCAAAATATATTAGGAATCCTAATAACCTATTATCAAAATAAATTAGGAAACATATTAGGAATTTTCTATTCAACAATTCCAACCAATCGAACAGACCGCCACTCCTAAGTCGACGCGAAAGGCGGTGTCGGTCGACCCTATCACAGAAGACGACCCTACTTAGGGCACTCAACCACTCACTGGATATTTCTCAGAAACGACTTAAGAGACACTTCCTGCTATCAACTAACCTCAGGACTTGACCCTGGCCTCCAGCCTCTCCTCCAGAGCATATGTCAACACCTCGGTCCACTTTGAACAAGCCTTATCCAGATTTTGGCCAGATAAGTCTCCATGACTTGTCAGCTCTATCACTTCCCAAAAAATACGAGGATACAATCTCCCATAATAAAGTGACTTCCCCTCCAGTTGCCAGCCGACACCTGTAAGGCGAGGGATGATTCGGCATGCTAGCATGACTTTTGCCACGCTCTCAATCACTTCCCAGAAAAGGCGGAGACATCCTCTCCAGAGCTGAAGTGACATCCTCTCTAGTTGTCAGCCGACATCTGTAAAGTGGATGATGATTTAGCAGTCAGCCTGCTCACTCCACAAGAGCCTCTCCCATGCCAAATTAAAGTCAGGAGTCGACACCTCAAGGGTGATCCATTATAAAGAGAGGGAGGGAGGTGAGAACAAAAAGGGGGCAAGGCTCTCTCGCCTACTTCTTCTTGATATATTAGTAAAATTAAACTAAGAAATAAAAACTAAAAATACTCCTTGCAAGGACCTCAATGGTCCCAGACTTTCCCTTAAACTCCACTCAAGCTCACCAGCTGACTTGACCGTCGGAGATATCATGGGGGAACTAGTCCCTGCCCTCTTATGGGTTTGTTCTTCTGGTCTTTGCAGCGGATCCAGATATCCTAGTTCAAGAACCAGGCATAAAGTCGAAGAAGGGAGCGAACCCTCCATCATCCTTCATCACCCCGCGACCATCCTCATTTGAATTAATTGGCTCTGTGAAATTGAGCATTAACAATATGTACAGTACAACCATTCACATTTAAATTTTTTTCA
>NC_033797.1:23774672-23790105 GCF_001876935.1 Asparagus officinalis | reverse complement strand
GCATAAAATTTGTGCTTGGTACCAAGCATACCCATATTTCTTATATATATATATATATATATAGGGAGAGGTTCTAATAAAAACCTAGAGAACTAAAAACCAATCCTAACCCTCCAATCTATCTAATCCAATGGCCTACATTTCGATGGCAGAATTGTAAATATAGACACATTTAATACACATCAGCTATAAAAAATGGTAAAATTGGAACAATTCAATACATTAATGGTGGCTGGCAACATTGGAAACAATTCACTACATTAATTGGAACAATTCACTACATTAATCCAACACGTCCTTTAATACTCTCTTTTACAGCACGTCCTTTAATACAACACGTCCTTTAATACTCTCTGTAACTCACTTCCATCTTCTATCAAGATTTGATCTTCCATCTTTGCATGAAGAACACAACAACAATTCATTAAAAATCATCCTAACCATCCAAGCTTTCGCTGGAGTGAATCTGGATTCACTCCATTGAATCTGGATTATATTGAAGCTCGATTCATTGGAGTGAATCCAGATTCACTGAATTGAATCCAGATTCAGTGGACTGAACTCGTTATCAAACAATAGCAAATCTGCAAAAATAAAAAACAAAAAGAATAAGAAACTTATGGTAAAAAACAAGCTATAAAATTTTAAACCATGATAAGTTTTCACATTTTACAGCAAAAAGTTACGATTTTTATGGTAAAAAACAAACACCTCACATAACTGAATCTGGATTCACTGCAGTGAATCTAGATTCACTCATGCGTTTATTTCTTCGAAATTACAGCACATGCATTTATTTCTTCAACAATTCATTAAAAACCATCCTAACCATCCAAGCTTTCGCTGGAGTGAATCTGGATTCACTCCAGTGAATCTGGATTCACTCCAGTGAATCTGGATTCACTCCAGTGAATCTGGATTCACTCCAGTGAATCTGGATTCACTCCAGTGAATCTGGATTCACTCCAGTGAATCTGGATTCACTCCAGTGAATCTGGATTCACTCCAGTGAATCTGGATTCACTCCAGTGAATCTGGATTCACTCCAGTGAATCTGGATTCACTCCAGTGAATCTGGATTCACTCCAGTGAATCTGGATTCACTCCAGTGAATCTGGATTCACTCCAGTGAATCTGGATTCACTCCAGTGAATCTGGATTCACTCCAGTGAATCTGGATTCACTCCAGTGAATCTGGATTCACTCCAGTGAATCTGGATTCACTCCAGTGAATCTGGATTCACTCCAGTGAATCTGGATTCACTCCAGTGAATCTGGATTCACTCCAGTGAATCTGGATTCACTCCAGTGAATCTGGATTCACTCCAGTGAATCTGGATTCACTCCAGTGAATCTGGATTCACTCCAGTGAATCTGGATTCACTCCAGTGAATCTGGATTCACTCCAGTGAATCTGGATTCACTCCAGTGAATCTGGATTCACTCCAGTGAATCTGGATTCACTCCAGTGAATCTGGATTCACTCCAGTGAATCTGGATTCACTCCAGTGAATCTGGATTCACTCCAGTGAATCTGGATTCACTCCAGTGAATCTGGATTCACTCCAGTGAATCTGGATTCACTCCAGTGAATCTGGATTCACTCCAGTGAATCTGGATTCACTCCAGTGAATCTGGATTCACTCCAGTGAATCTGGATTCACTCCAGTGAATCTGGATTCACTCCAGTGAATCTGGATTCACTCCAGTGAATCTGGATTCACTCCAGTGAATCTGGATTCACTCCAGTGAATCTGGATTCACTCCAGTGAATCTGGATTCACTCCAGTGAATCTGGATTCACTCCAGTGAATCTGGATTCACTCCAGTGAATCTGGATTCACTCCAGTGAATCTGGATTCACTCCAGTGAATCTGGATTCACTCCAGTGAATCTGGATTCACTCCAGTGAATCTGGATTCACTCCAGTGAATCTGGATTCACTCCAGTGAATCTGGATTCACTCCAGTGAATCTGGATTCACTCCAGTGAATCTGGATTCACTCCAGTGAATCTGGATTCACTCCAGTGAATCTGGATTCACTCCAGTGAATCTGGATTCACTCCAGTGAATCTGGATTCACTCCAGTGAATCTGGATTCACTCCAGTGAATCTGGATTCACTCCAGTGAATCTGGATTCACTCCAGTGAATCTGGATTCACTCCAGTGAATCTGGATTCACTCCAGTGAATCTGGATTCACTCCAGTGAATCTGGATTCACTCCAGTGAATCTGGATTCACTCCAGTGAATCTGGATTCACTCCAGTGAATCTGGATTCACTCCAGTGAATCTGGATTCACTCCAGTGAATCTGGATTCACTCCAGTGAATCTGGATTCACTCCAGTGAATCTGGATTCACTCCAGTGAATCTGGATTCACTCCAGTGAATCTGGATTCACTCCAGTGAATCTGGATTCACTCCAGTGAATCTGGATTCACTCCAGTGAATCTGGATTCACTCCAGTGAATCTGGATTCACTCCAGTGAATCTGGATTCACTCCAGTGAATCTGGATTCACTCCAGTGAATCTGGATTCACTCCAGTGAATCTGGATTCACTCCAGTGAATCTGGATTCACTCCAGTGAATCTGGATTCACTCCAGTGAATCTGGATTCACTCCAGTGAATCTGGATTCACTCCAGTGAATCTGGATTCACTCCAGTGAATCTGGATTCACTCCAGTGAATCTGGATTCACTCCAGTGAATCTGGATTCACTCCAGTGAATCTGGATTCACTCCAGTGAATCTGGATTCACTCCAGTGAATCTGGATTCACTCCAGTGAATCTGGATTCACTCCAGTGAATCTGGATTCACTCCAGTGAATCTGGATTCACTCCAGTGAATCTGGATTCACTCCAGTGAATCTGGATTCACTCCAGTGAATCTGGATTCACTCCAGTGAATCTGGATTCACTCCAGTGAATCTGGATTCACTCCAGTGAATCTGGATAGTGGATAGAGAATAGTTGTCCACCAAACTTTTTAGCCACTCATTTATTAATATAAAAAGTCTCTTCATATCATGCAAGGATCCCTAAGTAAGATCCATGGATAAAAAGTTTGATGAACAATTATTTTCTATCCACTTAAGTTGATAGAAGTTTTCACCTATATATATATATAAAAGATGCCAAGTTATGCGACTTGGCACCCCCCTCCCTCTTTTTTCATGGTACATAGTAGTATGATAAGATGCGATGGGACAGATTAAATGAATGGAATTTACTCAAACTTCACCTAGAAATTCCTCTCTTTACCACAAGAATGAATTTAATAAGAAAGAAGGCGCTAAATAATCATATGCAGATCGAAGGTACTAAATGATCATATGTGGATCCATTTTCGAATTTTGACAGTGTTAGAATTCCATTTTAAATTTTCTCGGAGCCAACAGCCGCTAAACCTTAGTCTTTAATGATGATTGAACTGATCAAGAAAATTATGGAAAAAAAAAAGAGCATGACCACGCCGTCTGTGGGAATCGAACCCACGACCACACGGTTAAAAGCCGTGCGCTCTACCGGCTGAGCTAAGACGGCACTGTTGCTCATGTAGGACAGCGCTCTATTAAAAGTAAAATAGATAATCCCATATACAGCTTGCAAAGCGGTGAAGAAATATGAGAAAGGATGGATCATACTCCTTTTAAAAGCACAAGTTTAGAAAAATATTTCAATGGTCAATATTATCTTCACTATTTTGAATATTTTATTTATATCTTAATCTATTCTAATCATAATTGCATCCTATCCTAATCTTATGTGAACTATCTATAGCTTAACAATTTAAAAAATAATATTAATAAAATATATAAAACATCTTTATGATATCTATTTCTTTATTACTAAAAGAGAACAATAAAAAAGCTAAAATGAATAGTAACCTAAGGTTATGAACAATTAAAATGAATAACTAACCCACATTTCACACAACCCATGATCTCTCTCCAAAAATAACCAACCTTAACTGCCACGTCTCTCTTCTATCAAAGCAACAATCATTAACTTAGCCGTAGGAAAACTCTCTCTCTTCTGACTTCCCCCCTTGTCATCTCTCCTCCCATTGAAACTGCTCGGGCCGAGGATAAGGACGAGACCCAACAAGAAGAGGAGCGAGTCATCCAAAATTTTCAGGTCTCCTTTATCTGTTTCAAGAATCCTTAGCTTTACAAACCCAGTTGATGAAATTTGAGATAACCCATTATTTTAGGATGCATCTCCATCTGTCGTGTTCATCAAAGTCTGGGCACTACAAGCAAAATCTGGGCAAAATAAGAAGGATATCTCTGTGATCGAGGAAGAAGACGCCAAGGTTGAAGGAACTAGGTTTGGGTTTGAAAATAAGAAGGATATCTCTGTGATCGAGGAAGAAGACGCCAAGGTTGAAGGAACTAGGTTTGGGTTTGTTTGGGACAAGGCTGGCCACATTGTGAGAATCTAATTCAACTATTTTGTTCAAATTTTCAATGTACTTGATTATTTTTATTGGAAATGCTCATATGGGTTTTTTTTCAACTATTTTGTTCAAATTTTCAATGTACTTGATTATTTTTATTGGAAATGCTCATATGGGTTTTTTTTGTATATTGATGAAATAGGTGACAAATTATCATGTTATAAATAAATCTGCCACTGATCAGTCTGGTTTAAGACGTTGCGAGGTAATCAATGTGGACTATAATTTGGTTTTAACTTGAATTCGTTGAGATTTGATGGATGGATTAAGACGTTGCGAGGTAATCCATGTGTGGAGTTTGCAGTCACTCCTCGGTTCAATGGAGAGGAGAAGAAGAAAGATAGTGGGAGTGGGGATCGAGTTTTGTCAGCACAGAGCATTGCAGCGAGAGAGAGGAGGAAGAGGATCAGCCAGAAGACGCAGGAGCTTGGAAAATTGATTCCTGGAGAGAACAGAACACTACTGAGATGTTTCAGGCTGCATTTAAGTATGTTAAGTTCCTGCGGGTTCAAGTTGGGATTCTTAGTCTTATGGGATCAACATAGATAACTTTATTTGACTGATTTAATAGAATTTAATTTAAGTCGGCTTTCTTGAACCTTTGATTTTTTTATTTAATTATTTATATTTTTTATAGGATGGAGAGGGTTCAATGGAGGTGATTGGAGATATTGAAGTGCTGCTGAAATCACAAGTTGTGCAAGAGAAGTTGTCAGGTGAAGGGAAATGTATAGTTCCAAAGGAAATAGTTAAGCTAATTATATTCCAATGTGATTTTAACGCAGAAAATATTCCTATCTATTAATGGACTCTACATTATCTGTTCCATTTTGAGTGCTGATATGTAGTGGTCAATTTGCAAATTTGAAGATATTTCAATTGTTCTCTATATTTATTGAATTTCCCAATTACAATGATGACCACTAATTTACTCTTATAAATGTTTAAGTTTATCAAGAGTCACTTGAGTAATTAAAAGGTAGTAATTTAGATTATGCCACTAATTTAATTAAATATTTCAAATGGAATTTCCCAGTACTTTGTTGATTGAGCTTCACAAATTGCTCACAATTCTCTATCTCAAGATTTCCTCTTTGGAAAGAAGAAAACTGCAGGTACCTTCTCTGATTTCATTTTGTGAGGGTTTTCTACATAAAAAGTTTTTTTAGTTAGTTTCTAGAGGAATTGATTGATATACAAATCATGGTGATGAATTTGATCTAAATTCTAATTTTTTGCGCCTGAGATTGTTGTTTTTTGGATTATTTAGTTACGTCTTTTAGCATGGTGAAGATGCTAATTTCTATTTATAATGATTAAATTTGATTTAGTTAATCTTAATAGTGCCTAATTCTGAAGATGCTAACCCTTATGTTTAAATTTGATTTAGTTAATCTTTTTTGCTTTTTTTAATGAAGATTTGATTGCTAAGTTTTAATGGGTTTTGTTTGTTCGTGGGTTAGGGATTGAAGATTGTTTACATCAGAGATGATGATGGATGGATCAAATCGAAGTGTCAACTCGGTTCGTCACATTTATGAAACAGTAACTTTATTTCACTCTTTATATTTAAATTTCAGATAAATATTTTCACACATTTATGCACTGAAAAAATTGACCTTTATTGTGCTATTTCGATTTTAGTTTTGAGTAGTTATTTGATATTTAGAAATTTGGTTAATGAAGTAATTATCGAATCGAACTTGATCAAATATTTGGACAAATAATAACCAAACTGTTTATTAATTATTCGGTTCACTTCCACCACTATACTTCATATCTAAAGCAGAATACTTTATTTTTGTAACATGTTCAATATTTTCAGAAAAATCTTTTAGGAACCGTGCTTTGCACGGGTCTAAATACTAGTTAGTTTATTAAGATAAAGAAATTATGCATAGCTAACATACTATAATACATGAAGTATTGTAAAAAAACCCTAAAAAGTTTTAAAATTACACAAAATATCCTGAAAAGTTAAAAATTATAAAAACAATCGCGATGTCTCAAAACTTAAAGTAACAACATGAAATTAAGAAATTAACAGCAATTTTGAAGAATTTAAAATTTATAGTTAGCACCTCAATATCTCAAAAATTATAGAAACACCCTCAAAAGTTCATAAACAAGCAACCTGAAATTCTAAAATTTTGAAACTTGTAAACAACATAGATGATTTCAAGGGATTGTAATGATGCACCCAAAAATTTCTGACATTTCAAAACTTAAAACAATAAACATAAAATTAAAAAATTAACAGCAACCTCTGAAGAATTTAAAAGTTTTAATTAAGACCCTTAATATCTTAAAAATTATAGAAACACCCTCAAAAGTTTAAATTATAAAAAATCACCCTAAAATTCTAATTTTTTTTAGCATTTGCAAATAGCAAAATATGAATTCAAGATATCACTCTTACACACCTAAAAATTTAAAATTTATAAAAATTAACCTCAAAGTTATAAAAATTGTAAAAAAATCCTTCAAAATTTAAAAATCGTAAAAAAACTCTAAAATTTCAAAAATTATAACAAGTACACATTAAATCTGGAAACTATTGGCAGACCACTGAAATTTAAATTTTTCCAAAATTAATCTATAGTTTTAATAATTATAAAAAGCACCCTCAAAATTTTAGAGTTGCAAAAAATATCCTAACATTTAAAAAAATTATCACCAATACATGAAACATAGAAGTTACAACTATCAATCTTAAAAGAAATTTTAAAAAAATTTCTCTCAAAGTTTTAAAAATTAAAAATCACACCCTTAAAGTTCAAAGCCACAAAAAGGGCTGAAATTTTAAAACTTGGCAAAGAAAAGTGTAATTGTTTGGCTTTTTTCATTAAGATGTGTGTGTGTTCCAATTTCAGGTTTACTATCCCTTTTCAGCATCTAAAAATAGTCTAAGTCGATACTGCTAAACAAAAGTAATAATAACTGATTAAAAACATACGGTTAAGGAATAAAAACTTCAAAAATATTATAGCTTAAAATTATTGTCACTATATAAATTAAAGTAACTGCATATAATTTTACTAATAAGTTAGAGCAGCAAAAATACATTAGTAATATTAATTGAAAGATGTTTAAATCCATAAAAATGATAAAATACTATAATATAATAACTTAGCATTAATTGATTATAATTTAAAAACATTAATTTTTTATGTTCATAATATTTATAGGGTAAAAGAATACGAGAAATTACATATAGAGAAACTATCAGAATGTTCAGAGATACCATTCAAAAGAATTAAGCTATTTTTATTGCAAATGAGAAAGTAACATAAATAAATCTAAAATTTAGAAAATGTTCATAAATCGCTTGAATTGGCATTAACATAAAGTATATCTATTAAAGAAGCACCAACTGAGTTACATTAAAAAATAATTTAATAACTTTATCCCAATCAAAGAAGAATTCTCAATGGAAGATATAAAAAATTAGTAACTATTTTAATTCATAAATTTCATACCATGTTCTTCAAATGCTAAAGAAATTAAATATTAATATTATAATTGAAGGCAAAATGATAATAAAAAATACAAGTACTTAGTTTAGATCTTTGTGAAAAATAACAGGGATAGAGCAAAAGTAATATTATTTACATATCAGAAACTCTTATTGGATGCACATGAGAAGAATTCATTGTAGAAAAAGACGTAGTTTCTAATCTTATTTAAGTAATAAATTAGGAACACAAAGAATTATATATATATTATATATATATATATATAATTAACATTTATTCTCATTAAAATAGAAAAAAAAATCTATATTTTACGCATTTTGTGTTGAACATCGAAAATATATTTGACTTCTTTGTTAAGTTAAACAAGAAGATAAAAAGATTAACGAATTCAGGAAAGATAACATCATCAAAAATACAATTCCAGCTTGATGTCACAATCAATGTAGATGATGAAGACACTACTCTAGAATTGCCCGGGAAAAGAAAAAGGTGAAGAATGATTGATCTTAGCTCAATAAAAAATAAAACAGAAGGAATTAAAGACAATATTTTCTGAATATTTTATGGAATAGTTTAATTATTTTGAGTGAAATTAAGAATCTTTAGAAGGGAGTTACATGAACTTTTTTTAGTATTTTTATATGCTTATGTGGATGCTTTTATCCTATAAAAATATACTAGAGTTAGCATTAATTTTTAATTTATAATTTTTTATGAAGTCTGTCAATGATTAGGAACAAACCTCATATTATATTTTGTATCCTTTTAGTATTCTTTTAATCAATCATTTTGCCTTATTGGTTTTAAATATTCACCTAACACTATTTTAATATTTTTACTTTTGCAATATTGTACTTTCTCAAACAAAGCTTGGTTTTATGTCGGTTAAAATAATATGAAAATTCAAATTAGCTTTAAATTTTATTTATTTTTTGTCAATTCAAATATCAACATAAAAATTTAAATTGGGTGTAGCCTATTTAAACAAACATAAAAAAATCATGATATACAAGTTTAGAGATAAAAGTGAGCACAAACTATTAAAGTTGAACCGAGGAATAAATTTTAGTTAGAAAATAAACCAAAATTAACTAATCATGGTATTTAACCATGTGCATTGCACGTGTATAAAATCTAGTTACATAAAATAAGCAAGTTACCATCAGAAGCTTCCCTTCTTAAAAAAATAAAACTAAAAATAAAACAAGTTGTTTCATATATACATGTTCTCACTGGACAGAATGTAATTTATCAAATGATGATACAGAAAGATTAATGAAATCTATCCCCACAATTGTGTTTTATTAAATCACCAAATGATGCCAGATAATTTTTTTAAGAGAGAAAGTGTGAGGCCAAAACTTCAAATTTTCGGCCATATCTGGGGGAAGATGGTGAACAACTTCGAATTCTGGGTTCGTCGTTGATTTTTTGGCCATTTTTTGTCGATTGTGACAAAACCCTAGAGTGAAGATTGAGTGGAGATTTGGGGATTTAGCATGCTACTGTTACCATATAATATATATATATATATTATATCATATATATATAATAAGCCATGCCTCTCTGTTAACCCATATTATATATAATATATATATATATAATATATATATATAATTAATGAGAAAAATCGGTATACTTGTACGCAAAGGACTCCTGGTATGATGTGGAGCACATCTTGTCCATACATCACACCTTGAAGATGGAGCCCTCACCAACTTCATCGTGTGCATGTATGGACAAGATGTGTCCACATCAACTACAAGGATCTTGGCCCAAGTATACCATATTCCTCTCTATATATATATATATATATATATATATATATATATATATATATATATATAATGATAGAGAGGAGAGAAGAGAGAGAGTGAGAGAGAGAGAGAGAGGGAGGGAGCGTGAGAGAGGGAAGACTTGATTTGAGTTAGAGGATGGACGGGTACAATACAAAATCGTGGCACTATAGTGGTAACAGGTTAGTTAGGGGTAGAATATGGTTTTAAAAAAATTTCTCTCAAGTTGCTGAGTTGGCAGGGCTGAAACGAAATTTTACAATATATTTTGGGTTTATACACATGTGCAAAAGTGCAGGAGGCTGATGCACATGACTTTTTTAGATTTGGGGTCTTGAAGCAAATTTTCCTTTATTCTATGTCATGAAAATGAGAATGCAGCACGCATGATTAAATATCAATTATATTTTGTGTTGATTTGGGGTCTTGAAGCAAATTTTCCTTTATTCTATGTCATGAAAATGAGAATGCAGCACATATGATTAAATATCAATTATATTTAGTGTAAAGGATATAAAGAGAAATTGATGAATTTTTAATAATAATAATGATAATGAATACATCTTTATTTTAAAACAAGATTCCATACTTAAATCTACTATGACTACACTACTGATGTGGAACACACAGCAAACATATTTATGGAGAAGCGGGACAGACACATGCCTAAACATGGATCCGGTCGAGGAAAATAACTTACCACAAAGAACTGATCATATCTTTCAAACCGTAAGTCGGAATTGGACGAATTATATATGAAAATCACGTATTTGTTCGAGATGGAGTCGATAAAACCCACTGATGTTCTGTTTTCCGCTGTCCGTTTCGCCAAATTTCCTCCGAATTAAGAGATATCAGCGTTTTGTTAGTTTTTTACTATTTTAGGTAATGTTTTAGGAGTCTGGTTTGATTATGAAATAAATCCGGTTTGATCTTAAATTTGACCGATTTGCTTCCCTAATCCTAGGGAGTCGTTTTAGGAAGAGTTTTGTTATTTTTATTTTTGGTAAAGTTTGAATCATAGTAGGATTCTTATTTCTTTTCTATTTAAGCAGAGTATTGTAAGCCCTAGAGGCACATCTTTTCATCAATAAAATTTCTCTTTCAATATTTTCTTCGTGGATTCGAAGTTCTTCGTGGATTCTGATATTGTTCTTTGTGGATTCAGAAAACACCCATTGGTGGATTCCGAGGTTACCGCTTCCGCGCTACATTAACTACAGTATAAATAGAATAGTAAGTATAATAGAAAAATAATTGGAGAAAAGATGATACCAAGTTCAAAGAAAGGCAATTTTTTTTCTTAAAAAACATCTTGCCCTCTCAACGTCTGTTATTAAATGCATTATCTATTTCCAAATAAAATTAAAATATGTTGCAAATTATTTACAAAATTTAAAAATATAGTAAAAAATAATTATTTTTATCAAATGTATTTGCACGTACAAGATTTCTATTTGCTGCACATATTTTCTTGGTACTAGAATCCTTAGTTGTGTTTTTATGGTTGCAGAAGGTTTGGACTCTCTCTCTCCCTCTCACCCCCACCCAATATATCGTCTGATTGCTATATTGATCAAACGAAGGAAAGATTAAATCAATTTATGGAGATGAGCAGCGCGAACAAATTGACGTGTGACTTGCTGGTTGAGATTCTCTCTCGACTGCCCGTCAAATCTCTGTACCGCTTCGCCTGTGTTTCGAAATCTTAGCCATCATCACCAACAACAATGGTTACTACCGCAAGAAGCTACCCTCGCCCCTCTCCGGAGTCTTCTATGAGGTGGGCAACGAGTTCGATGAAGACTCGGTGTTCGTCAGCACGCCAACCAATCACCTCCAGCAAGAGGATTCTATCGGCTTCGGCATCAAATCTGTTCTCGGTTTCTTGCCTCAACATCACAAATTACTGGTGCGAAGCTCTTGCAACGGCTTGATCTTGTGTTCTACTCGACCTGACAAGTGCCTTTACGTAAGCAATCCAGCCACCAAGAGGTATCACAAGATACCTGAACCTGCAGATGACCATCCCTACCAAATGGCCTTAGCCTTTGATCCCTGTCTCTCCCCCCACTACAAGGTTGTCGCGATGATCAATAGACGAGACACCAATTGTATGGAGATCCTGTCATCTGAGACCCGCGAGTGGGTAAGGTACGAGGACTGTAAGGGGCGGATTAATCATGCATATACCAATGTTTCAGCTTTCGTTCGTGGAAATTTGCATTTCATGGACCTCTATGGTTCTTTCATAGTGGCAGTGGATCTCAAGAAGAAAGTTTGTCGAGAAATAGAGACACCACGTACTAAAATCCCCATACGAATGGGATGCATTCAGCAATTTGGTGGAAATTTGCGTTGCGCTCTGAGAGCGAGAGAAGATATTTGTTTGGGATTTGGTGGATTACGATAAACTGCAATGGAGGTCGAGATATAGGGTCGACCTTCAAAGATTTCAAACATTTACCGAGCAACCTCGACAGGTTTGCTGGTTTTGGTGGCACATCAGAGTCAGGGCACTTCATCCAGATACGGATGTAATTTTCATAGTCATAAATTATAAGCTCTTATCTTACAATTTGATTACTCGCGACATCACCCAGGTATGCAAATTAAGGGGCTACGATCCGCTATATTTCTGTACCTACTCGCTATTCTATTCTGATCATCTCCATTAATAAGTGATAAGAAGAGAAGCGTGAAGCTTGTCAGCGTAATTTCGATGATATTACTTTTTTCTTTTCTTCTTTTTTCTGCTGCTAGCTAGTTATTAGATTTATATATAGAACGAAGGAATTCGATTTGTTTCTGTACCTACTCGCCATGCTGCTCCGAATTGAAGATCTCGATTTATGAAGTTGTGAACATTGAAATGTGAAGTTTTGAGAACATAAAGATTTTCCACGCAATTTGGATGATGTTATTTTGTAGGGGCGGAGTCTCGCCCGTCGCCGCGGAAGCGATATCACCTGAGAGAGAGCCCTGGCTTTCGTTATCACAAAAGCACAAGTCAACCTCTATATTCTTGTTTCTCAAAGGAAACGAGAATAGATAGTGAAATTCTTATTTCTCAAAGGAAACAAGAATCGAAAGTGATATATTTCATCAAAGTGAAATATACACTCTTCCTCTCATCAGCTCTAAGACCGAATATTGAGGGAACCTACAAGCTATGACAACACACAGATAAAACAAATACAAACACGAGATTTTTACGTGGTTCGGCAAACTAGCCTACGTCCACGGGAGGGGGTTTCACTTATGAGGAGAATACCAAACTTTACAAGTTCTCTCTCACTCACTTTTCTTTTCTCTCTAAGAAAACTCACACAATATTCAATTGTATTTCCCACACCTTATAACTCCTCCACCCCTTCACTATTTATAGGGAAACCAAAGGGGAGGAGCTGAAGAATTTGGCGGGAGCAAACGGCGGGAAAATGCCGCGCGCGCGGGAGAAAAAAAAAATCGCGGGGCTGAGTTTCGTGCGCGCGCACGAAAGGGTAGGGGCGGCTTCACGTGGGCAGGCCCACGTGCCCCTGTCCCCCGCTCACAATTCTCCACCTCGTACATCATTTGATAAACCTCAAATTTTGGACGAACACCAGAAGAACCCCACGAACTCCACCAGAGAGATATCCAGGTCAAACCAGGCCAAACCAGCTGCGTCACTATACCGCGACTGCCTACGTACCCTCTACCGGGATCAAGCTAATCGTAGTTCTGCAACTATTCTCCAACATAGTCTCCATCTCACCTCCATTACCGCCCCGAAGGGCTATGCCCTCTTGGGCATATCAACACGGGCTGATATGAAGCAAGTCCAAACAATGCTGGAACTTGCTACCTGTGACCACCTTGGTTAACATGTCCGCGGGATTCTCATTCGTATGCACATTCATGAGAGAAATATCACCTTCCTCTATGACATCCCGCACAAAATGATATCTGACATCGATATGCTTGGTACGAGCATGGTGAACTTGATTCTTTGCCAAGTGAATCGCACTTTGACTGTCACACCACAAGTTCACGCTTTCCTGCTCGATCCCCAGATCGTCTAGAAGACCCCACAACCACAATGCTTCCTTCACTCCCTCCGCCATGGCCATGTACTCGGCCTCTGTTGTAGAGAGTGCCACTGTTGCCTGCAACATCGATCGCCAACTAACTGGAGCTCCATGTATCCTGAATACATACCCAGTAGTAGATCGCCGTCTATCTAGATCGCCAGCATAATCTGAATCCACATACCCATCGACCTGACATGTATCTCCACCAAAACATAGACCCATATCCGCGGTACCTTTTAAGTACCTCAGGACCCATTTCACTGCTTCCCAGTGCGCCTTTCCCGGATTTGCCATGAATCTGCTGACCACACTAACCGCCTGTGAAATATCAGGGCGTGTACACACCATAGCGTACATCAAACTGCCAACTGCACTAGCATAAGGAACACGCTCCATGTGTGCCTTATCTTCCGCTGTAGTGGGAGATTGTTTACCTGAAAGCCTGAAGTGTGGTCACCACCGACTTCGCACTTTGCATCCCGAACCTCGCGATCACCCGCTCTATGTAGACCTTCTGACTCAAGAACAATCGCCGATTCGTCCGCTCTCTTCTAATCTCCATACCCAGTATTTTTCTAGCAGCGCCCATGTCCTTCATCTCGAACTCATTGCTAAGTTGAGATTTTAGCTTATCTATCTCCACCTTGTTTTTCGATGCAATAAGCATGTCATCCACATACAACAGGAGATAGATATAATCACATCCACGAAGCTTCCGAATGTAAACACAACAATCATAGTCGCGCCCATGTCCTTCATCTCGAACTCATTGCTAAGTTGAGATTTTAGCTTATCTATCTCCACCTTGTTTTTCGATGCAATAAGCATGTCATCCACATACAACAGGAGATAGATATAATCACCTCCACGAAGCTTCCGAATGTAAACACAACAATCATAGTCGCTTCGGGAAAACCCATGCTTCAGCATGAAGGAGTCAAATCGCTTGTACCACTGCCGTGGAGATTGCTTCAATCCATATAGTGATTTCCTCAAGCGACATACATGATGCTCCTTATCCTCAACCTTGTAGCCCTCAGGTTGATGCATATAGATCTCTTCATCCAAGTCTCCATGCAAGAAGGCTCCAGCTCAAGATCACCATGAGCAACAATACTCAATAGCACTCGAATAGAAGTGTGTTTCACCACCGGAGAAAATATCTCATTGTAATCCACACCCTCTCTTTGTGCAAACCCCTTAGCCACTAGCCTCGCCTTGTACCTCGTTCCACCGAGCTCTGAAGGATCTTCCTTTCTTTTATACAGCCACTTACAACCTATAGCTTTCTTTCCTACGGGCAATGGGACCACCTCCCATGTTTGGTTCTTCCGGAGAGATTCCATCTCCTCATCCATCGCAGCCAACCAACTCTCACTATGCTTGTCTCGAATAGCTTCCTGGAAGGAGACCGGCTCATCTTCCTCCACCGAGAGTGCATATTCAACCAAATTAACCTGCCCATAGTGCATCAGGGGTTGATCAGCCCCCAGCTTCTGTACCTGCTTGTATACTCGCCTTGGCCTAGTGGAAGCCAAGCTATCCTCGAGCTGCTGTTGTTGTAGTGCCTGTGTATTCTCCTGTTGACCCTCCTCTTGCTCAAGCTCATCATCTACCTGATTT
>NC_033797.1:23773084-23773535 GCF_001876935.1 Asparagus officinalis | reverse complement strand
TACTCGGCCTCTGTAGTAGAAAGTGCCACTGTAGCCTGCAACATCGATCGCCAACTAACTGGAGCTCCATGTATCCTGAATACATAACCAGTAGTAGATCGCCGTCTATCTAGATCACCCTCATAATCAGAGTCAACAAACTCATCAATCTGACATGTATCTTCATCAAAACACAAACTCGTATCCATGGTATCTTTCGAGTACCTCAGGACCCATTTCACCGCTTCACAGTGCGCCTTTCCCGGATTCGCCATGAATCTGCTGACCACACTAACCGCCTGTGAAATATCTGGACGTGTACACACCATGGCGTATATCAAACTGCCAACTGCACTAGCATAAGGAACACACTCCATGTGTGCCTTATCTTCCGCTGTAGTGGGAGATTGTTTCCCTGAGAGCCTAAAGTGTGGAGCCAATGGGGTCACCACCGATTTTGCACTTTGCATCC
>NC_033797.1:23753192-23772981 GCF_001876935.1 Asparagus officinalis | reverse complement strand
GGAAAACCCATGCTTTAGCATGAAGGAGTCAAATCGCTTGTACCACTGCCGAGGAGATTGCTTCAATCCATAGAGTGACTTCCTCAAGCGACATACATGATGCTCCTTATCCTCAACCTTATAACCCTCAGGTTGATGCATATAGATCTCTTCATCCAAGTCTCCATGCAAGAAGGCCGTCTTTACATCGAGTTGTTCCAGCTCAAGATCACCATGAGCAACAATACTCAATAGCACCCGAATAGAAGTGTGTTTCACCACCGGAGAAAATATCTCATTGTAATCCACACCCTCTCTTTGTGCAAACCCTTTAGCCACTAGCCTCGCCGCTCAAGATCACCATGAGCAACAATACTCAATAGCACCCGAATAGAAGTGTGTTTCACCACCGGAGAAAATATCTCATTGTAATCCACACACTCTCTTTGTGCAAACCCCTTAGCCACTAGCCTCGCCTTGTACCTCGTTCCACCGAGCTCTGAAGGATCTTCCTTTCTTTTATACAGCCACTTACAACCTATAGCTTTCTTTCCTACGGGCAATGGGACCACCTCCCATGTTTGGTTCTTCCGAAGAGATTCCATCTCCTCCTCCATCGCCTAGTGGAAGCCAAGCTATCCTCGAGCTGTTGTTGTTGTTGTAGTACCTGTGTATTCTCCTACTGAACCTCCTCCTGCTCAAGTTCATCATCTACCTGATTTCCCATTTGAACATGACTAGAACCTGGTTGGTCTTTAGGTTCTATCTCAATAACCTGGGACTTGGAAGTCCCAACAGTCTCAACACCATCATCCTTGGGCACCTTAATAATCATGGACTTCTCATCAAAGGTAACGTCCCTGCTGATAACGAACTTCGAATCTTCTGTACACCAAAGGCGGTAGCCTTTTACGCCCTTTGCATACCCCAAGAAAATTGCCTTCTTGGCCCTCGCGTCAAGCTTTCCCTCGTTGACGTGATAGTAGGCGGTACACCCGAAGATTCGGAGCCTCTCATAATCCGCATGCTCCCCTGACCACACCCGATAGGGTGTATCACCGTCCAATGTCGAATGTGGAGATCGATTCACTATGTAACAAGCTGTAGCAATCGATTCTGCCCACCATTCTTTGCCCAAACCAGCATATGATCGCATACTCACTGCTTTATCCCGCAGTGTTCGGTTCAGTCTTTCCGCGACCCCATTTTGCTGTGGTGTAGATCTAACTGTCCAGTGTCTTGCAATGCCCTCCTGATCATAGAACTCCTTGAAGGCACCGTCTGTGTACTCTGTACCGTTGTCAGATCTCAGTGTCTTCAATTTCTTTCCCGTCCTGTTCTCAACCATCGCCTTCCACTTCTTGAATGTCTCAAATACCTCATTCTTATGCTTCAGGAAATAAACCCAAGCATACCTCGAATGATCATCTATGAATGAGACAAAATATCTGGAACCACCCTTGGAAGTTGTCGAAGCCGG
Source organism: Asparagus officinalis (assembly GCF_001876935.1). Classification (NCBI taxonomy): domain Eukaryota; kingdom Viridiplantae; phylum Streptophyta; class Magnoliopsida; order Asparagales; family Asparagaceae; genus Asparagus; species Asparagus officinalis. Next base: position 23,771,522 of record NC_033797.1, on the reverse strand, counting down.
ACCCCAAACATCCGTGTGCACATAATCTAGTATCCCTCTGCTCTTGTGCTTGCTCCTCAGAAACTGGACCCTGTGCGCCTTTCCATACACACAATCCTCTACACACAGTCCTCGCAAAAATCCATGCAAGGCTTCTTCAGATTCTTCAGCAAACCCTCTTTACCAAGCAGATCCAGACCCTTCTCTGACATGTGCCCAAGCCGCCTATGCCATAACCGTGTGTGCTCACATGGGTCTCCACTACTTCCTTCAGCTCCAACTGCTGTATTTCCCGTCACCGTCATACCCAAGAGAGTATATAGATTACCGTGACGAACACCCTTCATCACTGTTAAGGAACCCCGAACAACCCTCTTCACTCCGTTCTCTGTTACAATCTTGCAACCCCCGGAGTCCAAAGCACCGACTGAGATGAGATTCTTCCACAAGCCGGGAACGTGTCGTACGTCCGTCAGGGTTCGAACCACTCCATCATGCATCTTGATTTTGATATCACCTAGCCCCACCGTTTTACAAGCATGGTTGTTCCCCATCAATACGGTTCCACCATCAATGCTCCTGTAGGTAGTAAACCACTTCCTGTTTGGACACATGTGGTAAGAGCAACCAGAATCAAGAATCCACTTCCCGGAGGTATCCTCGCCATCCGTGACGACATAACATTCCTTATCGCTCCCATCCTCTGAAGCGTAGCTCGCCTCTTCCTTGCCTTCTCGTCTTTCAGTCTTGTTGTTGTTCTTTTTCCCACCTACTCTCTTGTTTGGACAGTCGACCTTGAAATGCCCAACTTCGCCGCATTTGAAACACGCTCGTCCCGCAAGAGGTCTCGATTTAGATCTAGACTTTCCTCCCTTGTCTTTTCCTCGCTCATTGCCTCTTCCTCTGGCAAACAGTCCATGCGCTTGTTCTTTGTTACTACCAGTGGTCATATCACTAGTTGCAATTTTTCGAAGATCATCCGCTAGAAGCGCCGCTCTAGTCTCATCCATCGATAAAGTATCACCCACAAGCATCAGTGTTTGCACCAGGTTCTCATAGGACTTCGGCAGAGATAGCAGTAGTAGAAGCGCCTGATCCTCGTCTTCCACTGTCACCTCAATGTCTTTCAAATCTGATATGATCCTATCGAACTTGTTGATGTACTCCCGGATTGACGAGCCCTCCTCCATCTTGCAAGTATACAATTTGGATTTTAAATAGATCCGGTTCGTTAGACTCTTCGTCATGAAGGTGCTTTCTAACTTCAACCACACACCCGCAGCCGTTTCCTCCCCATCTACCAAGAAAGCTACATCCCTTTCAAGGCAAAGGATAATCGACGCCCGTGCTTCCAGATCCAGCTCCTCCCAATCCTCATCAGACATATTTTTGTGCTTCTCTCTTCCAGCCAAAGCTTTGTGCAATTTTTGCGAAATCAGCGAATTTTTCATCTGCATCCTCCAATAAGAAAAATCATTTTTCCCATTGAATTTTTCAATCTCGTATTTTCCAATTTTATTTATTTTACTTGTAGAAGCCATTTTTCGCTTGTATTATGTCAATTCGCTTCTCTCAGGAATTTTTAACAATTTCTTTGTGTTAGACCACACAATATTCAACCACCACCTCAGATCAGAAATTTTACCACCTCCAGTCTGAATAAGGGCTCTGATACTAATTGTAGGGGCGGAGTCCCGCCCATCGCCGCGGAAGCGATATCACCTGAGAGAGAGCCCTTGCTTTCGTTATCACAAAAGCACAAGTCAACCTCTATATTCTTGTTTCTCAAAGGAAACGAGAATAGATAATGAAATTCTTATTTCTCAAAGGAAACAAGAATCGAAAGTGATATATTTCATCAAAGTGAAATATACACTCTTCCTCTCATCAGCTCTAAGACCGAATATTGAGGGAACCTACAAGCTATGACAACACACAGATAAAACAAATACAAATACGAGATTTTTACGTGGTTCGGCAAACTAGCCTACGTCCACGGGAGGGGGTTTCACTTATGAGGAGAATACCAAACTTTACAAGTTCTCTCTCACTCACATTTCTTTTCTCTCTAAGAAAACTCACACAATATTCAATTGTATTTCCCACACCCTATAACTCCTCCACCCCTTCACTATTTATAGGGAAACCAAAGGGGAGGAGCTGAAGAATTTGGCGGGAGCAAACGGCGGGAAAATGCCGCGCGCGCGGGAGAAAAAAAAATCGCGGGGCTGAGTTTCGTGCGCGCGCACGAAAGGGCAGGGGCGGCTTCACGTGGGCAGGCCCACGTGCCCCTGTCCCCCGTCGCTGGAGAAAAAAAAATCGCGGGGCTGAGTTTCGTGCGCGCGCACGAAAGGGCAGGGGCGGCTTCACGTGGGCAGGCCCACGTGCCCCTGTCCCCCGCTCACATATTTGGTCTCACACAAGTTATTAGATTAATATATTGAAATAATTATTGCAAGAACTGCAATTAATTTCTTCTAAGGGTCCGTTTGGTTGGTTTCCTAAAATCAAAGAAAAGGAAATCGGTACAAGGAAATCAATAAAATAATATTTTTATCCATTTCCATTCCTAAAACTCACCCACAACATCTAATAAAATATTATTTTTATCCTCCAACTCATTTCATTTCATCTCTTTTCTTATCTTTAAAAATAAACCAAACACAAGAAATGTGTCACATCATCCAACTCACCACATCTAATCTTATCTTATTTTTAAAAATCACACACATCATCCAATAATATTGTGACAACTCATCTCATCTCATTAAACATTCCTTTCCATCCATTTCATAAAAAAAACAATAATTTGATTTCCTTAAGTATGTGTCGTACATCATCTAATAATATACCTCCAACTCATCATATCTCATCTATTTTCTTATTTTTAAAAATGAACCAAACACAAACAACCTCAAAACATCATCCAATAATACTCATCTATTTTCTTATTTTTAAAAATGAACCAAACACAAACAACCTCAAAACATCATCCAATAATATATCTCCAATTCATTTCCTTATTTTTTTAACCAACCAAACAACCTCAAAACAAATTTTTTTAAATCACTCACATCATCCAATAATAATGTGACAACTCATCTCATCTCCTATTCTATAATTTTCTTCCTTTTTAAACCAACCAAATAACCTCAAAATAATTATTATAGGAAATAGGTTTCCTATTATTTGATTTCCCAAATTATTTTGCGAAACGAACAGCCCCTAATGGAATGAGAAGTAGACACATCAAGCTCAAATTATAACACATGGGATCTAAGGAATCACATCCTGTTGACCTCTGGAAAAATAAATACAATATCACATATATCAAATCATACTCTCTTTAAAAGTACGAGTTCGAGAAAATATTTTGATAGACAAAAATACCCTTGAAATTCAAATATTAATCCATTAAATAAGAGTGAGTTGATAAATTGATGAAATTTTATTGGATATACAAAGTATGAAGATAATGATATAGTTTAAATCGAAATGTAAACCTGAATGAAATTATTAAATACTAAATTTACAAATATATACAAAATAAAGGGCGTATATGCAAAAACCAAATAGATTAATAAGAAAAATAATGTTCGCCCGAGAGGTAATTGACTTTAGTCCTTTGAACAACTGACCATTCGGTATATGGAGTGGTTGGCTTTGTGAATTCAGTCTCTACAACGTTCCAAAGGTCGTAGCCAAGAGATTGGAGGTAGATATTCATCCGACACTTCCAATAGTTGTAGTTCGTGTCATCGAATAGAGGTGGTCGCTGTGTGGAATATCCCTCTTTGAATTGTGATGTATTTATTGATGCCATCTTTCACCTTGCTCTGATACCAAATGTAGGGTCTGATTTTAATGTAGGTACTGATTTTGCTTATGTATACCAAGTGTAGGATCGTGACCCTTAAGAATAGAGTGCGCTCTTACAAAAATCTGCGGAAGCTTTACACTTAAACACTAGAGTGTGAGTTTGCAAAGTAGATTATAAATTGCAAAGAAAGAATGACAATATCAGAAAATGAACATCACAAACACAAGCATGTATACTGGTTCCACCTCCCCGGTGTACATCCAGTCCCAAAGCAAATCCCGCTTGAGAGTTTCCACTATGATTTTGAAACCTTACAAAACCAAAAGCAAACCTGACCAATTTGCAAGACCATACAAATTGCAACACCAATTGACAAGACCATGCCAATTGCCACCCAATCTCTAAACCAAGAGATCAACCATCTCAAACTCGAGAGAAATCCTTTTTGAAGCAAGAACACAATTGATCCTATAAGCCTTGAATGTATAGTGAAGTGCTGCAGTGGCTTAGGATTCTTTTAACTCTCTGAATATTGCCTATACAATATCTAAGAATGATTAAAACCAAGGCAATATCAGAAACTCTCTTTTTCTAAACACTTAACATAAAAATCTGGAAAATTAGAGAGTGAATATGCACAAAATGTTTGATCTTGCAAGTGCAAAATTTGGTTGTTGTTTTCTGATGTTTAAACCTATTTATAGCCTCTGAAATGACATAATTTTAAACATAATTAACGTCCACAAAACGGCTATAAACAGTCACTTATTTAAAACCTGAAATCTAAAAAAATTACATCTGTAGTCGACTACAAGTCATAGTAGTCGACTACACTGAGTCTAAACAGACTCTGTGAAGTCAGAAAATTGCTTAGTAGTCGACTACAAGGCATAGTAGTCGACTACAGTGTAAACTCAGATTCTGGAATTTTTCTTTTTGGTATTTTGACTGTAACTTTCTCATCCGATATCGGAATGAGGTGATTTAAGATTTGTTGGAAAGATGTTGAAGAGACCTACAACTTTGGTCTTTTGAGTTTTCCCAGATTCTAATTGTTAAGGGGTGTAAATGAAATGTTTTAAGACTCACTCAATATCTATAAACTCTAATGGCTAACATAGGGGATTTCTATTGTTAACCAACACACTAAGCATGTGTTAGTGTGTTCTAACACTATGTGTGTGCATGTGTGTGAGTGATCAAGGCTTGTACAAATTTCTAAGTAAAGAAAATATAAAATTATATTTTGACAATAAAGTATATCTTCTTCTTTGTTTCATTTTGCCTTGAACTCATTTATGCCTTGAGTATCTCTTTGAATATAATTGTTGATATAGCTCTGATACTGCAAAACAAATGTTAGCACATAATACACACAACATATAATATTTGTTATCATCAAAATAAACTAATCTTGGGGTCAAAATTCCTAACATTCTTCCCCTTTTTGATGATGACAAATATATGTTATTAAGATATAAAAATTTTAATCCCCCTGCATAAAATCATTAAATAAAATCTTTTATTCCTCCTGCATCAAATCATTAGTAAAAAAATTTAAATTTTTCTATATAACTCCCCCTTTGTCATTAACAAAAAGAAATAAACATAATTCTAGTTAAATTTTTATTTTCTCGGGTACCTTAATAAAAATATTAAACACTTTAGTACCCTTTTATATTATATCGATCATTAGGATTAGCCCTTAGGAATCCAAATCCACATGGAATTTGGTTTCCATTTGTTAACATAAGTGTAATTCTTTGAATTGCAAACTTCATACATATAAGATGAAATATAATCATTCCTATCATGAATATTCAAATTCTTAGGAATCCATATATACTTATTTTGTTTAGCATGAATATTCTTATTATTATTCTTCAAAACATAATCATTCTTTATAAAATACTTAGGAACAAATCCAATGCCAAAATGATTGTTTGAAGATTTTTGAAATGAGAGCAAATTATTCAAATTCTCTTTACTTTTATTGAATTTACTAACATTCAAACATATATCATCATATTTTAATTTAATAGAAGAAATATCTTTATCTAAAACATTAATGCGGATTTTTAAATCATTGCATTCTGATTTTAGATAAACATTCTCATTAGTCAAAATATGATTTTCTTTAAGCAAGGATTTATTTTCCTCTTTCAATTCAATTACTTGAGAATTAGAAATAGTAGAAGAATTAAAATCAGAAATTTCTTCAAGTAATCTTTTATTTTCACCTTTAAGAAAATTATGTGAAGCCTTTAATCTCAAAAATGTTTCATATAATTCATTGAAAGCATCTAATAATTCTTCATTATTGCATACCTCATCTTCTTGTGCCATGAAGCACATGTGAGTGGATTCCTCTTTTTGTTCTTTCATTTTGAATAACTCAAACCTGTGCACAAGAACAGATATTTTAGATTCTTTAACTTTATTTGTACCTTTGTGTGTTACCTCTAATGTATGCCAAATTTGATGGGCTGAATTGCAAGTAGACACGCGATTGAACTCATTCTTGTCCAAAGCACAAAATAGAGCATTCATTGCTTTTGAGTCCAAATTCACTTTAGTCCTTTGAACAACTGACCATTCGGTATATGGAGTGGTTGGCTTTGTGAATTCGGTCTCTACAACGTTCCAAAGGTCGTAGCCAAGAGATTGGAGGTAGATCTTCATCCGACACTTCCAATAGTTGTAGTTCGTGTCATCGAATAGAGGTGGTCACTGTGTGGAATATCCCTCTTTGAATTGTGACGTATTTATTGATGCCATCTTTCACCTTGCTCTGATACCAAATGTAGGGTTTGATTTTAATGTAGGGTCTGATTTTGCTTATGTATACCAAGTGTAGGATCGTGACCCTTAAGAATAGAGTGCGCTTTTACAAAAATCTGCGGAAGCTTTACACTTAAACACTAGAGTGTGAGTTTGCAAAGTAGATTATAAATTACAAAGAAAGAATGATAATATCAGAAAATGAACATCACAAACACAAGCATGTATACTGGTTCCATCTTCCCGGTGTACATCCAGTCCCCAATCAAATCCCGCTTGAGAGTTTCCACTATGATTTTGAAACCTTACAAAACCAAAAACAAACCTGACCAATTTGCAAGACCATGCAAATTGCAACACCAATTGACAAGACCATACCAATTGCCACCCAATCTCTAAACCAAGAGATCAACCCTCTCAAACCCGAGAGAAATCTTTTTTGAAGCAAGAACACAATTGATCCTATAAGCCTTGAATGTATAGTGAAGTGCTGCAGTGGCTTAGGATTCTTTTAACTCTCTGAATATTGCCTATACGATATCTAAGAATGATTAAAACCAAGGCAATATCAGAAACTCTCTTTTTCTAAACACTTAGTATGAAAATCTGGAAAATTAGAGAGTGAATATCCACAAAATGTTTGATCTTGCAAGTGCAAAACTTGGTTGTTGTTTTCTAATGTTTAAACCTATTTATAGCCTCTGAAATAACATAATTTTAAACCCAATTAACATCCACAAAACGGCTATAAACAGTCACTTATTTAAAACCTAAAATCTGGAAAAACTACATCTGTAGTCGACTACAAGTCATATTAGTCGACTACATTGAGTCTAAACAGACTTTGTGAAGTCAGAAAATTGCTTAGTAGTCGACTACAAGGCATAGTAGTCGACTATACTGTAAACTCAGATTCTGGAATTTTTTTTTTCGGTATTTTGACTGTAACTTTCTCATCCGATATCGGAATGAGGTGATTTAAGATTTGTTGGAAATCTGTTGAAGAGACCTAAAACTTTGGTCTTTTGAGTTTTTCCAAATTCTAATTGTTAAGGGGTGTAAATAAAATGTTTTAAGACTCACTCAATATCTATAAACTCTAATGGCTAACATAGGGGATTTCTATTGTTAACCAACACACTAAGCATGTGTTAGTGTGTTCTAACACTATGTGTGTGCATGTGTGTGAGTGATCAAGGCTTGTACAAATTTCTAAGCAAAGAAAATATAAAATTACATTTTGACAATAAAGTATATCTTCTTCTTTGCTTCATTTTGCCTTGAACTCATCTATGCCTTGAGTATCTCTTTGAATATAATTGTTGATATAGCTCTGGTACTGCAAAACAAATGTTAGCACATAATACACACAATATATAATATTTGTTATCATCAAAATAAACTAATCTTGGGGTCAAAATTTCTAACATTCTCCCCCTTTTTGATGATGACAAATATATGTTATTAAGATATAAAAATTTTAATCCCCCTGCATAAAATCATTAAATAAAATCTTTTACTCCCCCTGCATAAAAGCATTAGTAAAAAATTTAAAATTAAAATTTTCTATATAACTCCCCCTTTGTCATTAACAAAAAGAAATAAACATAATTCTAGTTAAATTTTTATTTTCTCGGGTACCTTAATAAAAATATTAAGCACTTTAGTACCCTTTTATATTATATCGATCATTAGGATTAGCCCTTAGGAATTCAAATCCACATGGAATTTGGTTTCCATTTATTAACATAAGTGTAATTCTTTGAATTGCAAACTTCATACATATAAGATGAAATATAATCATTCCTATCATGAATATTCAAATTCTTAGGAATCCATATATACTTATTTTGTTTAGCATGAATATTCTTATTATTATTCTTCAAAACATAATCATTCTTTGTAAAATACTTAGGAACAAATCCAATGCCAAAATGATTGTTTGAAGATTTTTGAAATGAGAGCAAATTATTCAAATTCTCTTTACTTTTATTGAATTTACTAACATTCAAACATATATCATCATATTTTAATTTAATAGAAGAAATATCTTTATCTAAAACATTAATGCGAATTTTTAAATCATTGCATTCTGATTTTAGATAAACATTCTCATTAGTCAAAATATGATTTTCTTTAAGCAAGGATTTATTTTCCTCTTTCAATTCAATTACTTGAGAATTAGAAATAGTAGAAGAATTAAAATCAGAAATTTCTTCAAGTAATCTTTTATTTTCACCTTTAAGAAAATTATGTGAAGCCTTTAATCTCAAAAATGTTTCATATAATTCATTGAAAGCATCTAATAATTCTTCATTATTGCATACCTCATCTTCTTGTGCCATGAAGCACATGTGAGTGGATTCCTCTTTTTGTTCTTTCATTTTGAATAACTCAAACCTGTGCACAAGAACAGATATTTTAGATTCTTTAACTTTATTTGTACCTTCGTGTGTTACCTCTAATATATGCCAAATTTGATGGGCTGAATTGCAAGTAGACACACGATTGAACTCGTTCTTGTCCAAAGCACAAAATAGATCATTCATTGCTTTTGAGTCCAAATTCACTTTAGTCCTTTGAACAACTGACCATTCGGTATATGGAGTGATTGGCTTTGTGAATTCGGTCTCTACAACGTTCCAAAGGTCGTAGCCAAGAGATTGGAGGTAGATCTTCATCCGACACTTCCAATAGTTGTAGTTCGTGCCATCGAATAGAGGTGGTCGCTGTGTGGAATATCCCTCTTTGAATTGTGATGTATTTATTGATGTCATCTTTCACCTTGCTCTGATACCAAATATAGGGTCTGATTTTGCTTATGTATACCAAGTGTAGGATCGTGACCCTTAAGAATAGAGTGCGCTCTTACAAAAATCTGTGGAAGCTTTACACTTAAACACTAGAGTGTGAGTTTGCAAAGTAGATTATAAATTGCAAAGAAAGAATGACAATATCAGAAAATGAACATCACAAACACAAGCATGTATACTGGTTCCATCTCCCCGGTGTACATCCAGTCCCCAAGCAAATCCCGCTTGAGAGTTTCCACTATGATTTTGAAACCTTACAAAACCAAAAGCAAACCTGACCAATTTGCAAGACCATGCAAATTGCAACACCAGTTGACAAGACCATGCCAATTGCCAACCAATCTCTAAACCAAGAGATCAACCCTCTCAAACCCGAGAGAAATCCTTTTTGAAGTAAGAACACAATTGATTCTATAAGCCTTGAATGTATAGTGAAGTGATCAAGGCTTGTACAAATTTCTAAGCAAAGAAAATATAAAATTATATTTTAACAATAAAGTATATCTTCTTCTTTGCTTCATTTTGCCTTGAACTCATCTATGCCTTGAGTATCTCTTTGAATATAATTGTTGATATAGCTCTGATACTGCAAAACAAATGTTAGCAGATAATACACACAACATATAATATTTGTTATCATCAAAATAAACTAATCTTGGGGTCAAAATTCCTAACATTCTCCTCCTTTTTGATGATGACAAATCTATGTTATTAAGATATAAAAATTTTAATCCCCCTGCATAAAATCATTAAATAAAATCTTTTACTCCCCCTGCATCAAAGCATTAGTAAAAAATTTAAAATTAAAATTTTCTATATAACTCCCCCTTTGTCATTAACAAAAAGAAATAAACATAATTCTAGTTAAAATTTTCACCCTTTTATATTATATCGATCATTAGGATTAGCCCTTAGGAATCCAAATCCACATGGAATTTGGTTTCCATTTATTAACATAAGTGTAATTCTTTGAATTGCAAACTTCATACATATAAGATGAAATATAATCATTCCTATCATGAATATTCAAATTCTTAGGAATCCATATATACTTATTTTGTTTAGAATGAGTATTCTTATTATTATTCTTCAAAACATAATCATTCTTTGTAAAATACTTAGGAACAAATCCAATGCCAAAATGATTGTTTGAAGATTTTTGAAATGAGAGCAAATTATTCAAATTCTCTTTACTTTTATTGAATTTACTAACATTCAAACATATATCATCATATTTTAATTTAATATAAGAAATATCTTTATCTAAAACATTAATGCGAATTTTTAAATCATTGCATTCTGATTTTAGATAAACATTCTCATTAGTCAAAATATGAATTTCTTTAAGTAAGGAATTATTTTCCTCTTTCAATTCAATTAATTGAGAATTAGAAATAGTAGAAGAATTAAAATTAGAAATTTCTTCAAGTAGTCTTTTATTTTCACCTTTAAGAAAATTATGTGAAGCCTTTAATCTCAAAAATGTTTCATATAATTCATTGAAAGTATCTAATAATTCTTCATTATTGCATACCTCATCTTCTTGTGCCATGAAGCACATATGAGCAGATTCCTCTTTTCGTTCTTTCATTTTGAATAACTCAAACCTGTGCACAAGAACAGATATTTTAGATTCTTTAACTTTATTTGTACCTTCGTGTGTTACCTCTAATGTATGCCAAATTTGATGGGCTGAATTGCAAGTAGACACGTGATTGAACTCGTTCTTGTCCAAAGCACAAAATAGATCATTCATTGCTTTTGACTCCAAATTCAATTTAGTCCTTTGAACAACTGACCATTCGGTATATGGAGTGATTGACTTTGTGAATTCGGTCTCTACAACGTTCCAAAGGTCGTAGCCAAGAGATTGGAGGTAGATCTTCATCTGACACTTCCAATAGTTGTAGTTCGTGCCATCGAATAGAGGTGGTCGTTGTGTGGAATATCCCTCTTTGAATTGTGATGTATTTATTGATGTCATCTTTCACCTTGCTCTGATACCAAATGTAGGGTCTGATTTTAATGTAGGGTCTGATTTTGCTTATGTATACCAAGTGTAGGATCGTGACCCTTAAGAATAGAGTGCGCTCTTACAAAAATCTACGAAAGCTTTACACTTAAACATTAGAGTGTGAGTTTGCAAAGTAGATTATAAATTGCAAAGAAAGAATGACAATATCAGAAAATGAACATCTCAAACACAAGCATGTATACTGGTTCCACCTCCCCGGTGTACATCCAGTCCCCAAGCAAATCCCTCTTGAGAGTTTCCACTATGATTTTGAAACCATACAAAACCAAAAGCAAACCTGACCAATTTGCAAGACCATGCAAATTGCAACACCAATTAACAAGACCATGCCAATTGCCACCCAATCTCTAAACCAAGAGATCAACCCTCTCAAACCCGAGAGAAATCCTTTTTGAAGCAAGAACACAATTGATCCTATAAGCCTTGAATGTATAGTGAAGTGCTGCAGTGGCTTAGGATTCTTTTAATTCTCTGAATATTGCCTATACAATCTCTAAGAATGATTAAAACCAAGGCAATATCAGAAACTCTCTTTTTCTAAACACTTAGCATGAAAATCTGGAAAATTAGAGAGTGAATATGCACAAAATGTTTGATCTTGCAAGTGCAAAACTTGGTTGTTGTTTTCTGATGTTTAAACCTATTTATAACCTCTGAAATGACATAATTTTAAACTTAATTAACGTCCACAAAACGGCTATAAACAGTCACTTATTTAAAACCTAAAATCTAGAAAAACTACATCTGTAGTCGACTACAAGTCATAGTAGTCGACTACACTGAGTCTAAACAGACTGTGAAGTCAGAAAATTGCTTAGTAGTCGACTACAAGGCATAGTAGTCGACTACACTGTAAACTCAGATTCTGGAATTTTTCTTTTCGGTATTTTGACTATAACGTTCTCATCCGATATCGGAATGAGGTGATTTAAGATTTGTTGGAAAGCTGTTGAAGAGACCTACAACTTTGATCTTTTGAGTTTTTCCAGATTCTAATTGTTAAGGGGTGTAAATGAAATGTTTTAAGACTCACTCAATATATATAAACTCTAATGGCTAACATAGGGGATTTCTATTGTTAACCAACACACTAAGCATGTGTTAGTGTGTTCTAACACTATGTGTGTGCATGTGTGTGAGTGATTAAGGCTTGTACAAATTTCTAAGCAAAGAAAATATAAAATTATATTTTTGACAATAAAGTATATCTTCTTCTTTGTTTCATTTTGCCTTGAACTCATCTATGCTTTGAGTATCTCTTTGAATATAATTGTTGATATAGGTCTGATACTACAAAACAAATGTTAGCACATAATACACACAACATATAATATTTGTTATCATCAAAATAAACTAATCTTGGGGTCAAAATTCCTAACATCATGAAGTCATGGGTCGACTCAGCAGAAACAAAACACACTTTCCAGCACAGTTTGTGAGTCGACTTATGACAGACATGAGTCGACTCAACCTGTCTGGATCAACACATGATGTTTATGAGTCGACTCATCAGAAACAAAATATAAACCACACAACAGTTTATCAGTCGACTCAACACTGTTCATGAGTCGACTCATGACATGTACACAACCTGTTTTAAACAGTACATGTCAACATAAAACAGGGTTTAAAAATATCAAATAAATTCAGAAAAAACAGTACATGTCAACATAAAACAGGGTTTAAAAATATCAAATAAATTCAGAAAAATATAAAACTTTAGGAAATGATTGTAGACATGATAATAAACTATCAAATAAATTCAGAAAAATATAAAACTTTAGGAAATGATTGTAGACATGATAATAAACATGCTACAGAAACTGGTTTTCAAAAAGAACTTCCCAAATATAAAATATCATCATTTTGTAAGGAGGTCCAAAACATAGAAATGTAGACATATGAATTTTGACATTTTGCCTAAACCATATTTTGAAACTTTACAAAATGATTTTATAGACTTGAAAAAAGATGTAAACTATTGTTATGAAGTCTATAAACAATGAATGTAGTATTTTATTAAAATACACATATAATACACTAAAACATGATTTCATTAAACTAAATAAAATTGATATTGATGAATTCATATATATGCATATAAGTATGAAACAAAAATATGTTTTCTAATTATATTAAATTGTTTCATATTAAAACTTGAAAACTATCAAACCAAAATATATATGTATATATATAACTATATATATACAAAACCAAAACGTGTATGTGTGTATATGATTGAGCTTAAAGTACCAACACACAAAATTACTCAAGCTTGATGAAGGTCTTCAATGAGCTCAACTTGGTACACTTGCGGATGAAGCTTAAACTTGGATCTTCAACTTGAATTTGCATAGCTTCACTCCACAATTCCGCCAACCTCCATTTGATATGATCGTGAATGCACAATTCCATCCATCCTCTAACATATTATTTGTCTACAATAAATAACAAAATACAAATACTAGACAAACAATATTAGATGTAAATTGTTTGTTAAATCATCATCAAAACAAGAAGGCCAACAGATCCGCTGCTACTACCTTCCCCAGAAGACGGAGAACCTCTTGCAGGAGAGAGTGTAGAGTGTGGAGGAGATGGTGGTGTAGCTAGTGATGGTTCCTCATGTAGAGACTCATCAGGTTCATTCACCACGGGTTGATCTTCATTGTTCTAGTTCCATGCTTTTTCTTCATTAAAGATAACGTCTTTACTAACAACTAGTTTCCTGGTTAGTGGATTGTAGAGCTTGTATGCCTTCGACTCCTCGCTATATCTGATGAAAATACATTTTTCACCGTGATTGTCAAGCTTCTTCCTTTTAACTTCAGGTACTTGAGCATATGCAACACAACAAAAAATTCGTAGGTGTGCCACACTAGGCGTGTAACCGCTCCATGCCTCTTGAGGTGTCTTGTTCTTCACTATCTTTGTGGGGCATCGGTTGAGAAAATAAGCTGAGCACACCACAGCTTCTGTCCAGAACTGCTTTGGCAATCCATTTTATTTGAGCATGGTTCTTGTCATGTCGAGAATGGTCCGGTTCTTTCTTTCTGCAATGCCATTTTGCTGTGGTGTGTAGGTAGTAGTAAACTGTCTCTTTATACCTTGCTCCCTGCAATATTCTTAAAACAGATTTGAGGTGTACTCACCACCTCAGTCAGATTGAAGAATTTTTAGCTTGTGGCCGCTCTCTGCTTCAACTAAAACTTTAATACACTTGAATGTAGTAAAGACAACAGATTTTTCTTTAAGAGTGTACACCCACAACTTTCTACTGAAGTCATCAATGAAGGTTATAAAATATCTATTACCTCCTAAAGAGACGGGATCGATCGGTCCGCAGATGTCGGTATGAACAAGTTGCAATGGTGCCTTTGCTCTCCATGATTTTCCACTGAGAAAAGGAAGTCGTGGTTGCTTGCCAATTATACAACCTTCACAAATATGATTCGGTGGACTAATTGTTGGTAGACCTCGTACCATGCCAGCTGTAGACAGTAACTTCAAACCGCTGAAGTTTAGATGGCTGAAGCAAAGATGCCACCTCCATGACTCATTCTCCATGAGTCCTTAAAAACATTTGTCGACTTTCATGTTTAGATGCAAGGGAAACATGCGGTTCCTTGTCATCTTAACACAGATATGAGGCATCCATTTACATTTTTCAACCAAAGATGGTTGTTCTCCATAGATACTTTGTATCCCTTTCCGAGTAATTGACCGATGCTAAGAATATTACTTTTCATGTTAGGAATATAGTAAACATCGGAAATATACTCGGGCTTACCATCCTTTTGGTAGATTTTAATCTTCTCTTTGCCTTCAACCAGGAGTTTTGAAGAATCTCCGAGGCTCACACTTCCATGAACTCCTTCTGCGAGTTCCATGAAAAGTTCTTTCTTCCCTTACATGTGGTTGCTAGCACCCGAGTCAAGGTACCAAGCATCATTCTCAACACTTGAATCATCATTAACAAGAAGAAGCATAGAGTTATTACCCATATCATTTGTTGCTTCGGCAAGATTGGTTTGGTCTTCAGTTTTGTACCAACAATTTAAAGCATAGTGCCCAAACTTGTGACAGTTATAGCACTGAACATTCTTGTTGCTTCCACGCCCAGGTGTGGATTTTCCATGATTGCTTCATCCTCGTCCTCTAATGCTTTGGGTCTCTACTTGATTTTGAGTGGTTTGCTGTTGGGGACCACGTCCCCTGCCTCTACCACGATCACGACCACGACCCCTACCTTGTGAGCCTTGATTACTTAGAGTCAATGTTGACTCTAGTACTTGTTCCAAAACTATGGAACTAGCCTTCTTTTGCATTCGTTGTTCATGAACTTGGAGAGATCCCAAGAGCTCCTCTACTGAGATCTCCTCTAAATTCTTTGACTCCTCAATTGCTGCCACCACGTGCTCGAATTTTGATGTGAGGGATCAGAGCAACTTCTCCATCACTCGGATGTCCTCCATCTTCTCTCCATTTCTCCTTATTTTATTCACAATTAGAAGTAATCGTGAATAATAATCGGAGATTTGTTCTTCATCTTTCATTTGAGCGGCTTCAAGATCGCCCCTCAAAGTTTGGAGGCGAATTCGCTTCACCCGCTCGACACCTTTGTAGATGGTCGTAAGGATTTCCCATGCTTCCTTGCTCGTCGTTGCTTCGGAAACCCTCTCAAAGGTAGACTCGTCCAACCCTTGATAGAGTAGAAAACGAGCCTTGCTATCCTTCTTTCTTTGCTCTCTGAGAGCCTTCTTCTCTTCGGCAGTATAGGTGGCTTCTACTTTTGATGTAGGTTCCGTAAACCCATCAATGATTAGCTCCCACAAATCTTGAGAATCAAATAAGGCTCTCATTTGGATTGACCAACTCTTATAGTTATCTTTCAATAATTTGGGCACTTGAGGATTGACAAGATTATTTGTGATAGCCATGAAAAGAAGAGAGAATGGGAAAATTAGATCAAGTGGCTCTGATACGACTGATGACTCTTAAGTTTACGAACTTAGAACTCTCTCAAATGAAGACAAAGAACTCACTTATATTTCTTCAATTTTCTTTCTTCATATCAAACAAGGATTACAATAGCCCTTTATATAGGCTTCAAAACAAAAACGTCTAGGCATACCAATAGTCACAAATTAAACTCCTATTTTAATGCCATAATGATAAATATCATAAATGAGTAAGTTACTCTTATTCTTCCATAACCTATGTCTCTTCCCCTTCTAAACTTATAACCCTTGCACTTATAAAACTCGTGCTATTAACCTCATTTATTTTAACATTTTAATTTGATATTCCAACAGAGAAACTATCAGAATGTTCAGAGATATCCTTTAAAAGAATCAAGCTATTTTCATTGCAAATGGGAAAGTGACGGAAATAAATTTAAAATTCAGAAAACGTTCATGAATCATTTGAATTGACATTAACATAAGATATATCTATTAAAGAAGCACTAACTGAGTTATGTTGAAGAATAATTTAATAACTTTATCCCAGTTAAAGAAGAATTCTCTATGAAAGATATAAGAAAAATTTGTAAGTATTCATAAATTTCATACATTATTCTTCAAGTACTAAAGAAATTAAATATTAATATTATAATCTAAGTCAATTGGCAATAAAAAATACAGGTATTTATTTAGATTTTTGTGGAAAATCGTAGGGATAGAGCAAATGTAATATTATTGACGTAACAAAAATTCTTATTGGATGCGCATCAGAAGAATTTATTGTAGAAAAAAAGGTAGCTTCTAATCTTATTTAAGTAATAAATTAGAAACACAAAGAATTTTATATATATGTAATTAATATTTATTCTTATTGAAATAGAAAAAAATCACAAGTCTGTATTTTAAGAAGTTTGTGTTGAACATAAAAAATACATTTAACTTCTTTGTGAAATTAAACGACAAGATAAAAGATTAGCGAGCCCAAGAAAGGTAACATCACAAAAATACAACTCTAGCCCGATGTCACAATCGATGTAGATAATGACAACACTATTCTAGAATTGCCCAAGAAAAAGATAAATGTGAGAAATGATTGATCTTAGCTCAATAAAAAATAAAACATAAAGAATAAAAGATAATATTTTCTGAATATTTTCTTAAACACTTTAATTTTTTTGAGTGAATTTAGGATTCTTTAGAAGGGAGTATCATGAGCTTTTTTTCAGTACTTTTATATGCTTATGTGGATGCTTTTATCATATAAACGTATACTAGAGTTAGCATTAATCTTTAATTTATAATTTTGTATGAAATCTATCAATGATTAGGAGCAAACTTCATATTCTCTTTTATATCGTTTTAGCATACTGTTAACCAATCAATTTGCCTTATTGGTTTTAAATATTCACATTCCTTGTATAATATTATTTTAATATTTTTTAAATTTTACAACACTGTACTTTCTCCAGTAAAGCTTGTTTCATGTGAGTCAAAATAATATGATAATTCAAATTAACTTCAAATTATATTTATTTTCTATCAATTGAAATATCAACATGAAAATTTAAATTGGGTGTAGCCCATTTAAACAAACATTAAAGAAAATAAATAATTACAATATTAAAGTTTAGAGATAAAAGTAGCACAAACTATTAAAGTGGAACTGAGGTTTAGTTAGAAAATAAGCCAAAAATACTTAATCATGCTATTTAACCATATGCATTGCACGTGTATAAAACCTAGTAAACTTAAAATGCTGACATTTGCATACATGATGTCTATCGCAACTACATAGAAGAATAAATGATTCATTGGAGGAAACTTAGTATAAAAAATGAGGGATGATTATCATCGAAGAGATTGGTAGTCAAATGAACGGAGAAAATTGAGAGAGTGATTTTGATGCAATGCGAGATTGGCATAGATCATCTCACTAAT
>NC_033797.1:23749687-23753167 GCF_001876935.1 Asparagus officinalis | reverse complement strand
AAAGCTGGCAGGATATTCGAAACTTTACTCATCGAAGAGGAACATACTCAATCAGTCATCTTGGCAGACTCCAACGGGTGCATGATTCGTATTCGAGTATTGTTTCCCTGTATTCCATTTTTTCGACTTGGACATTATATATTTGTACTTTTGCCTGTTATAATTGAAAAATAAATTCTTCAAAACCTTTCTTATACGGCAAAGCACCTAACGTAGTTACTGAAAAAAGACAGTGCACCTACTATGTCAGACTAGAAAGTAACATCGTCCATGCAATTTATGGGACTAGCAAGAAAAAAGAAAAAGTTATCAACAATTTTATTATTGAACTAGCAAGCAAGAAAAAGTTGCCGACCCTCAATGAGACAAGCCACCAAATCCGAAATCAATACTACCACCCTCCTCATTTCCCATCCATCAATGCGTCCCGCCCTCACGCAATCAAATCAAATTATTATGGGTTTTCCTATAGAGTGCCTTTATAAGAGATGAAAGAGATACAGAGAAATGAATAACTTATAGATACCTCTTGATTTGGATTAATTTCAGTGTATAATTCATTTCTCTCTGTCTCTCTCAACTCTTATATAGAGAGTTATAGAGTGACTATAGAAAAAACCGAATTATTATTACTAATCAAAATGCAAAAAATCATCACATACGATGCAACCACCATTGATTTCCCCTCAACCACTAACCCCCCAAAACCCAACCTTAAAAATAGCCGCGAACTGCTACCGATCCAAACTCCCCCTCTCTCCTCGTTCCCTTCGCCATTATGCCTCCTCTCACCAATTAACCAATCTTTAGGTCATCTCAGATCCCCCTTTTTCAAATTCTATCTCAATTTTCATAATTTTTTTCTTTAATTTTGTTTTTAAACACAGGATCGAACAATGGAGGAGGAGCCCAATGAAGAATCGACATCTAAAGTCGATAAAGATCACGATCCAGATCAAGAACCCGCCGNTCCCTCCGCGAGGTCTACAATGCCGACGATCTAAACTCGCCGTCGGATCCGGATCGGGCCAATAGCAGCATGGAACCTTCGTCCAATTCATCTCCGCGCGGTTTCTCGCCGTTGAAGTCGAGGCGGAAGCTGTCGATGTCGGATACGCCGCCGGAGATTCTGCATCTGGTGGATTCCGCTATCATGGGATCGGCCGAGAGCATCGAGATGCTGCGGGGTTTTGTGGCCGAAGCCGGAGACGAGGATTCGAGAGCGGTGGTTGATGCTCTGATTAGTACAATGGGAGGAGCTGAAGGGCTGGATGATGTTTTAGTGGACCCTGTTCCGAAAATTATGAAGAATACGACGGCGGCAGTGATTGCAGTAGACTTGATTACTTGGCTGCCTGGAGAAGGGGACTCAGGGACTCACATGTCGCCGAGGACTAGAATGGTTAAGGGTTTGCTCACGATATTGCGGTCGTGTGCACGTAATAGGGCAATGTGCACGGCTTCGGGGTTGCTGAGAATGCTCCTTGACACTGCAGAGAAGATGTTTGCGGAATGTTCTGGTGTGCAATTAGGTAGGCACTGGGATTTTACCCCTTTGTGTCAGTGTATTCAGGTTTTAGCTGGGCATTCTTTGAGTGTGATCGATTTGCATCATTGGCTTGGTGTGATTAATAGGAGTTTGATGACTGATTGGGCGTTACCGCTGGTAGTGACATTGGAGAAGGCAGTAGGTAGTAAAGAGGCTCGTGGGCCTGCAAATACCTTTGAATTTGATGGAGAGAGGTCGGGTCTAGTTTTCCCTGGGGAGACTCGGTGGCCATTTCCTAGTGGGTATGCCTTTGCTACATGGATCTATATGGAGTCATTTCAAGATGCTATTACTATGGCCGAGGATGGAGTTAAAATGCCTAGACTTTTTAGTTACCTTTTCAGTTTCTTATCATCGGATAATTATGGGGTTGAGGCCTACTTCCATGGCCAGTTCTTGGTGGTGGAGACTGGCGTTGGAAAGGGGAAGAAGGCTTCTATACACTTCTCTTATTTGTTTCAGCCGCGATGCTGGTATTTTGTAGGGATAGAACATGTTTGTAAGCAGGTTTTGTTAGGGAAGGAAGAAAGTGAGTTGAAGTTGTATGTGGATGGGAATTTGCACGAGACTCGGCCATTTGAATTTCCAAAGATATCGAAGCCATTGGCATGCCACTGTATAGGGACTAACCCACCACCCAAAATGGCTGGTTTACAGCGCCGGAGGAAGCAATGTCCTCTGTTTGCTGAGACGGGTCCTGTTTATATTTTCAAGGAACCAATCGGGCAGGAGAGAATGACACGGTTAGCTTCTAGGGGAGGAGATACTCTTCCTTCTTTTGTAAATGGTGCAGGTGTACCATGGTTGGCAGTGAATGAACATGTAAGGACTTTGGCAGAGGAGAGCGCGAAGTTGGATGCTGAGATTGGCGGGAGCTTGCACCTACTATATCACCCTAATTTGCTCAGCGGCAGGTCTTGTCCAGATGCATCACCTTCTGGTGTAGCAGGTAAGGTATTTCCTTAAACAAATGACAGCTTCTAGTGAGTGACTGTCCTAAACAAAACAGAATGGAGCCGACCCTCATTTTTTTGATAATTGCTTTGTTGTTGTTGTCGTCATGTTCTAATGGGTGATAAAACACATGGTTGTCGTCGAATGTGCTCTTTACGTATGTAATTATTTGATATCTGTTATTGAATTCACTTTTCTTCCTTCCTCTTTAAATTAATTCTTATTATTTTAGAAATAGTCATTTTTATTTTCGTTTAAAAAAACAACAAATAGATTTGTGCTACTCGAGACATCTAATGTTTTTTTGGAAAGTGCTTTTTTTTTGGCAAATGCGGCTACTGTATCATTGCCACACCACCAACAAAAATAATGTCCTGGGTATTCCCCTACTCTATCGGTCGGAACTGAATAGATCTGATCCTTAAGCTTCCATTCTTTTTGGCCTACACGAATCAAGAATCTGTTATTGGAATAATTAATCTATCTAGTTACAAAGCGGGGAGTTCGGTAGGACGGGGTTGGGGGACAGCATGGGCCAATACTGCTAGTCCCCATACTCTGGAAAGTTTTTCATGTATTCTATATTCTATATATATTAGACCTTTAATCCTGTGGAGCAGGCTTTTAAATTGGTCCAGGTAACGCAATTCAGGGAATAAAATCTCTTAAATAACAGCACAATTTTGAAAAGTAGTAGCTCTAAGGCATTGAGTGACAGCTTTGATGAGAGATAGCACATACAGTTGTCTAATATGTTTTTTCCTTTATTTAATATTTTTATATTCGTGATTGAATTCATTTTTGTTCTTTCTTTTCCTCTTCTGATAAAGTCCTATCATTCAAAAATTTTTTTATAACCAAATTTATTATTGTTAGAAAGAAATCACAGATGGATTCATAATATTTTAGACATTAAGAAATTATCGCATAAGTGTTTTTTTTGGGGTGCAAATTTGCCTATTGTTCAACATTGTATA
>NC_033797.1:23653473-23749680 GCF_001876935.1 Asparagus officinalis | reverse complement strand
AACCCCCCCCCCCCCCCACTCACCCACCCAAAAAAAAAATCTTGGATTTTACCTCTGGTTCTATTAACTGAAAAGTTAAAACACCTGTCCTTAGGCTTCCGTCTTTGTGGCCTATCTGAAGCAAGAATCTGTCATTAGATGAATTGACCTATGTCTTGATGATTATTCTGTTTTCCTGATGCCTTTTTTCAGGGTTACATCGACCGTCTTCTGAGGTCATTGGGCAGGTTCATGTTGCATTCCGATTCCGTCCCGCAGAATCTTTATGGGCATTGGCTTATGGAGGTCCTATGGTTTTACTTCCATTGACTGTAAGCAAAGTGCAGATGGATAGCCTGGAACCTGTGCTTGGTGATCTTCATTTATCTCTGGCAACTGCTTCACTTTCTGCTCCTATTTTCAGAATTATCTCCATGGTTATTCAACACCCTGGAAACGTTGAGGAGCTATGTCGTACTCAAGCACCTGAGTTGTTGTCAAGGATTCTGCATTATCTTCTTCCAACAATATCAAAGTTGCAACTTAATAAACAAAGTGGTTTAGGTGACGAGGAACTTGTTGCTGCAATCATTTCTCTATGCCAATCTCAAAAAAATAATCATATGCTCAAAGTGCAATTCTTTAGCACATTGTTGTTGGATTTGAAGATCTGGAGCATGTGCAATTATGGTTTACAGAAGAAACTTCTGTCTTCACTGGCAGACATGGTGTTTACTGAGTCTTCAGCCATGCGTGATGCAAATGCCTTGCAAATTCTTCTTGATGGATGCAGACGATGCTATTGGGTTGTTTGTGAAACAGATTCTGTTGATACATTTTCACTTCATGGAGCAGAAAGGCCTGTGGGTGAAGTGAATGCCCTGGTAGATGAGCTGTTGGTGGTTATTGAGCTTTTAGTAGGAGAAGCATCCTCTTCATCAGTGAATGATGATGTTCGTTGTTTGATTAGCTTTCTAGTTGACTGTCCTCAACCTAATCAGGTAGAAGCAAAGTGTACTCCTGATAACATTTGTTCTCTTCTCACTTGATAAATTTCTTCTCTTGGACAGTCACATTTATAATTCATTGTCGTCCATGAACATCTCCTTTCTATTATTCATTATTTGCATTTCTCCATAGAGGAAAACAACTTAATACCCCATTTTAAAATTATTTTTCCATTAAATTAGGATCAATTAGCACACAGAAATACTATAGGGTTACACGAGGAGAGAACTGGACCACAGTTAATGGTATTAGGTATTCGCAGTTAAAGGTGTAGAAGGAGAGCGCTTAGAATGAATAAGAGACCAAAAACTAGAAGGCAAGAAATAAAAGGAGAAGCGATGTTCTCAAGGACGGCAAGGTAAAAAAAAAAGATAGTTGAGTACCTGATACTGTCACCTTTTAGGATATTTCAAGTTGAATAAGAAATCTCATTTTGGAAACATTTACTTAAAGCATTAATCCTGGCCATCTTCTCCTTGTCCTTCTTCTTCTTACTGTTTCCTTTGAGGAAAGAGGTGCTTCTGGTTACCAGAGATGAAGCTGCCTTGGTACGGATGGCGCTTCAGGAGAGGCTGTCCGTAGCACTTGCATGAAGGTCTAGTGACATCTTTTGCAGAAGGAAAGTGGAGCAGCAGCAGTGGACTACAAGGACTGATGGATACCATTGGAGGAAGTGGCATAATAACTGTGCAGTGCTGGACCGTGGGGTTCTGTTCTTAGATATTGTCAACGTGTTTAATATGAAAATTTTACGGTTCACTATGCTCTTAAGCCAAAGGTGCTTGCTGACTATTATTAGTTAGCTGATTAAGTTAAAGTACATATTTAATCTTCAGTATTTGTACGTGGGACACCAATTCTGTCATTTTCTAAACCATAATACATGCCTTTACCAACTTTATGTAAATAGCAAATGCAACATGCATTTGGTGTAATGGAAGTGATATTCTTTTTCTTATAGTGATAATTTTTGAAATCAAAATGTTTCTGTCAAAAAATTCCTTAGAAATTTTATAAAGACCTTACAATTCTGTCTCATGCATATCATGTCAAATTATAAGATGCTTAATTATATTTGTTGGTGAAAAACTTTGCATAGATACCATTATCATTTCGCCATAGCTGCCTTTGCATCGAAGAATTTTGTCTAGGATATAGACTCACTTCCTAGGCCTTCTGTTAATTGAATGATCAGTGTGGTCCACTTTAAAAGTTTTATGTCTATATTATTGTATTATACTGTATTAATTATGTAATACAAGATTCATTGTTTCCCATGTTCTTCCTATGATAAGCTAACTTTTAAGTGATAGTAATTTGAACTTTTATTTGCTCATACTGACTAAAGTTTGCATCTTGAAACTTTTGGCTAGGTGGCGAGATTGTTGCACCTAATTTATAGGTTGGTAGTTCAGCCTAATACATCCCGAGCTCACACATTTGCTCAGTCATTCTTATCCTGTGGGGGTATAGAATCACTTCTTTTTCTTTTACAGCAAGAAGCAAAAACTGGTAACCATAATATTCTGGATGGTTCTTCCCTGGGTGGTGTTAATAATGTGCCAAAGAGAAAATCTGAGTTGGAAGCTACACTTGGGGCAAAAGTCCAGAGCAACAAGTTCGAATCATTTGTGGAAAAAGAATCTATTTCTGATGAAATGAGTTCACATCCTAAATCCTTGCATAATGATGATAGTTCTTTGACAATTTCCTTGTGTACAGATATTGAAAGAATGACATCATCTTCTGAGACTCAACTACTAAAAACTTTGGGTGGCATAAGTTTCTCTATAAGTGCTGATAGTGCTAGGAACAATGTATTTAATATTGACAACGGTGATGGAGTCGTCATTGGGATAATCAACCTTTTGGGTGTGCTAGTCATATCAGGTCATCTAACTTTTGCCACGAATTCTTCATCTCACCGTCCCCCAAGTAACATTTGGAGCAGCGTGTTGTTGCATGAAGAAGGAAGTTCGATGTTTGATGACAAAGTTTCTTTGCTACTTTTTTCATTGCAAAAGGCTTTCCAAGCGGCTCCTCAGAGGCTATTGACTACTAATGTCTATATGGCTTTGTTGGGTGCAGCGGTAAGGTCACAATTTTTAACAATTTCTTCAGAGTCCTCAATTAGTCTAATAGCTGATATTTCTTTGGACAGAACTTAATTATGCTCGACTATAATTTATTGTTAGGCTTAATTGTTGACGTGAAAAGGGTTACCTGTATGAAAGGGGATTATCTGATAGTTGCAAGATGAAAGCATATATGTCAAGTGTTTCTAAACAAGAAGATATTTGTAAATTAAAATTAACTGGCATTAGTTCTGCTTTTTCCAGTTTAATATTCTTTTAACTTACTTAGCGAGACCTTCCTTTCTGTTAATGTCTATTAATTGACTTACTACTTGCTTAAGTAACTGGTTTCTCAATGTCAAGTACTTTCATGTTTTTGTGCTAACAATTAGTACATGTGTTTCTATTCCATTTAAATGGATTTTGTTTGAGATATGCTTATTTTATTTCCATTTAAGTTTCACTTTTCATCATTTTCTTTTTAAATTGAAAAATTGTTAGCTATTTCATCTTGCTGTGTTTGCATGATATTCGAGCCTTTTTTTGCACTTTTGTTATGCTTAGTACTAAAATTTTATCTCTTACATCTTATGCAGAAAGCTTCAAATTGTTATTCTGATAAGGCATTCTTTTTTAGTGGCAAATACAGATTGTTGCATTATCTTATTTAACTGAAATATTTTATTGTTTCCTTTCAGTTTATTGGTTCCGGATGGATAGTGACATGGCACCCTTTCTTATTTTTTCTTTTTGAAAGGTCTGAGATTGCATGATGACATATCTTGTTGCCGACATGGTTTTCTTGATTTTTGTACCTTTTCTGTCCAAGCCCTCCATCAATATGCATAATTCTTTAAAAGAACTTACTGTTTAGTCCTATTATGACCAAATTGTATGTTTTATTCAGCTTCTTCTTATGTAAAAGCATCAATTATTAAGTCCATTCCAGATGAACGAATCTATACTACCAACTACCAAAGTTCCAATCAATGGAACCTCCGAACAATGTTATCTAATTTAAACAGAGAAGTTTCTTGGTATGCTCAACGGATACGTACATAAAAGCATCTACTGACATACCATAGCAGCTCTTCTTAGCTATTCATGCAGTATTTAACTAGGCTGAAGACCTCCATCATAAGTCTTACATTCTTAGAAAAATAACTTAATTGAAAAAGGATGTGCCTCCCAACATGGTTTAATTGTCCAAATATATGTAATATGTCTCTCATGTTGGAATGTCGTATGATGCAGGGATGTTACAAATTCTTTTGTCACATTTATGTTTTGAATCCAGATTGCCAAACTTACCATTAGACTTGCTTTCATATTTAATGGTCAAATTAAGTGTACTTATATATTAAAAATCTATTGCAATACAATAAAATCATTTTTTATAGAAAATAAATATGCAAAGATTGGAGTACGTGATATTTATTAAGTTACAAAATATCAGCTGATAACAATACTCATTAGCCTGTATCATGTGAGTTGAAGCATGCTAATCTGATCTAAGCCAAAACAACTGACATCTAATGCAAGTCGATATCCGCTAATACTAAGAGGCAGTGGCGGACCTGTTCTTGTTCAAAGTGGTTCATTTGAACTACCTCAGATTTTGAAATAGTATATATATCATATATGTTAGTTTGTGAACAAATGTAATTTGTAGCCTAGTGGTATAAGCATTAGCTTACCTTCAAAGAGGTCAAAGGTTCAAAACCTCCTACAGCCTCTTTATGTTTCTAATTTCTCCTATAATCCTTATTTTCTCTTTACATTTCTACTTTCTCCTATTTTCTCTTTATTATTATTTGTTTATTATTTTTATGCTTTCCTTAGTAGTATTTGAAAAAAAAATTAGCGTTAATTTCGAACCACCACACGAGAGGTTGTGGATCCGCCACTGCTAAGAGGTAATATGAGGTTTGAATTTTAAAGTATCTTAAGCTGATTTGATAGTGTTATACTAGGGAAATAAGAGAAGAAAACAACGGCTACACAGCTTATGACTAAAGTTCGACTATCCATGTTCGGATGCTTCCTGTCTAGAACTGCCAAGACCCCTGAACTCCTAATACTGCTATTAGAAAGAATAAATAAGAACCATGACATTTACTGAGATTCGGATCTTTGTATCTATCTAAGCTTAGGTGTTAAGGTTGCATAATAGATTGTGTTTGGCTAGTTTAAAATGTTTTCAAGAATTGGCACTTGGCTGACATAACAAAAACATTTAGCCTTCAGTTCACATTGTTGGGCTTTTTTTACATTGTAGTGGGGATTTTCATTTTGAATTTATATTTTTAGTGCACTTCTGTGGTCAAAATTGAGTTTGATTTCTTAATGTCACTAATTGGATTTTTTTTCTAAGTTACTCGAGTTTTGATCGTCATGGCCGAAGATGGAGATCGCAAAATATGTTATTGTTTCAGTAGAAAAAGAAGCACTTCTTCAAAAATTTGAACCACATTTTTGATAGCATTTAAGGGCCTTCTGTTTATTATTTATTCTTTATTGCATTCTTTTTTTTTAGTATGAAACAATATATGTCAGAAAAAAGTTTTCTTTCCATTCTGACTTTTGGTATTTTGTAATATCTAGGAAATCTCATTAGTCTGATTTTATGCTTTGGGTTAGTGTAAATACAGCCAACATCATATTATTTCATTCAGAACGAGGAAATATTTATGTATAATCTTGGTCTTACTGTCTTAACTGAGCAGTCCTGTTAGTATTTTGAGGTTACACACAAATAAGTTACTGAGCCTTTGGAGATTTGTAGTTATATCTTTTCCTTTCTTTGAAAAAAAATATTTTCTATGTTATCTATTTTGGAAATGTTTTAAAACTTAATAAACTAATTTATTGTTATACGATAATACTGGGTACATTCCCTAAATTCACATAATTTGTGTCCATAGTCACTATATTGCATCAACTATATCTCTACCTGTTCCTTTGTAAATCAGAAGCTTAACTCTGATAATTCTCTTTTTATTCAGATAAATGTTTCTTCAACTGATGATGGGTTGAATTTATATGATTCCGGTCATCGCTTTGAACATGTCCAGCTTTTACTGGTCCTGCTTCATTCACTTCCTTATGCTTCCACCTCATTCCAAGCTCGAGCTATCCAGGTGAGAAACATCCTGAGTAATTTTCTTATTATAGTTTCATACTTATTGCTATTGTCATCCAAACATTTCACATTTCAACTTTTTATTTACTTGCGGCAAATACTTGGACACTTCTGGACATACCAGGAACATTTCATAATACTTGATAGGCACATCAAGTTGTTATGACGCAATTATAAAGTTTTTTGTTGCTCTCCACGTGAAGGTTAACATATCTTGATGATATAAATTTCTACATTGATTGGTCAAGCACAACCTTTAGGTATGCCCGTATGCATATCTACATAACATTTATGAAGCACGTGTACGGATATGTGCCACAACATGACACACGAGGGATATAACATAATTTTGTTAGCAGTGCATATGATATTTATATAATGTGTATGAGTGCATATAGTATATTTAGCATGACACAAATTTATGAATTTCACTTTTAGAATGTCTTATTTTTTAAAAAATAATTCTTAGTGAAATATGTTGTTTATTATACAACAATAAATTCAAATAAGTGATTAATATGAAATAGTTTATTTATTACTTTTTTTAAACTTCTGGTTCATCTTCTACCAAATTTTCAGAATTGCTTTTGTAGCCTAAAATAAACTATTTTAGTGTATTAAGGCTGCGTTTGACAACATGATAAATGAAGGGTTAAGGGGGTTTAACCCTCCATTAACCTGCTAAACAGAAAAAAAAGCCCACAGGTTAGTTAACCCGCACGTGAGCCCATCAACACATTTATCCCGTGAATTGAAGGGTTAACTATTCCGCGTGAGAAGGCGGAACAAGACTTGTTCCGCCTTCTCACGCGAGGGTAGCCGACAGAATTTTGAAAGAAGAGAACGGAACAACAGTTTTTCATCCCAATTAACCATCGCACGAGAACCCAAACCTATTATTATCCAAAATAATACAACCATATTCACGAATAACCCATCAAAAAATTAATGCTAAAATGCCCAAATGAAACTCAAATTCAAACCATAGGATGGCGGGTCCACCAAAACTATCACGTTAACCGTCACCTCTGATAGCCCTTTTCCTCCAAATTCCCCCACCAATCCTCTTCCAGTAGGATGGCGGGTCCACCAAAACTATGACGTTAACCGTCACCTCTGATAGTACATCCCCTCCAAATTCTCCTGCTAATCCTCTTTAATAGGATGGTAGGTCCACAAAACTATCACGTTAACATTTACCTCTGATAGTCCATCAACTTGCCAATCCTCTTCAATAGGATGGCAGGTCCACAAAACTATCACGTTAACAGTTACCTCTGATAGTCAAACTCATCAGATAATGGCCTACCAGGTGATGTGCCTCTATTCCGATTTCATGGATAGTGCCTCACTCCACTAGGTGATGTGCCTTGTCTACCTCTTTTTATTCCCCTGCTAAGTCTTAATCAAGACTGGGGGTTGGTTACTTGGAATCCATTGGATTAAGAGTAACGAATCTTTCACATCGTCGAGTTAACATTACACTTCTGACGATCATCATCCCCATAGAGTATGAATACAGCTTGCATCACTCCTAATTTATCACGTTAACAATACACCTCTAACAATCAACTTATCAATCCTTGTTAATAGGATGATAAGTTCTCAAAATTGCTCAAATCGCAATCTTCCCCAGCAAGATACTAAGTCTTTAAAATCTTAGTATCAAAATTCATCGCTTTTGATGATAAACTCATTTAGCAAGTTTCCCCAGCGAGACGCTAATTCCTAAAATCTTGTGCAAGTCACAAGTACACATTCTTGTCACGTTAATATCACACCTCTGACAACCAATCCACTTATCGACTCTCTCCAATAGAGCGATAGGTTCTCAAAGTTGCCCCAATCGCAACACATTCTGTCACGTTAACACTAAACCTCTGACAAAATCCACTTATCAATCCTCTTCAATAGGATGATAAGTCCACAAAGTTGCTCCAATCGCAACACAAATCTAAATCAGAAGCTTAACTCTGATAATTCTCTTTTTATTCAGATAAATGTTTCTTCAACTGATGATGGGTTGAATTTATATGATTCCGGTCATCGCTTTGAACATGTCCAGCTTTTACTGGTCCTGCTTCATTCACTTCCTTATGCTTCCACCTCATTCCAAGCTCGAGCTATCCAGGTGAGAAACATCCTGAGTAATTTTCTTATTATAGTTTCATACTTATTGCTATTGTCATCCAAACATTTCACATTTCAACTTTTTATTTACTTGCGGCAAATACTTGGACACTTCTGGACATACCAGGAACATTTCATAATACTTGATAGGCACATCAAGTTGTTATGACGCAATTATAAAGTTTTTTGTTGCTCTCCACGTGAAGGTTAACATATCTTGATGATATAAATTTCTACATTGATTGGTCAAGCACAACCTTTAGGTATGCCCGTATGCATATCTACATAACATTTATGAAGCACGTGTACGGATATGTGCCACAACATGACACACGAGGGATATAACATAATTTTGTTAGCAGTGCATATGATATTTATATAATGTGTATGAGTGCATATAGTATATTTAGCATGACACAAATTTATGAATTTCACTTTTAGAATGTCTTATTTTTTAAAAAATAATTCTTAGTGAAATATGTTGTTTATTATACAACAATAAATTCAAATAAGTGATTAATATGAAATAGTTTATTTATTACTTTTTTTAAACTTCTGGTTCATCTTCTACCAAATTTTCAGAATTGCTTTTGTAGCCTAAAATAAACTATTTTAGTGTATTAAGGCTGCGTTTGACAACATGATAAATGAAGGGTTAAGGGGGTTTAACCCTCCATTAACCTGCTAAACAGAAAAAAAAGCCCACAGGTTAGTTAACCCGCACGTGAGCCCATCAACACATTTATCCCGTGAATTGAAGGGTTAACTATTCCGCGTGAGAAGGCGGAACAAGACTTGTTCCGCCTTCTCACGCGAGGGTAGCCGACAGAATTTTGAAAGAAGAGAACGGAACAACAGTTTTTCATCCCAATTAACCATCGCACGAGAACCCAAACCTATTATTATCCAAAATAATACAACCATATTCACGAATAACCCATCAAAAAATTAATGCTAAAATGCCCAAATGAAACTCAAATTCAAACCAAATCAGCACAAATCCAAGCAATTAGTCACCTGTACAGCTTCTCGAAGCTCAATCCACTGTCGTTTTGGTTGTAGATCTCGTGGATTGCATGCTCGAGAATCTTCCATGTCTTCTCTGAGTACTTAGGATCCACCTCCACTCGATGCTTGAACGCCTCAATCTTAAAGTTCCTTTTCTTCTGAGCACTCATCGCTAAATTTAGGGATCCAACGTCAAAAGAAAAAAAATCCTAGAAAATTTCCCCTTTCAACCGAAGAGTAGGGTTTCTAATTGGAGAAGTGAGGGGAGGAAAGAGAGAGAGTTGGAAGAAGAAAGGGGAAGCTTTTGGGTGGGGTTGGGGGTGTAATAAATGTTTCTATTTTGTTGGGGTCACAAAGAAGCTGGATTATGTTTCTTTGTAAGTTCTGAGATAATTCTTTTGCTAAAAAATGTTCTCATTGAGAAAAATGCTTTTAAGACCAACTAAATATTTAAGCTACAATGAACAACTATGTATATTTTTATACGGAATTTCGCATGCCCTTTCAAATCGAGTATTAGCTGAGATATTTTAACATTTAAGAGAGACTATTAGTAGACATTATAATAATGTGGTTGATGCTATATTATTTTTGACGAGGTAATTATTTATAAATTTTTAATAAGAGCAAAAGTGGTATTTTTTAAAAAATAATGAGATTAATCTCCTTAACCCCTCTTCATTTGCCAAACATAAAAGACTTAACCCCTTATCTTAACTATCGTATCCAAACGGGTTTAGAATTTATTTAACCCTTCATGATGGGTTAACTAAGTTAACCTTTCTCTTTAATCTCTCCTCCTTATCCCTTTGCCAAACGCAACCTGAAAGACTAGTGTATTCTATGCTTTGTTAGCTATGAAACGATTTCTAAGGAGAGGTTATTGGTTGAGGATTGTTGGATCGGACTTGGGTTTTTTTCTTGGATTTTAATTGAGGGGGTTAACGATTTATGATTAGAATTTGGATTTAAATTTGGAAAAATTGTACCAAGTCCCCAAAAGTAAAAAAACTCATGTGGTCCATCCTCTAGTATTATTTTCTTTTTGTATTGGTCCCAAATACAATGAGCTTTTGTGATTTAGTCCCTATTTACACTATCTAACAAATAAAGGAAAAGAAATATCCACAAATATTCTAAAAGTACCCCTCTTCTTAGTGTTCTTCTTCTTCTTCTCTGCCTATTGTTTTTTCTCGTGGAGACTACAACTGCTCCTCCCTCCACTTCCTCTCTTCTCCTCCTCTCCCCTAACCCCAACCTTCCTCTCCCTCTTACTCCTCTTCCCCTCCGACCTTGACATCTCCCTTTCCCGCCTCTTCTTCTACCAGAGCAGACCTTGAGCACATCCACCGACCCCGTTGTCTCCCTCTCCCGCCTCCCCCTCTTGCTAACATGAAAGGAGGGGTTTTTGTTCGCTTTCCTCCCTCAATCGCCCCCTCCTAGTTCGTGTTTGCATCTTCATTAGCGATATCAACGTTGCCTAAACCCAGACCCTAACCTCCTCTGTCACTGGCGGCATCACCTATGTCCTCTCCCTCCTTTGCTCTGCCTTCATCTCTTTCTTCAGTAATCGAAAGCCCACTGTTATCCCTATACGTCGACGAGATCAACATGGTCTATGATTAATTCTGCTGACGTTTTTGAGCTTAATCCTAAACTGTACCTTGTTGCTGCATGTTTGGTTTTATCTGTTATGACTGTGTTATTTTGAAACTGCACACAATTTGTTTGTTATTTTACTTCAACCAGAGAACTTAGCGTATGTTGAATTCAATGGTTAAAAAATAGATTAATCACATTATGAAAATCATGGAATTGTTTATGTCTATACAAATGAAACAAATTGAAGCAAAACTCAATTGAGATGACTGTCTATTGATCTCATTTTGTTATGTTTTAGGTCATCATATCCAGTACATGTTAACTTTAGTCAGTACATATTAACTATATCAACTACATATTAAGTACATGTTAACTATATCTAATATCTGTTAACTTCAACAATACCTATTCGATATGCGTTAACTTTAGCCATTACCTGTTAACTATATCTAGTACCTACTGACTTTAGCTAATACTTGTTAACTGTACCCAGTAACTATTAACTTTAGCCAGTACTTATTAACTATATCCAATACTTGTTAAATATTTTTATATATGGTCCTATATCCAATACTTGTTAAATATTTTTATATATGGTCACGTTAGCTCTAATATCTGTTTGCTTATTAATTAACAGGTGATGAGAAATTATCTAATTTTTAGTTACTTTTAACAGATACATGTTACAGTTAATAGTTATATATGATACTTAACCATAATACTTTACAGTTAACATCTACCTATTATAGTTAACATGTACATGTGATCGTTAACAATAACTTGTTATAATTAGCATTACAAGATTTAGTTAACATGTACTTGTGACACTTAATAAGAATAGATTATTTAGAGTAGTATCTCCTCTCCGAGCTTGCTACCATCCTCAACTTTGTTCTTTGGAGTAGTACGTTAAGTGGGTATATGATATGTTATAGTTTGGAGATTGTTTGTAAAGTGTTTGATTAAATTCCAAAGAGAGATGTGTGAGGTTTTTGCAAGTTTAAAGCTTAGATTTGGAAACAAAGCTTAATTTTTGTAATGCACAACTGTATTGAATTAGGATTTTGTGGCCTGTGCTAATGCTACGCGAGTTATCTTATCATTTAAATGCAAAGAAGAGTATACAGTTCTGATTTTGAATGCACAATTGTGTTCAATTACACAATGCAATCTTTGTTTTACTCAAATAAAGATGAGAAAAATTACTATTAAGCAAAAATAACGATGAGAAAGTATTAATAATACTTTGACTCCCAGTATTAGTGTACTGCCATGCTTGCATGCGACGAGTTCGTTAGGATAGATAGTGTGGATTTTTAAAGATAAGTGCATATGCTCTTTCAAGCTGCCTCATGACTTTTGTAACAACTTATTAAGTTTATTAATTACATGTTAAGTTTATCCCTTTAATGTTACATTTACCCATTATATGTTAACTATATCCGGTACCTGTTAACTTTAGTCAGTACTTATTAATTATATCGAGTACATGTTAACTTTAGCCAGTACCAATTAACTATATCCACTACCTATTAATAACTTTAGCTAGTACCTGTTAATGATATCTGATATCTGTTAACTTTAATCAATACTTATTAATTATATCGAGTACATGCTAACTTTAACCAGTACCAATTAACTATATCCACTACCTATTAATAACTTTAGCTAGTACCTGTTAACGATATCTGATATCTGTTAAATTTAATCAATACGTATTAACTATATTCGATATCTGTCAACTTTAGTTATTACTTGTTAACTATATCGATTACTTATTAACTTTGACCAGTACTTGTTAACTATACTAAATACCTATTAATTTTAGCAAGTACATATTTACTATATCTAATACCTGTTAAATACTTTTATATATGGTCACGCTAACTCTAATGTTGCTGAATCTTTCAATAATTGAAATGCTTATATTTAACAACTAAAATGCTCATAATTTCATTGAATCGGCTATAGGTTGGGATTAGTGGGATTATGAAGTTGTGGAGAGCATATATCGCTAAAGCAATCTTAAGAGTGAAGCAAACAAATCACATCCCACCAATTTTGCCCCAGAAATCAAGCTTGCTATTATTCACGCTCTAACACACATGCTTAAATTGAAGAAATCCACACCAATTTTGTCACTACATCCAAGCTTTTAGGGTCTTTTGATGAAGAGGGCAGAATGAAGTGAACAATGAAAGGGGGAATAAAAAAGAGGAAAGAGGAAGAGAGTGGAAGAATCACCTAGAGCTTTTCTTGTTGAGGGGTAATGAAAGATAGTAATGACAGGAGATGACTTAGGAGGCAGTGGTAGCAAGAAATGACGTAGGAGATGACGATGATGAGGAAGAAGAGTGAAAGGAGCGACCGATGGTGACGAAGCGGGAGGCAGGAGAGGGAGACGATGGAGTTGGATGGAGAGATGTAGAGAGAGGAGTGTTAGGGTTAGAGTTAGGAGAGAGTAAGAGGAGAGGAGGGAGGAGCAGACTGAAGGTTAGATTTAGGAGAGGAGAGGAGGGAGGAGTAGCTGCAGAGTAGGCTAGGAGAGGAGGGAGGGAGGTGATGATGGGGATTTTTAATGGGTGGAGAATAACAAAAAGATAAAGTATGTAAAGAGAGGAGGGAGGGAAGAGATGATGGGGATTTGTAATGGGTGGAGAATAAAAGAGGGGTAAAATATGTAAGAGAGGAGGAAGGGAGGAGATGATGGGGATTTGTAATGGGTAACTTGGATAAAATGGGTAACTTGGATAAAATATAATTTTTGAGGCCAATACACAATAGAAATCATTAGGGGCACTGGGCCATATGATTTTTTTTTTTTTTTGGGGATTGACACAATTTTTCCTTTAAATTTAAGTTGTTATTGGTTTAGGACTAAGATTCAGATTTGAGCTTAAGGTGTTATTGGTTTAGGACTAGGATTTAGATTTGAATTTAACGTATTATTGGTTTAGGACTAAGATTTGAATTTGAATTTAATGTATTATTGGTTGTGTATAGGATTGTTATTAGGATTAGAATTTTGAAATCCACACTCCATTCCAACTTTATAGTTTTTAATGACAAAATTTCTAGAGAAAGTATAAGTTAAAATTGGTGGATTATGATCTCACTCTGTGGATATTTTCTCTCCTCTTCTCTTTGCTTATTTATATATTTCATATATTTCAAATTAAATATATTTAATTTTAAAATATTCCATATTCCTAAATTATTTATATATCAACATTGAGTGTATTTAATTTTGAAATATTTGTAATCAACTTCTTTTTTATTTAGTTCATTTAAAGTAAAACATATTTAATATTATTTAATCACTTAATATATTTAATATTTAATATTAAATTAGATATTTATATTATTTAACATTTCTTAAATATATAAATATTATAAAGATTTACTATTATATTACATTCGTTTTGTTTTTATTTAAATATGAAATATATTAAGTACATAAATATCAAATATATGTAATATTTAAAATTTTAATATATTAAATAGCAAAAAATGTTTAATATTGGATCATCTGAATATTTGATGTCAAATGTTCGATATAAAATTTTCTAATATATGTAATATTTACATATTTAATTATATAAATTAGTTTTTATATGGTGGAACGCTAGTTATTTTCTTTTATGTACTTGAACACTATATATTTTCATGTGTGTGCTTGTGCTAGTTGTCTTTTGCTATGTGACATCATTTGAACTATTTAAATAGATTACAAGATGTACTCAGTTTTATTGTTGCCATTTGTTAATCGAGATGATGATGGTTTTCCAAATTAATGTTCATTTTTTATAAATAATTATTATTTAACATAATAATTTATTTTGAAACTTCTAATTCAAATAATCCATGATCTAAAATTTAGTCTTAGAATCCAACTCTTAGTCTATGAATCCAAAGCAAAAGTTCAAGAGTCCAAACTAAAAGTTCAAGAATTCTACTTAAAAATTTAGAATCCAGTCCAAGAGTCTGGGGCTCTAACCATAAAGTCCGAGTTCAGGTCCCAATCCAAGAATGTTGGATTCGTGGACAATTATCTGAGTCCAAATCAACAATCCGGAGCGAATAACACCCCTAAGACTGCATTGTTTGAGAGTAAATCAATGGTCAAATTCTGAGCGCTAAAACAAAATTCCACTTGAGAAGTTTGTGATGAAAAGAATTATGTTGTTTGAAAATTTCTAATTAATTTATCGAGTTAGACATGAACAGTGTGAGAGATGGCACAGACTCTTTCAGAAGACTTTTTTTATTTTAATCCACATGTAATTATGAAAGTCTAGTTGAATATTTTGAATCACCTATTGGGAAGTTACACCATGTCATGTTGCTTGGTATGTGGAAGCCAACTTTAAGCTTATTCTTGAAAATTAATTAAGTGGTAGCTACGCACACGCGCATGTTCATTTGATGGTAACATGAAGTGTATAATGTGAATGTTATGCAATACTTCTTTTCTGATCTTCATTTAGACTCCTGCATCTCCTTTTTTAAACTGAAAGTTTTCTTTTTATATGATTTCAGGATCTTCTGTTTTTGGCTTGCAGTCATCCAGAAAACAGAACTAGTCTCACTTGCATGGCAGAATGGCCAGAGTGGATTCTGGAGGTTCTTATGTCCAATTATGAGGTAATAATAATGACACTAAGTGCTAATCATGTCCCTGTGCACTCACACATGGCGTGTATGGTTGTTGTAAGCATGTCTCTTGATGGACACTATGCATGTACATTGTTACTTATTATCTTTGATTTAGGGTAAGCGTCCGTCTCATGTGCATGCCGTTATGTATCTGATTGTATTAATGCGCATATCTCTATAGATGGGTTCCAGCAA
Organism: Asparagus officinalis; assembly: GCF_001876935.1. NCBI lineage: Eukaryota > Viridiplantae > Streptophyta > Magnoliopsida > Asparagales > Asparagaceae > Asparagus > Asparagus officinalis. The sequence goes on along the minus strand of NC_033797.1, from coordinate 23,733,885 downwards.
AGATTTAAATGGCATTAGCATTGGTGAGATAGAAGATCTAATACACAACTTCCTCATAATTGTACTCGAGCATTCAATGAGACAGAAAGATGGTTGGAAGGTTAGTCTTCATTTTCCGTAACTACTCTGCTTGTCTGCTCTGCTGTGTATCTCAAACTTCTTCGCCACTTTAATTAACTTTTAGCAAATATCAGTTGGTTACTTTCTTGAAGTAATGCCTAGTTAAAACAGAACACCTGCATATACTTCTGATTGCGATTTTTATGTTATTTTATTGGCTACTGTGCATAGATTTATCATTTATGTATAGTTAGATTCGTATGTAAAACTCAAACCTCCTGATTTTGATAACAGAAAAAAGACATGGTTGGTTCTGTAAGAAATGAAGTTATTCTTATTTCTTTTTGGATTTAGAGTTTCTCTGTTATGCTCTACCAATGATTTATTCATGGTAGATACATTCACTAAGATCAGTGGGTTAGATTATAAAGGTTCATAAACGCGCGAGTCTTCTTTTGAATGATCAATCTGCTGTGCTGTACTGGATATAGGTATTACATAGATACTAATAGTAAGTTTCAATGACTCCTATAGAGGAAATGAATGGACAAAGTGTGGGGACTGGAAGTGAAATGCAGACCGGATGAAAAGGTTTATCAAACCCAACACTAACTGAAAAAGAGCACAGACCTAAGGGTCACTTCTTAATATGGCTAAGTATGCATGTCTAGAGGATGATATGTCATAACCCTAAAGTGAATGATATCTAGATTACATTGTTGTCCCAATGAACTAAAATTTTCATCAGAGCTAGCATTTTTGAGGGAAGAACAGCGTTGAACTCTGCTGACCGAGGAAGATCCACATACAAACTAGAGTAGTACCAGTATGGGTGAACTCCTAGGAAGCTTTTTTCATGTTGTGACAGTCACCAAAAGTTAAGATGGATTGTCCTTTTACTAAAAAAATAAATGAAGAAAAATTGTAGACGTTTCTCTGTATTGTTTTCTCTGCGCAAACTGAACTTTTGATGAGCACTGGATTCAACATGCAGAGGTACTTATTAATATGATATTAATCAGACTGTCAAGAACAATATATAGTCTATATGATTTCTTTGCCTGCTTGTATCTCACACACCTTGTCTGTTATGGGTTTCTTTAGAATAGTTTCTTCCTACTTTAATGCAATTTACTTTGCCCCTTTCTTTCACAGGATGTCGAAGCGACTATTCATTGTGCTGAGTGGCTGTCAATGATTGGGGGACTGAGTACAGGGGACCAGAGAGTCAGGTAGTTATCTCAACCAGTATTGTATATCAACCAAATGGAAAAAGTATGTAACCATCTCATTACAAGAAGGATATAATCAAACTTGTTATTTAATTTTTTTTCCTTTTCTGGTTGTGAGAAACTATTTTTCCTTTCCATGAAGGACCATAGAGAGTGTGACGTCCCTGGTTTCACACACATGACTGCAGTCCAAGATGAACCTAAATATATCAAACCTGCCATGCACCCAACACATGCACCCAACACATGCACCTAACACTGTGCATAAACATGTTTCACTGTCACTATTGATATCACTCTAGCAGATATCAAATGCAAAGAAGTGAAGGTACAAGCATATATAACAAAGATGAGATGACAAAGAAACACAATGTAAAGAAGAGATCCAATAGTAACTATAAGTATGTCCCAACAAAAGAAAAGAGAATACATCTGATAAACTGTAATAAGAACAATGAGTCTTTAACATTAAGAGTCAACTGAATAGTAAATAGACACTCAGTCTCCAAAATAAAATACATCTCTAGAAGATTAAAACCATAAATAGTCTACTGTGGAGCACTATCTAGCTACCTACAAATAACACTAAACTATACCGAGTCTCCGTCAACCTGCGGCTCTCCGAACCCCTGATCCGTTACTTGAAAAAGATGGTAACAACGAGCGTCAGAGCGCTAGCAAAAACATCTCCACCGCTCCCAGGGGGAGGGGGTAAAACACATAAAATACAATATATAACATGCATGCATATGTATACACGTATATATGTATCATATAGCTAGTACCAAGAGGAGTTAAGATTTAGGAACCCACAACACGAGATAAGTACGTCGAGGGAATAATGCAAACAAGGAAACCCTCATATATATATCATGTATCTCAAATTGTGAATCGCTAAATATAAATTCCAATTCCTATAAATAAGCTATAAAGAAAAACATCACCAAACCTTAACCATAACATGACAAGCGTGTCAAAACACAACATCTCACCCTACCCTCGAGTAGGTAGCACGGGAACAACTACACCATTCAGTGTAATCCTTACCAAAGATATGCATCGTCGCGAGGTATACCTTAATGTTAGACTACGTCCATAATCAGTATCCACCTGAGACTCAGACGATAAAATATTACAGAGTGTTGTCGCTTGCAAAATCTTACGACTCATCGCATCATTATGCGGGACGGACTACCCACTAGGACATCCTACATAGTGTAGGCGCATCAGCCTCATCGCATCACCATGCGGGACGGGCTACCCATTAGGACATCCTACAGGTACGACATATCAGTCTCATCGCATTATCATGCGGGACAGACTACCCACCAGGACATTCTACACGTGTGACGTATCAGCCTCATCGCATTGCCATGTGAGACAGACTACCTGCTAGGGCATCCTACAGGTATAACGCACCGGCCTCATCGCATCTTCATGCGGGACATACTACCTACTCAGGCATCCTACGGAGCATGAGCGCATCGTCCTACTCCAGCATGGTGTACCGACACACTACCCTAGGTAATACTGAACTATGCCCATCAACGATATCCATATAAACATATGCAACTCTATCTTGTCGTCTCCTATCGTGACGAAATCAACACATGAGGCTTCACCATGTCAAAGGGTTCGTGTATGCTCAAACTCCACACACGTACTCTCAGGGTCACGCACATGTATTGACGTGCATGCCCGTACATCGTGTCCACGGCCAAACGTGTGTGGAAGATCAACATACGGAAAGACAACGCTGAGTCAATCGACTAGCCCTTGGAAATCAGTCGACTGGTTTCCCATTAGTCGACCGAACGACGAACGTGCACAACATGCACAAACAGCAAGTCTTGATCGGTCGACATATACATATGTCGGTCGACCGACCTAAGAGAAAACTCAGAATCCTGAAAACTTATCGGTCAACTGATTCTTCTGATCAGTCGACCGACCCGAAGGTGGATCGAAAACTGTCAGGTTTCACAAAAATATCATAAAATCAAAATTTTACTCGAAATAAAACATGTTTTAATTCTTATTTAGGGTATTTAGGGTTTACTCTGATACATAAAATCACAAATATCAATTTGAGGGGATCTAATAACCCTAAGCATGATTATGATTGTAAAGTCATCCTGAAAACAATTAAATTAGCAATACATCTGATGTTAGATTTATTTCAAATGTTTAACCCTAATTAAAATGTTCGTTTTTTTACATTTTAAATTAGAAAGTTTAATCTAATAAAAACAAAGAAAAAAGGGATGGGTTTGGAGAAGATGATCTTGCCTTGAGAAGAAGTTTTGATCTTGCAAACGTGAGAAAAACTCGATCCTTTCTTCACAAAAGTCGTCGTCTTTCTCCTCCTCAAGAAATCTAGGGTTTAGAGAGGTAGTGACTGCTGCTCAACATGAGAGAGAAGAGGAAGAGAAGAAAATTAGGATATATATATATATATTATATTATATATATATATATATATATATATATATATATATATATATATATATGAGACAAACATGAGTATTTTGGTACCAAGCACAAATTTTGTGCTTGGTAGTGGGTCTCGCTATTCCTATTCACTCATTCTAATTCCCAACTACTCCCCAACCCATGTGAATGTGAACCCCGATTTCAATGAGTGGAGGGGAAATATGCCATCTTACTACCAAGCAAAAAACTTGTGCTTGGTACCAAATATACTCATTTCTTCTCTCTTCTCTCTCTCTATACTATATATTATATATAATATATATATATATATATAGTAGAGAGAGAGAGAGAGAGAGAGAGAGAGAGAGAGAGAGAGAGAGAAATGGAGAACATTGGTACCAAGTTGCTTCATGGAAACTTGGTAGTGATGTGGATTGATCTGGCCCCTACATCACTACTCGAAAATAGAGCCTCAATAATTTTTCACCTACTCCAATGTAAGATGTAGGGACCAGATCTGTCCACATCACTGCCAAGTTCCATGGAAGCAACTTGGTACTAAGTTTCTCCATTTTTCTTATATATATAATATATATTATATATATTATATATATATATATATATATATATATAATATATATATATATATATATAATATAAACAACCCGGCTCCCGAACCTAAGTTCTGCAGGCTAATCGGATCGATTGTCATCGATCAGTCGACCGACCAGAAGATGGGTCGAAAATTTTAGGGTTTTATAGAGAGTTAGTGAATTTGGATAGAGAATACCGAAACATAATTTTTTTTGTTATAACTATGTAGGCTATATTAATCTTCAGTTGATGGCTGTCATCTAGTTTATCTGTTAATTATTTTATAGTTGGTCAAGGTCTAGCTAGGTAAAAATAAAACATGATGCTTATTGATTCTATAATGTCCACAATACATAAAAATATACAATATAAACTGTTGATGTTATTTTTTTGTAGAATCCTTTTATTTACCGTTGCAGATCTTTATGTTTGTTCATTGTTGATTCTCCTGCGATCTTCTTGCTCCTTTTATTATTTTATTCTTCTAAGAAGGGAATTTAACTTCCATTAACTATATAATATCCTTTATTATGTCTGTTTCTTTCCTTTTGAACTATGTTGCCTATCAAATATGCTCATTGAAATTGTTCCAAACTTGTAGACGTGAAGAAGCACTGCCTATTTTCAAAAGAAGACTCTTAGGTGGATTGCTAGATTTCGCTGCCAGAGAACTTCAGGTTCAGGTAGCTACAACATATTAAATATTTGTACTTCTCCACTGATTCTCCAGCTTAATGTTTGACATACTATTTTTTGAAGTATTAAGAGTAGATGTTAAGACTAGTATTTACATGGACAATTTTCTAGCTCTATCAAAGTGGTAATAGAGTTCTTGGAAAATCCAAGTGTAGTAGACCGATTGCCTACTAAATAGAGTCGGTGGTCAAAGTAGAAGTCGAAGAGGTGGTAATTATAAGGAAGGGGATGTCTTATGAAGATCTGTAGAAGTGTTGAATCTTATTTTCCAAAATTTAATTTAGCAAATAAGGAAGCAAAAGATTCGGTAAGTGATACATTGGATTATATTCAAACTTTTGCAATGTACATAAAAATCTAGAAAACAAGAAGCGAGAGAAGTATATCTATAAGCTTACACAGATTAGCAAATGCAAAAGTAAAGACCAAGATACATTAAATTTCTTATAATTAAGATCAAATGGTAATATGTGAGGATGGAGAAACTATGAAAAATGGTATGAGTTGTTTTCTAAGTTGTTTAATGAGAACTGCAAAGAGTATCTAATGGCAAATCAAATCTTTCAAAAAATGGTAGGATTCAATTTTATTATTAAAAAAATTAAGTTGGTTAAAGTGCATGATTTAAAACTGAAACTTAGGAGGGTAATTACGTGACAATACACCCTAGTGTATAACTGGGGTGTGTTTGAATGATAGATGTCAAGTATCCAACAATGCATGAATGGAGGATTAGGACTCCGCTAACATTTCCCCCTAACACACATCCACACATAGAAGGTGCACAAAGTTGTTTAGATAGTTGCAATAAGAACAAAAAGGGAAGAAAAATAAGATTTTAGCTTCAAGCCTGCATGAATGATCTCGTGCATACAACGGCCTCACACCCAAATTAACGTCTCAAGCTTGAATCAGTTGTTTCATGCCTGCTAAGGTTTTACACCTTTAGAAAGTAGGGTTTCAACACAATATTGTATCTTAGAATCTATGGAAATCATATTATTCCTTTTGTAATTTTTCAAGAGGTTGTACTATCAAATCTTTTCTAGTTAGAAAAAGCTCGATCTCAAGTTTGAAATTAAATATGATGTGGGACTTCGAATTTTTCAGCACACTGAAGTCGACTAAAATTATGTTTCTTTCAAGAGGACCTATCAATGACGGTACTGTATAAAAATCTATAATTGTTGGAATAATATTGATATTGAATAGGCAAGTGGGTCTTTTCAGATCTGATATCAAATGCTGACAAATGACAAGAACAAAAAAGAAGGAAAAAAAATTAAAATTTTGGTTCTATGTCTTGATCAATGGCCTCACGCTTGAATCATGGCCTCACGCTTGAATATGTAGCTCTCTTGCCAGTTAAGATCTGACACCTTCAAAAAGTAGGGTTCACATCGATGTATGGACTATTCTTGAAAGTCTATATTGCGACAGACCACCACCCTAAAGGTCAAGAATTATGAAAATAAAGAATGTCATCAAGAAAACTTGACAAGAACATGATAGCATTTTCTCTTTTTCTGCCTTCAGACATTTTATTCTTAAGGACGTGTAATATGTGTTTTTATTTATCAACTGAATGCACATAGGACTTTCCAGGTTAAAAAATAGAAAGAAAGAAAAGTAAAAAAGAAAGAAACACGAAAAAGAAAGGAAAAAGGAAGAAGAAATATAGAAGGTGGCTGATGTTTGGGTTTAATGCGTAGACTTTATGTTCTGTTGAAGTTTCAGCGTATATAAACTATTTATTACTGCAGCTTAAGAGTCTAGACAATTGAATGAAAAAACCTTGCGCTTATCGTTATAAATGCACATCCAACTTTAAGTGGCTCCTGTTATTTGATAACTACAGGTTTTGCAGTATATGTGTGTGTGCGTGTGTGCGTGTGTGTGCATGTGCGTGTACGGAATTTTCAGTAATATCTTAATCCAGTGTTTCTTCTGCAGCAGACTGAAGTTATTGCAGCAGCTGCTGCAGGCGTTGCCGCCGAAGGTTTATCACCACAAGCTTCGAAAACAGAAGCAGAAAATGCTGCACAACTTTCTGTGGCTTTGGCTGAGAATGCAGTTGTCGTACTAATGCTTGTTGAAGACCATTTGAGGTTACAGGCACAGCTATCTCACTCTTCTAAGTCAGCTAGTGGTCTTGAGTCTCCTGCTACTGCAACTTCAACAAATATCAGTCGTTCAAATTCTTTGAGTAGAACTGGCAGTGGTTCATTTGATACTTTCGGTTCCAAGAGATCATCAATATCCAGTGATACTGGAGGGCTTTCTGTGGATGTAAGTAGACCAAAATTTCTTTTGTTGTCTCATAGTTTCTGTTTATAATTTTGAGTTTATAAAGTGTGAATGCTGGTTTTATCTAGCATTCTGATTTTTGTTTTGATTTAACAATACCATAAATGTCTGTTTTAAACCCCTCTCAATGGACATGACATAAACTCAGCCCCCCCCCCCCACCCCCCCCACCACAAAAAAATCCTCCGTTCGTCTAGAAAATTGCTTTTCATTCTTTAGAACTGAGGACTTCTTTTTGGGGTGGGGTGGGGAGTTTGTGGGTTTGTACTCAAATATATACTGGAAAAGTTTGCCTCATCTTTAATTCCTCAAATAAGTTACACTTCCCAGTACTTTCTTAGATGCATTCTTATAAACCTTATGATGCATTTAAGTTGCGGTCACAATATCACATCCCTATTGTCTCTACTTTATGATACATGCGAATATAACATCTTGAGTTGGCTAGGCTGGGTTTGGATTTTTCTGCTTTGCTACTTTGGAGGAGATGGAAGATGCCTTAAAATGGTGGAATGGCTTACTCATTGAAGGAATAAAGGAATTGTATGAACTACACAAATTTAGTTCATGTGACATCCCCTCTTAAATGTCACTCTTTGAATACTGACTTACGAAGCAATTTCCAATTAAAGAGGCGCAGGTGATGAAAATTGACTGATTGACTCACCTAGAGAACCTTATGTGATGTCATGTTGTTAAGGGCCAGCTTATCCCAATGAGTTTCCATGAAATTTCATATGTGATTTTAGCTGTACCAAATGCGATATGTTAATTAGAACTGAAGTTGGAACCTATTATAGCTGTAATGGTGCAGTGAAGGATCATATTGTTGTAAATGCAAATTAGTTGTGCTGGAATCTGGCACTTTGAGGTTCCGGGCACAGGGCCTATAATCAAAATCTCGTGCAGTTGCATCTTTTTCTAGGCTCTTAGGATACATTTAAATAACATTTAAAAAAATGCCTCAAATTGTTTGTTGAAGAAAATCAAGATCTTTCTTCATTTATTTTGCTACTTGATCGGATGTTCCTAGTTCAGGTGTTAAGCAACTGTATGGCTTAAAAAAACTATAGTTCAATGTTTCAAGTTTCTAATATTGGTGGTGGAGACATCATTGGTGAACCTTTGTTTTAAAAGTGTTTTGTTCTACTGTTGAAAGGATACATTTAAGTAACATTTGAAAAAACAGCATGAATCGTTTGCAGAAGAAAATCAAGATCTTTCTCCTTTTATTTTGGTGCTTGTTCGAATGTTCCTAAGACGGTTTCAGTTCAGGTGTTAAATAACTATAGGCTTAAAAAACTATAGTTCAATGTTTAAACTGTCTAATATTGTTGGTGGAGGCGTCATTGGTGAACCTTTGTTTTATAAATGTTTTGTTCTATTGTCGAAAGGATCCATTTTCCTTACAATATTGCAGAAAAGATGTGAATGTTAATTTTACTTCAAATAAGGTACTATTTTGATACAAACTCTGGGCTGGGGGTTCCACTAGCAATCACAGGGGCGGGCCTCAGATGACATCCTGTAGCATACTGAAATAGATTGCATCAGCAGCACAGTGTCAATTAGCGATTTCTAATCTATGCTTTGGTGTATTTAACTTTTCACATACAGTATGCACAAATTTGTATTCATATGCACTGTGTTTGTGATGTTAACTTTTATCCGAATGCGCTATTGTGACATACTCTTTTCTATTTTCCCATGAAACGTATTCTTTCCCAGGCCGTTCTCCGAACTTTTTATTGAAATTTTATTTGTTTTATATTTGTTTTTTTATCAACTAATTCAAATTGCAATAACCGTCTCTTGAGTTTGTCTTTCGGTAACAATCTAGTGTTGTTCTTACTGTAGTTATTACTTCGTACTCCAAACTAGGTTCTTGCTTCCATCGCTGATTCAAATGGCCAGGTTTCTGCAGCAGTTATGGAGCGTCTCACAGCTGCTGCTGCAGCAGAGCCTTATGAATCTGTTCGTTGTGCCTTTGTAGCTTATGGTAGTTGCACCTTAGATCTAGCAGAGGGTTGGAAGTACAGGAGCAAGCTTTGGTATGGGGTTGGCCTTCCCCCAAAAGCAACTTTTGGTGGTGGGGGAAGTGGTTGGGAACTATGGAAGTCTGTTCTGGAGAAGGACTCAAATGGAAACTGGATTGAACTCCCGTTGGTGAAGAAATCAGTAACAATGCTCCAGGCACTGTTGTTAGATGAATGTGCAATTGGTGGCGGACTTAATGTTGGATGTGGTTCTGGCACTGGAATAGGAGGAATGAGGGCACTGCATCATTTGCTGGACAGCGACCAGCCATTCTTGTGCATGCTTCGCGTGATACTTGCTTCAATGAGGGAGGATGACAATGGGGAAGATGATATCTTTATGAGAAACATTAGCATCAAAGATGGAATTTCAGAAGGTTTGAGTTATCAAGCTAGCAACTTGACACAATCAGAGAACAGTAACCGTTTGTTGATAAGGAAGCCACGTTCTGCACTTCTTTGGAGGTAATGTTCTTTAAGTCTGTTTTGTTGATGTTCAAAATTTTATACATATCCACTTGTCAATAAAATTATAATTAATGGAGAATGAAGGAGCAGAGGCAGGCATAAGAGTTACTGGGTAGAAACTACTAACAAAGATATGATAATGCTCAACTTAATGGAGGAGATAGCCTTCAATAAAATTGAATGGAAGAGTATGATTCATATAGCCGACCGCTAAAATGTGGGAGAAAGCCTCCATTGTTGTTTGTGTTTTAGTTATTTAACCATGATTCATTTACTTTATTCGGTTCTTGAATTGTTTATTTAGTTTCTTTTAGCTCTGAACTTGTTTAGGTGTAGGTACATACCATATTTGTTCATGCTTGCATACTTAAATGTGTGGGTGCACTTGCATACATGTCAATATGTCAGTAATATGAACATGTTTACTGGATGTCAGCATATGCATGGTGTAATTTTGCATTTCCTTGTGCCACAATTTGCAATAGTTGAAGCTTGCTGACCTGGAGGGATATATTAACATTAATAAGAACCATAGTGTTATGTAAACTCAATTTGAGTTGGGGTATTGGTGGTGATTCCCTTCCTTCTGACTGAAAATGTTAACTTATGTCTCCTGACATCAACATGTTGGGAAGTGACTTAATCCTAGGCATACTCAGGTTTTATTTATAATATCACAAGCAGAATACAGTTTGCAGTCTTATAGTATAGGTCAAAACAGTCTTCTATAACTTTTCTGATATACTAACTACTCGAATACTCTCCCTCAAGTTGGACTGCGCGCTTTCATGTGTGAGTGCATGTCAAAAATAGAATGAGCTGACAGTCCATTTAAGAAAATGAGCTGCCAAGAGATAGGGGCTTGTGAGCCCCTCTGTGGTCACATGCTGGAGGAGTGCAGGGCTTTTTTTCACCAGCGGGGGGCGTCGGGGGGAGGACGGCGGCCAACGTCAGCTGGCCTGAAGGCCCATTTTAAACTACACATACATACATTCATATACACACATGCATATATTGGTATACATGCATACATTATAGTGTTATATATGTATGCATACATACATATGTGTGTATACACGCTCAGCATTTTATATAACAGGGGAAAATTTCTCTGAGATAGTCCTTTAGTTAATAAGAAGCAACAATCATCATAATTTTGAATACACAGTTATTTTGTTCCCAATCTTCATTATGTTTGTGTTTTTCCTCAAATCGTGAGCTCTGCTTTATGCTGCATAACTTTGAGAAATAGTTGATTTCTAGAAAACGCTGTATAACTTTGAGAAATAATTGGTTTCCAGAAAAAGCTAAATATAAGATTGTTTCAATTGATCTTGTCATAGATTCATTAGAAGTGTACCTAATCATGATGTCAAATGTAGATAGATATTTGTATCCTTTACTGTAGACATGTTGACATAACATGATCTATCAAGTTCTAGGAAAAGTGATTAAACAAACTAATATGTAGAGTAAATGCAAACTCACATTAAAACTGCAATAGAAAATAACTTTAAATATCAAACAATATAAACTAAAAACTAATAGTAATAAATGATGCAAAAACTACATCAAATAAGGAATGCGTTCGTGATAAACCTGAGGCGTGAAACGTCGAGCACAGTCTACAAATCCTAATTGAGTACTCAGCGTTAGAGTCGAATTCCTGTTAGCTAGATGTTGCGAAAGGATATCAAAATAAAAGGGTTAGTTCAATATAAGATCAAGGATGTAACTGTTTTAATTAGCCACAATATATGTAATCTGATTAAATGGGAATAAGGGTTTAGATTTGAGTTTTGTAGTTCTCTGTCGTTGTGAAATTCTGCAGGGATCAGATATGTGAATGATGTTGCGACGTCGAGAACACTGGGCACTATTCACGGCATTGCTCACGAGGGCTGTTCACAAGGCACTGTTCATGGGAAGCTTAAAAAATGCACAATTGGAATCACTCCAGAAATCTCTTTGATCAATAATTATCATTCAAAATTTACTGCCTATAACATAAAAGTTCTTCCCTTTTATAGAGAGTTGAACATAACTCAAATCTTATCTAAAAAGAAAATCAAATTTTATCTCTAAACTAATCAAATCTTATCTAAAGCATGTAAATGCTTTTCTCTAAATAAATCAAATCTTAACAATCTCAACTCTATCATTAACTTTATTCTTATCCTAACAATAACCATGTAAAATCAGCCCTTATCTCAAACTAAATAGAATCTGATGATATCTCAAAGAGATCTACGATACCAAGTCCCTGTGGAATAGAATCGGGTATATTGATCCCTATAAACTCTCCCTGGCTTGGAAAGATTCACCTATGGTGAATGTTGATGCTGATACTCTTGGAGCTACTCCGGGTCGAGCTTTTGAACCTCATCGATCTAGAGCCAAGAGTCCTCTGAAGGTGGACATCCATGCTAATGAATCATATATCGCTGAAATCCTCCATCGGCGGTCGATACAATCTCATCATCCAAAATCTACTCAATCACATCTGGCTGTGGCCTTCTATTAGAAGGCATAATAGGCGGCGGTGGCAAGCTAGCTCAATGTGGGGTGGCTTCATCAAAAGCTGCTATATTCATTGGCTCATTATACGAAGTTGGATCTTCTATATTGAAAACTAGATTTATACCCATCCCCTTTGGCAAATCTAGTTCATAAGCATTTGGTCAAATACGCTGAATGACACGATAAGGACCTGTTCGTTGTGCATGAAGCTTTTTCACAATCACTAGCGGGAACCTCTCAAGCCATACCCGAACAAGCACCCAATCACATGCTGTGAGTTCCTGCATACGTCTATGACTATACGCTGCCAGTTTATAAGTTTCATTACTTAAAGCAATCTTCCACCTAATTTCTAGATGCAAGTCATGCATATGCTGTGCAAATGAGTGCTCTGAAGCACTCAACCTAGGACCCAAAACTTCTGTCATTACCCTCATAAAGGTGCTAGGTGCATTAGACAATCTAAAGTGCATAACTAAGCATTCAAACAATCCGTCTTGAGTCATAAATGTGGTCTTCCAATCATCACCTCACAGATACGAATCTGATGGTACCCACTCCTAAGATCATTCTTAAAAAAATATGTTAGATCTTGCCACGACATCTAATAGGTCTTCTAGCCTAGAAATAAGGAACCTATACTTAACAGTAATCCTATTAATCACTTGACTATCTATACACATTTTGTCAACCACCGTCTTTCTTAGGGGCAAGTAAAGCAGGAACGGTATAAGGACTCAACCTCTCCCTAACAAAGCCTTTTCGCAATAATTCATCTACCTGACGGTGTAACTCAGCATGCTCAGTAGGGTTCATCCTATAATGCGGCAAATTTGATAAGGCGGCCCCTGACACTAGATCCATGTCATGTTGGATGTCTCGCGTTGGAGGTAACTCATCAGGAAGTTCATTGGGCATAATATCCTTATAATCAAAAAGGATTTGACGAGCTTCAGGAGGGTGTGTTGGTGGTTCACTAATCGTGCTCTCGCTAATGACTACTATTGCATACATAAAACCTTTTGGAGGGTTCTCCTTAATGAATTCCTTTTGAGTTAAGATGTGAACAGATTTATTTTTCTGACTTTTCATAGGTGGAGTGCTACCTTTAGCATTTTTAGGTTCTTTTGGTTTTGTCGGATTCAAGACTATCTTTTTACTATTGAAAGTGAAAACAAAGTTATTTAACTTTTCGAAACTAGTAACATCTCTATCGTATAGCTAAGGTCGTCCTAATAGAACGTGGCCAACATCCATAGGGAGGACATTACACCAAATATGGTCTGAGTAGCTAGACAACTGAATAGGAACTAAACATCTCTGGGCTATAGGTATAGCGGTTTTATCTACCCAGGTGACACTATAAGGCTGCGGACTCATGTGTTCAAGTGCTGACTTGGCTATTACATTAACACAACTACCTCCATCTATTACAAGCTTATATATTTTCTCGTTAATTTTAAAGTAGGTGTGAAAGATAGAGTTCCTATGCCAATCATCTTCATTTCGTGTTGTTGCTAACGTACACCTCATAAAGCCTAACAAGGTGGCTAATAACTCATCAACATTGCTATCCCCATGATTAACCTCGTAAACGTCTTCTTCCTCATCTTCTTCTATTTACCCTCACAATTAAAACATCATTTGGGTTTCCCATCTTTCTTTGTGGAGATACCTACAGTGGTCTTTCCCTTTTGATCTGTAGATACGTTATTATAATTTTTTAATTTATTGTCTATTAGACGACACTCCTATTAGGGTAGAGAACTTCTTATGCTAGGTATCTTGATATATTGCTTGAAATCTTGAGCAACTTGATAGGCATGTTCTAACGAGGTTATTGTATGAGGAATCATTTCTTTGCTGATGTCTGTCTTAACACCTATATGAAACCTAGACAAAGCAACACTAGGGTCTTCCTGGATATTACAACAAACCCTAAGTTCATCAAATTTGCTCATGTACTTTCGAACGGATAGACTACCTCGTCATAAAGTGCTTAATTGATCTAACAATTGGATCTCATAGGTGAGGGGTGAATATTTTTCTTTTAATCTTTCTTTTATCTCGTCCCAAAATTCTATAGGTAGGTGTCCTAAACGCTCTAGCTATCTTTCAACTGAGGTCCAATAAATTTTTGTTGGGCCAGACAACTTTATTTTTGCGAATCTAACCCTATGATCGTTGAACATGTCATACCAGTCAAATAGTAGTCTATGTCTGCCATCCAATCACTAAAAGCCTGGGGTCGTGTCTCCCGTCGTAGGAAGGGGCTTCCACTTTAACTCGCTTTGTTATATCATCGGACCTATTCCTATCCTCTTGGCCTCCATCTAAATTCCTTCTAAGAGGAGGAAGGAGAAGTCTATTATTTGGGTTTCGTGCTCTAGGGTTATCTCTGGGATGCTCATTCCTATCGTGGTTGTTACCCTTTAACCGATCGGCTTCGAGTTTAGTGACTCGCGCGTTAAATCTTCTAGAGTTTTCATAATTTTATCTAGAGTTTCATTTATATTCGGTTCAGCTATATAGATCGTTTCGCTATGTAGCTGCATACAATTAGCAACCTATAATAGAAAAGAATTGAAGAGAAACAATAAACTAACTACAAGTTTTTCTTTTTTTAAACCTAAACTAGAAATAAACTGTCCTAAAAAAATCAAGTTTTCCAAAAGCAAATTCGCTTAAATCAAGTTAACTAGAAATAAAGCCTTTTCTAAAATTGAATGAACTAATTTTTTTTTAATAAAATAAAACCGACCTACATCTTAGGTTGGGGTGGTGGAAGAGGCTAGCTGTATCTAAGAACTTGACCAAGAGTTTATGGAAAAATGGGTTATTACAAATAGGCATGTGGTAATAATCAGGATTAACATCATTTATGTGACACTCCTCACACTTCATAATGATAATTTTTTTGTTTGGTTGCTAATGATTTTAAACCTAGTCTCTCATACCAATCTGATGTAAGTTCTACGAAAAGTGATTAAACAAACTAATATGTAGAGTAAATGCAAACTCACACTAAAATTGCAACGAAAAATAACTTTAAATATCAAACAATATAAACTAACAACTAATAGTAATAAATGATGCTAAAACTACAACAAATAAGTAATGTGTTCGCGATAAACCTGAGGCGTGAAACGTCGAGCACAGTCTACAAATCCTAATTGGGTACTCAGTGTCAGAGTCGAATTCCTATTAGCTAGATCTTGCGAAAGGATATCAAAATAAAAGGGTTAGTTCAATATAAGATCAAGGATATAACTGTTCTAATTAACCACAATATAAGCAATCTAATTATGATTAAATGGGAATATGTGCTTAGATCTGAGTTTTGTAGAGCTCTGTCGCTGTAAAATTCTGTAGGGATTAGATATGTGAGTGAGGTTGCGACGTCGTGAACATTGGGCATTGTTCACGAGGCACTGTTCACAGGAAGCTTAAAAAAATGCACAATTGGAATCACTCCAGAAATCTCTTTGATCAATAATTCTTATTCAAAATTTAACAATCTCAATCCTATCAATAACTGTATTCTTATCCTAATAATAACCAAATAAAATCAGCCCTTATCTCAGACTGAATAGAATCTGATGTTATCTCAAAGAGATCTACGATGCCAAGTCCATTTGGAATAGAATCAAATATATTGATCCCTGTTACATGTGGGACATGACGATAAACGTGTCAAATTGCAACACATGTTTGAGCACTCCTTGGACACATGCCTTGCATTTCTCAACCGTGTTATCAGTTACATAGTAAATATTTGACATTTTTTAGATAAGTCCTAAATATTCAACATTTATTAGATAATTCCCCTATAAGTATCATACTTTTTTTGTTTATATTACATGTTTAACATATTTATATACTTTTATTTATATGTTAAAAACTATTTTTGTGGAAAAAATCGTTTAAATAGTGACCTGTATAAGACTATGCAAGGTTAATATATATTTCAATAAAAGAAGTAATAATACATTGGCTACTTGATAAAAAGTTGAATAAAAAAAACATTTCCTTTTGTGAATTTATCAGAACATGGGATGGTTGAAATTGTAGCATATATGATATAATATATGTAAAAAATTATGTTATTACAAAATATTTGTGAATTTAATTGCAATCTCCATGTATATGCGTATATATGTATGCTTTCTTAATTTTATACATATTTTCGTGCAATGTCACCATACTTTCATGCACTACTTTTTGAAGATTGCCTTGTCATGTCCGTGCAGTTATGTCAGTTTCTGTGTCCATGCATGCTTCTTAGTATTCAATATTAATGACGTAAAACAACATTCAGTGAGTAAAAATTATTGACATTTATTTTACTTCCACTGGATTATTGCAAATGTGCTTAAATTTATGTAATAGTTTATGTGCAATTGCTAAGGGTTGACTATAATAGGCCTTCACAGGAAATCTACTTTCATTTCAGTTATTTAACAATTATTTATTATTCATCTACTTGTATCAACATTTTCTTTAAAATCTGCCATTCTGTTGCTATTTTAATCTGAGCTGACTGCTCTAATGATTTTTCAATATCATACAGTGTGCTTGGACCGCTTCTTAACATGCCGGTATCTGAATCCAAAAGGCAGAGGGTATTGGTTGCATCGTGCATTCTGTATTCTGAGGTCAGTTAAAATTTCCCTAGTATACGCCAGGTTTCCCATTCAAAACTCTAAACTAGGAATTTTACTTGTGTCAAGATATTGAATTCAGTTTGCAGAATTTATAAATTTGCTAGGATGTTAGAATATTTTGAAACTAAGAGCTAAAGATCAAATTTTCATTGTAGCCTATCTGTTTTCTAGCATTTCTGGAACTTCTATTCTTATCCTGGTGGGTTCAGCTAGTTCCAAATTTCCAATATAATGCTGATTGATTTAATGAGGTTGGTTTAAACAGTGACTAAAGTCACTAAACCTTATCCAACCCTCTTGCAACCTATCTATATCCAAAGTATCCCTAGGCATGGATTTGGTAAGATTCTATGTGTGAATGAAGCTATAATTGGGCAGCTATTGTGATATCTGAATCTCTCAGCTTGGACTTGACCTGTCCATAGCCTGAGATCTTCCTATGTTTTTGAAATAATCTGTCTTTTAGTCAGGAAACTGGAATTTGCTTAGTTAAACCTGAAAAACTTGACTTGTTCCCTACAGGTTGTCATGGCCTTTAAATCTTCATCCGCATAAAAATTACAACAGGATCAATTTGTTTTATATGCATTATGATAGTTGTAATTGCTTTATTTTCATGCTTTTCTTTTCTTGTACAATTGTTTAACATGACTGAAGTGAACTTTGACACCTTATTTAGCCTTGTTCCTCCTAGATCTTTATGTTGAGAGCTTCTACTGAAAATCTTTCAGTATCCTTCTCTATATAGATGCTCAGGGTTGAAACTGTGAAGGAGGGAGAATGTGTATGAGAAAAAGTCCATGTCCATGTGAAGTTTCTCAAACAATTCATGTCTTCGCATAAGTTAAGAAAATTTCATGCTGATAATAGGTCTTAGGGAAGGTATTTATTTATCTAAATATATCCCGAGCTCAAACCAGGATAAGAGAAACTTCTTCACAGGTCATTATTACAAGTCTTCGGTTAGATTCGGTTAGATGATACATGCAAAAGCAAAGTGCAGAGAGATGACACGGATTCATAAGCCATCTATTGGCCTGTAATATTTTAAAGGTTCCCAAAGGATGAAATCTTTTATAGGTTCCCAAAGGGAAGGTTAAGTAATCGCTGTGAGAAGGCCAGATAATTGCTTGAGGGCCAATAATTAATGTATCCTATCCAGTGGTTCATATATACTCTATGGCAGGATAGCATAAATATACTTTCTGTAAGGATAAAGTGCAGGAACATTATTCTAAATTAATTGCCTAAGTACGAAATCCTTTTTAAATTGTAAACCTGTCTAGGTTAACATATTGCCAAAATACTGAGAGATTCCTGACGCACATTAAAATTTCTGCTTATTCATTTATTCCTGAGTGTCACCTTTATACGGGTATCACATAGTGTTAAGCGTATTCATGGACACCAGCTAAATTGTTTTGACAAATATTTGTCTCCTAACTTGCAGCCTAAAACTGCTTTATGTAGTGAACTAATTATTTGTTTGGACTCCACATATCCAATAATAATGAAGTACCAATATAAAAACGTGGTTCTTGTTTGATACACGCAAGATGCCTGTATATAGTCCCTCACAGTGGTTGTAACGCCCCACCCCGGAATCCCGGAGTCGGTACGCTACTAGATCTGATGGACTGGCCTCACAAATCACCACATGTCTTTTCAGCACGTTTTGTCCTCACTCACGCGCTCCCTGGAAAACTTCCCAGGGGGTCACCCATCCTAGAATTTCTCCAGACCAAGCACGCTTAACTTTGGAGTTTCTAGGAGTTGGGTTCCCGAAAAGAAGATGCATCTTGGTGGTATGAGTATTCCAATCAAATCTATCAATACTAATCACATCACCCTCTCAAGGGTTGGGGTATTACAGTGGTAATCTCGACTTGGCTCTCTTACACAATTACCACAACCAAATTTGTAGATTAACAGCAGGCCACATTTGTCTTCATCAAGCTCCTAACTGTACACCTTTCTACATACAGTTCTTGTTCTATTTCTTTATTTTTCCTTGTTGTGATGTTGTTCCCTATTTAATACATATCAGCACGAAATTCTTCAATCAATCTGATGATGCAGGTATGGCATGCCATTGGCAGGGAAGGAACACCTCTTAGAAAAAAGTATGTTGAAACTATTTTACCGCCATTTGTTGCCATCCTAAGGCGATGGAAACCTCTTTTGGCTGGTATTCATGAGCTTACATCCTCAGATTATGAGAATCCTCTCACTGCCGATGATCCTGCTTTGGCATCAGATTCGTTACCACTTGAGGTACTAGTTTTCTTTCATTTGGATTTGATCTGATTTGATTGTTCAAAGTTCTTTGGAGAGGAAAAGTAACGATCTATAGCTTTGTTTGATGTATGATAATGGATTCCACCAAAATCTTCATTTATCTCCTACAAAACTACTAGTGTTCTTCAAAAAAAAATCACACATTTACTAGGCATTTTATTTATAAAAAATTATGGCAGTCTTGAATTCCAAGCCGCTATGTTGAAAATCTGATGTTCTACATTATCAGCGTTGATTCCGTTGAAGGATACTTTCATACCCTTAACACTCGACAGCAAGTTGAGAGCTCTTTCTAGGGGATGATATTTCAACTTTTTATGCAACAATACTTCTTTTATTGTTCCTTTTTAAATGCATGGCTGAGTGAAGTTGAACTAGAGCTGCTACAGTACTGTCTTAAAGCTCCTATCACGACAAACACTCTGATGTTAGATGAAGGTTTATGGATAAAATTTTCCCTAATGTGCAGTTGACCAGTTTATCATTTGATTTCAGTGCAACCCAAGCTTGATTCTTGGAATTTAGTTTCCTTTTGTATTATTACATTTTATTAACTTTTGTCCTTTGTTATAACTTAATGAAGACAGAAGAAATAATTATATTACTGCGCTTTCTTCAGTTATCATTTATTAACTTGTACAAAAAAATCTACTCCGTGTATTTACTTATTTTTATGAATGATACAAATAACTCTGTCACATATGTCACGTCAGCAATCCATTGAATCTATAAATGAACAGTGAAATCTAAATTAGCTATTAACTTCCTGGCAACTTACAATTTTGACCAAGTATAACTGGAGAAGCTATGCGGATCTTTGTTGCGATTTTCCACCGTGATTAGTTTTGTTGGTGTTGTCACTTTCTTTGTTATCCTTTATGTCCATGTATTGCTTGTTCCTCCCTTTCTTGGTAATAAATCACATCATTTGCTGTATGAAAGTTCATGCGCAATACCAACACGTGCTTGATGAGTCAAGGTTTTCATCAATATCTTACAGAGTTGTCAGTTATTTTGTTCAATTTATTTCAGGCTGCTCTTTCAATGGTATCCCCTGGCTGGGCTTCTGCCTTTGCATCACCTCCTGCTGCAATGGCATTAGCAATGATTGCTGCAGGTACCGCTGGTGGAGAAACTTTGCCTCCTCCCAGGACTTCACAACTTAGGCGTGACACTTCATTGCTTGAACGAAAAACAACTCGATTACAGTTACACACATTTTCTAGCTTCCAGAAGCCTCTTGAGACACCTAATAAAACAACACCTATGCCAAAGGACAAAGCAGCTGCGAAAGCCGCTGCTCTTGCTGCTGCAAGGGATCTTGAGCGCAATGCCAAGATTGGCACCGGAAGAGGACTTAGCGCAGTAGCAATGGCAACATCGGCACAAAGGAGGAGTGTAATGGATGCAGATCGTGCAAAGAGATGGAGTACTTCTGAAGCTATGGCTTCTGCCTGGACAGAATGCCTCCAGCCGTTTGATTCTAAATCTGTTTCAGGAAGAGACTTGTCTGCATTATCTTATAAATATGTTGCTGTCTTGGTCACCAGTTTTGCATTGGCGAGAAACATGCAGAGGATGGAGGTATCCTTCGTTGATATCTTGTTATATTTTTCATGATTATTTTGTTCTTTATTAACAATATCAGAATGGTTGCAGGTGGATAGGCGTGCACAACTTGAAGCTTTGAACAGATACCGTGTATCCACTGGAACTCGTGCATGGCGAAAACTTCTTCATTACTTAATAGAGATGAGTGGACTTTTTGGACCCTTAGGAGAATGCCTATGCAATCCCGAGCTTGTACGTGCGTTAGTAACATTTTAACTAAAATGGAAAGATGATTTTTTTGTTTTTTGTTTGTTATACCGAATGTGAGATTTTCTCTATGGAAACTAGAGATTTCTGAGAACCACTTAATTTATGTATTCAGGTTTTCTGGAAGTTAGATTTTACAGTGAGTTCTTCAAGGATGAGAAGGTATTTAAAAAGGAATTACTTGGGCTATGATCATCTAAAGGCAGCTGACAATCATGAAGGGAGATTACACCTTAAATCTAGCAAAGAATCATTATTCCATACAAATGACCCACAAACTTACCTGAAAACAAGTCTTCCTTCTACTTTGATTCCGATTATAGAAGCTATCTCTATAAATGGCAACATTGATGAAGATGATGATGACGATTTTAAGCAGTTGTCAACGAATAACGTTGAGCCCAATATGATGGAGAGAAAGAGGCTTTCTTCTACTGCTGAGCCAATGGATTCTCGAAACTCTGTCGCTTCCTCTGATCAGAATCTGGTCCATTCTACATTGAGGTTTGCGCCTGGATTTGTTCCCAATGAAGCTGATGAGAGGATTGTTCTTGAACTTCCCTCATTGATGGTGCGTCCATTGAGGGTGGTACGAGGAAACTTTCAAGTGAGTTTAAAATTTAGATATATGTCCATGTGTCCATGTGCTTATATTTTTCTACATTTCTGTAAAAATATCCATTTATTATGTGATATACGTACGAAACCTGGACCATGAATATCTAAAGTTTTTCTGAACTCATTACTTAACCTATGCCAAGACTTAAGCCTAGGCAGAAGTGCAACGTTGCAGTCCTGCAATGGCACGTGCTTTACCATCAGAAACCTATGTTGTGATAAATTGGAGGTCTTACATTCTATCAATGTTAAATATTTCATTACCACAATGTTTTGACCAATAACACTGTTGAAAACAACATCATTTACAAAACATTCGTTTGTTTTTCTCTTTCTCAAAATTTCAAGATTCTGGCATGTCATTTATTGTGAAAATCAACGTATGATGAACACAGAAGATGTAGACCTTGAAGAAAGAGCATAAATTGATACGAAACTCATTTCTTTCCAGATAACAACAAAGCGAATAAGTTTCATAGTTGATGAACCCAGTAATGATAGTTCAATTGCTGCTGCTCATATAAATGAGCAGGACAAGAGCAGAAGCTGGCTGATTTCTTCCCTTCATCAAGTATATAGTAGAAGGTAATTTTTTTCTACTCTGTTTGTTATTGATTAATGCTGGACTTTGTCCATCCTCTTCATACTAGTGATACATAATCAGTCTGTACACCTAATAACTGGAACTGATTTTCTCTGTTTGTCCCATATTCAATTGCCAAAAATTTCTCTTATCTTACTGTGCGCATGCTGTTCAACTCCTTTTCTTCTCTATCAGTAAATTTATATTAGCACTTGTTTTGTGAATCCTTTTCATCTAATTATGTACAGTATATCTGTTATATAAAGAACTTAACCTCATTTTATTTTCTACCACATTCTGTTCCCTGCAAGTTCTATTTTCATATTTCCTTCTGCACTACTCTACTCCAGTTTTGTTCAGTTTCCTATGAAGTACTAGACTCCAGTAATCGTTTATCTGAAAAATTTCTCCCTGTTGATCCAAGAGATGTCCAATCAATTTTTTCAGAAGTATTTTCATAAAACTATTATTTTCTGCTAATGTCACTGCTTACAAGTTCTGGGCTTGTATTTGTATCCAATTATTTTTCTTTCTGCTGACGATAATGCTTACAAGTTAGTTTCCTTGCTGTATTAGTTTGATTGTGAAAACTTTTATTTGAAAGTCTCTGAAAGACATGCATGTTTACTTTGGACATAGGTTCATGACATTATTTAAAGTTTTAGTAGAAGGCGCTGAGAAAATAGTTATCCAAGCACAATCTTTTTCATGAGCGCCTGTCATACTACCTTATCTTGAGGGAAAACATGCTTGAAACAGTATACAGCTTGTTCTTCATTTTACCTTTTCGCAGGTGTCCTCATTTTGCCAGTGTTTTATTTATACTTTGGAAGGTTACAACATCTTTAATGCATTTATTTTGTTGCTTGTTTCTCTCCAACTGCTAATGCCATAGATTAGATAGTCTACCTTCCATTATCTTTTGAATTAATGTTTACGTTACTTTATCTACATCATGTATCTCCTTCTTGGAATGGTGTTTGCAGATATCTATTGAGAAGGAGTGCTTTAGAATTGTTCATGGATGACAGGTCGAGCTACTTTTTTGATTTTGGGGTAAAATTTCTAAGATAATAGCATTGTTTTTTATTGTGCTTGTAAACCCCTTCTTAGTTGCAATAGGCCCTTAGCAACTAGCTCCGTTTTTTTACAAAGCATAAAGCAGTTCCCCTTTGGGTTGCAACTTATAATCAGCCGCTCTTTTGGATTACATTGAACTAAGCAGCTTGTACTTATGTATTATTATCCAGAGTACTGAAGGGCGCAAGAAAGCATATCATGCCATTACTCATGCAAGGCCACCTCATTTGGACAGTATCTACATGGAAACACAGGTCAGTGCCCCTGTGCTATAAATGCCTTAGAAC
Organism: Asparagus officinalis; assembly: GCF_001876935.1. Lineage (NCBI taxonomy): Eukaryota > Viridiplantae > Streptophyta > Magnoliopsida > Asparagales > Asparagaceae > Asparagus > Asparagus officinalis. The sequence continues at coordinate 23,710,191 of NC_033797.1, read as the reverse complement.
TGTTTCAGTCTTCTCAGTGAATAGGTCTCTGAATTGCCTACATTCATTGTAGAGGCCTGAGAAACTCCTTAAAAGAATTCAACTTATGGAGCGCTGGGCCAGGTGGGAGGTAAAGTACGCCGCCTCCCTTTAGAGTACATATTGTTACTTTCTAGGAAGGGAAGTGAAGCTCGTGGAATCACGTCTGTTGCAGATTAGCAATTTTGAATATCTAATGGAGCTCAACATTCTTGCTGGACGCAGTTACAATGACATCACACAGGTAGGGTTATAATCTTTATATGAGCTCTTGTAAGCTAGAAATAACCTTTTACTCTTTACAGTATCCTGTTTTCCCATGGATCTTAGCCGATTATTGTTCTAAGACATTGGATCTTAAGGATTCTTCCTCATACAGGGATCTTTCAAAGGTATATGTGCACCATAATTTTTTCCCCTTCATTTAGTGTCTATCCAAATCCAGCACACTGAATGCTAGTATTCCTATCATCATGTAGCCGGTTGGTGCACTAAATCCTGACAGGCTAAAGAAGTTTCTGGAGAGGTACTCCAGTTTTGAAGATACGACTATCCCCAAGTTTCATTATGATTCACATTATTCTAGCGCTGCAACGGTAATTCCATATGCTTCTTTTCTTCTTTGATGATTTTGGCTAAGTTCTATGATATTTCATAAACTCATTCTTACATATCCCTGTCTGCTTTAATTTCTTCTTCGCTACTATATATATATTTTTTATTCTCCACCATCCCTGCTTGATTTTTCATTTAAAGTAATTGCTCTGTTTAATTTTCTATTGATTTTTCGAATTTCATTATTCAAACAATATAGTGCCTTTTTTCTCTCTCTTCTCCTGTTGGCACCATTTACAGCTGTGAATGGCACTTTTGATTTCTTCTTCTTCTTCTTCCTCTTTTCTTCCTCATGACAATCGTTATCTCTCTTCTTTGATCCTACCTCTCTTTCTCCTAATGCTCTCTCTTTTCTCCTTTTCCTTATTCTTTTGTTATTTTAAACTATCATGATATTTTTCATAGTTATACACTTGAACATCAACTTCTTTAATTTTCCTGTATTTTCTGTATTTTTGGTGATTTGTTTGGCTTTTCAATGAAAATTTAAAAATAAAACTAAAAAAATAGCCAAACACTTTTTAGGTTCCCTCCTGAGCAGCTGGGCATGGGGAGTCACCAAATATTTTCTAAAACACAGATTAGAATACTTCCCACCGCAAAGTGCGCACTTTCTAAAGCATTGATAAAAACAATTTCCTCAATTTTCACCATAGCTTTAGAATTTCCTTTCAATAGTGGGAGTTATTAGTAAGGTTGTGGAAAGCGGAAAGTAGAGAGAAGTGGTGAGACACCGCTAAGGTTTTATCGGGTTTAAGCGGAAAAAAACACCAAGGAAAAATCAGTTTGAATCCTATTAAAACTTAAATATGGATAAAAATTCAACAAAAATAAGAAAAAATCATGAATAATCTAAAAATTTTAAAACAAGCAAAAATTGAAGGTTTTTTTTCTTTCTATAAATGCATATTTGATATTATTAGATACCTATTAAATACATACATATTACCTACAATCATCATTATATTAGTCCAAGTTCCTTCCAAACTTCAAGTAAAATTCTTTTAAGAAAAAGAGGAAAAAAACATGTAATCATTGAAAGAAGCCACATCAAGCGGTCCACATCAAGCTTGGGTCACTTTTGACTGCTTTGGGCCGATTTTCGACCGCTTTGGACCGCTTTAGACTGCTCTTAGAACATATTCTTCTCAAAATCACTTTTCGGCAGCTTTTCGGCCTGAGCTGAGTGGCAAAGTGCCGCTTTTTCTTTTTAAGCACTTTACATGCTTTTTTTTCATTGTTTGCACAGCACTGCTTATTAGATGGTATTGGATCCAAATTATTCCAAAACTAGGTGAAGGTCGGTTTTATAGGATCAGTTGGAAAAAGGTATATCGTAGTTCAAATTTTATCTTTGTATCAGTCACTAACATTATGTTTAGTTAGTATAATTTAGTTCAGATTCTTTACTGTTGTGAATATCACAGTGACAGACACTTCCACCCTTCACCACTTCAGTGTTTCTCAACCCCGGTCATGATATTTGATTAATGCTATAGTACATGGTGTAACCTTAATATTTGCTGCATAGCCAGCCTTATTTTGACAGGAAAAGTTTCATCAGATGATTAAAAAGTGAGGGACCTGAGCTGCCAACACATTTAATTACTTATCCAAAAGGAAAAATTCAATTCAACTCAATTCAAAGTATATGGAATCTATTTGTAACTATAAAAGATTAGAAGGGATGGATACAAGCACAGCCAATCCATTCGCGGAGGTTCATTATATCTTACATATAAAGTCAAGTTGTCTTTGCACCTATGTCAGGCTCTAGCTACTCTTTGCATTTTAACGATTATATTTAGAAGACGAATCACATTTCACTTTGTGCCCTTTGAACCTAGACCTCTTGTAAGCATAGTGCGCCGCTGATGCCTTTTCAGGCCATATATACCATGGAAACTTATAATTTCATAATTTGGAGTTATTATAATTACTTCACACAGATGGTGTTGTGAACGTTTTAGGATTAAAGCATCAATTTGAAGACTTTCTCAAGATGTCAGCTGTTCAAAATGCTCTGTCTGTTGTCGTTGTACTAAATTTGGTGGAACAATTTAATTTGTGGTTAAATTCAGTACTATCTTTTGAGAGAGTTAAAATGTAAAATTATCTCTTTTTTATTTTTCATATTTTAGTCACATCAGAGAACTACAAAACAAATTTCTGTTATTGGTTAGTCATTTTTTGCAAAAAACCCATCATTTAATATCTTCTTTTAATTTTCTTTATTCCCAGAACCAGTACAAGACCTACCTTTTAGTACATGGTGTTTTTGGACACTTTATTCTGAACATGGGAACTGTGCAGACGAAATTCTGGTTTCTAATAAGTTCCACACATTCTAGCATTTAAGGTGTGGTCAAATTCAAAAACTTTCATTCTGAACTTGGAAACTATGCATGCCCATAGTTAATAGATTGTATGTAGTGATTATTATTCCATAGCATACGTTTCTGAGAATACTTAAGAGTAGATTTCCAGTCAAAATTGTAACAATTTCTAATGCTTCTGACTTATAAATTGGTCTGATACCATTGAAGAAAGTAAGCTAGCTTTGATTTCTAGATGACCGTATGTAATAGAGGAACATGCTCAAATGGGACCTTTTCTTAATTACTGAAACCCTTTAATAGCTTTGTAGTAATATTTAGGCTTAATTGCACTTAAAAACCCTATAATTTCACCAACTTTGCACATATATAGCCCAGTTGTATTTGGCCGCACTTAAATACCCTTAAGTTTATGAAAGTTGCAGTTTTGTACCTTGGTTATGCGAGTGTGAGAATTTACCCCTGAAAGTTTTCATGCGACAATCACATGCTATCTTAGAACATTATAACCATAGCCCTTATTTTTTTGTTAAATCTACCGTTAAACCTATCAAAATCCCATTTTAAACCTACCCTAGTTCTATCCTACAATGGGATTTTGATAGGTTTAACAGTGGATTTAATAAAAAAATAAGGATTAAAATGTTCTAAAACTACCTTGTGAGTGTCATATGAGAATTTTCTGGTGGAAATTCTCATGTTTGCATAATCAAAGGTAACAAAGTGCAACTTTTTGAAACTTTAGGGTATTAAGTGCATTGAAATACAACTGGGGGCATATATGTGCAAAGTAGGTGAAACTAACTTTACGTGCAATTAAGCCTAATATTTATTGTTGGAATATTTTCTGCAGGGATAGTTTCCGTGCCCACTCTCTACCAATATATAAGTTTTCTGCCAGTTTATATTGTGAACATTACTTTCTTCTTGTACTTTCAAGCTATTATAGGAAGTCAATGATTTTATTTCTTCCAATCATACTGTTAGAATGTTTCCTTTTTGAATTCATATTCTATTCAAGGTTTTTGTATCCTTAGTATGTACATGATATCCGTTTTTTTACATGGTTTATGTGACTGCCTTACAATGATATGTTACAGGCCCTTTATTACCTTGGTAGGTTGGACCCATTTACTACTCTTTCTATTGAACTACAAGGTGGCAAGTTTAACCATGCCGATCATACGTTATCGGATATCGGCAGTACCTGGAGAAGTGTTCTTGAAAACGTAAATGATGTGAAAGAACTGGTAGGTGTCTAATGTATAACATTCAGTTTACATTCAAGCTGACCTCTAGAACAGTACAAAAGATGTGCCTTGTTTTTTACCAACTAGTCTCTCAAATGTAAATTGACATATCTGGTGTATATTTAGGTTCCGGAGATGTTTTATCTTCCTGAAATTCTAACTACTGAAAAGTCAACTAATCTTGGTGCAGCTCAACTTGGAGCAGAGCTGGGTAAGTAATTTTGATAACAGAACTCGGATACATGACATGTGAAGTAATACTTTGTCTTGTTTATGTTCATTTGATGCAGATTCTATCAAACTTCCTCCTTGGGCTGACAACTCTGTGGATTTTATTCATAAGCATCGTATGGCTCTTGAGAGCGAGCATGTATCAGGCCATTTGCATGAGTGGATCGACCTCATTTTTGGGTACATGAGTTTTGTGGAAACTTTATTACTTTCCTTTTCTTTCTTTCATAACATTATCCATCTAAGACAGATGTTTATAGATAGGTGTGTTTTGTTTTCTTATTTATTACTGTCAAAAGTTTACACGGATCAAGTTGTGTTTCAGTTACAAACAGCGTGGTAAGGAAGCCATCTTGTCCAATAATGTTTTCCTTAACATAACATACGAAGGGATGGTTGACATTGATAAGATATCTGATCCAGTAAGTGTTACTCGTTACATACATTAGTTTCGGTTTATTATGATGATTTCTTATATTTTTTTAGCAAAAAAATGAAGGTACAAAAACATGCCATACAAGATCAGATCCCTTTCCTTGGACAGACACCCACCCAGCTACTGACAGCACCACACTTGAAAAGAATACCTTTGGCAGATGCCTTGCACCTGCAGGTACATTTTATCTATAAATTTACATGTATCTATACTAATAGTTTATAATTTATTGAACTAGTAACTTGCTAGTATGAACTCTGTTGTCACGATTCTGTTTCAAGGAATTGCCAAGATATTGATATGTGCATTAGCATCTCATAAGTCATATTATTTTTGAACAATAACTCTCAGAATGTTTCTTGTGCTCAGTTAGGTTGATTCTGATTTAAAATCCGATGTTATCTTCGTCCGATATTGGAATCTTAATCAATTCAGTTCTCCATGTGATTCATATGACTGAATTCTTAATTGCAGTTCATTGGTTATGTCATTTTCTTTGTTGACTTTTCTCCATTGCATTTCTAATAAAGAAATTTATTGCCTGGAAATAAGAAGCTATCGGATTTCATCAAAACTTAAAGTCACAATTCCAAATGCTACTGCATTTACTTTAGATATTTTCATTTCCTAAGTACTTAAAGAGGCTAAACCCCTTTCTCAGTGTTTGCTTCATTTTCCTTATATCGTCAATTAATGATCATTCCTTGAAACTGAGCTATTTTATGTTCAGTGTTATAGTTATCTGCTTTATGATTGCTTTGCTTTATTTTCAGACTATATTTTACAATCCCAGCAAAGTTAAACCTTACGCTGTTCCAAGTCCAGAGCACTGTAATGTGCCTGCTGCTGCTATTTCTGCATCAGAAGACTCCATCATAGTTGTAGATTTAAATGCACCTGCTGCAAACATTGCAATGCACAAATGGCTGCCAAATACTCCTGATGGACAGGGAACACCTTTCATGTTTCATCATGGGAGATCAGCTGCAGGTTCCACCAGCGGAGCCTTTCTACGCATGTTTAAAGGATCAGGTTCTGCTTCAGAAGAGTGGCAATTCCCCCGGGCTTTAGCATTTGCTGCATCTAGTATTCGAAGTTCAGCTGTTGTCGCTGTTATTTGTAACAAAGAAATCATCACTGGTACGTGATATGCTCTCAGCTTATTCTTCACTGTATTGATTAATGAATTTCAAAAAATCACCCTTTTCTGACAATCTGCATGAAAAATAATTTAGAAGTCGGTTGAATTAGTGTTTCCTCTGGCTCTAATGTTTTCTAGATTGCGATTACAGTGCTCAATGTTGTATTCAAGTTTGATTGTACTGTTGACATCATATTCATATGTAAGAAAAAGTAGACCATCTTCGCTTTCTGTTTAGTTCTATATATGAAAATATTATAGGATTGTAGATCTTCAGGTTCTTGCCTTTTAATTTTTTATAAATTAGTACCTTATATATTATTCTAAAAACTTGATTGGATGATTTTAGTGAAAACACTTCTATGATGAAGCCTTGCGCATATTGGGTGTGTTGGATGTTACTCTTCTTGGACCTCTTCTATCATGTGTGAATCACTTTGCAAATGTGCCCCTTGTTATTTCTTACGTGTTATGGCTTCTTCCTCAGTCAATTCTTACTTTCTCTGACATAATTACTGCACTGCCCAAACATCTTATCACACTTTCGTTTAAACTTTAAACGTGTACCTTTGGTAACTATTCAAGTGTATATTTTACTGGAAAGAGGGCACCATATAATGATTTCTATTAATGTATAACATCTGCAGGGTATAGTAACTTAAGAATAAGCTAATTCACATATTCTGTAGAAAGTTGAAAAGCCATGACCTATTCGGCTACTCCTTTCCTTCTGCAAAAGATAAAAAAGCATGCTGTTTACTTTTAGTAGTTATATAAATATTCTATATAGATATATTATTTGAAATATGTGTGTGCTTTCATGCATTTATACTTCTATTTGTTTGTTTACACACCCACGCTCTATCTTTGCTACATAACTGGACTTTTTCTTTTTATGGTCTACCTCTATACCCCCCAATCTATGATATCTACTATATTTTCAGATACCCTCCAAACTGACTATTTGCTAATTTTCCTTACATTCCTGACATTTGGTTAAAATATCCCTTTCATTTAAAGCTGTTGGTTTTTGGAAGGAAGAGGGAGAAAATGTAAAAAAGAAAATATGTTATGTCCCTTTTATAAAATAAGAGGGCCCCCATCTCTTTCCCCCTACAAGCGCCATATCCTAGCTCAACCTCCTTGGCAGCGATGACGACTCCCTCCCGCAATCTCTCTTTCCCCAAAACTAATTAGAGGTATTTTAGTAAATTTAACTGAGGGAAGATAGACATTTTTTAATGATAGCTCTTAACATAATTATGGGAATATACCCAAGTATATTCCACAACAAAAGCATTTAGAGCCTTAGAGGTTATCTTAATGATCTCAGAGAATGTAGGTGTGAATTAACAAAATAGTTAATGTGAGGTAAATTTGCAAAATAGGGTACGTTATGGGGTATATAGGTAAAAACCTTTTTTTATTTGGGGAAGATGTCCGAAACAGGTCCAAATTTTCCTTTCTTTTCAAATTTCAGTTTATAGGAGAGACTCAGGACGGAACTGGAACCAAAGGTGAGTTATCAGGGANTCCTCAGTCGCAACTATTTTAATCATCTCCCATAAACTAAGAAACCAAAGCTCTAATGAGGGACTGAAACTGAAACCAAATCTTACTTTGTTGAAGAATGGGGAAAGTGAGTAAAAAAGTGAATGCGCAGATGGTGCCACAAGGTCATTTCCAAAATGAATCTTTAACGTGCAGAGGGTGCCACAAGATCATTTCCAAATTGAATCTTTCTTCTACGTAATGGGACATTAAATTTTAGTGGTCAATCAGTTGATCTAATATAAAAAGGCTCCTCTGATCTATTCCAAATTCATTAGTATAAACCTGAATTAAATCTGGACAGAGGAACCTGACGAGTGGGTAAGGTTGTGTTAAGCCATTAGTGAGATACAAGATTGTTATTTGGAAAATAATTGTTTGGTTAATCCCACACAAAAATATCTGCTATTCCTTTATTTGTGATTCCGAAGAAATGTTAGAAGAAAAATAAAAAAATGGTCACTGTTAAATTCTCGAATTAAGCTGATAATTCTCTCCATTGATATTCTCTTATATGATACTCTATCAAATATCGCATTAACTCAAGATTTAGCAGTGCTTTCATGATTCATATACATCGAAATATTCTCAGTGGTATTATTTCATATCCTTACCTTTTTTAGATAATGGACTGCTCTTGGAACCATTGCGTGAATTTGGTAATCTTGTTTCTAAGTTATGTTATGTAATATGTAGGTGGGCATGCTGACAACTCTGTAAAGTTGATCTCATCAGATGGAGCAAAAACCATTGAAACCGCAGCAGGACATTGTGCACCTGTCACCTGTCTTGCTATCTCCCCAGACAGTAGCTATCTAGTTACAGGGTCTCGTGACACAACAGTAATACTTTGGAGAATACGAAGTTCTCCTTCACATTCAAATACCGCTTCAGAAACTCCAACCAGTGCACATACAACACCCAGAAGTCCTCTTACAGCTCGAAATAGCACAAACATTACTTCAGAAGCTAATAGTCGGAGTCGAAGGATTCAAGGCCCTATGTATGTACTTAGAGGCCATCATAAGGAGGTGGTCTGTTGCTGTGTTAGTTCTGATCTAGGGCTTATTGCTTCATGCTCAAATACTACTGGTGTTCTATTACATTCTTTGAATAGAGGACGGCTAATAAGGAGGATAAATGTTGAGAATGTCCATGCAATATGCCTTTCACCTCAGGGAATTGTCTTGGTTTGGAATGAGTTGGAGAGTAAATTTAGCACCTTCACTGTAAATGGGATACCCATTCAGACCCAAACTTTATTGCCCTTCTCAGGAACTATCAACTGCATTCAAATTTCCAATGATGGAGAGAATGCTTTGCTAGGTACCTGCTCTTCTAGAGATGATAATTCCAGAGAATATGGTCAATCAGAAGTAAGAAGTCCTGGTTCTCAAGAACTTGGTTCATCACTCTCAAATGAAGGCAGTGAAACACAAATACCGGTTCCCTCTATTCTCTTCCTCAATCTGCACACTCTGAAGGTAACGATATTGCATTAACTGACTGAAACGAAAACAAAAAAGTTTCATTAATTTCAAGTTGTTATATCTGAAATTGATGAAGATCTATGGTTTCAGGTATTCCATTCTTTGGCTCTCAGACGTGGTCAAGATGTCACCGCTCTATCCCTAACCAAGGATAATATGAGCATTATAGTCTCCACAGCGGATAAACAGCTGATTGTGTTCACTGATCCTGACGTAAGTTTCTCGTTTATAGTTATTCAAATCAAGAACTGGTTGATTATGAGTCCTTGCACGGATTATTTCCAAGTTTAATATGAATATATGAATATATATATATTTCTTCTTCTTCTCTCTTATGCAGCTGTGCAGAAAGGTAGGAGAACAAATTACCGAGAAGAGAGGAGGTGGGACTCCAAGCAAGAAATAGTGTTAGATAGGGGTAGAATTATTTGGGTAGAAGATTTTTTGATAGGGTTATATGAAGAAGGCTACATTTGTTTTGTACACCAGCTGGGAAATTGCCCCATTTGTAAATCATATTCCCCTAGAGCATTGAAAAGGTAGACAAGTGAGAGGAGAGATAAAGGTATGTTTTACATTCATTTTTTAATATAGAATAAAAAAGAGGAAGAAAAAAGAAGAGCAAATTTTGGGAGGCAGCCTTCTTTCTCCAAAAGGATTACATTTTCCTTTTCTTGTTTTGAATATATACAATTTTAACTCCGGCCCTCTTTTTATTGTCTTTCTTACGAGTTAAGCATTTTGTCTCTTCAGGGACAGTGAGTAGAAAAATTTAAAGTGTCATTGAGGGATGTTATAGCTGATTGTCTTCACATACGTACTCTTGTTTGGTGGTTTCAGGAATATGTTGTATTTTGACATTCTGCTTTTGCTGTTCTTGGTGGGGGCTCATTATGCCGTTTTAGTTTATGTAGATAATTTGTCTTTTTGAGTTATTCATTTTCCCCTCTTTAATTAGATGGGCCAACTACAGATTCTTGCAATATCATCTGATACGTTTCTTTTGTTGTATCTTGTCATAACATCATTTGAAAACCTTGAGGTTCGGCACTTACCTCGATTTTGTTTAGTGATCTTTTTTTCCAGAAACCAGCTGATATCAAATAGAATAATGATAGAGACACACCACCGGACACACCCTCAGCCACACTCCCTTTCCTGCTACGGAATCTCATGCGGGCACCCCTGTACTGTAGCAGGAGAGGGAGTGTGGCTGAGGGTATGTCCGATGGTGTGCCTGTAGCGCCTCCCTATCAAATATTTATGCTGTCAGTATGATATGTTATAAGGAAAATCTAGTGTAAAATAATGAGTATATCTTAATGTTCATCGGAAAATAACATATTAGCAAAGTGATCCTAATAATGTAAAAGTTTAAAGGTTCTAATTTATTTTTTTAAACCTCTCTGATTTTGAGTTTTGAGCGAATGGAAGCGGCAGAAAGTAAGAAATGTATAAAGAGAAACAACGTTAAAAGATTGGAAATGAGTTGTAGACAAAACACATATTATGAAGAGAAAGTAAGAAAGAAAAAGTCGTCAAAATGATTTTGAATGAACTATAGAGAGAATTAGCGCGTGAAAATCATAGAAAGATGAATTTAGATGTGCAGTTGAGAGATCTGGTAAATATATCTCTAACAATTCTCTCTATTTTATTAGAAAGATGAATTTAGAAAGTGATAACAAGGTAGGGGTGTCCAAAAAGCCCGGAGCCCGGGCCCGGGTCGCCGTTGGCGAGCCACGTCCGGGCCCGGCCCGGGCCCGGAACAGTGCCGAAAAATCCCGGCCATAACGGTCACAAAGGTGACCGTTGCCCAGCCCGGCCCGGGCCAAATCTGGCCTAACGGCCAGATTTGGTCTTTTGACCGTTTTGCCCCTTAAAACGGTCAAAAAACGGCTAAAAATCGAGGGTTTTTTGGTCATTTACCTAGGGGGCTGCTTCTATAAATAGAGGGGGGGTTTCAATTCATTTTCTCACAACAAAACTCATCTATTTCTCTCTCTACTACTCTCTTATACAATCTTATACTATCTCATACTAATATACTATCCTATAATCTTTTGTATTTTCTAATACTTCCAACAAATGGCTTCTGGGTCTGATTATGAAGAGCAACATGCAACTCCTACCGATCCAGAGATGAGTCCTCCTACAACAACTCCTCCTCATCCTACCGGTGTTAATCCTGAATCTGGTGGCGACGAATCTACGGCACCAAGAGCTCCAAAAAGGCCGATGTCTGATGTATGGAATTTTTTTGAGAAGATAGACGTCACCAAGGATGAACACGGTAGGATCATCTCTCAGAATGCGAAATGTGCGTTGTGCGGCCAGATATTCAAAGCTCATCATAAGAGCGGCACCAACCATCTCAAACGGCATATTGAAAAACACAACAAAGGCCAAAATCTACAAGGTGATATCCGGCAGTCTATGCTTTCCCAATCATCCTCTTCAGGTACCCTCGGCAGTTGGAATTATGACGCTGCCCGAGCCCGGAAATGCGTAATCAGGTTTATTGTTCTTAAAAACCTTCCTTTTAAATTAGTAGAAGATGATGAATTTGAAGATTTATTTAGAGATGGTTTTTATCCTGCATTTACAAAATTTTCTCGTCAAACCTGTCAACGTGATATTTTAAAATATTATGTTGAGGAACAGGGAAAAATAATTTCTTATTTTAAAAATTTAAACTGCAAATTTTCTTTAACTTCTGATATTTGGTCATCTAGAGTGCAAACTGGTTATTTATGTATAACAGCACACTGGATTGATGAAAGTTGGAAAATGTTTAAAAGAGTTGTTTCTTTTATTGCAATTGAAGAGTCACACACTGGTATTAATGTTGCAAATTTAATTGTTGAAGAACTTATGAAACTAGAAATTGATCAAAGAATATTTACTCTTTCACTAGATAATGCAAGTAATAATAATGTAGCTGTTGATTTTCTGAAAATAACTTTGTCATTGCCATGTCATGGTGAGCTTTTTCATGTTAGATGTATCTGTCATATTTTAAATTTAATTGTTCAAAGTGCATTTTCTGAAATTAAACCCATGATAGAAAAAGTTAGAACAGTTACTAATATGCATAATGCTTCTGAAATGAGAATTAAAAGATGGAAACAATGTTGTAAAAGAAAAAATTATAAGCCTAGACTAATTCCAAAAGATGTTGACCATAGGTGGAATTCCACCTATGCAATGTTATCTGTAGCAATAGAATATAAAGAAATTATAAATGATTTTATAAATTTTTATGCTTCTAGTTCTAGCTCTGGTAGTGCTTATGGAATAACTGAAGATGAATGGACAGTTATATGTAAATTAAATGAGATGTTACAAGTTTTTTATGATGCTACTATGTTATTATCTGGTTGTTATTATCCAACTATTACTTTAGCTGCTTTACAAATTTTAAATATTCAAAAAAATTTTGCAAAATATCGTATGGATGATATTTTTGGAAATATAATTTTTCAAATGGAGAGTAAATTTAATAAGTATTTTAGGCCTATTCCTCATATTTTTGGTATTGGTGTTCTTATTGATCCATGCTTGAAGGAAATTGGCCTTCGAAGTTTGTTACAATCATTGTATGGTGGACAGATTATAGACTTAGATGATGGATCCACCCTTACTGCTACTACTCATTATTTAGCTATTAGAAATTATTTTCAAACCTTATATGATGAGTATGCAGCTAGATATGGTGTAGCTACACAACAGTCTTCAGCTTCGGCACCTTCAGCTTCGAGCACAGGTCGAGGTAAAAGTGTAAGTTTTGATAGGTATGCAATGGTAGCTGAACTAACTGGTGGATCTGGAACTTCATCAGGATTAGATGTTTCTGAAATAGATGAATATTTTTCTGCTTCTTTAGTTAGATGTCAAGGAAATGCTTTAGATATTTTGCAATGGTGGAAAGTATATGGATCAGTTTCATATCCTATACTTTCCACCATGGTTCGTGACTTACTATCAGTGCAGGTTTCGACTGTAGCCTCGGAATCCGCTTTCAGCACAGCAGGACGTTTGATCGACGACCACAGGACATGCTTAGATCCGTATACTGTACAAGCGGTGATGTGCTTACAGGATTGGTGGAGATACGAGAAGCGAACACAAGGCATCGAACGGATTGCTATGATTGAAGATAAATTTGAAGAGTTGGGACTAGCAGATAGATATAATGATTAGATAATATTCATAAAATTGTAATTTTTATTTCTTAGCTTTAAATTTGAATTAAATTATTTCGAAAAAAGTTGCAAATGATAGTGATATGGGTGAGTAGGTGCCAACCTAGTTGGGATGTACTCATCTATTGTGATGCGACGAATTTCGAAATAAATTTATATTTGTAAAGGATTTGTAAAGGATTTACCGATTATTAATAAAGAAGTTATTTTTATCATTTTTTGTACTTGTAATTTATGTCATTTCATTTCAAGCTATTAATTAAATTTATGATATTTTTTATAATAATTTATGGTTTATGGTTTTGTTAAAATTTTAAAAAAAAAATTCTAAAAAAATATCAAACCGGACCGGCCCGGACCACCCGGGCCCGGGTCCGGGCTTGGGTTTTGCCCGGCCCGGGCCCGGTTTTCCGGGCCGGTCCGGGCTTGGGTTTTGCCCGGCCCGGGCCCGGTTTTCCGGGCCGGGCCGGACCGGGCCCGGTTTTCCGGGCCGGGCCGGACCGGGCCGGCCCGGATGGACAGCCCTATAACAAGGTATTGATAAAAGCCTTACATAACACCAATGGCGAAAGATCAGAGGTGGGGAACCTACGAGAATGTATCCTACAATTCTCTCTATTTTATTATTATTATTTATGTTTTACATGTTGAAAGAATTATTTACCCCTAAACGAACTTTATTTATTATATGCATGCAAGCTATTTCTGCAAAAATGATATTTTATATTCTGAATAAATATAGTGCAAAGTCTTAAACTTAGTGCCTTTTGCAATTTATCCAAAAAAGAAACAACAATTTTCATGTAAGGTAAAAACAAAAGGAAAAGGCAAAAAGCAGAAAGAATTTTAGATCAAAATATACGGTTAAGCTTTATGCTCTGTTTGAGAATACACTGGGAAAAGTGAAGTTAAGTGAAGAGGGATTAAGGGAAGTAATGGGGAGTGATGAGAAAGGTAAACCTTGTTTGAGAATTCATTATAGAAATAGGAAAGGAACTTATTTCGATGTGTTTGTGAACTATAAAGGGAAATGAAGGGAACTCCAAACTCAATCTTAATCACTGGATTTGATCTTGAGGGGGTAAAATTTTCGATGCGGGACAATTATTATTTGATTAATTCCTTCCCTTTAATCGCACCCCAATTTGAAAGAGAACAAAATCACACAATTTCTCACTTCAGTTCATTTAAAATTCTCCTTCATTATCCTCATTAGATGAATTCCCAAACAAATTAATGATACACCAAACTTTCCTTACTTCATTTTACCCCCAATCTAAATATGCCCCTAATTTAGTGATAAAATAGGAAAGAAGATCATACGGAATTGTACATTACAGTGATATTTTTGAAAAAAAAGAAAAAAAAAAGAAAACACCCACATCAAATGAATGTCCAAACAAATTAACGCTTCACCTAACTTATACGTTCCACCAAGAGGTGTCCATTTGGGCTTCGGCCCGGACCTAGCCCGGTATCTAGCCCGATCATTGATGTATACTTATATATACTTCTAGGTGTATATGATTTTTTTGAGAAACATGGTCATAGCGCCTTAGTTCTAAGTGTATATAGTTGTATTTATTTAAGTACGGAAGTTAATTTATGTACAACTATATATATATACATACTTGTAAGCATACAAGTTTATTGTATTATATACTTGTATGTATACTCTTACTATGGTAAAAATACTAAGATATGAGTATATATAAGGTAATTATAAGTATACTTATATGTGTATATTATAGACTTATAGTTATATAAATATATTTTATATAAGTACATAAGCATAATTATTTATAAGTATTTTGCATCTAGTACATATAAGTATATCATATAAGTAAAGTATATAACTATAATAAGCATATTATAAGTATATACAATATACTTACACATAATATATGGCTATATATAATTTATAGCTATATACTAATATGTAACTATATACTAATATATAAGTATAATATATAGCTATATAATAATATTTATATACAAATATAATAAGATTAATCTATTTTTTAATATTTTTTAAAAAAAACAAATAAAAAATAAGTAAATAAATAATTTCAGCCCGGCCCAAAGCCCACCCTAGTTTGGACCGAACTCGGACATAGACTCGAGTCCGGGCCAGATCTAACCCGGGCAAAGACATTTCGTCCGGCCTGGACCTAAAAATCCGAGCCGGACCGGGTCAGGCCGGCCCATTTGGACATGCTTAGTTTCACCTCCGGTCTAAATATGCCCCTAATTTAGTGATAGAATAGAAAGGAAGATCATAAGAAATTTTACATTACAGTGACATTTTTTAAAAGGAAAAAAACCGAAAAAACAATTGAGATTCTTTTTCCAATCACTGGAGTAAAATTATCATCTGTTCAGTGGGTGGAAGAAGGAAAAAGAAAAGAATAAAAAAAGAAAGAAAATGAAAATAGCAATTGAATATTGACTCGTTTACGGTTCTCTCTCTCTCCCCCTACTTTTATATACACCCAAACCTGAAACAGTCATCCAAATCCCATCTTTTCGCCCCTTTTTACTTTTAAAATTTTTTTTCCGTTACGTTTTCTTCAATTTCAACACTTGTACAAAAAATAAATTTTCTATTTCCATTCTATAATTTATTCTTATAAAAATCAACCTATTTTTTCGTCACGTCAACATTGTGACGAGAAAGTGGGTCGATTTTTTAATGTTGTTCCTAAATAGTCGGGGTTGACAACTCCGACTATTTAGAAGGTCGCCCGCTATTTAGAAACCTCGAAATGCAAAAATGGTCGGAGTTAGGAGCCCCTACCATTTCGACATTGCTTATTCTGAGTTCTGGCATGGGCTAAATGCATGCGATAAAGTTTGTGCTAAATGTCGAAATGATCGGGGTTCCCAACTCCGACCATTTTTGCATTGACTAAATTAGTCGGGTTTCGAACCCCGACTAATTTGTCTTATAAACAGCAGACGTCCTCTTAAATAGTCGGGGGACAAATTTTCAAAACAGACCCTTTTGGGTTTTTATTTGCAAAAAACGACCTATTTCGAAAAAAATTACAAAAACCGACCTGTTTTCAGCCCAGTGCTGAAAACAGGTCGGTTTTTGTTAAAAATTTTCCGAAACTTCACGGGAGTTGAACTCCCGTGAAGTTTAATGTATTTTTAAACTTCACGGGAGTTGAACTCCCGTGAAGTTTAATTTATACATAAATCTTCACGAGAGTTCAACTCCCGTGAAGATTTATGCCCAGATACAACGCCAGGCTGCTCTCTGGAAGTTGGGACTGCAACTTCACGGGAGTTGAACTCCCGTGAAGTTGCAGGTTATACTTAACATGCACAGAATGCTATGCATGTTTTGTATACATACCTGTTAACTCATATATACACCAATTTATTTGCAAACAATCACAACAATATATACATGATTCAACCATGAATTAAACATGCACGATTATATATATGAACAATAATTGATCTTCAAAAGTTTAGTATTTGAAAATTCAGGAAAGTTATAAATTTTAACAAAATAAGTTCAAATACAACCCAATATAGCTCCTCTCCTTCCTCTCCCTCTCTTCCTCCTCCCCCTCGCTCTTCCCCGCCCCCTGGGTTCCTACTGATGAGCCTCAACTATCTGTGTATCCGGCTATGTATGAAGCTGCAAAGGGCCGGCTCCATCGGCATGCGAAGTACCGGCTCCATCGGCATGCGAAGTGCCGACGTCATCATCACGTGGCCGTCGACGTCGAGCGTACGCCTGTCCAAATGAGCGAGACCTGTCCTCACGGCCTACGAACTCGTCGACGTGAGTCTTATGAAACACCTGCGCTATGCTCTTCTTGATCCTGCTGATGAGCCCTAACGCCACCTGATCCTGAATCTCAGTCACGTGCGCATCAATATCAGCATCAATGCTATCTAAAACACGGACCTGCGAGGTAAACAATTTATTAAGTATCAATTCAATAAAAAATGTTATAATTTAGCTTAGAAACTTACATAATCTCTCTCGTTCATCCCACTAGGGATGTAACTATCTGTTGGTGGGCGTGACATGTGTCCAGCTAACGGCTGTGGGTCACGTGTGATCCATCTACGTGTGATATCCCAATACTAACGCATATACGCGGTATAGTCAACAGCTGTGGGCCTCGTATCCTGTATGAAATCCCACCTGTGAACCCACCTATCTATATAGGCCGCACGGACTACAGCCCAGTCAGTACGGTGCAATGTAGGACGCCGCCGACGTTCGATCTGCTCAACAGGATCTGGAATATGCCGAGAGAGCGTAAACTATTGCAGCACACGGTCCGAGACATGCATCTCCACGATCTCCCAACAGATCAATGGAACTCTGGCTCTCCACAAGTCGGGACTATCCCGGCAGATAGGTGCAAGAGAATGCATATCAAGCTCCGGCGGTGTATAGGGTCTCCACTTGAATTGAAATAAAATAAAACATTTATCAGTATCACACAGAAAACTATAATATTCATACTTCTTGAGTTTTATATTTACCTATTCGTGTTGGAGGACATCAAGCTCATTTCGATAAAACTAACGGTGATGCGTCGCTGATTTGTACTGAACGTATCGCACATTATACCTATATGCAGAATAGAGAATATATAAGTACAAATTCATTACGAATGAAATATGTGTGTACAGTTATACTTGTATGCCAAAGGATACTACCCCTCTAGGTCACGGTGCATAAGTAAAATGGGTCGTTCAATATGAATGCGCTCCCATGACCAAATCTGTATCAACGTACAACATCCCTAGAATTCTTTATTCTGCATCAGGGATACCCTATCCAATTCTCGATATAAGTATGCCAACACCGCACTGCCTCACGATAGTGCGCCGCATACACCGAAATCCTCCATGAGTGGTAGTCATCGTGCATGTACGAGTGTCTTGCTCGCATCAGGAAATAGTACGCACCCTATCATGTGCAATATGTACGCACGAGCATGAAACTGGAGCGTCTCAATAGGGGCATCCTCTGGTATATCGCTCTGAAATGTCTGACGAAGCCACGATAGCTTCATCGTACCACTCCTCAAGTCGGGAACCTGACCAAGAAGCCTAGCACATACCTCCGGCCAACTATGATCATCGGTGCCTGTAACTGCCGGTCCATCGATCCGGAGTCCAAGTATGACGGCCACGTCCTGTAAGGTGATGGTGCACTCCCCTATATGCATGTGAAAGGTGTTGGTCTCTGGCCTCCACCTCTCAATAAGTGTAGTGATGAGCGGCCAATCAAGCCTAATATATCGAATCGTCGAACACTCCCGAAATCCGGCCTGAGCGATCAGAGCTAGTACCCTCTCATCCTCAATGACCCAAGCAGAATGACTTTGGGAATGCTTGACCATCGTGATGTCTGGTACGGGCTGCACATAAAACAAAAAATGTTTAAGTATATGCATAATTTAATAAATCGAAGAAATATATATAAAATTTAATCGTATTACCTGTCCCGAACTAATATGGTCTGAACAATGACTCGCCTGAAGGTACAAAACGTCGGGAGATGAAGGTCCCGGATCCATAACGAAAAGACCCGTGATTAAAATATGAGCATATATACAGAAATATGAGACGCTACATAATACAAATGCATGTATGAAATGAACACAGCCTGATCGAGAACATATTACAAATACGAATACGCAAGTCATACAGAACATATTACAAATACGAATACGAGTATCATACGATTGTCATACAGGATCTGACATAGTGCAAAACGCTACATAATACAAATCAACGCCTAATACTAACCAGACACCTATTTTTGTTGTGACCCGGCTGATCACATCTACTACACTTATTTCTCCTCCTAGCTCCTTCACGTCCATCATCCATACTATTTCTAATACGCACGGTACGAGGGCGCCCCCGCCGATCTTTTATACAAGGGAGGTAATATCCGTGGCCCGTCTTGTGTCCAATGTCGACTATCGTACGGTGGACGAAAACACTCTTTGTACGTTTGTTGATAGTTGTATGAAGAATACCAAGCTGCGACAAATTCATAATGTGAAATTCGAGCACCACCCTGTAGATCGGAGCAAGCTGCTACAACATGTGAATAAGGAATACATTGTAGTTGAGGTACATTGCAAGTGCATGTACTAGTATGATCTACCAACATATTGACTTTGTAAGAGCGACTTTCTCTATGGGTTATTCCCTCGATAACCTCCCATTCATTAAAACTGTATCGTACGACCTGAAAGGACCGAGCTTGTACAATCCGAGCCTCTAGCATTTCATCAACCTTTGGTGTTAGCTCTGAGCGGATATTTTCACCAAGTTCTCGACGTCGTAGAAAGAATTTATTAAGCCTGTAAAAAGTTTTAGCAACTAGTGCCTGTATTGGCATGCCGCGTGCTCCCCTGAGCACACCATTGAAGCTCTCAGACGCGTTCGTAGTCATCATACAGAACCGTTTGCCACCATCCTCACATAAAGTCCACTTATCAATATTGTTTGGACCCAAACTAGTTTCGATCCAATCATGTGCAGCTCGTGAAATGAACTTAATCCTCTCTCGTATTTGTTCATAAACATATTTTTCTGTTGCACAACCGGCTTGCCAAAGTAAGTCTTGAACCTGAGCATTACCATACTTCTTCTTGAAGTTGTCTCCAATAGTGATGTGCATGTGGTGGCGGGAAATGTCGTTGGAGTGCTCTTGGAATTCCTTTCATCCTATCGGATATGAATGTAATCGCCCGCGTCCCCACACTAGGGATATGATATCTAATGCATGCAAAAAACCAAGCCTAATTCTCTGTGTTTTCAACATCAACCATAGCAAATGCTAAAGGAAACAACCCGCCATCCGCGTCAACTCCGGTTGCAACAAGCAAAACACCTTTGTATTTACCATATAAGTGGGTTCCATCAATGCTAAGAAGAGGACGACAATATCGAAACCCCTCAATATAGGGCCCAAATGCCCAAAATACACCGGTGAACCGCCTTTCTCCGCCATCAACCGGGTCCGAAGATACTTCATAGACAATCCCCGGATTTTCTCTTTTGAGTGCTTCAAGATAATGAGGTAAGATCTCATACGATTTATCCCAATCCCCGAATATTTTTATCATCGCCTTCCTCCTAGCATTCCAACACTTGTGATATGATACATCCAAGTTGGTGGCTTTATGCACTAAAAGACGGATATCTTTCGGCCTTAGATCAAGATCCTCCCTCAGATGCGGTAAAATCAATCGATATATAAAAGAAGAGGACGCATTCTTGTTATTCATCTCTAATCGAGGATTGCTACAAGTGTGGAGTCCATTGTATGCCGTGATTTTGAATTGCCCGCCTACTCTTACACCAGAGCGTGAATTAAGCTTCCACGGACACCTCGCATTGCCGTCGTGGTGTCCACTATTATCTTCGACATCATCATCTTTGCGATAGAAACAAACCACATTATAGCTTGTAGTATTATTTTTTGTTGCCCTGAACTTCACATTTTTTGTAATGGAATACGTGCGAATAGCATGGATCGATTTCTCCTTACTCTCGTAAAGATCTCCCTTCATGAATGAGAAGTCCTCGGCCTGTGTATCAACACCACTATTAGTGCCAATAGGAACACTTTCCATCACAGAGTTATCAATCCATTCATCTCCTTGAAGTTCATCGGGCGGCGGATCCTCTAAGACGACATACTCATTATTAACATAACATCCGTCGATGTGTTGGTTTTCCCCGTCATCACGATCTATCAAGGTCATGCTATTAATTTGTAATCCCTCCTCTTCATCATCATTCTCGGATTCAACACTTGCATTATCTTCTTGAATTCCCGTGTTAGTATCGAAAGCATTCGAAGTGCCCACGAACGAAGGACCGCTCATGTATTGTGATTGTGTCCAACATTCATCTTGTTGAGGAGATAAAAAGCCTACAGAATCAACTTCAGAATCCTCCAACATGCGGGAATACATTCCTTGGGAGTTCAACGATTTGCCCAAATCCCTCTGATGTTTTTCAATGAATAATTCGACCGAACGCTTCTCGTCGTGTAAGACATGAATGAGACCCATATCGTAGTCACTTGATATTTGAATGCCACTTGTTCTGTTCCCCACAACAGGATAATTGCAAACCACACTGAGGTGATACTCACGTGAGTTAGTTAATGTAAGTTTGTGTAATTCATTAACCAACTCATCGAAAGTACACGATTTTGTTATGAACAACGGTCTCGTCGTGCCTCCTTCATAAACGGGCATATTATTCTCGAGGTAATTAATCTTCCCATCATAAGAACAGAGAATTACGATTCGATCGTTCATCGTTAACTCTGAAGAGTGAAAAATTCAAGATCAATATTACACGAAAAGCAAAATAAATATTGATTGTTACTAATTTTTACATTTATGTAGTAACTCTAATTTCCACATTAATTCATAATTTCACCTCTAAATGCACAAAATTATTTGATTTTTCTTTCATAATTTCACCTCTAAATGCACAAAATTATTTGATTTTTCTTCACAAAATTCGTAAATAATCCACAATTAAATTCTAAATGCGAAAATTTGTCCTTCGTAAATAATTCATAATTAAATTCTAAAATCTAATTTATGTTATACATATGTAGGTAACACTATTTTTCGCATTAATTGATAATTTCCCCTCTAATTTCACAAAATTATTGATAATTTCCACACTAATTCCACAAAATTATTGATAATTTCCACACTAATTCTTCACAAATTTCACAAAATTATTGATAATTTCCCCTCTAATTTTCACATTTATTGATAATTTCCCCTCTTAATTGTGAAATTTCCACACTAATTCCACAAAATTATTGATAATTTCCACACTAATTCTTCACAAATTTCACAAAATTATTGATAATTTCCCCTCTAATTTTCACATTTCTTCACAAAATTCATAAATAATTCACAATTAAATTCTAAAATCTAGATTTCTACATGTAATCACAATCAAATAGTGGGAGAATACAAAAATTAGAGGGTATAGCTTTTTTAGAAATCCCAACTTCCAGAGAGCAGCCTGGCGTTGCATCTGGGCATAAATCTTCACGGGAGTTGAACTCCCGTGAAGATTTATTTATAAATTAAACTTCACGGGAGTTCAACTCCCGTGAAGTTTAAAAATACATTAAACTTCACGGGAGTTGGACTCTCGTAAAGTTTCGAAAATTTTTTAACAAAAACCGACCTGTTTTCAGCGCTGGGCTGAAAACAGGTCGGTTTTTGTAATTTTTTTCGAAATAGGTCGTTTTTTGCAAATAAAAACCCAAAATGGTCTGTTTTGAAAATTTGTTCATAGTCGGGGTTGCCAACCACGACTATATATGAAATATATTAAAAAATTAACTCAGTTTCTTCCCACGATTCTTGTTACGGTACTGACGTGACGAGAAAATGATCAATTTTTTGTAAAATAGGGTCGATTTTAAAGAATAAATTATACAATAGGTTTAAAATAGAAAAGTTCTGCAGGGTACAAATCTCTGAATTCACCTTAATTTCAATCAAGATTTCAACTTTTCCAAGGAAAAATAAAAGATGTTGGAGCAGCTTCTGATCCTTTCAAGAGGCGGCCTGATTCTCTGGTACAAACAACTAAGCAACGCTCTCAAGGGATCTCCGATCGAAACCCTAATCAAATCCTGCCTCCTCGAGGAGCGATCCGCCGAGACCTCCTTCAACTACGACGCCGGCGGCGGCGGTGGGGCCTACACCCTGAAATGGACCTTTCACAACGATCTCGGCCTCGTCTTCGTCGGTCGTGAATTCGAGCAGATCTACGATCCGAAGAGGACTAGCTACGACGAGTTCGATGAGATCTTTCGGCAGCTTCAGAAGGAGGCGGAGGCGAGGGCGGAGGAGATGAAGAAATTGAAACAGTCTGGAAAGAATCCTTCCAATTTAGGGAAGAAGGCTTGGGGGACTGGGTCGTTGATGAACAAGAGGAAGAGTGGCAAAAGTGGTAATAATGATGGTAAGTCTCGCGGCGATGATGGAGATGGAGATGGAGATGAGAGTAATGGAAAATGGTTAGCTAATGGTAAAGCAAATGGGAAGGAGAATAATGGGGTTAAAGAATCCCGATCGCTTCCCAATGTTGTTGTTAAAGGTAAAGAGAATGGGAACCCCGATGAGGGGGCTTTCGATGTACATAAGTTACAGAAATTGCGAGCGAAAGGAGGGAAGAAGACTGATGCTAACACTAACACTAATAAGGGTGTGAGAGGGGAAGAGAAAAAGATTGTGAAGAAGAATAGGGTTTGGGATGACGCGAAGGAGGAGGATGCCAAGCTGGATTTTACGGATCCTGTTGGTGAGGGAGGGGATGAGGTTCGAGGGGTTGTGGCAGTTGATGAGGGTGAGAGTATGATGGATAAGGAGGAAATTCTGAGTAGCGAGGACGAGGATGATGAGGAAATGGAGAGTGCTAAGCCTAGTGCAAAGAAGAAGGGCTGGTTTTCGTCAATGTTTCAGAGGTATAACACTATAACTTCATTTTCTTTCGCATATACCTTTTTCCGCATATGATTACTGATTAGCTAGTTATTCTTTTGGTACTATGAATTTCCTACCGTCTTTGATTAATTTGATTTCTTGGGCTTTTGTGATATTGGTCCTGGGAATAAAAGGCTATTTGAGATAGGTCTCAAAAATATGATATTATCAAATAAATCCCCATTTTGTTAGGGTAAGTTTGGCACTGTTTTTTGTAGGGTGATTCTGCTTATTTTTTCAATAAGCAGCCAATAATGGTGTTTAGTGAAATTTTTTGGCATGCTTATTGAAATTGCTTCTGCTTTTTAAGGGGATCTTTTTAGAAGCAATATGAGGATGCTTTTAAAAGTAGCTTCTGATTTTGTTTAGTTAATATACCATATATTCCTTTTATCTTTTAATAATGATCATCAAGCACAGTTCTAACAAACACATTAAGTGCCTTTTAAGCTGAATTTTATATTTGATTACCATGCAGCTATTTTCAACAGCTTATATAAGTTACTTTTATAAGATGCTTTTATAAGCAACAATCATAGGCTCCAACAATACTAAACTGGCCCTAAGTCACACTGAACAGGTCCTGTCTGGTGTCACTTCAAAAAATTAGAGAATTTTTTTAATATGAAAAACCTTTCAAACTATACATGGTTGTGGAGCTAAAACCAGGAGAACCCATAATTTTATTTGTTTCTCATTCAGTGTTTATTTTTTAGTATTTTTTATGGGTCGTTCATCATCCCCTATATTACATTGATGACAGTGACTGTGGCTGCATCAAACTTTATAGAACAAAGTTTTGTTCTTCAAGACAAGCCTGTCATAATGCCCACTAAAGTTTTGTTTTTGACACGTTGATACCCAAAGTTTAGGGTATCAAAGTTAATAAATGTGTATCAACTTTGTGGATCAAAGTTAAAAATATGTAAACTTTGGGGTATCAAAGTGTTGGGGAAAAAAGGTGTAAAATTTGGGGCATTAAATTGTCAGATTCGAACTTTGAGATATCGAAGTTAAAAAAGGTTGTGAACTTTATGGTACCAAAGTGCTAATAACCTTTTTCTTGAAGCATTAGCTTACACCTTAACATCATACTTTCATAATGAATCTGGGGAATGGATATTCATGTGAGTCATGAGAAACTTGGATAACTGCCTATAGACTCTTCAAAAGGAAAATAAGTATTAATAAAATGATAAGCTTTTGCAGTTTACTTGTTGAACCTGTTATTGGGTTCAGTTGCCTAATAACTTCTAACTAGATGTGATATCAATTAATACTTTCTATGTATTATACCTTGGCCATTTCGGCTTATGCATGGTGATATTTGTATTTTAATTCTCCTGTATTATATATTTCATAACTATGTCCGTTGTCATGTACTCCAATTGAATTTATCGATTTTGGGTTTGTATTGTTGGTTATATTTTGTGTTCTCTTGATCTCAGCATTTCAGGAAACTCTGTCTTGGAGAAGTCGAACTTGAAACCAGCACTGAAGGCTCTCAAGGATAGGTTGATGACTAAAAATGTGGTATGTAGCTCTCCTCATCTGTTATGCTCATTTTACAGTGTTGGAGTTTATCCATATTCTTTTCAATATAAAGGTCTCACATAAATCACCAGTTTGACTATGATTTGGGGAAACATTTCCCTAGTAATCAGTGTTGTCACATTTTTACCTTATCATTCATGTATACACTTCTGGAGATTTCCTTTTTTGGATTATAAGAGTAAATCTTAACGAGCCTGTTATATATTGGTGAAATGCTGCTAGAAAAGGGGGGAGGGGGGGCGATGTGGCAAAAAAGAAGAAAAAGGAAGAAGGAAATGACAAAGAAAAGAAGAGGGAAAAATGAAAGAAAAGAAATGAAAAAAAACTCTTATTCCAGACTACTTAAAACTATATAAGCGGTTAGTGAGATTTCTGTTAAATAAAAATGGCAATCGTTGAAACTATCAATCTATGTGATTTCCGGTTATAATGACATTCTTTCCTGTCATATTCAAATCATTGTATTTGGGTTTCTTCTTGTGATGTATCGTCCTGCCATTTGCAGGCAGAGGAAATAGCTGAGAAGCTTTGTGAATCAGTAGCCGCTAGTCTTGAAGGGAAGAAGTTGGGATCATTCACGAGAGTCTCTTCGACTGTCCAGGTTTGTTATTTTGTTTTACCCAGATAACTTGTTGTCTTCAACTTTGTTTACTAGAGTTAAAGACTTATAATTAGAATGTCATATTCTAAAGTTGGTTATAAGCACAGACGGCAATGGAAGAGGCCCTTCTTCGTATCTTAACTCCAAGGCGATCCATTGATATTTTGAGAGATGTGCATGCTGCTAAGGAACAGGGGAAACCATATGTTATTGTTTTTGTTGGTGTTAATGGAGTTGGGAAGTCCACAAATCTTGCGAAGGTTAATTTTCTTGCCCTTTACAGTTTTTGATTTTATTGGTGCACCAGTGTTTCTAAATATCTAATTAATTTCTCTGATTTACAGGTCGCATACTGGCTGCTACAGCATAATGTTAGTGTAATGATGGCAGCATGTGATACCTTCAGGTCTGGTGCTGTTGAGCAGCTGAGGACACATGCTCGTAGACTCCAGGTATATGATCCCTTCTTCATGCTATATCACCCTTCTTCATGCTATATCAACCCTTCAAATTTTCATAGCATTCTTTTTAATGACCTGGTATATTTGCTTGAGTTACTGGTGTTGAACACATATAGTGCTGTCCCAGATTATTGCTGGAGACGTCCTTTACTGTTCCAAAAATACCAATTGGAACATTCCATATCTTGTATATGTTTGCTGCATTGACATATGACATACATTTGGAGTTCATTAATGTGAAACAATAGGGAAAGTTCTATGTCGTATGGAAGGCCTTAATTTTGGGTCCAATTGTTTTCCCTTTTCCTGAAAAGATCCATAGTCTAGTCTTGGACCCATGATCTTAGACAGTGATCTTCCGCTCGTTACCTAGCAACAGCATTTCACTTGTGACGTGTGACTGTGTCAACCTATTTTGCTATAGGTTAACAAAGGCCCTCAAATTCTGCCCAGTATATATGGTAGATGTTCGTAAATACTTCTGATTTGCCTAATAATCTCCTCATTTTTTCCGTAGGAAAGAAATTATATATACTCCCTCATGATCTCATATATTCAACAAATATGCACACAAAACATGTTTTTTCTTGTAGTCGTTGGTTCTTATTTCTTAATATTGAAGGAGACACTTTTTCATATATTTGGTTCCTTGACTGACATATTTATATTCTGGACACTGCTACTGATGCCATGTTCACAGGAAATTGTAGAAACTTGGTTTTATTTCTTTTTATATCTATCTGGGCCTTGAACTGTTCCTTGACTTGTGATGGGAGAAGGTTTTAGCCTTTTAGGCAATAGTGATGGTACATTGATATACAATTGGAACTCTGGGCGAAAAGGACCTTACATATGTTACTTTGTTTTTCTGGTGTGAGGTGAATTAATGAACTGATACCACATATGCAAATGGGTCTTTAGATGCATACAATATCATTTCTAAATAGTATTGCTTGCTGGACACGATCTGAATCAATGACTAAGAATATGCTTCCAGATACCTATATTTGAGAAGGGCTACGAAAAAGATCCTGCAATTGTAGCGAAGGAGGCTATTCAAGAGGCTAGTCGTAATAATTCAGATGTTGTTCTTGTTGATACCGCTGGGAGGATGCAGGTAAGAAATTTTTGATCTTCCTTCAGCTTGAATTTGCTTAAGGTTGACCTTTATCTTTCAGCCCTGAACTGTTGTACTTATGCCATATATGATCTTCTGTTAAATCTCAGGATAATGAGCCACTGATGCGAGCCCTGTCAAAGCTGATAAATCTAAACAACCCAGATTTGGTTCTCTTTGTTGGAGAGGCATTGGTCGGAAATGATGCTGTTGATCAACTGTCAAAATTTAACCAGGTAATATAGTTTCTTGGGGATGCCTGCTTGTAATGTTCTTCAAAAGACGAGTGATGTGCAATGCTAAATGTTGTTTAACACTTTGTTACAGTAAGCTTGACAAATATTCATGCGTTGTGCAGAAATTAGCTGATCTCTCTACATTGCCTAATGCGAGGTTGATTGATGGAATCTTGCTCACTAAGTTTGACACAATTGATGATAAGGTTGATATTTAACAACCAAAATTTTAATGGCACGGAATTGACTATATGCATTTTATCCCCCTGAAATACTTTGTGATTTTTGTTTCAGGTTGGAGCCGCACTTTCCATGGTCTACATCTGTGGAGCCCCTGTGATGTTTGTGGGCTGCGGTCAATCTTATACCGATCTCAAAAAGCTTAACGTCAAGTTCATTGTCAAAACCCTTCTTAATTGAAGGTAAATCTTGGCACTCTGCCTATTAAGAACTTTAATATGTCCACCTCTCATCATGACATATGAAGAACCTTAATATGTCCACCTCTCATCATGACTGCTACTTTGTAAGAACTTATCCCCTGTGATCTCACTGTCTTGGTACTGGAAATGAATCATTAGTTTATGGCTTTTGTTTGAAAATTTACTTTCCTGATCTCTTTTGAGCTTCTTTTTTTACTTGAGAAGCATGCATTTGTGCTCAAGTAGATGTATGATTTGGATGGTAGCAAGTTCAAGTTTTTCCAAGTCCAACCTTGAATGCAATTCTCCTTCGACTAGAAGATTTGCAAAATTAGTCAGGTCAAGCTTTACGAATATCGACAACATCTATATAATGGATTTGAGCTGTTATTTCATTGCAAAAAATAATACATCAAGAAATGTGAGTGATAAGATTGATATACTCCAATGTTACTTAACAGATTTGATCAAAAGTCAAACATTCATGACAGATATATAATGGATTTGAGCTGTCATCTCATTTGGCAAAAAAATAACATTGAGAAATGTGAGTGATGTGATCCATATACTTGCATGCGACTAACAGGTTGGCTCTCACTACTGGATAATTTCTTCGCGGGTCATTAAACAAATAAGTTTGTCATTTCGTATCCATTTTTTCATATATGCATATCCACACAAACACAGACACACATAGATACACCTTCAAGATGGTTTTGCTTGCAGCAGGTGAGGATAGAAATACATGCTCTAATTCAGATAAAATAGTACATCAATCCTTTGCTTTATTGGCACACACTCTTTTATTCTTTAGTAAACATTGATGCTTCCTTCTCCATTGGATTCGCCACATGCCCTACGAATAGCAGAGCACCGGTCTTATCTTCTCTAATGGCAAACATGAAAGGATGATCTGCAACAAAATTTGTAGGAGATCTATAACACAAATATGATGCTTTTCAGTAAGCTGCAGCGGATGCTTCGGTCCCTTCTTCTCCTACTTTGATAGTAGGTTTATGCTGCACGCTTGAAATCTGAAGCTTATTATTGGTATCTGAGGATGACACCATTTCTGTGAAATCTACACCCTCAGTAAAAGGAATTCGTGACTCCAGTTCCTGTAAAGCTTTCAGAAAGTTAAATCCAGATGAAGTTTTGAATTTCGGAATCATGAACTTGCCAATCTTGACGGTCGTTCTAGGAACATGATTATTGAAAAAGATCAGGAGTTGATACAGCCTTTTGTATGACATTGCTAAGCCCATGTCTACTGTTAGGAAGGAAGGTCAACATGGAAGGCTCTCCCAGTTGATTTGGTTCATACGGCAAATTGGGGACTTTGAAGCCTTCAAAAGAGGAAATGTATTGATCATCGTCGATTGTCATAAAGGGTACTTTTATTTTTCTTCCATTAAGGAGATAAAATGATCCATTCTTGGTTATAGACCAGTCGAACTTCTTGGTCCATGCCCCTTCGAAGTAGAGAGTATTAGCGAAGATGAGTCTTGTATTAGAGGTCACAGCATCAGCCGGGTCCCTTGATCAGCTTGTTTATTTTGTTTTTGACCTAGAGATTCACTTGAGCTGCTTTTGTAGGCTACGTTGATCGAAAGACAACAAAAATACGCAAGATGCAACAACTATGGTTAATTTGAAAAGTATAAGAATTCCAGGGATCAAAGATAGGATTTTTGTATATGCACGCACGCACGCACACCCCCTTTACATCATGCGTATTTGCGAAGTGGCCCCTTAGATCATCAACTGTTGGGGAGAAAAAAATTCCCCATAACAAATTGTCTTGGATGTGGTGAATAAAAATTTGACTATTTTGTTGATACTTTTACATTGCAGTTATAAATCAGCCTATGTTGATTTGATGATTTGGGTAGTGTTGCAAATACATAGATTTTGGGGTAATTCTATAAATACGCATGATCCAAGGGAGCTATATGCAAAAATTTTTTTTGTCAAAAAGACATTTTGATTATTACCTTGTGTGCTTGAAGTCAATAAATTTGGCCACAGCATTGTTGGTGGTGGCAGCAGTCTCCTGGAACGATGGCTTCAGATCCAAAGATCGGTTAACCCATAAACCGTTCGCCAATGATAAGATGGATGCACGGTCGTCATCTTCGCTTGAATCACATTCGTCATCTTCACTAGAATCATTAGAACCAGTTGCACGAGCTGATTCCAGTAGTTTTAACTGTTGTAACATTGAGATCCTTGACTGGGGTTGAACCGTGGAAAGAGAGGAAACGGTCAAGAGTCTGACCCTTTTGATCCCACTGCAGCCAGGCTGAGCGCAGCTCTAATTGACAGCGATGAGAATACGAAGTTAGAGCCCTTGGCTGCAGCCTAGAGTCCTACGAGGTCAGCAAACTTAATGCTTGTTGATCGTTTAGTTACTGGACTCGGTAAAGCGAGTCAGTGTATTGGTATCACTGGTCTCCCATGGCATCATATTTATAGTGCTATGAGCTTTACTCGGAGTCCAAGCGATTACTTTAGATTGATGCAGTAGGAATGAATGAACCTGAACTACTTCGGACTAATGCACTAGCCTAAATGGCCAACTAAGTTCTATAAAGGCTTAGTTGCACTTAACTTCCTTTAGTTTCCCCTGCTTTGCACTTTTATACCCTCGGTTGTGTTTGTATATCCTAAATGTTTATAAAGACCCCCATTACCTGGTTGTTTGTTCTTTTTCTATTATAAAACTGGGCTGCCAGGGAGCGGTGCCATAAAGGAATCAAAACACGTGAAGAAAGAGCAACTCGTTGGATCCTTACTGCACTTGTCAAACGGTCTCGCTTAAACTTGATGCCAGCAGAGCCCGGAGCATGCGCTATATGGATACCTGTTAATAGTAGAAGAAGACGAGTGAGCGAAATCAGTTTACTCACTGGCTTATCCGACTCATCCACTAGAAGATGTTGATGACTCATCAACCAAGTGCAGATTTGTGCATACAGTTTGCTGATCGCGTAGGGCTCAACTACTAGAAGTACTTTCCACAACTCATTCTTTTTCGGTCATCTTTTTTCAAAGCACCACCAAACTAATGTGGAACAAATGAAGAATAGATCAAACTAAAAAGAGAGATTTTTACCTTCAACTGAAACCCTAACAAGAGCCTCCGAAAGATCTCACCCCCATACGACGGTAGACAAGATCTATAATAGTAAAAATCTCACATTTATCACCAATCGAAGCCCTGGACGAACTTCCACAGCGATCTACTCCTCCAATTAGCCAAGTGTAGCCCGAGCTCTGATACCACTTGTTGTGCTTCGAGGAACCGAACCAAACCAAACGCCGAGAGAGAAGGTCAAATAATCCAAAATAACGGCATAACACAAACAAACGAATTTTACGTGGTTCGACAAGTTGCCTATGTCCACGTGGCAAGAAGGGAATGATGTTTTTACTAATAGAGAAGAAGAGTACAACTGAGATTACAAATCACTCAAACTCACCAATTAATCTCACCAACAAATCTCTTAGTCTCTCAAACAAAACCCTAATCAATAGCTCTAGAAAATACCTCTTTTTTGTGCTCCAAATATCCCCTCAACAGCTCCCCAGAAACCCTAAAATGTGTTGGTATATATACCAAACACCAAACAAATTGAGAATAGGAAACTGCAAATTTGAGTCTGACCCGATATGCGGTCGATCACGACAAATGACAGAGCCCAAAAAAACAGCTGCAGGCTTTGGCGGTCGACCGCGACAGTCGACCGCACCCAACTCCAGACTCACGGGTTTGGATTACATGGTCTAGCGGTCGACCACACCAAGACCTGAATCAAGCCCAGTGTCCGTGCACGAATACGGTCGACCGACCTTGCACCGCGGTCGACCGCACATCGCTAACCCAATTCCTGCTTCCAAAACATGTTCTAAACCAATTCCTTCGCCAAATCTATAGTGTTGCTTGCATACTACCAAGATAATAATTCATAGATCACAGTCATTAATATGGCACATAAATTGGAAAGGATTTTGGTTCCTTTTAGTGTGAAAATTCAAGGGATCGATTATTGTGTTTAATGACAATTTAATGTCTATTGAACATCAGTAATGGTGGTATGAGCCAAAGTTTTCAGTTTAGACCAAGTTGATAGACTAAGGTCTTGTAGCCCAAAAATGGCGGAAGACCTGTAGGTTGTCTAAAAATCACTGTAGATAGCTGATCCGCCATCAAACACCGATGATAAAAGTTACAATTTGATGGTTTCCAGAAGGCTACAATATGAAGACTTTCACGTAAATCGATGAAGGTTACAATCTGACGATATTCGCAACAACTGATGAAAGCTCTAATCAACAGCCTTCACAATCAACATCGGGAGTTACAATCTGACGAAGCCTTCACAATCAACATCGGGAGTTACAATCTGACGACTCTCATATTTTTAAGGAGCCAAGAAGAAGATTACAAGATGCATCGGGAGTTACAATCTGACGACTCTCATATTTTTAAGGAGCCAAGAAGAAGATTACAAGATGATGATTTTTGTAATGCTCTAGTAAAAGATATCACAAATTAATGGTCTCTTCACATCAAAACGCAGAGGTCAGACCTGTGTTTCAACATCAAAACGCAGAGGTCTTTCCTGCGTTGCAACATCAAAACGCAGGCTTCATTGCTGCGTTTTCAGCCCAAAACGCAGAACCTAACTCTGCGTTCCAGATCCAAACGTAGAGTTCATTCCTGCATCTCAGATTCTTAAAGCGGTGCGGCCACTGCATTCTGAGCCAAATGGAAATACCCAACTCTGTGTTTCAGGTCTAAAACGCAGAGTTCGGGCCCAGAACGCCGTTTTCAGCGTTTGACTCGTTCAAAAACGAGTTGAACGGTTCCTCAAACCATTTTCTCCCCACGATTTGAGGGGATCATCACCCTAGCATGGAGAGATTTATGGGGGGCGGTTACACCTCATTAAATCCTCATTAAAGAGAGATTTAAGGGGGAGGTTACACCCCTTAATCCCTTATAAATCACAGAAAACTCAACTGAGTTAGGGGCTGGCTTTTTACGATCTTTGGATCTTTGAGTATTTTCGGATCTAGAGATCAACAAAGGGGATCACCATTTTATCCTCTTTCGGCACCAAAAAGATTGAAAGATCGGCATTCATCTTGCGGAGCAGTCCTTAGAGCTTTCATCCTTGGCTTATTAACCGATTTTCGGTTCAAATCAACTCTTTTTAAGAGTTTAAACTCGCTCTGAGTTGTCAACTCGTCAAGAGTTTCAAACTTACCACACAAGTTCTCCTTAACGTTAATCCAGAGGAATCAACCACGTTCTACAAAACAAGGTGGTCGGATCGTCAACGAGAAACAAACTCGATACGAACATCGAGGGAGGCATCTCATCGCTACTGTGAAGAACCCATACTTAAACAAATGAGAGGATCTCTATCGATCTTCTTCTCTTTTGTAAATTGGTATTCCGATTGAGAATATTTTGTAATTTCTTTTTTTAAGCTTGTTAGAGAGAGATTACTTTGAGAGAATTGTAAATCATTCTTTTTCTAAATCAGTTAGAGAGAATAAAACCAAATATGGTTCTCGGAATTATTCTTTGAATTTTCCCACCAAACAAAAGATTACGACTTCGCTGGGGACTAGCTTTTTCACCGAGGAAGAAGTGGTGCAATCCGACATCAAGCTTGCTGGAACGACCGTTGAAACTCTGATCATCGAGTTCGATCAAGCCAAGCATGAGAAGTTACTCTCATTCGGATCCCTTAGCCCTAAGGCTATGCGCAAGATCCGCAAAATCTTTAAGGAGACTAAAGCTCCAATTGTTGCTCCTATGTCGAAGGAAGTCCTCTCCTTTAGCCAAGATTGCTCGAACAGTCCCTCCTCCGAAGAAGTGAGCTCATCTTATGCCAAACGCAGCCCTCAGTGGCGCGTTGTACAATCAAAATGTAGCCTTAGGGGCGCGTTCCACAAACTGAACGCAACTCTCAGGAGTGTGTTTCAGAACCAAAACGCAACTCTCAGGAGTGCGTTCCAGAACCAAAACGCGGATCTCAAGACTGCGTTTCATCAGGAAAACGCAGACCTCAGGACTACGTTTCACCAGCAAAACCTAGAGCTCAGGCATGCGTTCGGGTAACGAAATCCAATACAGAACGTGGTGTATATCGTGGAGTTTCTGCGTAGCGCGGGTAGATTGAGGGGTGGATATAAGAAGTCCATGGATTCAATGAATTTCAAGAAGATCCATGTTCATCAGGAGCTAGTCCCGTCCAATCATAGACTGGGGGTTCTAATTCAAACCTCGCGATCAGCGAGTAACTCTTCTCGAGTTTTTGCAACAGATTTGAGAGAGTTCATATCGGGAGGAAGACCGATACAACAAGTTGCTTGTTCTTGCTAATACAAATGACTGATTTCTGCGATTCTCTCGAGAAGCCAGTGTTGCTCATGCGCAGTCAATTTGTCGATGTTCAACCGACCTACGAACATCATTTTGCTCAATAACCGACGACGTTCTCACACGAAGAAGACTTTGGAGGATGAATACCTTAGAGTCACTTCTAACATGGTCGACAGAGGGAGATCATTAGTTCCTAGCTCCGATGAGTCAGAGAAAGATCAGTCTCCTGGCTTAAAAGACCTCCTGAATAGGTCCGATGGAATTTATCAACATATTCGGACTTAAACGGGAGCCATTCCTCCGGTTAACTATCAAAGATTAGCTAGATGAACCAATTCCGAGGATGAACACTTAGCCATTTCGGAGTCACAATCATCAAGCTCTTTCGTTGGGCATGAGAGCTTCGCCCACATGGCAGAAAATTATGAAGATCTTTTAAAAAGGGTTGCTGAGCAGGAGGCCATGCTCTAAGCACAGCAGGAAACCATCAATCAACTTCGAGATATGATGGCTCAGATCATTGCAAATAGAGCCAATTTCCAGAAAGCTGAGTCACAACCTCGGTCGGAACCCTCCCGGAAAGGAGGATCATCCGTATCGAAGGGGAAACAAAGAGTGAATGAGACTACTGAGCAAAAAACTCATCACGAAGAATCATCCTCCGAAGAAGAAGATGAGAATAAGCAAAATCCTCAGTCAGCTAAAATCGAGGAATTGAAAGCTCGCCTCAATGCTATAGCCCACAGAAGCGAGCTCCAAGATGAGGGAGTAGTGCGACCTTATCCTGCTAAATGGGATGCAACATGCTTACAGACATCCAAATACCACTCAAGGCAAAGAGAAGACGATAAACGCCATTCTCTTAATCAGAGCGGATCATTCAAAGGAAGCGAGACAACATGGAAGAATCACGTACACGCCAACAGACAGGACATGGTACCGCGACTAAGGCGCGGCAGCCCATGGTGCCGCGGCTAAGGCGCAACAGCCTATGGTGCTGCGGCCATTATAGAGAGTTGCGACGATGGTTAAATAAGCAGTTATACAATGATTTTCAAAGTCCACGTAGCGGCATATCAGAAATGGAACGTGTGCTGACGTGGACAAACAGTTAAACCACGAAAAAGGTGGTTAAAGGTCGTGGGAGAACAGTTTCAAGCACGATGGAACGTGCTGTTAACTGCCTCTTTGGCCGCGACAGTCCACACTGCCGTGCCAATAGCCGCGACAAGATCGACTGCCGCGGCCAAAGAGGGTTCATCTGGTCGGTTGTTTCGCCTCCATTTCAACTGTTGTGCACTCATACCCCTATAAATACCTCCCTAGACACGAAATAAAGGGGGGAGAGCAGATTGGAGCAGAAAAGGCTTGAGCTTTTGGTGATTTTGAGGAAGAGAGAGAGAATTTCCATCTTTCATAAACATCACTTGGTGATTCCTAGAGATCTAAGCTCAGACTTGATCTTTGGAAGAGTGAACATCTTACATCGATAAGATATTCGCTTCAAATCCCTACTTCGATAAACGAAGGAAGGATCTTTAAACACCCTCACCCCCCGACACAGGCAAAGATCCCACGCAAGCAGTGATCCAAACAACGATCCTGCGTTTGTTTCTAAAAAGTTATAATTTTTATTTTGTTGTGTAAAAGAAGTCTTATAAAAAGGCTATCTCTTTTGAATTTGTTGTAATCGATCGAAGATATAATGAATTCCACAACGAGACCAACTTTTGACACAAACAAACTGGCGAGATAAACCGGAAAGCTCGAACGCACCATATCGTTTCGACGTTATGGCTCAGCTAGCTAATATCCCAGCAAGGATTACGCTATACGAGTTACTGCGCCTCTCAAAAGATACCAGAGAAGCATTACAAGAAGCCTTGTCTGATTCTGAGGTATTCCTTACTCAGATTAAGCCAACTCCCGAAGAGCCAGAGTCGTCGATTCAGCATTGCAATCTGGCAGCCACAAAGTTTCCTTGCATTGCTTTCACGAAAGAAGATATGCAAGTTAGGAACTCAAAGCATGACCGACCTCTATATTTCACCGGATATATCGGCTCGAGCGTCGTCAACCGGATTCAAGTTGATCCGGGTTCCGCTGTTAGCATCATGCCACTTCGGTTGATGTATCACCTCGGAGTTCCCGCTAGCAAACTAGCCTCCATGGGAACTGT
Organism: Asparagus officinalis; assembly: GCF_001876935.1. Taxonomy (NCBI): domain Eukaryota; kingdom Viridiplantae; phylum Streptophyta; class Magnoliopsida; order Asparagales; family Asparagaceae; genus Asparagus; species Asparagus officinalis. Next base: position 23,673,413 of record NC_033797.1, on the reverse strand, counting down.
CATCTACGGATTCAATACTAGTGGATCAAGACCGTTGGGAAAAATTCGGGTGAAGTGTCAGCTCGGGGACTTGAAGTCTGAAGTCACCTGCTATGTAATTGATGCGAAGACTTCCTATAATTTACTGTTGGGTCGCCCATGGATCCACAGTAATCTTATAGTTCCCTCTACCCTCCATCAGTGTCTGAAATATGTCGACACTAATGATGAGGTCAAGACGGTGGTCGCGGATAAGCAACCATTCAAGGGGTTAGAAAACTACTTTACTAACTCCCTTCTTTATGGTGCTGAATCCGATACTGAACCATCGCCCCATGGTACGGACAGCGGAGAAGAAGCTGATACCGAAGCTGGGCTCGATTATAGTGAAGGTCTTGTGCTAAATGACATTGAACCTCTTGTAATCGATCTTGACAGTGGTAATTCGTCGGATGAAAGTTGTAACTGGCAGCTTGCCGATGAAATAATAAACAATGATTTAGAGTACTCGCGTTGTCTCGATGATGTAATGCAGGAATTGTATGACGATCCTAGTCTACATATGCCACTTCGTTCGTCTTGTACGACAACGAAACACATCAAAAGTTCAGACGGAACAACTATGCTCCTACCCGCAAAGACGGGGTGAAAAAGAAATAGTTTTTGGGAAAGGAGAACCATCCCCTACCCCAGATCTTTTCTTAGACACTTATTCAGATGATGAAGAACCCGGGCGACATTTCTCTCGGTACGGTTCACAAGCGAATGGTTACATGACGAGCCAAGGCTATGACCTCTCGCTTGGTGAAGGTCTTCATTTTGGTCAAGGTGTTAGGGTTCCACCCCGTCCTGCCTACGTACCAAAAGGGAGACCTGATAATTATTACAGCTATAAAAGGGGTCTAGGTTATACTTCATCATTTGATGACGAATATGGCCAACAGATTATTAGCCAACTAATAAATAAGAGTGGACATTCATCCGATGCTTCAACCTGGGATTCTGACGTGAGCATTGGAGAAAGATTCAAAACCCTAATGTCGAACATGGCGACAATTGATCCTTCCACAACAGAAGGAGATGATCAGTTACCCACTTGGGAAGATCCCTGGATACATTACATGAATATCCAATACGGTGATCGATTTGAGCAAAGAGAACCTCCTACTGAGGATAAAGTAGTCCGGGTTAATATGGGTGACGAAAATAATCCGAAACCTATATTTATTAGTGGTGATCTTCCACCGGATGAGAAAGAGGAACTAATAGCCCTCATTCGAGAATATATCGACGTGTTCGCTTGGAATTACGAACATATGCCGGGACTCGATCCAGATGTAGCAATGCACAACCTTAACATTAAACCGGATGTTAAACCTGTCAAACAACAACAAAGACGGTTTCGTCCGCAGATTATGGAGGCAATAGAAGCTGAAGTCAAGAAACTAATTGATTCGGGTTTTGTCAGAGAAGAACAACATCCCGAATGGTTGGCCAAAATCGTTCCAGTTCTTAAAAAGAACGAAAAGATCAGAATCTGCATTGACTTTAGAGATCTAAATACAGCATGTCCTAAAGATGACTTTCCCCTACCAATTACGGATGTCATCATCGACAACACATGCGGGTTTGAGAGAATGTCATTTATGGATGGATTTTCTGGGTATAATCAGATCAAGATGCACCCAGACGATGAAAAACATACAGCATTCAGAACACCTCTGGGCGTTTTTTGTTATACCGTTATGCCTTTCGGTTTGAAGAACGCCGGTGCTACGTATCAACGAGCAATGACGAAGATCTTTCAAGAACATCTTCGGAAGACAGTCGAATGCTACGTTGATGACCTGGTCGTTAAGAGCCGTGATAAAAACGACCACATTAACGATCTGAAGACGATGTTCGAACTTATGAGGACTCATCAGTTAAAGATGAACCCAACTAAGTCCTTTCTTGGAATGTTCAGCGGTAAATTTCTTGGGTTCGTCGTCATCACAAAAGGTATTCATATCGATCCTGATAAAGTGAAGGTGATACATGAATTACAACCCCCGAGGAATCTTAAAGAACTCAGGGGGTTGCAAGGTCGATTGGCATATATCCGTCGGTTTATATCAAATCTGTCTGGAAAATGTTAACCGTTCTCTAAACTCGCGAAGAAAGGCGTGTCGTTCGTTTGGGATGAAGCATGCCAAAAGCCATTCGAAGATATTAAGAAATATCTGGCGAATCCACCTATTCTCGTTGTACCGAAATCAGGCAGACCGTTTTTGATTTATGTTAAAGCGACGAGCCATTCGTTAAGTGCATTACTTGCACAAGACGACGATAACGGTCACGAACAAGCTGTATATTATCTGAGTCGTACATTGGTCGGAGCTGAGTCTCGTTATCCAATGATCGAGAAATAATGCCTCGCACTGGTGTTCGCAATCCAGAAAATGCGACACTATTTGGTTGGACAGACAATTTATGTCATTTCCAACATAAACCCAATCCGGGTATTCATGACCCAACCGGCCTCCATGAATTGGCGTTTAGACAGGTGGGCTCTACTGTTATCGCAATATGATCTGTATTTGGGGGTCGTTTTAGTTTCCCCGGGAAAGCATGTCTTACCTAGAGCATACTCGTTGACCGAACCATGCTCTAATAACGTAGCTGAGTACAACGCATTGATAATTGGACTCAATTTTGCTAAAGAGCTGGGGGTCAAATACCTTTAAGCTTTTGGAGATTCTCAATTGGTAGTTAATCAGATTCGAGGAGAGTATGAAGTCAGAAATCGAGACCTGATTCCATACCACCAGGTGGCCATCGAGATGGCAAGCTCGTTTGAAGAATTTTTTATCGAGTACGTTCCGCGTCTCCAAAATACATACGCAGACGTATTGGCGGCATTGTCGGTATCTTTGGCTCACCCTCCCGAGACAGAACAATTAATTACAGTGAGAACTCACCAACTTATTGTTCCTATCTACGATTCGGTTGCCAAAGAAGCATATTCAACAAGAGTTGAACCCGAAGTTCGAGATTGGCGTTTCCCTATTATTGATTATGTCCTACACGGTATCTTACCTGAAGACGTGAAAGAAAGGGATTCGATTTGGCGGAGAGCACCGAGATTTTACTACAACGCTGAATCACAAATGTTGTACCGACGGTCGTACGATGGTCTATTACTCCGTTGTCTATCCAATAAGGAAGCAGAACAAGCACTCAAAGAGGCGCATGAGGGGATATGTGGTGCACATCAACCCGGTCCTAAACTCTGCGACCGACTTAGGAGAATCGGATATTATTGGCCAACTATGGTAAAGGATGCAACTGACTACGCTCGACGATGTCAAGCATGTTAATTGCATGCAAATTATCTGCACCAGCCTCCAGAGCATCTGCACCCATCAGCAACGTCATGGCCGTTTGAGACCTGGGGAATGGATATTGTTGGTCCTATAAATCCCCCGTCAGTCAAAGGTGATCGGTTCATCCTAGCAATTACCGACTACTTTTCCAAATGGGCTGAAGCGATTCCGCTCAGAGAAGTTAAAACAAGTAACGTCATTGCATTCATCAAACACCATATCATCTACCGGCATGGTGTCCCAAGACGAATCATACATGACAATATCTGTAGGTGTCAAAAAATGCTTACAGACATCCAAATACCACTCAAGGCAAAGAGAAGACGATAAACGCCATTCTCTTATCGATTGGCATATATCCGTCGGTTTATATCAAATCTGTCTGGAAAATGTTAACCGTTCTCTAAACTCGCGAAGAAAGGCGTGTCGTTCGTTTGGGATGAAGCATGCCAAAAGCCATTCGAAGATATTAAGAAATATCTGGCGAATCCACCTATTCTCGTTGTACCGAAATCAGGCAGACCGTTTTTGATTTATGTTAAAGCGACGAGCCATTCGTTAAGTGCATTACTCGCACAAGACGACGATAACGGTCACGAACAAGCTGTATATTATCTGAGTCGTACATTGGTCGGAGCTGAGTCTCGTTATCCAATGATCGAGAAATAATGCCTCGCACTGGTGTTCGCAATCCAGAAAATGCGACACTATTTGGTTGGACAGACAATTTATGTCATTTCCAACATAAACCCAATCCGAATCCAGAAAATGCGACACTATTTGGTTGGACAGACAATTTATGTCATTTCCAACATAAACCCAATCCGGGTATTCATGACCCAACCGGCCTCCATGAATTGGCGTTTAGCCAGATGGGCTCTACTGTTATCGCAATATGATCTGTATTTTAAACAACAAAAGTCAGTTAAAGGACGAGCTATTTGCGATCTTTTGGCGGAAAACCCTACGAAAGATGTAGTGAAGTTGTACGACGATCTTCCGGATGAAACTCACGAAGTTAATACCACCTCACATCAACGAGTATGGCGGTTATACTTCGATGGGGCTTCCCGAGCAACCAACGTGGCAAGCGCACCCGGATGTTCTAAAATCTCCTCAGGAGTGGGGGTCGTTTTAGTTTCCCCGGGAAAGCATGTCTTACCTAGAGCATACTCGTTGACCGAACCATGCTCTAATAACGTAGCCGATTGGACTCAACTTTGCCAAAGAGCTGGGGGTCGAATACCTTGAAGCTTTTGGAGATTCTCAATTGGTAGTTAATCAGATTCGAGGAGAGTGTGAAGTCAGAAATCGAGACCTGATTCCATACCACCAGGTGGCCATCGAGATGGCAAACTCGTTTGAAGAATTTTTCATCGAGTACGTTCCGCGTCTCCAAAATGCATACGCAGACGCTTATTGTTCCTATCTACGATTCGGTTGCCAAAGAAGCATATTCAACAGGAGTTGAACCCGAAGTTCAAGATTGGCGTTTCCCTATTATTGATTATGTCCTACACGGTATCTTACCTGAAGACGTGAAAGAAAGGGATTCGATTCGGCGGAGAGCACCGAGATTTTACTACAACGCTGAATCACAAATGTTGTACCGACGGTCGTACGACGGTCTATTACTCCGTTGTCTATCCAATAAGGAAGCAGAACAAGCACTCAAAGAAGCGTATGAGGGGACGTGTGGTGCACATCAACCCGGTCCTAAACTCTACGACCGACTTAGGAGAATTGGATATTATTGGCCAACTATGGTAAAGGATGCAGTTGACTACGCCCGACGATGTCAAGTATGTCAATTACATGCAAATTATATGCACCAGCCTCCAGAGCATCTACACCCGTCAGCAACGTCATGGATATGGCGGCGCGGCAGGACATGGTGCCGCGGCTAAGGCGCGGCAGGACATGGTGCCGCGGCTAAGGCGCGGCAGACCAAGGTGCCGCGGCTAAGGCGCGGCAGCCTATGGTGTCGCGGCTTAACCGCTGCAACCTATGGTGCCGCGGCAGTTAAAGCAGGATGCTACAGCAGTTATAATACAGTTATCTGATGATTATTTAAAGTCCACGTGGCGGCGTATCAGAAATAGAACGTGTGCTGACGTGGAAAAGCAGTTAAACCACGAAAAAGGTGGTTAAAGGTCGTGGGAGAACTGTTTCAAACACGTATGAACGTGGGTGTAACTGCCCCTTTAGCCGCGGCAGTGTCGACTGCCGCGCTCTTTGGCCGCGACAGTGTCGACTGTCGCGCCCTTTAGCCGCGACAGCATCAGCTGCCGCGCCTAAAGAGACAGTTATTGACCGGCTATTTCTTCAGTTATCGTCTAAGGAGGCTATAAATACCCCCCTATGGCCATCATTGACAGGGGCTGAGCATTTTCCATAGAGATTAGAGCAGAGAGCCTTGAGTTTTGGTGAATTAGAGCAAGAGAGAGAGTCTTTCTTCTTCACAAACATCCTCAAGAAGCTTTTGGCGATTCCTAGAGATCTAAGCTCTGACTTGATCTTTGGAAGAGTGAACATCTTACATCGATAAGATATTCGCTTCAAATTCTTACTTCGATAAACGAAGGAAGAATTCCCAAAACCTTCACGATTCAATCAGAATCTGTGAATCGGTGGTCCACGGGCTAACGCACCCCCGGCACAGGCAAAGATCCCGCGCAAGCAGCGATCCAAACAACGATCCTGCGTTTGTTTCTAAAAAGTTGTAATTTTCCTTTTGTTGTGTAAAAGAAGTCTTATAAAAAGGCTATCTCTTTTGAATTTATTGTAATCGATCGAAGATATAATGAATTCCACAACGAGACCAACTTTTGACGCAAACAAACTGGCGACAACAGTGGGAGCCAACGGCCTTTCTGCGAAGGCTGACGTGTTGCAACCTCGGATTCTCATCTCGGTTGAAGAAGAGGTCAAATATGAGTTCGACCAGCAGAAGTACGAGGAGTACTTGTCATCCTCCTCCAGATCGGCCTCATCATTGAAGAAGGCTTATATGCCAAAGAAGGCTAAAAGTGAAGACTCTCACCCAATCGTTGTTGAGGCCTTGCCTCACAACATTATCCCGGCGACCCCCAAAGCCGGAAGCTCTGCTCATAATGATTCCACCCTAATTAAGGAGTCGTTCGATCGAAGTTCGCCAACTCTGACGAAAAGGGCTCGTCAGAGGCGACGTCAACGTCGCGCTCGTCAATTGGCTAAGGCCTTGGAACAAACCGATGGAGTTCGTTACTATGCGGACTTAGAATCGAGGAAACATCAAGTGGTTCAGGTACCTCAACATCAGATCACTCACATCTCAGCAAAACTTACGCCGGAGGAATGGACTCTTGTCAAAAGGGCCCGTTCGACCCTCAAAGAACGCATACAAAAGCGTATGGTAAACGCCGCTCATGCCCGTGCTCTCTTACAACAAAGACGGGAAAGAAATGAGGAAACGGTGGCCAAAGAACCACCAAAACTCTGCAAAGTTTGGATTCCAAAATCTGGAGTTGTGCAAAATCTGCATTCGGAGCCCGTTAAGACTCCGCACCCGCAAGGGGGTGGTTCTAAACGTGTGACTCCTGACATAACCTTGGATCGCTCAAAGGCAACAATGATTTGTCCTGAGAATGCCAACAAGGTTTTACACCTCCAGAAGAAGACGTGCTCTCTAAAAGACATCGTTATACCTGTGAGGTCATGCCAACAGACGATACGATTTTTTGGCAATCATACCGATGAATCGTATTATCAAGTTGGGGGTGTGAATAAATTTCGAAAGAGAATTATTCGAGAAATAAGCTCTCATTGTTCCTGTGCACGACTCATTAGAACAGTATTGTCGGAATATGACTACTCCAAACGAGGAGCCATCCCGCAAAGAGTCTCAAGGTTCCAGAGACTTTTCACCAAAATGTCAAAGCCCAAGCCGAGACATTTCTGCAAGAAACTTGCTGTCCAAGAGGATGAATTCCCTGAAGTCACCATCAACATGGTTGATAAAAGAAAGTCTAAGCAGCATTCAAGTGATTCAGATCCTGACTTTTCCCCGACAGGAAAAGTCAATTTAAGAATTGCTCAACGGATGTCCCGACTCCAGTTAGGAGCCAACAGACATAGAGACTACAAGAGAATGCATGAAGGAATGTCATCAGAGGATGGGCTCTCGGACACCTGTTCTGCGATCGCTTCGGATGATACAGTATCTAGCACAGGGCAAACCAGAGAAGTACTCACAATCACCTCTGATCAGTTCGCTCAAATACTTCAAGAAGCTCTAGCCAAACAACGTGAAGAAATTACAGCTGAGATGAAGACAGAGATGGAGTTGGCTATCCAACAAATTAACGATCTCAACCTCCTAAATCCTGCCGTCACATTCAGAATGTTATAGATGACAGTGATCCAGAAGTGGATGAAGTCATTATGGCTTATACACCTCCCAATAGCAATGACGCTGGGGTGGTTTAACGCATCCTCCCAATAACGATATTGGGGGTGGTTCAATGACACTTCTTACAGGGGTTGGTCTAACTCATTCTCCTCAACGTCTTTCGAATGAAGACATAGACGATGATGAGAAAATGAAAGAGCTTGAAAACAAAATCAACGCTTTGATTACAGCTTAAGAAGTGAAAAAGACGGGTATTCCATATCCCTATCCAAGAGAATGGGATTCAATACCGTAGCCGGCAAAATTCAATCTGATTAACTTCACACCGTTTGACGGGAAAAGCTCGCCTACTCAGCACTTGATTTATTTCAAGTCTCATTTGGACATGATCTCTGGAAACGAGGCTTTAATGGTCCGGTCATTCGTTGGCACCCTTCGTGGGCCCGCTTTCGATTGGTACCGACGTCTTAAGCCAGGTGTTTGCGTCAAAAGTTACTTCCATTGATAATTCTATTGAACTTCGGTCGTTTACAACGAATTACAATGAAAAAAAAATGAGAAAATTACAACTCTTGAGAAACTAACACAAAAATCGTCTACCGATTCTTGTTTTTGTGGGACTTTGCCTGTGCCGGGAACGCTTTGGTTCGTGGACCGCCGAATCACAGATCGTGAAGGGGGCTTTATGACTCTTCCTTCGTTTATCGAAGTGAGAATTTGAAACGATATCTTATCAAAGTAAGATAGTCGTTCTTCTTAAAATCAAGTCAAAGCTTAATTTCAAGGCGTTATATGAAAACTCAAATCTGCTCTCTCTGCTCTGGAATGCTCGAAAATATGCTCGATCCTTGTCAGAAATGACCCTAGGGGGGTATTTATAGCCTCTGGAGTTCATAACTGAAAAAACTCAACAAAAAAACAACGTTAGGGCCCGCGAGACATGTGTTACTGTCTTGGCGGGCGAAGACAGGTGTTGCTGTCTCGGCCCGCCGATGACAGTAAATTTGTCTCGGAAAAAGTAATATCCTCCAATTCGTTTAACTGTCTTCCCACGTCAAAGCCGTTATTTTGGCAGTTGACACCGTGAATTTTGGCACTACGATGTTCCAACGTCCTCTTGCAGTTAAGTGGACACGTGGGGGAGTATTTAAGGTGTTGTTGGTCGGTTCAACACTGTCGTCGCTGCGAGACAAGTAACACTCGCTCTCGCTGCAGACAGAAATACATCGTCTCGGCTGGCGAGAGCAGTAAGACGCTCGCTGGGCGAGACAGTAAAGACATCTCCCTGAGACAGTAAAAGACCTACTCGCCGGCGAGACAGTAAAGACTGCTCGCCCGCGAGACAATAAAAGACTTGTCTCGAGAACGGGCAGACAAAGTAAACGCGGTCTACGCTGCGCGACTGACAAGTAAACACTGTCCGCTGGCGAACAAAAACACAAGCTCGCGGCGGATAACAGTGATCATGATGACTGTCAGTTTGGAAAAAAGGTAATTTTTCCCCCTCTTAAAAGTTTGGATATTATTAACGCATTTTGAGCCGTACAATACCCCTCCAAAGTATTCCGACGCAAATTCGTTTATAGGAAGAAAGTCTGAGAGAACTTGGAATAAGTAATTGACTTACGATCCCTTCAATGCTTGGTTGAGTAGATCGTGTAGAAGAATCTGTAAAATGGCTTCGGCTCTTGATCTCTTCATCCATTAGTCTATTCAGTTCTTTGTAGAATAGCTAATACTTCTCCGGCACTGCGTTTATCGTTCAAGAGTTCGTCAGGTTATCCTTAAGAATATCAAGAGTAATATTCTCCAGAAACTTCCCGTCGAATGTAGGAAAACAGTTTTGACTCGTGTACCCATTGGAGTATCCATTTGTATCGCATTTGGTTTTGGATTAAGAGTACGTCCGCTGTCTCATATGGTGCGAAAAAGTGTTTGCCGTCTAGCAGTCCGAGACAGTGTTTGCTGTCTCGCTCAGCGAGACAGGGTTTGCTGTCTCGCTGAGCGAGACAGAGTTTTCTGTCTCGCGCTGCAAGACAGCGAGTATATAAGTCGGACTTAGGGTTTTTTTGATCTTTTCACGTCGGGTTTTGGGCGATTTCTGTTGATTTCTTGGGCGATTTTCTGCAAGTTTCGACCAGTTCTCTGTCTTTTCTCCTTCTCTTCGTTTCTGATTCGTGTGGATCTTTCGTTTGGGGAGATTTCCTTCGGATTTGGTATATTTGTTTTCCCTCTTCTCTTTAAAATTTCAAGTTCCTTTAACTGTGACCTTGCATGCACTGTTTCGGCGACATTTCATGATATTTTGTTCAATTTCACGTTCAAAACTTTAACTTTCCCCTTGGGTTTTACTGTAGCTTGTGTACTCATCATGTCGCCGCGCCGATCTCGAGCTCCCCGAGGCCGTTCGACTGTCCAGTCCCCCGAAGGGGCTGCTCCTGCTGCCGTTTTACATGGGGGTATATTTCTTTTGCCCTCTCACAAATTTATATACTGTATTTTGTCAACTTTATGTGTATATATTTGTGTTTGAATGCGGATCCTCGTTTGTATCCTTTGAGATACCTTTGAGAAGAGTCGGTATCCTCCTTTGAGGGGATCGACGCTTAAAAGTGTTTGTTTTGCTTGGACAAAACACACTTCAGAATACACAGGGGCGATTTCATATCATCCCACATGTATTGAAAGGTTTTGGTATGCCGTTATAATGCCCGTGCATAGTAACACATATCCCCTTCTTACATGTGGTAGATGGGAAATCGTCACACCTGTTATGAGATAGTGACTATATCTTATGGAGTAAGATATACCATTTTCTCTAAAATTTTAGGACCATCCTCACACAATTTATGTGTATCTCTTTTATCAGTCCATTTTCCTTCCACGATCTTCACCGTTGATGAAGTTACGGGCCAAAGTAGCGTTACCCACTCTTATTATGAGGGGTTGCCACTAATCGAATCCGCTCCTCAATTCAAGTCAGATTATAGCGAGGGAGCCAGAGAACTGATTCAGCAAGGGAGTTGTCGTATCTTACGATGGTTAATCACAGACGCAACCTTAATTTCGGAGCAGGACTCAAACCAATGCATAAGGAAGCCAGACTTCTTATTTGGTGACTCCGTGAAAGATCCGGCGATCGTTTCTTGTAGACCTGCATAGTGGTTGCATGATGATGGTTCGTTATTCCTGTACTTGCCCTTTATTCCTCGAGAGCACTCACTGTTAAAGTTCAGGAATTTGTCAGTTGGACGTGAAATGTTCTGGAGGTTGACCGAGAACCATGAACGTATTCACTGTGGCTTCATTGGGAAAGAGACCACCCCGGGTTCCAGTGAAAGAGCTTCTGTGCGGGGACTTCATCCGGGCATCTTAGGTCAAGATAATATTCCACAGAATGAAAAGACAGCACAAGCAAATATCGTGAGGAACCGTTTAGCTGCAGTGAAGAAGAAACTATCCAATCAGAACTTCAGATGCTACGGATGGGTTCATTATTTTGGAGACAAGTGGTGGTGGACCAGAATGACTCGATATGTGTTGAACCGTTGGGGACGAGAATTAGCAGAACTAGGGTTGGAGGTCCCGATCCGGGCTACAATGTATGGTCTGCAGATCAGTATGGGTCACTTCCTCTGTTTATTCAATATTTATAACCCTGACACCAACACATTCTTCACCAAGAATGGAGAGCTCGGATTACCATTACACGAAATGATGAAGGTTTCTGGTTTACCCATAGGTGATGTTCCATATCAAGAATTCTTCCCAACCACCAGTCAGCTGAACAAGATGAAAGATCAGTCAACAGTGACCCATGACACTCTATGGGAACTGACTTGTCATTATCACATAGCCATGGCTGAGATGGATACTAAAGCTAGGAAGAAATCTCCCCAGATCAGCTTAAAACAATTCGCCGATTATCTGTTCAAGAACCTGGATGATCGATCAAATCAATCGGCTGTTGGAGAAAACAAACGCATAATCTTACACCTCTCATTCAGAAGACAAGTTTTCGCATGGTACTAAATTCCGCTCTTATCTGTGGCAAGCTGGTGTCCCGATTCATTCTACCACCCTGTTGGCTGGCTTTCTGGCCTTATGGTTAAAGAGGTGTGTAGTTCCCCACCAGTCCTCTGATGCTATGCCATTGGAAGTGTTGTATCCAGCCGTCCAGTTAGCCACAGGTCGCAGATTATCCTTGCTTCCTGCTATGGTGGCGGCTATTCACAGTGGATTACGGCAATTAGTTTCCGTATTCACACAAGAGAAAAAGAAACCTTCCGCCAGTATATCTGCTCCGAAGCTAGAATTACCCTACACTTATTTGATGACATGGTTGGTTCTGCACCAGCCAGATTTAATGAAAGCTCCTGAGACGGTGGATCCTAGTCTTCCTCTTTTACAGACCCTTGAGGGTTGCAAATGGATCAAACATCGATGGCCGGACATAACGAGGCAGTTCAAAATTCACAAGTGTTGGGAATTCTTCCCCTGCTTCCCTCGATTCTCCGGTACGTACAATACGACCTTGTTGGATGCTGAAGAGCCAAGGCAGAACCGTACCATTCTGGATGTCGGGTGCTTCAGATGGCTGATGAACATTCGACCTGGTTATTTATTGTTCCGGGTAAGAGACGTTTGTCACATTGAACCCTATCTTCCATGTCGATTTGCCCATCAATTCGGCTATGATCAAATATATGTCGGCAACCTGAACCGTTACCTTAGCGTTCGAGGTGGACTTATTGACGGGGCGAGATCTTGGTTCTGGAGCATTGCCGGCTGCACAAATGCTGAATTTGATCTCCCTTTAGAAGTGGCGCCTTTACGGATGACTTTCCTGTATTGTAAGTGGTTGATAACTGCCAATATCGTCACTTGACGTAGGAGAATATCAGACTCAGAGGAAGAGATAGCTCCACGGCAAGCAACAGAAGTGACCCGTGAAGCTGTGATGTTGCCCCGAGGAAAAGAGGCTGCTGAATCTTCAAGAAAAGGAAGGAATTGGCCCTCCCAACTGGTAGCTAAGAAGAGTTTGATTCTGAGGAAACAGAAACCTCTGAGGAGGAAGGTGAAACTGGTTCAAGTTCCAAGGAAGCAGCAGATCTCCCCGACTCTTTCTTCGAGAGAGGACTTGTAAAACCTTCCGTCGCTCCTACCCAACCGCAAGATGCTCCGAAAAGAAAGAGGGTAGAGGTCCTCAGCGGAGACGAAGAGGATGAAGAGGATACAGTGCCTCTTGCTCGTAGGCAAAGATCTCAATCTTCCACTCAGGCTCAAACTCAAGCTTCTCCCGGAATTGAACTGCGCACTAAACATCGTCATGAAGGACCCGGGGTTCAAGACGAGTCACGTCCCCTAAAAAGACGAAAGAAAGCCGCTTCTAAGCCACGTGTTCGTCTTCCCGCTTTAGAGGAAACGTCTGCCTGTAGCGCTTCTTCCAAAGAACAAGGTAACAATTCGTTTTTATTGTTCTCATACTTTTTAACGCTCGAACTCATTCTATTCTCAACTTCTGTAGGGAGTCAAGAAGAGGGAGAATATCGAGTTGAAGCTGCTTCTCCCGGCGGTATGGAGACCGAGGAAACCAGCTTCGTCCAACAAATGCAGGACGCTCTGAAGGAAGGACCAGCTGGCGTTCCACCAACCTCTGACATTGATCCATCAGCTTCAAACACAGGTACTGATCTTTCTCCATTCGGAAGAGAAATCCGAGAAATGAATGAGTCGGACCGTGTGCCTCCTCTAATGACTTATGCGTTTGGTCTCCTTTTAGTTAAACTAAAAGAAGCGGGTGCAAGTAGTGGAGCTCTCGACTCTGTCCCCGTCAACGAAGGTAAAATTAATCTTTGTCTTGAGCAAATTCGTCTAAATTTATATGTTATTTATGGCTCAACACGTTCTGTAGATGCTACGATGCATGAATCAACTGAGAGAGAGGCTACTCATGCCACTAAAGTCGACGATTTTAATGATTTCGACTTTAATCTTGATATCTCGGAGGATGAACATCAGCAAATCTCCGATTTCTTGTCGGGGAAAGCTCCTGATGCAGCTACAGGATCAGATGTTGGAATTGGTTCAACAGAAGCAGGTCCTTCTGAGAGTAAGGCCTTGGTTCTGTAAACTCCATATATACATACATATATATTTTAACTTGATTAATCATATAAGTATTCAAATTATAGGACCAGTTGCTGGAACTGATACTACTATAATCATTGGAACATCTGATCAACCGGATAGTCGTGACCTCGTGCCATGGGCAAGAACTGAGGTTGATTTGCAATCATCAATTCTTGAATCTCAACCCACTACTCCTATGGACCCCATGATGATAGAAGTCACCGTCACTCCCCAAATTAGTCCGGTCGCAACAAAAGCGAGACCAACTGAAGAAGTTGGTACGTCAGCCGATGTTGTGCCTAGAGTTGGTGAGTTTTACCCATCATTTGTTTCAAATTTTGGATTAACATCCCATTATGCTCATTGTAATCCTTCTGTTTGTAGAATCCCCTCCTAAGGAGCCTCTTAGCTTGGACCCGAAGTTTTCCGAGGTTGAGATTAAAAAATCTTCTGACGTAGCTGGTGTGTCCAAAGCTGCTATTCCTGAACCAACTTTGGTTGTTCAGGAAGCCGAACTACCGTCCTTGGGTGAACAAAGTCATGCTGAAGGCTCTTCCGTCGAACTTGGTATGCTTCAGCTCATTGTCTTGTATGCATATATATGTTCTGTACTGACTTATTTGCCTTCATCGCAGTTCCTTCATCATTATCAAATCATATCCAAACTCTGTTGACAGACGAGGATCCGGACAAGGCGGTCATTTGTTCTGATCTCCAAGGCTTTGTCTCCTTTTTGAACACCATGATCGATCACATTCTCTTCAAAGGGTCACCTTTTGAGAATTTTAAGAGACCTCTTGATCACTACATATCGGAAATTAGAGAGGAAGGATATGGTGAGTTAGCCGATTCGCTCAGTGCTTATTTGGTCGACTTGAGGCGACATGTTGAACTTCTGAAGGATCTCCGCACCAAAGGTGTACCCTCCTATATCGCTTCTCACATGGACTCCAGATTGCAAGCGTGGCGTGATTCTCAGAAATCTGCTAACTCCGAACTCCAAAAGCTAAGAGCCCGCAGTAATCAACTTAGGGTGAGTGTTGGCAGGAAAACACACGCCAAGGTTAACCTGCGCCGGGACTTAGAGTTGAATCAAGCGGAGATAGCTCGCTTAGAAGAGCAACTTGTAAATGCCAAGGATGCTCGTGAAATTCTGGAGTCTGAGTTGACGAAGGTAACTCAAGCTGAAGAAGACCTGTTTCAGCAACTGAATCTTCAGGATAAAATACTTGCTGAAAAGGAACAAGAGATTGTCGAGCTTCAAAGTGTTGACGAAGAAGCTTTCAAGGTTAAATTGACGACTGAGCTTGAACAGAACAGGCTTATGCGTTAGAGCTTTCGAAACTTGAAGATCAGATTCGTCAACATAAACTTTTGTAATTGAAGAACATATATTTTTTGTAGATTTATTTGAACGCTTTTGGTCAATATAGTGAACCCTTTTGCTCATTAAGATTTTATTATGATTACTCATTCTTGTTTAGAATAAATAACCATAATACTTATAGGATTTTTGGCAAATCCTCAGCCATCAACGGATTTGGTATGCCTTTACCGACCACCGTTTGAATCGGGCTAGTATGTGGATTATCTAAGTCCGTTCCACATATAACGTTATGCTAAAAGAATTAGACTCTTTTAGACTTTAAACTACAATGTTGAATATGTATTCCACATATAACGTTATGCTAAAAGAATTAGACTCTTTTAGACTTTAAACTACAATGTTGAATATGTAGGCTACATGTGTTAGATGTAGGCTTATCTCTAATAAGGGATAGAGATAACATCCCCCATGTGTGAATGACACGGATTTTAAAGTGTGAGTAGGTTGCGTTTCCTATATAGGATAACGAACCCGAAATCGGAGAGGAAGAATTTTATATTCTATCTCCTGGTCTCTTGTTTGTTGGTGGAGATAAACCCAAAATCAGAGAGTTTGTTGGTAGAGATGAACCCAATGATGGAGAGGAAGAATTTTATATTCTATCGCCTGGTCTCTTGTTTGTTGGTAGAGATAAACCCAAAATCGGAGAGGAAGAATTTTATATTCTATCTCCTGGAGTAAAGGAAACTCGAAGTGGGATCTCCACTTAGAGAATCTGAATTGGTTCGAATAATCCTAACTGTCATAAGATTTGATTATTCAATTTAAAAGTGGACCTTTCGTTCACAAAATGAATCGAAAGGAGATTTTGGTTGTGGTCCTAACTGTAGTAAGGTTTGACCAAATGGGAGTTTTGAGACGATCCTAACTGTAGGAAGGTTTGATCGTTTGATTTGTGGACCTCTCGTTCATTGAAGGAATCGAGAGGGGATTTTGGCTTTGGTCTTAACTGTTTAAAGGTTTGACCAAATGTGTAGTGGGAGTGAGGTACAAATAACGATGGGAATGTTAACTTGTACACAACACCTGATGGGAGTTTTCGGTGTCAAGCTATAAGGACTTAACATGAAGGGGTTTGATAATCGCTACGGATTAGCTGATTGAAATTTTGGATGTTGTGTCAAGACTTCAACAGTAGGAGTGTTAAAGGCTTAGGCACAATGGGGGTTTGAATGGTTTTAATCCATGACGGATTCCAGTGTACCCTTCGTCGATCGATTTGATCGGTGAGGGATTTTGCAAGGAGAGATTAACTGTTCACAGATTTGAATCTCATCTCAACAAGAATTGTGAAAGAACTTTTATGATAATCAGACAATGAATTATTCGAATGATCAGTTTCTCATTTAGAACAATCGACTGATCTCGGGTTATCCCGAAATATCCTTATGCAGGATTCTCTGGGAACTTCCCGTCTTACATAGGTTATCCTGAATATATTACGGATATTATTTTTTCAGAAACTTTCCATTTATTGGCATCATTAATTTGTTGCCATCCTGGTTAATCAGGCGATAGGCACCATTTGAATAGACCGTTTCTATTACAAATGGTCCTTCCCATTTGGGTTCAAATTTTCCTTTCTTCTTGGAGTTAAGGATCATAAGCCGTCTTTCAGCTAGGACCAAATCTCCTTCTTTAAAACTCCGTTGTCGAACCTTTTTGTCGAAAGCTCGGGAAATTCTGGCTTGGTAGAACTCAATATGCTGTTGAGCTTCTAAACGCTTTTCGTCGAGCATCTCGAGTTCTTCGAGACGTTTCTGATGTTGTTCTTCGGTTGTCATCTGGGTTACGAGAGCAATCCGAAGAGATGGAATTTGTATTTCCAATGGAAGAACGGCTTCACATCCGTATACCAACGAATACGGGGTCGCTCCCGTTGGTGTACGTACCGTGGTACGATAGGCCCATAGAGCTGCACCAAGCTTGTCATCCCAATATCGTTTATTAGTTTTCACGAGTTTTGACAAGAGCTTTATGATTGTTTTATTAAAGGCTTCAGCCAATCCATTTGTTGTGGGATTGTAAGCCGTCGATGAAATGTCCTGAATTTTAAACTTCTCGCAAAACCTGATGAAGGCGTTGCTGATGAATTGCGGACCATTGTCATGTATGATTCGTCTTGGGACACCATGCCGGTAGATGATATAGTGTTTGATGAATGCAATGACATTACTCGTTTTAACTTCTCTGAGTGGAATCGCTTCAGCCCATTTGGAGAAGTAGTCGGTAATTGCTAGGATAAACCGATCACCTTTGACTGACGGGGAATTTATAGGACCAACAATATCCATTCCCCAAGTCTCAAACGGCCATGACGTTGCTGACGGGTGTAGATGCTCTGGAGGCTGGTGCATATAATTTGCATGTAATTGACATGCTTGACATCATCGGGCATAATCAGCTGCGTCCTTTATCATAGTTGGCCAATAATATCCAATTCTTCTAAGTCGGTCGCAGAGCTTAGGACCGGGTTGATGTGCGCCACACGTCCCCTCATGCGCCTCTTTGAGTGCTTGTTCTGCTTCCTTATTGGATAGACAACGGAGTAACAGACCGTCGTATGACCGTCGGTACAACATTTGTGATTCAGCGTTGTAGTAAAATCTCGGTGCTCTCCGCCGAATCGAATCCCTTTCTTTCACGTCTTCAGGTAAGATACCGTGTAGGACATAATCAATAATAGGGAAATGCCAATCTCAAACTTCAGGTTCAACTCTTGTTGAATATGCTTCTTTGGCAACCGAATCGTAGATAGGAACAATAAATTGGTGAGTTCTCACTGTAATTAATTGTTCTGTCTCGGGAGGCTGAGCCAAAGATACCGACAATGCCGCCAACGCGTCCGCGTATGCATTTTGGAGACGCGGAACGTACTCGATGAAAAATTCTTCAAACGAGCTTGCCATCTCAATGGCCACCTGGTGGTATGGAATCAGGTCTCGATTTCTGACTTCATACTCTCCTCGAATCTGATTAACTACCAATTGAGAATCTACAAAAGCTTCAAGGTATTCGACCCCCAGCTCTTTGGTGAAATTGAGTCCAATTATCAACGCATTGTACTCGGCTACATTATTAGAGCATGGTTCGGTCAACGAGTATGCTCTAGGTAAGACATGCTTTCCCGGGGAAACTAAAACGACCCCCACTCCTGAGGAGATTTTAGAATATCCGGGCGCGCTCGCCACGTTGGTTGCTCGGGAAGCTCCATCGAAGTATAATTGCCACACTCGTTGATGTGAGGTGGTATTAACTTCGTGAGTTTCATCCGGCAGATCGTCGTACAACTCCACTACATCTTTCGTAGGGTTTTCCGCCAAAAGGTCGCAAATAGCTCGTCCCTTGACTGATTTTTGTTGCTTGAAGTACAGATCATATTGTGATAACAGTAGAGCCCATCTGGCTAAACGCCAATTCATGGATGCTGGTTGGGTCATGAATACCCGGATTGGGTTTATGTTGGAAATGACATAAATTGTCTGTCCAACTAGATAGTGTCACATTTTCTGGATTGCGAACACCAGTGCGAGGCATTCTTTCTCGATCATTGGATAACGAGATTCAGCTCCAACCAGCGTGTGACTCAGATAATATACAGCTTGTTCGTGACCGTTATCGTCGTCTTGTGCAAGTAATGCACTTAACGAATGGCTCGTCGCTTTGACATAAATCAAAAACGGTCTGCCCGATTTCGGTGCAACGAGAATAGGTGGATTCGCCAGATATTTCTTAATATCTTCGAACGCCTTCTGGCATGCTTCATCCCAAACGAACGATACGCCTTTCTTCGCGAGTTTAGAGAACAGTTGACATTTTCCAGACAGATTTGATATAAATCGACGGATATATGCCAATCGACCTTGTAACCCTCTGAGTTCTTTAAGATTTCTCGGGGGTTGCAGTAGATGGGCCCGGAACGGATGTTTGCGGCGCCTTTAGAATCCAAACTCTACGGTTCTTTGGTGTTTTTTCAGACACCAACTCCTTCTTGATTCCTTGTTTTTGTTAACGAAGAGCGCGGGCGCGGGCGGCCTTCACCTGACGCCTTTGTATTAGTTCCTTAAGGGTTGAACGAGCCCTTTTGACGAGGGTCCACTCCTCCGTCGTAAGCTGTGCAGAAATATGATTATTTTGCCGTTGAGGCAACTGAGTCATTTTTTGTTTCCTCGACTCTAGGTCCGCATAGTAATGGACCCCGTCGGTTTGTTGTAAGGCTTTAGCCAATTGACGAGCACGGCGCTGGCGCTGTCTCTGACGAGCCCTCTTCGTCAGCACTAGTGAGCCATTTATCAGCGACTCCTTAATGGATGTGGAGTTGTTTGGAGCAGGGATGTCGCAGGCGGATTCCTTAGCAGCAGTCGGGTAGGAACTTTCACCTGCGGCCTTCATAGGCATTGCAGACTTGAAATTTTTCTTGGAAGATGAAATCTTCCTGCACTTGCGGGGTGAGGAAGATTTTGAGGATGAGGATGACAGATACTCCTCGAATTTTGCTTGATCGAATTCATATTCGATCTCTTCACTAACAATGATCTTGATCGGTTGCGACACCGCGGCCTCGGCAGCGAGGCCGCTGGCTCCCACTGTGGTCGCCAGTTTGTTTTCGTCAAAAATTGGTTTTGTTGAGGAATTCATTATATCTTCAGTCGATTACAACAAATTCGAAAGAAATAGTCTTTTTATA
>NC_033797.1:23648957-23652625 GCF_001876935.1 Asparagus officinalis | reverse complement strand
CAGTTTTCCACGCGAACAATCTGGCGACCACAGTGGGAGCCACCGATCTCGCTGCCGAGATCGGAGCGTCGCAGCCGCGGATCTCGATCCCGGTCGTGGAGGAGGTCGAGTATGAGTTCGACCAGCAGAAGTATGAGGAGTACGTGTCCTCATCTGGATCAACCTCCCCCCGTAAGTCCAAGAAATTCCAGAAGTTCTCCTCTAGGAGAAAAGTCCGTTGGTGCGAAGAAGTTGAAGCCACCAACGACAACCTCACCCCGATCGACGCCGAAGTTGCGTCGGGTGAAGTCCCATCGGCCTCTAAGCAGGTCAAATCCGCTATCGAAGGTGTGGTGACTCTCTCTAAGAGAGCTCGCCAAAGGCAGCGTCAACGCCTCGCGAAGCAATTCGCCAAGACCATGGAGTCCGTTGACGGGGTCCGCTACAATGCGGATCTGAAGAACAAACGAGGCAAATAGCCTCAACATCGAGTGAAGGATGGTTCCTCCAAGTCATCAACGATGGAGTGGGTCCGGGTCAAACGGAACCGTACGACGCTGGAGGAGCGTATCCGCAAGCGCCGCGCATTAGAAGACTGCAAAAGGAGGTGACGAAGAAACCGCCACCAACCCGCCAAGTCTGGAAGCCGAAGTCTGAGGTGGCGACTCAGGCCAAAAAGCAACCATCTCAGCCTTCTAAGCAAGGTCAAACTCCGGCGAGTCAACCAAAGTCGCCGTTAATTCCTATGGTCACTCCGGGAGATCATGCAGAATCATCCCGAAGGAGGAAGCCAGTTTTGGAGCGCCTCGGTCCACTTCCCAAAGAACGAGGCAAAACTCCAGTTCAAGAACGGTTGGGGCCAATGAAGAAGTCCCAAACAATTCAACATGCTGGGGGGTCGCCGCAACCCTCAACATTTGGAGAAAATCGTGACACCCAAGCGCACAACTTTGCGCATCGAAGTGCAAGAGCACGCTGAAGACTCGCGCCCACAAAGGCACGTTTCTAGGCGTGTAACCTTTGAAAGCCCAAAGAAGGCAATCCAACCTCAGATGAAAACATTATCATCTGATAGTGATAGTGTTATACCTGAGAAGTCGTGCCCGCACACGATAGGTTACTCCGACTGTCAAAATGACGAGTTGTACTATCGTGCTGGGGGTACGAATAGAACCAGGAAGAGGAGTCCCCGAGAACAGGAAATTCAATGCCCCTGTTCCAAACTCATTCGGGCGGTATTGTCTGAATGCAACTGCATCAAGGCGGTCCCCGAAAGAGTTTCAGTTTTTGAAAGACTCAGCATGGAAGCGCCAAAGCCAAGGACTAGACGTTTCCGAAGAAGAAGAACAATGGTCGAAGACGGTGAACATTCAAGGGTCACTACCAATATGACCAGCAAGGGGACATCGGCACGGGATGACTTCGAGTATTCTGAGAGCCTCCCGGCCTAGAACCCGTCTGCAGTCCGGAACCATCGAGAGGGCAACCTATGGTAGGGTTCGGACAAGACGCCCTTCAGAAGATGAAGAATCTGATGTCGGCTCCGCAGTCGCATCAGATAATACGGTATCCAGCGAGGGACAACCCCGCGAGGCGTTTATGATAGGTGCAGAGCAAATTGCCAAGATGATTGAAGACGCTTTGGCTAAGCAGCAGGAAACTTTCAGGTTCGAGATGCAGATGACCATGCAGAACATGAGAGAAATGCATGACCAACAAATTCAAGCATTGGCGAACCAGCAAGGCGAGCAGAATCATCGTAACCCGATTAATGTGGAAGATGAGGATACAAATGCTCGTAACACCAATGATCCTCCCGTCAACGCAGGGGTGGTAACGGGAATGCTAGTGAAGATACAGGTGAAAGCCTAAAAATTAAAAACCTCGAGAGCAAAATCAATACATTGATTTCCGCTCAAGAGACGAAAAAGACGGGCATTCCTTGTCCATACCCAAGAGAGTGGGAATCAATCCCATATCCGGCGAAGTTCAGTCTAATTAACTTCACGCCGTTTAATGGGATGGGTTCACCCACTCAGCATTTGATTTACTTCAAATCGCACTTGGGAGTCATCTCTGGTAATGAGCCTCTGATGGTGCGGTCATTCGTTGGCACTCTTCGCGGAGCCGCCTTCGATTGGTATCGCCGCCTCAAGCCAGGCAGCATAAACAGCTGGGACGACATGGAGACGAAGTTCCTTACAAATTTCTTCGACGACGACACCGAGATCTCTATCGGATCGTTGCTTGACGAAAAGCAGAAAGACGGGGAGTTAGTCGACACCTTCGTCAAAAGGTTCAGGAACAAGGCAATGAATTGCCGGGACCCGATCACCGAGGAATTCATCCTCCAGACCTGCCACAACAACCTTTCGCTGGACGTGTTGGAAGCAATAGGCACAGCACCATCCAAGACATGGAAGGATCTGAAAGTCCGAGGAGAGCAAGCTGAGCGATTCCTCAGGAGAAAGAAGGCAGAGAGAAGCCAACCGGCAACAAATCCTCCGAAACAGAACTTCAACCAAAAAGGAAAAGGTAAAGCTCATGCTAATGCCGTTGATGCTAACCAAACTTTTCAATTGCAACCTCAGCAACAACAGCAGCAACGAGCGCCACAACAATCCCAGCCGCATTGGCAGCAACGGCCTCAGAAACAAAAGCCTTCGGAGCCGAGGTTTCCCAAAGTCTACTCCTTCAAAGATGATGAAGTTCCCAGCATCTTCAAATACTTGTTGGAGAACAACAAAATCCAACTGCCGGTGATCGTGGATCAAGAGGGAGCCAGCAAGGTGACGGATCTAAAGTACTGCGCGTACCACAGAGCGGTCCACCACCCTACGAGATCATGCTACCACCTCAAGGACAAGATCCAGGCGTTAATCGACGTAGGGGTCATAACCCCGAAACCAGCCAAGAATGTGGGGGCAAACGCAGTGTCAATCAGTTTTGGGTCGGTGCCTACAACTTGGTTCGAGCCAAAACGCGTCACCAAAGTCGGGATGAAGACGGTGAATGACGATCCGCACGGACAGCGCCAAAAGGGACTTGTGCCGCACACAGCCCCAAATGGCGAAATCCTTTGGGTTCACCCCGATCTGATTGGAGATGAACAATGGGCCGGGTCGTCATCCGGGAGGAAGTCTAAAGGGAAAGGGAAGTCTTGTTATGGAGTCTCTGCTATCCCAGGGGAAGATGACGAAAGAATCCACACTTTCCTGCTTTCCGAAGAAGAACAAGAAGTTTTTGCGACCCGAAGCAGAAACGAGTATCACTACAACTATCCGCCATCTAGTGAGCAGGGGGTGAACAAACGGGGACCAGCCAAAACTCTCACAAAAATAGGGGTGATTACGAGTCCCACACCGGGTAAAGAAGCTTTACGACAGCCGGTAGATAAACATAAAGAAAAAAGGCCCGAGGAGGTTCAAAATCCGAAGCAATCTCGTTTCAGTCGTCCGATTGGAAAAGATAAACTGGAGAGTTCGAAAACTCCACGCGCCTTCGACATCATGGCTCAGCTAGCTAATATTCCAGCGCGGATAACGCTATATGAGTTGCTGCGGCTGTCTAAAGAAACTAGAGAAGCATTGCAAGAAGCCTTAGCCGATTCAGAAGCATTCCTCACTCGGATCAAACCGGTGCCTGAGGAATTAGAACTGTTAGCTCAACAGTGCAATGTGGCAGCTAAG
>NC_033797.1:23636943-23647957 GCF_001876935.1 Asparagus officinalis | reverse complement strand
CGACAAGGCTCTCCTAATTAGAAGATGAACTCCGCCATTACAAATTATTGTAATTTTGAAAACATACATTTATTATATTTTTTATGCTGTTTTGTTTGAACTCTTTTGGTTAATATAGTGAACTTTCTTGTTTATTAAGATTTTATTATGATTACTCATTCTTGTTTAGAATAAATAACCATAATACTCATAGGATTTTTGGCAAATCCTCAGCCATCAACGGATTTGATATGCCTTTACCGACTACCGTTTGAGTCGGGCTAGTATGTGAATTATCTAAGTCCGTTTCACATATAACGTTGTGCTAAAAGAATTAAACTCTTTTAGACTTTGAACTATCATATTGAATATGTAGGCTACATGTGTTAGATGTAGGCTTATCTCTAATAAGGGATAGAGATAACTTCCCCCATGTGTGAACAACATGGATTTTGGAATGAGAGTAGGTTATATTTCCTATACAGGAAAATGAACCCAGAATTGGAGAGAAAAAGAATTATATATTCATATTCTCCAGAAACTTCCTGTTGAGATTAGGGAAATAGTTTAGACTCGTATACCTATTGGAGTATTCTGGTCTCTTGTTTGTTGGTAGAGATGAACCCAAAATCGGAGAGGAAGAATTTTATATTCTATCTCCTGGTCTCTTGTTTGTTGGTAGAGATAAACCCAGAATCGGAGAGGAAGAATTTTATATTCTATCTCCTGGTCTCTTTTTTGTTGGTAAAGATAAACCCAAAATCGGAGAGGAAGAATTTTATATTCTATCTCCTGATGCAAAGAAAACTCAAAATGGGATCTCCGCTTAGAGAATCTGGATTGGTTTGAGTAATCCTAACTGTCATAAGGTTTGATTACTCAATTCAAAAGTGGACCTTTCGTTCGTAAAATGAATCGAAAGGAGATTTTGGTTGTGGTCCTAACTGTAATAAGGTTTGATCAAGTGGGAGTTTTGAGACGATTCTAACCGTAGGAAGGTTTGATCGCTCGATTTGTGGGACCTCTCGTTCATTGAAGGAATCGAGAGGGGATTTTGGCTCTGGTCCTAACTGTTTAAAGGTTTGACCAAGTGAAAGGTGAAAGTTTGAATGATTTTAATCCATGACGTATTTTGGTGTACTTTTTTGTCAATCGATTCGATCGATGAGAGATTTTGTGAGGAAAGATTAATTGTTTACAAATTTGAATCTCGTCTCAACAAGAGTTGTAAAAGAACTTTGTGATAATCAAACAATGAATTATTCAAATGACCAGCTTCTCATTTAAAACAGTGAACTGATCTCGGGTTATCCTGAAATATCCTATATAGGATTCTCTAGGAACTTCCCGCTTTACATAGGTTATCCTGAATATATTACGGATAATATTTTTTCAGGAACTTCCCATTTATTGGCATCATCAATTTGTTGCCATCTTGGGTAACCAGGCGATATGCACCGTTCGAATAGACTGTTTCTATTACAAACGGTCCTTCCCATTTTGGTTCAAATTTTCCTTTCTTTTTGGAATTGAGGATCATAGGTCGTCGAACAGCGAGCATCAGATCTCCTTCTTTAAAGCTTCGTCGTCGGACCTTTTTATCGAAAGCCCGAGAAATTCTAGCTTGATAAAATTCGATTTGTTGTTGAGCTTCCAACCATTTCTCATCTAACATCTCTAATTCCTCAAGACGTTTCTGATGATGTTCTTCCGTCGTCATTCCCGTTACGAGAGCGATACGGAGGGAAGGAACCTGTATTTCCAAGGGGAGGACGGCTTCACATCCATATGTTAAAGCATACGGGGTGGCTCCGGTAGGCGTGCGGACAGTCGTACGATAAGCCCAGAGAGCTTCGCCGAGTTTGTCATCCCAATCTCGCTTATTGGTTTTCACCAATTTTGCCAGGATTTTGATGATAGTCTTGTTAAAAGCTTCGGCCAATCCGTTAGCTGTAGGATTATAAGCAGTCGACGAAACGTCCTTAATCCCGAACTTACCGCAGAATTTGATAAATGCGTTGCTCACGAATTGAGGACCGTTATCATGCACTATTCGTCTTGGCACACCATACCGATATATGATGTGGTGTTTAATAAATTTGATAACATCACTCGTCTTCACCTCTCGGAGTGGAACTGCTTCTGCCCATTTCGAGAAATAATCGGTGATTGCCAAAATGAAACGGTCCCCTTTAACCGAAGGCGGGAAAATAGGACCTACTATATCCATTCCCCAAGTTTCGAACGGCCACGATGTCGCCGAAGGATGCAGATACTCAGGGGGTATGTGCATATAATTTGCATGCAATTGACACACTACACATTGTCGTGCGTAATCGACTGCGTCTTTCACCATAGTTGGCCAATAATATCCGATTCTCCTAAGTCGGTCGCAGAGTTTAGGACCGGGCTGATGTGCACCGCATATCCCATTATGTGCCTCTTTGAGTGCTTGTTCCGCTTCTTTACTGGATAGACAACGAAGTAAAAGACCATCATAAGCTCGTCGATACAACGTTTGCGATGTGGCATTGTAATAAAATCTCGGCGCTCTTCGCCGAATCGATTCCCTTTCTCTTACATCTTCAGGTAATATACCATGTAAGACGTAGTCAATAATAGGAAAACGCCAATCTCGAACTTCGGGTTCAACTCCAGTTGAGTATACCTCTTTAGCATTCGAATCGTAGATTGGAACAATAAGCTGATGAGTCCTCACTGTAATTAATTGCTCTGTTTCGGGAGGTTGAGCCAAGGATACTGACAATGCTGCCAATGCATCCGCGTATGTATTTTGGAGACGCGGAACGTACTCGATGAAAAATTCTTCAAACGAGCTTGCTATTTCGATGGCCACCTGGTGGTATGGAATCAGGTCTCGATTTCTGACTTCATACTCTCCTCGTATTTGATTAACCACCAGTTGAGAATCTCCAAAAGCTTCAAGGTATTCGACCCCCAGCTCTTTGGCGAAATTAAGTCCGATTATTAATGCATTGTATTCAGCCACGTTATTAGAGCATGGTTCAGTCAGTGAATATGCTCTAGGCAAGACGTGCTTTTCCGGGGAAACTAAAACGACCCCCACTCCTGAGGAGATTTTAGAACATCCGGGTGCACTTGCCACGTTGGTTGATCGGGAAGCCCCATCGAAGTACAATTGCCACACTTGTTGATGTGAGGTGGTATTAACTTCGTGAGTTTCATCTGGCAGGTCGTCGTACAATTCGACTACATCCTTCGTAGGGTTTTCTGCCAGAAGGTCGCAAATAGCTCGTCCTTTAACAGATTTCTGCTGTTTGAAGTACAAGTCATATTGCGATAAGAGTAAAGCCCATCTGGCCAAACGCCAATTCATGGAAGCCGGTTGGGTCATGAACACTCGGACGGGATTTATGTTGGAAATGACATAAATCGTCTGTCCGACTAAATAATGTCGCATTTTCTGAATCGCGAATACCAAAGCGAGGCATTCCTTCTCAATCATCGGATAACGAGACTCAGCTCCTACCAATGTACGACTCAGATAATACACAGCTTGCTCGTGACCGTTATCGTCGTCTTGTGCAAGTAAGGCACTTAACGAATGGCTCGTCGCTTTGACATAAATCAAAAACGGCTTGCCCGATTTCGGTGCAACGAGAATAGGTGGATTCGCTAGATATTTCTTGATATCTTCGAATGCCTTCTGACATGCTTCATCCCAAATGAACGACACGCCTTTCTTTGCGAGTTTGGAAAACGGTTGACATTTTCCGGACAAGTTCGATATAAACCGACGGATATATGCTAATCGACCTTGCAATCCTCTGAGTTCTTTAAGATTTCTTGGAGGCTGCAGTTCGTTTATCGCCTTCACCTTATCAGGATCAATATGAATACCTTTTGTGGTGACGACGAATCCAAGAAATTTGCCGCTCGACATTCCCAGGAAGGATTTAGTCGGGTTCATTTTCAGCTGATGAGTTCTCATAAGCTCGAACATTGTCTTTAGATCGTTAATGTGGTCATTTTTATCACGACTCTTAACGACTAGGTCATCAACGTAGCATTCGACTGTCTTCCTAAGGTGTTCTTGAAAGATCTTCGTCATCGCCCGTTGATACGTAGCACCGGCGTTCTTCAAACCGAAAGGCATAACGGTATAACAAAAGACGCCAAGAGGTGTTCTGAAAGCTGTATGCTTTTCATCATCCGGATGCATCTTGATTTGATTATACCCAGAAAATCCATCCATGAACGACATTCTTTCAAACCCGCATGTGTTGTCGATAATGACGTCCGTAATCGGTAGGGGAAAATCATCCTTGGGGCATGCTGTATTCAGATCTCTGAAGTCAATACAGATTCTGATTTTTCCGTTCTTTTTGAGGACTGGAACGATATTGGCCAACCATTCAGGATGTTGTTCCTCTCTGACAAAACCCGAGTCAATTAGCTTCTTAACTTCAGCTTCTATTGCCTCCATAATTTGCGGACGAAACCGTCTTTGTTGTTGCTTGACAGGTTTAGCATCCGATTTTATGTTAAGGGTATGCATTGCTACATTTGGGTCGAGTCCTGGCATATCTTCGTAGTTCCATGCGAAAACGTCGATATACTCTTTAACGAGGGCAATTAATTCCTCTTTTTCGTCTGGCGGGAGATCACCGCTGATAAATATAGGCTTCGGATTATTTTCGTCACCCATATTAACTTGAACCACTTTATCCTCGGTAGGAGGTTCTCTTTGCTCAAATCGATCACCGTATTGGATATTCATGTAATGCATCCATGGATCTTCCCAAACAGGTAACTGATCGTCTTCTTCTGTTGTGGAAGGGTCAACCGTCGCCATGTTCGACATTAGGGATTTGAATCTTTCACCAATGCTCACGTCAGAATCCCAATTTGAAGTGTCGGATGAATGTCCGCTCCTATCTATTAATTGGTTAATGATTTGTTGGCCATAATCGTCTTCGGATGAATCATAACCCAGACCTCTATTACGACTGTAGTAATTATCTGGTTTTCCTTTTGGTACATAGGTAGAACGGGGTGGAACCCTAATACCTTGACCAAAATAAAGGCCTTCACCAAGCGAAAGGTCATAGCCTTGGCTCGTCATATAATCATTCGCTTGAGAACTATACCGAGAGAAGTGTCGCCCGGGTTTTTCTTCATCCGAATTACTATCTAAGAAATGATCTGGAGTGGGGGATGATTCCCCTTTTCCAAAGATTATCTCTTTTTCACCCCCTGTCTTTGCGGGTAAGATCACAGTTGTTCCGCTTGAATCTTGGAGGTGTTTCATCGTCGTACAGGACGAACGAAGTGGCATATGTAGACTAGGGTCATCATACAATTTCTGCATTACATCATCAAGACAATGCGAGTACTCTAAATCATGATTTATTATTTCATCGGCAAGCTGCCAGTTACAACTTTCGTCCGACGATTCGTCACCGTCAAGATCGATTACAAGAGGTTCAATGTCATTTAATACAAGACCTTCACTATAATCGAGCCCGGCTTCGGTATCAGCTTCTTCTCCGCTGTCCGTGCCATGGGCCGATGGTTCAGTTTCGGACTCAGCACCATAAAGAAGGGAGTCAGTAAAGTAATTTTCTAACCCCTTGAATGGTTGCTTATCCGCGACCACCGTCTTGACCTCCTCATTAGTGTCGACATACTTCAAACACTGATGGAGGGTGGAGGGAACTATAAGATTACCGTGGATCCATGGGCGACCCAACAGTAAGTTATAGGAAGTCTCCGCATCGATCACATAGCAGGTGACTTCAGACTTCAGATCTCCGAGTTGACACTTCACCCGGATTTTTCCCAACGGTCGTGATCCGCTTGTGTTGAAACCATAGATAACCGTTCCTGTGGAGGCTAACTTGTTGGCGGGAATTCCGAGGTGGTACATCAACCGAAGTGGCATGATGCTAACGGCAGAACCCGGATCGACTTGGATCCGGTTGACCATGCTCGAGCCAATATATCCGATGAAATATAAAGGCCTATCATGTTTTGAATTCCTGACTTGCATATCTTCTTTTGTGAAAGCGGTGCAAGGGAATTTTGTGGCTGCCAGATTGCAATGCTGCACTGATGACTCTGGCTCTTCAGGAGCTGGCTTGACCTGAGTGAGGAATACCTCAGAATCAGCCAAAGCTTTTTGTAAAGCTTCCCTGGTTTCTTTCGAGAGGCGCAACAACTCGTATAGCGTAATCCTTGCTGGGATATTAGCCAGCTGAGCCATAACGTCGAAACGATATGGTGCGTTCGAGCTTTCCGGTTTATCTCGTCCAATCGGTCGGCTGAAACGAGACTGCTTCAGAATTTGAACCTCTTTATGTTGGGGTTCTTTCTCTTTTTGCTTTGCCGGTTGTTGCGGCTTTTCAGCAGTTATTGGAGGAGTTGTAGCTATCCCCAGCTCTTTTAGAGTTGTAGCATTTGGGTTAAAGGTCTCAGGATACTTATAATGGTACTCATTCCCACTTCTTGTAGTGAAGACTTCCTGTTCTCCATCAGAAAGTGATAAAGCTGCTATCTCCTCATCGTTCTTCTCAGGAATCGCCGAGGCTCCATAACAGGATTTCTCTTTCCCCTTGCCTTTTGATTTCTTCTTCGATGTGGATGTTGTCCATTGTTCATCTTCCAGCAAATCTGGATGAACCCAAAGTTGATGCTGTCCGTAAGGGTCATCGTTGATAGTCTGCATCTTGACCTTTGACACTGGCTCGGCTTGAAACCAGGACAAAGGAACCGATCCGAAGCTAATAGAGACCGCGTTTGCGCCTACCTTCTTCTCCTTTGGCTTCGGCGTCACAATACCAACATCAATTAATGTTTGTATCTTGTCTTTCAAGACATAACACGTCTTAGTTGGATGGTGAACTCTTCTGTGATATGCACAGTATTTCGGGTCATTAATCTTCGTGGCTTCTTCTTGGTTTGTGACCGGTGGAAGCTTGATCTTATTATTCTCTAACAAGTATTTGAAGATGACTGGAACTTCATCATCTTTGAAAGAGTATTCCTTCGGAAATCTAGGCTCAGAAGTCTTGGGCTGCCTAGGGGGCTGCTGATTTTGATTTGGCGCCAGTTGGAAGGATGACTGCTGCGGTTGTTGTTACGGTGGTTGTTGTGACGTTTGATGGGCATAAACAGCTGCCACGGACCCTCTTCCTCTGCCTCGAGGATTAAAGTTCTGCTTTTGATTATTAGCTGGTGGCAGACCTCTCTCCAGATTCTTTCTCTTGAGAAAGCGTTCAGCCTGTTCACCCCTCACTTTCAACTCTTTCCAAGTTTTAGAGGGCACAACCCCCATCACCTCTAACACATCCAATGACAAGTTGTTGTGACATGTCTGTAGGATGAACTCTTCCGTGAGTGGATCTCTGCAGTTCACCGCTTTGTCCCGGAATCGTTTGACAAAGACGTCAACCGATTCCCCATCCTTCTGCTTTTCATCCAACAACGTGCCAATTGAGACCTCTGTGTCATCATCGAAGAAATTGGTGAGGAATAGTTCTTCCATATCCTCCCAGCTAGTGATACTCCCGGGCTTAAGGGTTGTCTTTATCTGGAGGAGGATCGTCAAAGATAGTTTCGTCCTCTTCATTACGCCGGCTGGATTCCGCCTTCTGGCTCGACTCCGGTTGGTGTTGCTGCACCTGCAAGTCTCGCATCTGCTGCATAGTCAACTCCATTTCGGTTTTGAACTCAGCTCTAATTTCTTCGCGTTGTTTAGCCAACGCTTCCTGCAGCATGTGAGCCAGTTGATCCGGTGTGATTGCGAACGATTCCCTGACTCGTCCAACACTGGACGCAGTATCGTCCGATGCAATAGCGGAACAAGTGTCCGACAATTCTTCATCTGAAGATAAACCCTCGTGCATTCTCCTGTAATCTCGACGTAAGTTGGCTCTTCTTTGTAACCGCGCCATCCTTTGAGAAAGACCCCGCTCAACTCTCCCTCCTGGAGAGAAATCAGGGTCGGGATTGACTGACTTTTGCTTCCCTTTGTTGGTCATGTTGATAGTGACCTCGGGGAACTCATCTTGTCGGACTGCCGGTTTCTTTTTGTTGAAATGTCTCACTTTGGGTCTTGACGCTTCATTGGAAAGTCTTTGGAATACGGAGACTCTTGTTGAATCAGTCTTGGAGCATCCGCATTCTGTCAGCACTGCCTTAATGAGCCTCTCGCATGCACAATGAGACTCATTCTCTTGGACAATCCTCTTTCTCGAGTTATTCTTCTGATAGTATAGCTCGTCATTATTATGATTCGAGCAACCTATCTTTTGCCTTTGAACTTTGTTAGCATGCACAGGATGACTGGTCGTCGCCTCTGGGCGATCCAAAGTTAAATTTTTAAATCCACCCCCTTGCGAGTGTGGAGTTTTCAGAGGTCCTAAACGAGAGTGAACTGGTATTCTCTCGTTTTGGACTTGTGCAGTTCTGACAGGAGGGTGTTTACGACCCCCTGTATATGAAACCACTAAGGGTTTGTTTGCTGGACTTGGTTCTTCTTTGACTGGGGCTTTGCCTCGATCGTCAACTGAGGGACCAAGGCGATCCGCCATAGTGATTTTGAATTTAGACAAATCTGGGCTAACCCAGGGTTCTACTGGTGATGCTGTAGTAGAAGGGCCAGGATCAACTGCAGATGTGGTCTTGTGACAGTGATGAACATCGCGATCAAACGAAGTACCGTGGCGACCCTTACTGTCGCGGTTGAGCAAAGTACCGCGGCAGTTTTGACTGCCGCGGTCGAATAAGTTACCGCGACAGTCTGAGCTGCCGCGGCCAGAGTTTGCACCCTTTTGAGATTGTTGGGTGTTTTCAATCTTTGGAACCCAAATTTTGCCGTTCTTTGATGGCTTTTCAGGCACCATTTCTTTCTTGTTCCTCTGCGCTTGTTGACGAAGGGCACGAGCACGAGCCGCCTTTGCTTGGCGCCTTTGTATGCGCTCTTTCAGGGTAGAACGGGCTCTTTTGACCAGAGTCCATTCCTCCGTCGTAAGTTGTGCAGAGATGTGATTATTTTGCCTTTGAGGCAACTGAACCATCTTTTGATTCCTCGACTTTAGGTCCGTATAATAATGGACCCCGTCGGTTTGCTGTAAAGCCTTTGCCAATTGACGAGCGCGGCGTTGACGCTGTCTTTGACGGGCTCTCTTCGTCAATGCTGGTTCATTTTGATTCAGTGACTCCTTAACTGGTGCGGGGTCACTCGGAGCAGAAATGTTACAGGCAGATTCCTTGGAGAGAACTTGGCAAGAATCTTCGCCTGTGGTCTTCATCGGAATTGAAGACTTAGAAACTCTCTTAGGAGAGGAAATCTTCCTACACTTGCGGGGCGAGGGAGATTTTGAAGATGAGGATGACAGGTACTCCTCAAATTTGGCTTGATCGAACTCATATTCGATCTCTTCGGTGACGATGATCTTAATCGGCTGCGACACTGCGGCCTCGGCAGCGAGGCCGCTGGCTCCCACTGTGGTCGCCAGTTTGTTTTCAGCGAAAGTCGTTTCCATTGCAGATTCCATTAAACTTTGATGTGTTTACAAGAAATTACAATGAAAATAAAAGAAAATACAACTCTCGAGAAAATAACACAGAAATTGTTTATCAACTCCTGCTTTTGTGGGACTTTGCCTGTGCCGGGAACGCTTTAGCTCGTGGACCACCGATTCGTAGATCGTGAGGTTGTTTAGGGATCTCTCCTTCGTTTATCGAAGTAAAGATTTGAAAACGAATATCTTATCGATGTAAGATGTTCGTTCTTCCAAAGATCAAGTCTGAGCTTAGATCTCTAGGATTCACCAAACGTTGTTTACGAAAGATGAAAATTCTCTCTCTCTTCCTCAAAATCACCGAAAACTCAAGCCTTTTCTGCTCCAATCTGCCCTCCCCCTTTAATTCGTGCCTAGGGAGGTATTTATAGGGCTCTCAGTGCACCACAGTTGAAACGGAGGCGAAATAACTGACTGGCCGTTTTCTCTTTGGCCGCTGCAGTCTCGGCACCATAGGCTGCCGCGCTTTAGCCGCGACACCATGGGTTGCCGCGCCTTAGCCACGGCACCATAGGTTGCCGCGCTTTAGCCGCGGCACCATGTCCTGCCGCGCCACAGTGCTGCATGATGACGTGTATATTGTTCTTCTATTTTGTTTTGAGAGGTGTTTGGATGTCCGTAAACATTTTTCGACGCCTACAATTAGGGCATGATGTATTAAGACGAAAAATAGTGAATTTTTCTCCTGCGGTGGTCGTGGACGTAGTTTCTCACATTGAGAAGCGAACCACGTAAATCTTGTGTGTTTGAGATTGTTTGATTTTCTCTCTTCTATCCTAAATCTCTATTTCCAAATCGCATCAGGGGGGTTGTGCATCCCCAACACTGAGCTCCTTCCATTCGCATCAAAGGTAAGAATCCTTGGCTCCTTCCTTTCCTCCAATATTACTAAAATATTAGTTTTTTCTTATGTCTAATTCTTAATTTCTAATTTGATTTCGTTTGGACAGTTTTGTTTTTGTTGAAGAAACTACGGCTGATGATCTCCTCCCTCTATTTGAAGGATACTGAAAGGTCGTGTATATATTTATTATCTTGGATTTGAAGTATTGATTATACTCAAAGATGCCTTATTTATAGGCTATTTGATAATTTTTCACTATTTGTTCTTTTAGTTTTTCCTTTTATATTGATGAGCATTTGCATTTGTGAGGTAAAATATGTCACACAGTCCACAGAGCATAAAATTGTTTATAAACTTGACAGTCATTTTTTATTTTTATTGATATTTATTTAGTTATTATTATTAGTTTATTTTTAGAATAATGAATATGGGACGTGGGGTTGTGCTGGTGAGCTTTAGGCTTTGGCCCACAGGATTTTGCTCAAATCTTGGGGGTACCAAGGCCTCCCCTCGACCCTTAGAAGCTCCACCAATGCTTTCGTTAGGGGGGTTATTGGTTGGGATATTTTGGGGGATAATGAGATAATTTTGGGGATTCTATTTCATAGTGTTATTCATTGGG
>NC_033797.1:23564947-23636348 GCF_001876935.1 Asparagus officinalis | reverse complement strand
ACCACCCATGCTTTCGTTAGCATTAGAGTTTAGGCATGGTAAATTAGATTATATTTTATATCGTTGTGGTTGATGATTTTGTGCCTTAGGTGGAATATGAGTGAATATTCATCTATGACTTAAAAAATAACAAAACTTATTCCAAAACATCCCATCTAAATTGTATAGTCTCTCATAACATAAGTGCATAGTATTAGAAGTGCTTTTATGATTGAGATGCATATTTTTATTTCTATAGACTAAATAGAAGATAAGTTATGTCATTTATTTCTATATCACTTTTTAACATGGTATTTTGAGTATAGCAATTTATTCAATGACTTAGAAAATCTATGTGTGATAACATTATGCTCAATCTTTGTAATTTAATTCAAGTTAGCAAGTTAGAAATACCGCGCAGCATCGCATGGGTATTAACACTAGTATGAAACTATACTCGCACATAAATATCCAACAACCATATCGTATGAAGATTTTTATTTTTATTTTTTAAACCAGGGATGGTGAAGACCTATAGGTGTGTCAACTAGCGTGTTATGACCCATTTTTACTTTCTTTTTGTGGCTAAGGAAAGTTTTTACTTACCCTTAGATTTCTGCCTCTTTTCTTCCCTTTCATTTTTTCTAGAGGATTGCACATATAGCTTGATGTATATAGGATTCCAACTTAAGACAACGAAGCAGGCAGGAGAAAGAGGATGTTTGGGAGAAGGAGAGCAGCGCAGCTCTCAGCTCATCCAGAAGGTAAACAGTTTACCTTAACAACCGCCAAATCATACTTCATCACCGCCTACCACCCCACTACCCACTTTTCCCACTCCTCCTTCCCTATGCATGTTTCCAAGGGTGTTCATTCGATTAAACTACCACATTCTCCAAAACCCTTCACATCCCTCTTCTCTAGAAAATCCTAGAAGCATCATCATAGTCTAAACCTTTCACAATCAACCAAGCGCATCCTCCCCCTCCCTAACCCCTCTCCCCTCCAAGATCTCGAAGCAGGCTGGACTATAGTCATCAATCGTAATAAATTGTGTCGTGCTTCTAGGGTTCCTTCCCCCCACCCTGCTTCTCCTCCTCCTAAGTATTTCTTCTGCCACAGTCTCTCTTACATGGCCCGAGATTACCCATAAGGAGATTTCATCTGCTTCTCCTGCCATGGCAAGGGTCACATCTCCAGAGATTGCCCCCAGGCATTCAGATCCATTGCCTTGCATCCGATGCTAGAGATCCCCTCAGAATCCAGTGATCTCATTCATGAACTGTCCTCCTATGCCATCTTCTACTTAGCGTCTGGTAGCCCCTCCATCTCCAAACTCAAGGAGGTGCTCACATATCGCTTCAACCTCAAGGATTGGCCTTTCAAGATCAAGCGAGCAGCTGACACCAGTTTTATGGTGCAATTCCCTTCTGTCGAGCTCCTTGACCAAGCTTGGGATCTGAAGCTCATAGACATGGACTCCTTCAAGGGCAGATTCCTTAGATAGAGGGAAGACCTTAGCCTCTCCATCCTTTCCAAGCTATTTCTCACTTGGGTTCGTATCTTTAGGCTGCCATACTATCTATGGTACTGGGAATTCTTGTAAACCCTCTTCAAGGACGTCGAAGAATGCATTATGAGCTCCAAAGACGTTGCTTTTAGAGACCATTTCAGGGATTGGAAAGTCCTCGTCAAGATTAGGGATTTCTCTGATATCTCGAAGAGAATTAGATATCGTTACATCTCTCATATTAATGGCAGCCTCATGGAAGGCTATGCGGTGACTCAAATCATCGGCAGGCCTATCTTAGGCTAAGCTTTTGAGAAGTCAGAAGTCCAAGAGCACCAAACTAAGTGGGAGGGTAACTCCTCCTCAGAATCGGGCTGGGTAGATAGGGGCTCGCCCGACATGGTAGTCGACCAAGCCCCACTAGTTAGACGACAACAAGCCTTGCCGGAGCGGTCTACAGAGAAGGATAAGGGGAAGGGAAAAGTTGTCACTTCACTTCCTTTAGGCAGTGAAAATTGCCTAAGCGTCTAGCCCCGCCTGCTAATAGCTTGGGCTCGTCTGCATCCAGCGAGCCCAACAAAGCTCGCCTGCAAGTACAAGTGAGCTCGCCAAAACACTTAGCTCGTACGTAGAGCTCGGCTTCTCCTATTTGTTGAGCTCACCCATAGAGCCCAACCTCGTCTCCCTGATGAGCTCACCGTAGAGCTCAGCTTCTCCTGTTTATTAAACTCACTCGCAGAGCCTAATCGCCTCCCTGATGAGCTCGCCCATAGAGCTCAGCTTCTCATGTTTGTTGAGCTCTCCTGTAGAGCTCGACTTCACCTGTTTATTGAGCTTGCCCGCAGAGCTTGATCTTCCCTGTTCATTGAGCTCTCCCATAGAGCTTGACCACTCCTAATTGTTGAGTTTGCCTGCAGAATTCAACCTCTCCTTATACTATTAAGCTCACCCGTAAAGCTCGATCTCGCTTGTTTATTGAGCTCGCCCATAGAGCTCAAGCATCCCCTGTTAGCTTGACTCATCCGCATGAATCAAGCTCGTCAAATCATTAAGCTCGCTAGTACGAGTTTAGCTTCACCTGAATGCTTCGCTCGCTCACACGAGTTAAGCACGCCTACAGGAAGTTCGCTCGCATGAACTCAGCTTACCAACGAACACCAGCTCACACGTTAGAGGGGCCCGCCAGCCGACCTCGCCTATTCGCTAAGCTCACCTGCAAGCTCGTTGTTAGCCTTCTTATTTTGATGATGATTTACAAATAATTTACATCTAATATTGTTTGTCTAGTGTTTGTGTTTTATATTTATTCTAAACAAACAATATGTTAGAGGTTGGATGGATTGTGTCATAACGATCATATCAAATGGAGGTTGGTGGAATAGTGGTTGAAGCCTTACAATTCAAGTTAAAGATTCAAGTTCAAGCTTCATCCACGAGTGTACCAAGATAGAGCTTCGTTGAAGATCATAAGTTTGGGTAATTTAGTTTAGGAGTTTAAATTATGTGTGTTAAGTACTTTAAGCTCAATATCATATACACACATATTTTATTGGTTTCTATATATATATATATAGTTATATATATATGTACACATTTTGGATTTTGGTTTATTCACAAACAAAGTTTTTACAAGCATATAAATAAATATTTATATTTATACATGTTTTTTTTATGTGGATAAGTTGGTTTGGTTTAATTTCATAGATATGAAACAAAAATATATTCATATACATACTCATATGTTTCATATTCTATTGTATTTGTGAAAATTCTGTATTCATTTTTTATAGACTTCATAACAATAGTTTATATCTCTCTTTAAGTCTACAAAATCATTTTGTAATGTTTCAAAACATGGTTAAGCTAAAATGTCAAAACTCATATGTTTACATTTTCATGTTTTGAACTATTTTGTAAAATGATGATATTTTTTATTTGGGAGGTCCTTTCTAAAAACTAGTTTTTGTAGCATGTGTATTATCATGTCTACAATCATTCCCTATAGTTTTATATTTTTTGGAATTTATTTGATATTTTTAAACAGGGCTTTAAAATAAGAAAATCAACTTTCAAACCTGTTTTCTCATATGTCAGTTTACGGTCGACCGCCACGATTGACCGCGCCTTTGATTTTCCCTACGAAGACATCAGTAACTTTTGTGATCGACCGCCACAGTCGACCGTCAGCTCAAAAATTCCCACGGTCGACCTTTCTGGAATTTTCTGAGCCTCGAAAGTGGCTCACGGTCGACAGTGAGATTTTCACGATCGACCGCCGTTCACTCTAACGGTCATTTTGTACAGAATCTGATTTTCGATTCTGTTGGTTTTTTGGTCATTTCTGTTGGGCTTTTGGCTGAGATTTTGGGAGGCTATAAATACCCCATTGATCTCAGTTCTCATGGCAAATCCAAGAGAATATTTTAAAAAAGTTTAACAGGGTTTAAACTTGTTTAGTGTTTGTTTAAAAAAGTGTTTAAGAAGTTTTTAAGTAATTGAGAGTTTTGGGTTTGTGAAATCAATTTCACAAGAGCTTGAGGAGATCCTATTGGTGCTTGAGCATCCAACCATCCTCCCTCAATCTCTTGATCCATTAAGAAGTTTTCTAAACTCTATTTCTAGCTTTATATCTATTTGTTTGTTTATCATTTTATTAAAGCTAGTTTTATATTAAGTTTAAGATTTGATTAATCTCCTTGTTACACACACCCACATTGAGCTTTTAGTATTTACATACATAGTATATTAGGGTTGTGAGAGATTGTAATATTGAGTTATGCTTAATTGAGTTCTCACCTTGTATTAGAGAAAAAATCATTTGTTGTTACATTGTTAGTGTTGTAAAGTTTTCGGTGAGCTAGAAAACCGAGTGTGAGGTGTAGACGTTGATCGGTGAGCGTTGAAAACCGACATTGTGAGAATGAATTGTGAAGTTTTTGGTGAACTAGAAAACCGAGTGTGAGGTGTGGACGTTGATCGCTGAGCGTTGAAAACCGATATTGTGAGTTGTAAACGTTATTCGGGTGAGCGTAAAAAACCCGGTTGTGATAGTGGATTTCTCCTCGGGAGTGGGGAGCGGAGACGTAGGATGGAATGTCCGAACTTTGTGATCATATCGTGTGTTTGAGTTTGCTTTCGCGCACTTCTCTTATGTTTACATGTCTTGTCGCCATTGTCCATTGCTCATTATTTATATCATCCACTATTTTGTTTGTGTTTATTTCACCCTTGTGTTAATTTATATATCCTTGCATATATTTCATAGTATATCTCATTGCTAGGATATATCTCTTTGTTCATATTGCTTATCCTAGCTTATATATATTGTTGTATTTTATACTTGCTAGGATAACTTGTTATTAGTTTTAATTGGTATAAAATCGGATTAGATTAGCATAAGACCCTAATCACCCCCTCTAGGGTCTAACACTCGTC
Organism: Asparagus officinalis; assembly: GCF_001876935.1. NCBI lineage: Eukaryota > Viridiplantae > Streptophyta > Magnoliopsida > Asparagales > Asparagaceae > Asparagus > Asparagus officinalis. The sequence continues at coordinate 23,631,424 of NC_033797.1, read as the reverse complement.
TTAGTATTCAGACAGCTCTCGAGCTTGCCAGTAGTTTTGCCAGCCTTGCCTGAGCAATATAAGCGGGCTTCTTGTTTGTGAGAGTGGGCCTACCCACTTCCCACGTGCTGGGTGATGATAAGGCATGGCTCTCACCTCTCCTATATGTAGGATCTGAAATAGATACACTTGAATACTAGAGGGGGGGTGAATAGTATTCTTTTAACATTTATGCAAAGTATATTATAAATTGCAAAGAAAAATGGCAATCTCAGAAATTCACAATCACAAACACAAGGATTTATACTGGTTCCACCAATCCAGTGTACATCCAGTCCCCAAGCAAATCTCGCTTGAGAGTTTCCACTATGATTTTGAATAAACTTACAAAATCAAACGCAAACCTGACCAATTTATAAGTCCCTGCAAATTGCAACACCAATTGACAAAACACCTTGCCAATTTGAACACCAATCTCTAAACCAAGAGATCAACCTTCTCAAACCCGAGAAAAATTCTTTTGAAGCAAGAACACAATTGATCCTATAAGCCTTGAATGTGTAGTGAAGTGCATCAGTGGCTTAGGATTCTTTTAATCTCTGTAAATTACCTAAACAATAGGTTTTTTGAAGAATGTACAGAGGCAATTTCAGAAACTTCTCTTTTTCTCAAAATCTGAATATTTTTTTCTTGAAAAATTGCACAAAGATCAAAGCTTATGGGTATGTATATGTCTGCAATTTTTCTCAACAAATAACCTATTTATAGCCCTTGAAAAGATAATTTTTTGAACTTTAAAAACGTTTAAAAACGGCTATAAACAGTCATAAATTCAAACTTTGAAAACTGGAAAAACTGTATCTGTAGTCGACTACTATTGACATTAGTCGACTACACTGAGTTCAAACAGACTCTGTGTATTCAGAAAATTTCTCAGTAGTCGACTACAATACTCATTAGTCGACTACACTGTATTTTGACAGAAACTGATAAAATGAAATTTGAGTTCAGTAGTCGACTATAATGATGATTAGTCGACTACACTGTAAAATAACAGAAACTTATGTTTCTGTCAAACACCTGAGTAGTCGACTATAATACCTTGTAGTCGACTATACTGTAAATTGACCGAAACATGTATTTGAGTTTTATGCTTGAGTAGTCGACTATTCTTCTAATTAGTCGACTACTAAGAGTAAAAATTGTGATATAGAATATTTTTATACTTAAGTTTTAACTATATTTCTAATGGTTAACATAGGGGATTTCTATAGTTAACAACACATTAAGCCTGTGTTAGTGTGCTCTAATTTTGTGTGTGTGTGCGTGTGTGTGATCAAGGCTTGTACAAAAATTCTAAGTAAAGAAAATGTAAAATACATTATCTCATCTGTTCTTCATTTTCTTCACTTCATAATGCCTTGAAAACATCTTGCACTTGTTCATATTCTGATATTGAAATCTGCATATTAAAGTTAGTGCACACACTGTATAAATTGTTATCATCAAAATACTATCATGGAGATATGATATTCAACACTATAGTGGTCACATCCCACAGCTAGGGGAGGGCATGGTGCTCCTCACCCACTAGTGGTCAAATCTCACAAATCGAGGGATGACCCCTGCCATCCTTTGCCTATTTAAAGCCGCCTTCACCAACGTGAAAGGGGTGTCTGCTTAGAAGTTGGACAGAGGCTGGAGGTTTTTATGCTCAAGGCTCTTCAAACAGAGACATCCATTCGGCTCGCTTGGTAGAACATTCCTAGCTCCTTGCTTGGATTGTTAAAGTAGACTCAATATGAACTCTCAGATTTGAGGCTCGTCAGCTCTTTACAAACTCCTGCATCGTAGCTCTCTCCAAGCTCGCGGCTTTCAAGATTAGGTATAGTCAAACTCAATCATTCTGGAGCCTCTACTGCACACTGAAGCTCCAACCGCAACTTTGATCGGATCGTCCAAGGGAAGCAAACTCGGCGCGAGTATCGAGGGAGACATCCTACTGCTAGCAGCGAACCCATGTTAAACAAGGAGGGCCAATCCCTCCTCTTCTGTTGTAAAACATTGAATGTAGTTTGTAATAAGCTATTCTTATAAACACAAACAAACCCCCTCGTTGGGAAGTCAATCTTTTACGCACCGACACTTCCCAATTTGAAAGTAGCAGGAATTTTGGAGGTAGGACCCCTGCTAGGTCAAATCACATTAATTTGGAGCCTCAATAGGTGCAGCCTTTTGGCACCGAACCATAGCTAATTGAGGTTACCTAGGACGACAACAATATGATGGTAGAACATGAGGAGTGGTTGTGCTTCCTCCAGGCCCAAGGAGTGGGCAACTCTATCCTTCCTGTTCCAGGTCCTACTATCCTACCCACAACCTCCGCTGACATTTCCTCTTCCGAATATCCTAGCCAGTCCACCAAAGCTAAGTCCTCCTCAATTCCACCTAGCTTCGAGCACATAGCTGAGGGTCGCAAGAAGAGAGAAGTGAGCAAAGCCAAGGTGTTGCGCATAGCCATGACGCACAGAGCTTTTCACCGCCACCTGGCAACCTCCAAATCCTTGACCTCCTCTACCAAGCATAGTAAGTCTTCCTCCTCTTGCACTGTCTCGCTCCCTCTCAATAGCAAAGTAGACTCCATGTTGCTGCTATTTTATCTAGCTGTGGAGCCAAGGACCCCATTCCCCTCGAGGGACTAGCACGTCTAAGAGCTTTAGAGTCAGAACGAGTAGGGGACTCCTCTTAGCCCTTGCCTCTGCTAGCCTATGTAGTCTCCTGTCTGGTTCTCATGAAGCTTGGTACGTGGAATGTTAGAGGGCTAAATGATCCCATCAAGAGAAGATTAGTTAGAGATTGTATCTACCTAGCCTCTACAGATATCATAGGGATCCAAGAATCCAAACTTAGTGCCATGAGATCGTTAGTCCTCAAGAGTATCAACGGTCATAGAATCTCGTCCTGGCTCCAATTAAAAGCTACAGATTCCAGAGGGGGTGTGCTATTAGGTTAGAATTATTGAACTCTAGGGGGACCTAAATAGAGTCAAAGCTAATCTAATTCTAATTTTATACCAATTAAAACTAATTAACAAATATATCCTAGCAAGATAGATATTCGATAGAATTAAAGCAAGGATATATATGCAAGGAAAAAATAAATAAGAAACAATATAAACAAATAGTGGACACAAAGAGCAAACCAAACATAATAATATGATCACGGAGTTCGGTCCTTCCGACCTAGGTCTCTGCTCCCCACTCTCGGGGAGAATCCACTATCACAAATGGGTTTTCAACATTCACCCAAAAATATTCACAATCGGTTTTTAACGCTCACCGACAAATGTTTACAACACACACAATGTAAACACACTCTACACCCTCTAAGTGTTGGCCTACCCCCATGTCCTTTTCCTCAAGTACTCGGATTTACAACCTCTCTCTAGGCTTTACTACCGATGACACTCTTCTTGGAATCGACCCCGTCTCTCACTGCACACTCCTCTCGGTGTACAAGTGTAATACAATGTGCAACTCACAATAAGGCTCAATTACAAGATTTGTTCTCTACAATAGATGAGAATACAATGTAAGCTCACTCTCATAATGTCACAATCCCACAACCCAATATATAATATATGAAATGCTAAAAGCTCAAACAAGGGTGTGTATGATAAAATAAGTTCAAATAAAATCCAACTCAATTAGCAAACTAGCAACAATATGAATATAAAAAATCAGTAATAAATTGCTAGATAAAAGAGTTAGAAGAACTTCTATATAAACACGAAAGAGGATGAAGAAGATTGAGGATGAATTCATCAATTAAAAATTCAAGCTTCCTCTTTTGTAAACAAACACCAAACTCAAACTTGAGAAGAAACAAACTTTAAAACCCTTTAAAACTCATGTTAAAACCCTCTTAGATTTTTTCAGAACTGAAATAGTGAGGGGTATTTATAGGATGAAAACCAAAGCCAAAAAACTAATAAAATCTAGCAAAAAGAAAAATACAAAAGTCTGGAAAAACTAGCCGTTACAGGCGTCGATCGACTGATGAGCTGAATCAGTCGACTGACGAGCTGACCGTTACAGGAAACAAACAGCTCGTCGGTTGACTAAAGAGTTCATCGATCGACCGAATAAGAAAACAAAAACTTTTGAAGATTACAGGCAGTTTTATTAGTCGACTGATAAAATTCATCAGTCGACTGATAAAATTCATCAGTCGACTGATAACAGCTTTTCAGCCTGTAATGAATAGTAAATACAAATTTCAAACCTCTTTTTAAAATAGCAAATAAATTCCAAAAAATATAAAACTTTGGAAAAAGTTTATAAACATGAATATGAACATGTTGGAAAAGGAATTTTTCAATTTGCTTTACCATTTGTGAAATCTCAGAAATATTCAAAAACACTAAAATACATGTGTTTGTAAACATATTAATTTTGACATTTAGCTCAAATCAAGTTCTGAAAACTTGTGTAATATTTTTATGGAATGAATAACAGATATTAATAATATTTGTATAGTCCAAAGCATATTAAAACATATTTTGCATAAAACACCTATGATTTGAGAAATATCACAAATAAGTGTGTGTGTGTGTGTATAAATTTGAGCTTGAATAATTTACACACATTACATATAAATCTATACTAAGTATACCAAGAATGAAACATATGAAGCTTGAACTTGATTTGCATAGGCTTCAATATCAATGTAGCTCATTTTCCTGTGTATACTAAACAACACAAAACAAAATACTAAAATCAATATTAGTAGTAAATTATTTGTTAAATCATCATCAAAATAAGAAGGCCAACAATCTCCGCCTTTTTGATGATGACAAACAATTTACCAATATGCATTATAAGATTAATAAAAAAATCAAAAAATAAATACTATATACCTCACATTTTCCTCCCCTTTGGCGACATCAAAAATGGGGGATAATACATAATGAGAGCTAAGAGCTCCCCTATATGTAAGCATGGGTGAGAATATAAAAATAATAGATGGAATAGGGCCCCCCCCCCCCCCATCAAAAAGCCATAAAGAGTATATGCAATAAAGATCATGGCAAACATGTGGGCAAGCATATAATTGTAAAATATGCTAAACACAACTTATATACAAAGATAGACTATGTGAACACATATACATGTATCATGAAGATAAGGTGTCACAAGAGTCTAAAACATAAAACCCTCAAAAAAAATTCAAAAATTAAATGATACCAAAAGAGTTCTTGAATTATGATAACTTTTCAAATCAAATACCAAGCATAAACTTGTTTTTAATTTTGTTTATAAAACTTAAATAAAAATCGTCTTTAAGAACATGAAAAACTAAAAAGCTAAATAATTTGTTCTTAAAGACCAAACATGTTTTGGTACCAAATTACTCTTGGTACCAAAGAGTCTAGGGACATGACCTCTATCGTTCAAACTTAAGGCCCTTGGGTTATGAACCCATTTGGGCGTATATGGTGCACGAACACGGTCAAAACAATACACATATAAATGTTCTTTTCGATTGTAATGAGTGCAATGAAAGGGTTTAAAAAATTTGTGTTGACCAAGTAGTGGTGCACGGAAATCATCTACAAAAATATGTTTATCTTGAAAATTATTTTGCAAATGAGAAATTCTCTTCAAATCAAAACAAAATTTGGTCAAATGACCAAAACGACCACAAAAGTCACACTTGTACACATGAGCATGTTTATGATGTGCAATATATGCATATACATGTGTATGAGATGAAAAAGCTTGATGGGATGCACAATGATCAATATTTTTAGGCATAGTGAATTTTTGTGCATCATAACAAAATTTAGTAATATGGCCTTTTTGGCCATAAATGGTACACTTGTAAATTTTGTTATACATGTGTGCATAGTGAATAGGTTTTTTGGAAACAATTTTATGGGACTTTGCACACACATCCATAAGCTTTTCATTGTTGGCAATGTATGTATTTAATGCTGAATCTAAGGATGATATGTGTTTCTTTATTTGATTCAACTCATCATTTAAAATATGTGTATTGTCACAAGAAGCAGAACAAACAAGAGTATCTAATTTATTTTTATTAGCCTCTATTTCTAACATGGTAGTATTTTTGTCATAAGTCAAACTTGCAATAGCCTCTATTTCTAACATGGTATTATTTTTGTCATAAGTCAAACTTGCGATATCCAATCTTAATTTCTTATTGTATTCTTTAAAATTAACATTTTCATTTGCAGTGAGATCAAACTTAGATACAAGGGACTCATGAACGTGTTTTAATTGAACATGCTTGCTTTTTAGTTCTTTAAAATTATGTTTCAATTTCTTATGGTCATGCAATAATTTTTTATATTCATGTGCGAGCTCATCAAAAGTAAAATCACCATTGTTATCGGACTCACATACCTCACTTGAGCTATCGCCTAGTGATCGTATGCATGAAGATGAGGCTCCTTTTGAACTTGAAGCCGAATCCTCCAAATCTTGTCGGATTGTCTCTAAGTCCCATTGATGTGCTTCTATTAATTTCCACAAGGTGTAAGCACTATCAAAAGAATCAAGTTTGTTAGCAAAAGATAAGCCAAATGTATCAATTAAAAATTCTAACAAAGTTTTGTTCATAGCAAACAATCTATTGTCATTATTACTCTATTTGGATTTCTCTGTAGTGGGTACAATATAGACATAATCAATAATTTCCCAAATATTAATATTTTTAGATTTAGCAAAAAGGTTAAATCTAATACACCATTATGAATAGGAGAAATTACTAATTCTAGGAGCAATGTTAATAACATAACCAAGACTAGGTGCACAGTACATGTCCATGATATGTGCAAGTAAGAAATAAATAAAATCAAAATTAGATTAGCACAAAAATAGGAACAAGGGATCTTTAACTCAAGACGGTTAAACCTCAAATCAAAGAACACCAAGCTCTAATACCAATTGTTGAACCCTAGAGGGGGGTGAATAGGGTCAAAGCTAATCTAATTCTGATTTTATGCCAATTAAAACTAATTAACATATATATCCTAGCAAGATAGTTATTCGATAGAATTAAAGAAAGGATATATATGCAAAAGAGCAAAAATAAACAAGAAACAATATAAACAAATAGTGGACACAAAGAGCAAACCAAACACAATAATATGATCACAGAGCTCGGTCCTTCCGACCTACGTCTCCGCTCCCTACTCTCGGGGAGAATCCACTATCAAAAATGAGTTTTCAACATTCACCCAAAAACGTTCATAATCAGTTTTCAATACTCACTGACAAATGTTTACAACATGCACAATGTAAACACACTCTACATCCTCTAAGTGTTGGCTTATCTCGTGTCCTCTATCTCAAGTACTCGGATTTACAATCTCTCTCTAGGCTTTACTACTGATGCCACTTCTCTTGGAATCGACCCCATCTCTCACCACACACTGCTCTCGGTGTACAAGTGTAATACAATGTGTAACTGATAATAAGGCTCAATTACAAAATTTGTTCTCTACAATAGATGAGAACACAATGTAAGCTCACTCTCACAATGTCACAATCCCACAACCCAATATATAGTGTATGAAATGCTAAAAGCTCAAACAAGGGTGTGTGTGATAAAATGAGTTCAAATAAAATCTAACTAAATTAGCAAACTAGCAACAATATGAATATAAAAAATCAGTAATAAATTCCTATATAAAAGAGTTAGAAGAACTTCTCTATAAACACGAAAGAGGATGAAGAAGATTAAGGATGAATTACTCAATTGAAAATGTAAACTTTCTCTTTTGTAAACAAACACCAAACTCAAACTTGAGAAGAAACAAACTTTAAAACCCTTTAAAACTCTTATTAAAATCCTCTTAGATTTTTTTTTTCAGAACTGAAATAGTGAGGGATATTTATAGGATGAAAACCAAAGCCCAAAAACCAAGAAAACCCAGTAAAAAGAAAAAAAATACAAAAGTCTAGAAAAACTAGTCGTTACAGGCGTCAGTCAACTTATGAGCTGAATCAGTCGAGTGACGAGCTGACCGTTACAGGTAGTTAACAGCTCGTCGGTCGACTGAAGAGTTCATTAGTCGACTGATGACCCATCAGTTGACTGATCAGTCGACCGAATAAGAAAATAGAAACTTTTAAAGATTACAGATAGTTTCATCAGTCGACTGATAAAAATCATCAGTCGACTAATAACAGCTTTTCATCCTGTAATGAATAGTAAATATAAATTTTAAATCTCTTTTAAAAATAGCAAATAAATTCTAAAAATGTAAAATTTTAGGAAAAGATTATAAACATGAATATGAACATGTTAGAAAAAGAATTTTTCAATTTGCTCTTACCATTTGTGAAATCTCAGAAATATTCAAAAACACTAAAATACATGTATTTATAAACATGTTAATTTTGATATTTAGCTCAAATCAAGTTTTGAAAACTTGTGTAATGTTTTATGGACTTAATAACAAATTTTAATAATGTTTGTATAGTCTAAAGCATATTAAAACATATTTTGCATAAAAACACCTATGATTTGAGAAATATCACAAATAAGTGTGTGTGTAAATTTGAGCTTGAATAATTTGCACACATTACATATAAACCTATACTAAGGATATCAAGAATGAATCATATGAAGCTTGAACTTGATTGATTGACTTGATTTGCATAGGCTTCAATAGCAATGTAGCTCATTTTCCCGTGTATACTAAACAACACAAAACAAACTAAAACAAGTATTACTCATAAATTGTTTGTTAAATCATCATCAAAACAAGAAGGCCAATAGGAATGACTCCATGTTTGATTGTCTAGACTCCTATATAGGCATCTTCTCTATTTCATCTGTGCTTCGTCATAGGATTCTTAACTGAAATTCATGGTTACTTTTGTCTATGCGCCCATAAACTTCATACTATGTTTCCCCTACCTTGGTCTCTTTTTGGAGACTTCAATGTCACCCTCTATGCTAAAGAGAGAAGTGGTTGATCTGCCTCTCTCTGAGGAATGTACTTCTTCAAAATCTTAGTCAACTCCCTCTCCCTTATGGATATTCCCATTAATGGTAGGAAATTCACGTGGTCTAACATGAGGTCCACCCCTATCTTAGCTAGGTTAGACAAATTTTTCATCTCCTCTCCTCCCTCGTTCAATTCTCTCATCCTACCTCCTATCTAGCTCACGCTTTCATCATCCTTGATACCTCATGCCCTCCCCCAGCCCCTATTTAGATTTGAGAAAACATGGCTCTCTCACCCATCTTTCATTCCTCTTCCCGCTGTTGGCAAGACTTTTGTTGCATCGGCAATCCAGTGGACATATTCTACCTCAAACTTAAACTGCTCAAATGGAGACTCAAATGGTGGAAGAAATCTATTTTTGAGCTCAATAAAGCATAACAAGTCTTCTATGTTGAACAACATTCATTCCCTCAATATCCTTGAAGAATCCAGACCTCTCGTAGCTTCGGAAGTCTCCCTTTGAGCCTCTCTTAGAGATTCTTTTTCTGCTTTAGCCAAACAAGAGGAGACTTACTAGAAACAGAGGTCCAGAATCCTTTGGCTCAAAGAAGGAGACTCTAACACTTTATTCTTCCACAAAACGGCCTCCCACCACAGAAGAAAAGACTTCATCCCACACCTGACCATCAACAATTCAGTCATATAGTCAGAATAAAAAAAACTTGTCTTTTTTCATCATTTCTACAATCTCTTCAAAGCCATTCCCCCATCTCCCTTTTAGGTGGATTGGGACCATCTCTACCCTTCCCCTTGTTCAGGTCTTTTTTCCCTGGAAACCACTTTCACTGCTGAAGAACTTAAGGCAGTAGTCTTTGCCTCCATCCAGACAAATCTCTAGGCCCTGATGGCTTCTCCATCCTCTTGTATCAATCCTTCTAGGAAACCATCAGAGAGGAATTGCTAGCCCTCTTCTCCTACGTCTTTGAGGATGCTACCCCCTTCACAAAAGCAACTTCTCCTTCATCTCTCTCATACCCAAATCCAATTCACCCTGCAATGTCTTGGACTTCTCCTTCATCTCTCTCAATGGTCTGTTCAAAATCTTTACTAAGGTTCTAGCTAATAGGCTTCATCCGTTCCTTCACTCGTTGGTCCACCCCACTCAATTTGCCTTCCAATCTGGCAAATCTACCTTAGACCCTATTGCCCTAGGTCATGAAATGATCCACCACTGCTTTTCCAAGAAGATTGAAGCCTGCATTGTCAAAATTGACTTCAGCAAAGCCTTTGATTGTGTTAGCTGGGACTTCATCCTATCTCTCCTTAAGGCTAGGGAGTTTGGTCAGAGATGGTGCATGTGGATTCAAAACATACTCTCCTCTTCCAAATCCTCTGTTCTAGCCAATGGAAACCTAACTAGTACATTCAAATGCCATAGAGGTCTCAAGCAAGGGGATAGCAAGGGGATCCTCTATCCCATATGCTATTCCTGCTAGTAGTTGATGTGCTATATAGAATGCTTTTCCATAGCACTCCTCACGGTGATATTTCTAAACTTCACCTTAAAGGTAAATTGAATGACATTAAATCTCCCCAATTCGCTGACAATACTCTAATCTTTTGTAAAGTGGACATCTCCAACGTATCCACTCTCAAGTCCATTCTTTACCTCTTTGAAGAGATTTCAGGTTTGAAATTACCCTAGAGGGGGGGGGGGTTAAATAAGGTAATCAAATAATAATGTGCAACTAATAAAAATTCAATACAATTTTAGACATAAATAAAGAAATAAGGAAATAACTAAAAAGAGAGTTAAAGATAGTTAGCCAAATGAGACACCGATGTGTTCACGAGGTTCGGTCCTCTTGACCTACCTCCCCGACCACCTCTCCGATGGTAATCTACTACACAACTCGGTTTGGAAGCTAAAACTTCTTTACAAAGATCTCTCCGAGATCGCATACCCCATACGATGATCTCATCGAGATCAAGCTCTCAACACAAATACAAGATGAAGAAAAGTCTCTCTTACAACAATCCTATAGCAAGGATAAAGAGATGAACAATTGAAGCTCAGGGGTTTGTGGGATGTGAAAGTGTAAACCGAAATAGTTAAGAACTTGAGAATGAGTAAAAATATAAGCTTAAAAGTTCTTAAAAACCAAAACACACAGTTTTTCTTTCCCTTTCTTTACTTTTTTAGATAGATCAACAAATGAGGGCTGAGGGATATATATAGTCTCCCAAAACAGTAGCCCAAATCCAAATAAAAATCAATAAAATCAAACAAATCCCTAAAATTTTGGACTCTGGAAAAAACTAGCTGTTACAATGTCATCAGTCGATTGATAGAAAATATCAGTCGACTAATGAGTCGACCATTGGCTGGAACTAAAACCCAGAAGCACCGTCAGTCGACCGATAAGTTATATCGGTCGATTGGCCATACACCGTCGGTCGATTGATAGGTATGTATTAGTCGACTGACGAGGCCAATCTGCAAAGAGATGAAAACTTGCTTCTGGACAATCGTATGATACGAAAAACTAGTCGACCAAAAACTGATATTTTCTAGATGCTTGATTTTTCAGAGCAGTTAGTTTCCTAAAATAGATTTAAAATATTTAATAACCTTTAAAATTAATAAAACTTTGGAAATGCTTATATGCATGAAAATAAATATGTTAGTGAAAGAATTTCTAAAATAACACTTCGTATTTATTAAAACTTATCATTTTGCAAAAATGTCAAAAATACTAGTGTGTATGTTTGATCCCCAATTGCTTCAAATGTTATCTACTTTATTTCTTGCCTACATTATGAACTAGAGAGAAGTAAAAATACAAATACCGCTTACAATTGAGTACAATACTTAAGCGACGATATTTGCTATGATTTGTTGATGAAGCTCTTCTTGAACATATGCTTGAGAGCTCTTCTTTATTTGATATTCGCGTGAGTCGATCTTTGAGCTTTTTAGGGCTTCTTCATCAACTAGCCTCCACCTCCACGGATATCATTGTTACAACACAATTCCATCCATCCTCCTATTATAGCACTATATTGCTTGATAAAATACATCATGCATAATATCACTTGACAAGCAATTAGCACAAATAATGTAGTTTGTAAATCATCATCAAAACATGAGACCTAACAAGGTTTGTGTATAAACTTCTCCAAATCCAACCTCTTCTATAGTGGTAGGTCTATCACTCGGGGTCCTCTCCTTGCCATTCTCCTTAATTGTTCATATGCTTCTCCTCCATTCAAATACCTAGGTGCCCCCTTAAGAAAGGGTTTCTTTCTAAATCTGAATGATAGCCTCTTCTTAATACCTTCTATAAAAAACTTTCCCTTTGGAAAGACAAACAACTATCATTCGGTGGGAGCCTAGTACTCCTTAACTCAATTCTATCCTCCATGTCCTTCTTCAAACTTTCCAAATGGCTCATCAAGGCTATAGATAAGATCAATCATAACTTTTTATGTGGGGCCAACTCCACTAATGCAGGAGGCAAAGCTCTGGTCAAATGGGATAAGGCATGCTCCCCCAAATCATGTGGGGGTTTGGGTATCTCCAACCTTCTCCATATTAACATTTTCCTATTGTCTAAATGACTTTGTAAATACTTTGCCAAGGATAATCATGTAGGCCAGGTCCTCCAATCCATCTACCCCTCTAACCCTCATAGCACACCACCAATTTATCACACCTCCAAATTTTAGAAGAACGTTTATTCTTACTACCAATCCTTTGCTGACATAGTCAAATGACGTCTAAGTAATAGTCTTCGGATTCTTTTTTTGGAGGATAGGTGGGTAGGAAACAATTCTCTAGCTAGCTTGTTCCCTCTGGCCTACAACCTCGCCTTCTCTAAGCTAGTCTCCATTGAATCTCAAGGGAGATTTTACGGAGATACCTGACACTAGAGACCCATCATCAGGAGACCTATTCAAGAGAATGAAAGACTGCAAGTTCAAGCACTTAATCATCTGTTAACATCAAGTAATCTATATCATTCTCTCAACATTGATACGGTACACTGGCCTCTCAATAGCTCCGGGATCTTTACAGTCAAATCTTTCTACTCCTTCATATCTGATGTAGGCATTCAGAGTCCTTATTGCTATGTAATATGGAATAACTTACTTCCTAGCAGAGTTAGGTTTTTTCTTTGGCTGTTCCCATGGCTAAACTGAAGACCGAAGACATGCTCCTTAATAAAGGATGGACAGAAGATCCATCCTGCTCCTTTTGCAGAGAGCAGGAATCTCACGACCACCTTTTTCTTACTTGCCAATTTACCAATCAAATCTGGGCATTTTTCCTCCCTAGAATTGGCATTCCATTCATCCCTCTTCTCACCAAACATTGTTTTGATAAATGCTACGATGGGTCAGTTGAGACTTCAGTGCATCACCTATGTAGATTATGCTTTCCTACCATCTGCTGGGTTCTATGGAGAGCTCACAATAACCTCATTCACTTAGGCATAATCTCTACCCCTCAACAACTGGCCTCCAAGATAGCTTACTCTCTGCTTTTCTGGACAGGTGCATCAACATCCAAGAAGAACCTCAAGCTAAAAACACTCATCCGGAAGAAAGGTTTTTCTGATCTCATCGCACCCAGGGACGCACACATGCACCAGTCAGCTTTAGCCTGCATATCTTCTCGCCACACTTCTATACCATCTTTTAGACAATATCTTTTGTAATTTGCGTACTTGTTTCTAGGTTGCTACTTTCTAGTCCTTCTTACTTCCTTGTATATAATCCTGAGGTATCTACGAGTGATCATGAGTATTCCTCTTTTTGTAGAGTGATGAAAAAAGGTTCGCTCCTCTACAAAAGGGGATTCTGTGCAAATCATGAGTCGATACCATACTATGTAAGGTGTTTTGGTTTTAATATATTATATATACAGACTATGGTAGGGCAACTTGCCCTATTCTTACCTCAAAAAAAAGAAAAAAAAAGAGACAATGAAGCAGGCTTCGAAACTTGATTATAAGTTAATGTTGTGCGCGTCGCGAAAACGTGACAACCAAACGGGCGTGCTTCGAGAACCAAATCAAACAAACGTCGAGATAAAGGCCAAACAAATCAAAACAACGGCACAAATCCAAACACAATAGTTTTACGTGGTTCGACAATTGCCTACGTCCACGGGGCAAGAAGGGGATGGGGTTTTTACTAATAGAGAAAGAGTACAAACTGAGATTACAAATCACTCGAAGGAACAAACTAATCTCACCAACAAGCTCTTAATCTCTCCAAACAAAACCCTAAATAAATAGCTCAGAAAATACCTCTTTTCTATGCTCCAAATATCCCCAATTTTTCTTCTCCACAAATTTTCTCTTCCAATTGTTCCATATATATAGAAATCCTAAAATCATAAACATACTAGGAATTCTAAACCAAAACCAAATCAAATTAGGAATCCTAATAACCTATTACCAAAATAGATTAGGAATCCTAATAACCTCATGTTACCAAAATAGAATAGGAATCCTAATAACCTTATGTTACCAAAATAGATTAGGAATTCCCTATCCAACAATTCTCCACATCAGCGAAGTTTTCCCAAAACTGAGCCGACACCGACCAAACCAAATGTCTCACTTGTTGCGTCCAGTACGCCACGGCAACGGACTCATGACAACGGACTCCATCCACACAAGTCGAGACCCAAACGAGAGTGCGAACACTCACCCAAATATCGATATCTACTCACCAAATCGGCTGCATCAAAACTGTTGGTGTGCGCGTCGTGGAAGCGTGACAACCAAACGGGTGTGCTTCGAGAACCAAATCAAACAAACGTCGAGATAAAGGCCAAACAAATCAAAATAACGGCACAAATCCAAACACAATAGTTTTACGTGGTTCGGCAATTGCCTACGTCCACGGGGCAAGAAAGGGATGGGGTTTTCACTAATAGAGAAAGAGTACAAACTGAGATTATAAATCACTCGAAGGAACAAACTAATCTCACCAACCAGCTCTTAATCTCTCCAAACAAAACCCTAAACAAATAGCTCAGAAAATACCTCTTTTCTGTGCTCCAAATATCCCCAATTTTTCTTCTCCACCTGAGATGAACCAATGGCCATATCCAGACTACATCCATCAGCTGTACTCGAATCAATCAACCTATCATCTGCATCCAAATCAACACGATTCCAAATCTGTGTCACATCAGCTGGAATCCCAAATGATGCAGTATGATCTGGAGTTTCCTCCCAATGTGGAGTAGCATCACTCTCCACCTGTTGTGATGTCCTAAAGATCTGATCATCACTCTCTACCTGCCGAGAGTCAAACGTGACATACCTGCTCAGAACAAAGTCAGAAGCCAATACCTGATAATCAAACACACCTCTGAATCCCAAATGTGCTATCGGATCAAATCTCACATCCACGATGTGACCGAGTGCTGGGTAGCCAAACATCCGACGCAACCTAAAATCTGAAGCAGCTCTACCAGATCCCATATCTATACATGCAGCAGTCAGCAACCTATACATGAGACGGCCCAAACATGTCGTAGCCTGCACACCAATGCCAATGCTCGACATCAAACGCCGATCCTCCTCCAGAAAGGAACAGCTACCCAAATCTGCCATCTCGCCTTATCGCCTTAAAGTTTCCACACCAATGAAGTATCTCCTATTGCCGTGAGCTCGGCACAAATGCAAGAAAGAACCCCTACCATAATCAGAACGTCGGGTTACCTTTCTACCAACACACTTTCTCCATCTGTTGCGGGCTTCTAGGATTTCACACCAACAGGATTTGGTTGCAACCCACCAATGCCTAGAGCAATCCCCAACTGCGGAAACCACATACTTATTACCTCCCAATAATGCTCCCTTGGAAGGCTCCTGAATGCCTGAATGAACACCCCTCAGAAAACCCCTCGAATGATGGATAGAAGTGCCAAACTCCACCTCGGTCTCCTTGCTCATACCAACGTGCTCAAAAGGACTTTAATATGCAGGTCAAGGGCATTTCTCAATAATCTAATGCACCGTATCAATAAACAAATAACCCAGCCTCAAATCCTTCTATCTCGGCCAACTATCTCAAAGCACCAACAAATGAAGAATAGATCCAAACTGATAAAGGAGAGAATTTTACCTCCAAATGAAACCCTAACAAGAGTCTCCAAATGATCTCACCCCGCACGACGGCAACGAGATCCACAAATAGGAAAAATCTCACCTTTATCTCCAAACGAAGCCCTCGAAGAGCCTCCAAAGCGATCTACTCCTCCAAATAGCCCAAGCGCCAACAAACCAATGCGGAATAAACGAAGAATAGATCCAAACTAAAAAAATAGAGTCTTTACCAAAAAGATCCCACATTTCTCACCAAACGAAGCCCTAGCCAAACTTCCAAATTGATCTACTCCTCTAACCAAGACAAAACCCTAGATTTGAAATCTGGAGCTCTGATACCAATTGTTGTGCGCGTCGCGGAAGCGTGACAACCAAACGGGCGTGCTTCGAGAACCAAATCAAACAAACGTCGAGATAAAGGCCAAACAAATCAAAACAACGGCACAAATCCAAACACAATAGTTTTACGTGGTTCGACAATTGCCTATGTTTACGGGGCAAGAAGGGGATGGGGTTTTCACTAATAGAGAAAGAGTACAAACTGAGATTACAAATCACTCGAAGGAACAAACTAATCTCACCAACAAGCTCTTAATCTCTCTGTTTGTGGAAAATTTTGTAGTAAGAAAATGATGAAAGAATTGCGTTTGATTTTATTCTCTCTAACTGCTTAGAAAAAGAATGTTTACAAATCTCTCAACTCTCAGTTACAATTGGATTTCCTGATTACAAAAGAGAAGAGAATGATCTGAATTCTCACATTTGTTTAATTCTGGGTTCTTCATGGTGGCGATGGAGTGCCTCCCTCAAATGCTCGCGTCGAGTTTGCTCTCCGTTGACGATCCGAACGTCTTGTGGCGATGGAGTGCCTCCCTCAAATGCTCGCGTCGAGTTTGCTCTCCGTTGACGATCCGAACGTCTTGGTTCACTGGAACAGTACCTTCTCCTTACGATTTGACGTTGTGGAGGACTTATGTGGTAAGTTGGAAACTCTGAACGAGTTGATTGATCTTAACCGTAATTGGTTAGACAAGCCAATGATTTCTTCTATGCTGCCAAGGAGCAGGATCCGAGCTCCAGGTCCACAAAATCTAGCCCCAAAGATTCAGCCCCGAACTAAGTTGATTTCTTAGTTATTTATAGAGGATTAAGGGGTGTAACAGCCCCTTTAATTCGCTCCTAAGTGGGGCTAATGGGATGTAACCGCCCCTTAAATCACTCCTGAGTGGAGTTGTGATCCCCTCAGATCGTGGGAGACGGTTGTGAAACCGTTCAGCTCGTGTTTGAACGAGTCAAACGCAAATCCTGCATTCTGGAATAAAATCTGTGTTTGAACGCAGTGTTTGCGAGCTGTGTTGGGCAGCAGATGGAACCTGCATTGGTAGGTATTAAAAGCTGTGTTGGCAGCAGTTAGATGCTACGTTTGCGGCCGAACATGAGCTGCGTTTGCAGCGATTTGGAAGCTGCGTTGGCAGCGTTTTTGGAAGCTGCGTTGGCAGCGTTGGAAGCTGCGTCTGAGCTGCGTTTGCAGCGATTTGGAAGCTGCGTTGGCAGCGTTGGAAGCTGCGTCTCAGCTGCGTTTGCAGCGATTTGGAAGTAGCGTTGGCAACGTTGGAAGCTGCGTCTGAGCTGCGTTTGCAGCGATTTGGAAGCTACGTTGGCAGTTGCGTTTGCAGCGATTTGGAAGCTGCGTTGGCAGCGTTGGAAGCTGCATATGAGCTGCGTTCGTGGCTATGAACGCGGTGCGTCTTGAAGCTGATACGCGGGGAGGACTTCCACGTCTTGGTTTAAAGAGACCGTCGATTTGTAGTCTCTTTCTGTCAGAACGTTACAAAGATCGTCGTTTTGTAATCTTTGCTTTAGCTCTTTGATATGTGAGAGTCGTCAGATTGTAACTCCCGATGTTGATTGTGGAGGTTGTTGATTAGAGCTTTCATCAGTTGTTGCAAAGGTCGTCAGATTGTAACCTTCATCAGTCTACGTGAAAGTCTTCAAATTATAACCTTCTGGAAGTCGTCAGAGTGTAACTTCCATCATTGGTGTTTTGATGAGGATCAACTATCTATTGTGATTTTTAGACAGCCTACACTCTCCAAACAAAACCCTAAACAAATAGCTCAGAAAATACCTCTTTTCTGTGCTCCAAATATCCCCAATTTTTCTTCTCCACCAATTTTCTCTTCTAATTGTTCCATATATATAGAAATCCTAAAATCATAAACATACTAGGAATTCTAAACCAAAACCAAATCAAATTAGGAATCCTAATAACCTATTACCAAAATAGATTAGGAATCCTAATAACCTCATGTTACCAAAATAGAATAGGAATCCTAATAACCTTATGTTACCAGAATAGATTAGGAATTCCCTATCCAACAGTTAATGCAGAGAAGAGCTATATACACGAATGCAGCGAGTAATTTAATTTCTTTCGTGCTACTTGTCTATTTATTTAGCTTTCTGGGAGTCTAAAATAGAATTTAGTTTGACTACTGTAAGAACACGTCAAGAGCACGTAGAAAATACTCTGATCTTCAAGACTCTACAATCCTCTCTTAGGTGCCCTTGGTAGCTTCTAACTAGAGTGGTTATAACTATAATTGAATGCCATTTGGTAATTTTGCCCAATTATCAGTATTTTCTCTTTGCAACTATTGTTTGTGTACATAATTTAAATTTCACATAATCATCTATCTTTTGGATTAAAATGTCACGTAAGCCCCTGATCTTGGGCGTGTCACAAAACTCACTAAATCAAATGTTTGAAAATTCTTCAACACGTACCCTAATGGCATAACCCCCAATTCTTCAACATAGCCCCCTAACTTTCATCATTCTTTTTAAAGCCCCGTCCTCACGTGCGTGCGCGCACATTCTCAACATTAGTTTAAGAAAATGCAGACTAGCAACATTACATTTACAAAACCAACATCGTGCTGTTTGGGGGGTATGTGAAAAAAAATTGTAAACTTTCTAGTGGTTCTATGACACGCCCAAAAGATAAGGGGTTAATTGACATTTTTAAAGTTCAAAGGGTTATCGCAAAATGAGCCAAAATAGGGGTCTTACGTGAATTATCCTAGTCCTCTTTAGCAAGTCGTAATCTTGAAAAAGAAGATATTTTTTTTTTTAACATGAGTTAAGAAGTTAATTAGAGTTAGAAAGGCAACATTTTCTTTAAAAAAAAAGTGAAAATTCTAACTTAACTAGAGAAGCACGGGCACGATAATCACTTGTTTTCTTTCCTTTTTCTGTTGTCTTTGTTGTCGTTCATTTCCTATTTTCCAATCTCGGTGTACGCTGTTCTGCACCAAACAGGGGATGGTGACTAGAGAAAAACAGGGGTGAAGGTGGGAGCGGAGAAATGAGACAAAGAAGGCGGGTCGACCCAGCACAACATTCGCGACGCGATTCCCCCCGCCATCATCGGCCAACCGCCTTCGCGAAACGTGTCCCTTTTGCGGGCCCCGCACTAACTTCACGCCGCCCTTGTCGGCTTACGTGGCACATAGTGCGGAATATCCCACGTCCCAAATTGCTGCCGAATATTCCACGCTGGCTTCCACGTCGGCTCCTTTCCCACGTGCCAATCCCTCGCTTCTGCTGTTCCGCCGGAACATTGTTCTACAACTGAAATCCATCTTTCCGCAAGTAAACTCATAAAGCCAAAAAATTTTGAACGGACTTGGGAATGTTTTTAGCAAAATTGTCTTATCTGTTTAAGAAAAGAATATTGTATTTCTACCAATTTCATGTTATGATCGGAGTCAATGTTAGAATTAGTTCACAAAGATAGCTAATTTTTGGTTCTCTCCCCCGTCTAATTGATTTTTAATCTCAAAACTTATGTTACCTAGTGACATAATTATTTGTCTTGTAAACAAGTTAATCTTATTTGCAATAAAAATTAGGTTCAGATGTTTTTCTAAAAGTACAATCATAATGGTAACAAAACATATGTTACCTAGTGACATAATTACTTGTCTTGAAAATAAGTTTCTCTTACTTGCAATAAAATTTAGGTTCATATATTTTTCTAAAAGTACAATCATAATGGTAATAACCATATGGCAGATATAAATTGAGAAACAATCCAAATCTTTTGTGCTACTATAATTGTTATATTTTTTTTCTTTGGATTATGATTTTTTATATTTTTATACTAACGTATTGCTTCTGTAGAGTGAGACCCAATTTTTTGATAGACGATACTGATTTTATAAATATGTAAAAAAGTTTTAAGTGTCTTTATAGCATGTGAGAAACTATTTACAGAACTCTTTTTCAGAAGGCCAAGTAAAAAAGTCAAATTTTAAAAATATATATAAATACAAAACGTCAAATATTTTTCTCCTTAAAAAAATTTCATTTAGTATTGTATTTCACACTGAAGCTAACCTCAACAAAAACCAAAGAACGGATAGAAGAAGCAAAGCATAAAAATAACCTTAACGTGTTCTAAGACACAAGCGATTCAACTGAACGAGGTACGATGTGTATAAAGAGCGAAGAGTGCTCATCCTATTTGTCAATCCGAATTTATTTCTTGCCCCAGCTCCAAGTTTTCCAGGATATTCGTCCACTCTCTAAAACCGCTTCCGTAATTTAAAAAACCCCTCATATTATTTTATACTTTATTCTTTCACGAAATTAAGGAAATTATCGCCCCTTCGAGTTTTTTTTTTTTTTTTTTTATCGGCATCTGAAGAGAAAATGTTTGAGCAGATGGAACAACGGAGAGGAGGGTCACTACGCTTGCGAACATGCTGAGTCTCCGTGTACGCTGCCGGCGGCAGTCTATGATGTCGGAGAGATCCGAAGCCAGAGGCTGCGCCGGATCTCCACGATCGGTTCGTTGATGCGGTCACTAAACTCGGCGGACCCGATAGTGAGTCTCACATTAATTTGTATGGCTTTATTGAGATTTGCATGAGGAGAAGTTTTAATATGGATCTAAAATTTTAAGAGTTCATTGCATTTATCGTCACTCAATTCCTTTATTAGTACTTAATCATTTTTTGGGATTGTCCTTTTGAAAAGAATGAATTATTGATAACTCATTCTTCCCTACGAATTGAAAGGCGATTAGTGCTAAACGTGATTTGTTTCTCCACACTCTTGGTTTTATGTTTGGCTGACATCCACAAGCTAGTTTTCCGTTGTGACCTAGGTATACGTTAGATCATCCGGATGTTGTAGTCTGCCGGTTGATTGTCATCGATGCATTAATAAGGGTTTGGAGGAACAAATCAACCCCATTAGTTTGAGTAGAAGGTGACTTGCGTCTCAACTGGTGTGTTGTTGATATGTCAAATATTTAGAGTGTTCTGATTTAGATGTGTTAATCATCAAATTTATACAGTGATATTAGGATAGATTTAGTGACCTTATTTAAAAGGAGCATAAAAGGATGCGTCGGCAAATATTTACTCTTTTCCCAGTGAAATTCTCGTATTTATCTCTTTTGTTATTATTTAAAAAAATAATTTGACTAATTAACTCAGTGTAGGCCTTCTTGATCTCCAAGACCGCAAGCTGCTCCGTGATTTGCGGGATTAAGAGGTTATAGGATATTTAGGTGGTCCTCACTCGAGTTCGGTGAATATGGAAGGAAACGAGGCAGCACGTGTTAGGTTACTACTAATATAGGGTTTGGTTCTTTGATTGTCCCCTTTTGTCGCCAAATTTAGGGGGTAAAACAGCATTTCGACCAAACAATTAGTACATAGTTTAGATTATTAATGCTGTTGAGAATAAAAAATAATTAGATTACCAACGAGTGTGTATATATGTATATATATATACTTTCTCCGATAATAATTTAAAAACTATGAATTTAATGCATTTGACATGTTCTTTAAGTCGTGATGATCAGTCTGCTCTTTTTGAAAATAAAAAAGAGAAGAGTAGGCCCTGGTGCAAAGAATCAAAGATATTAAAAATTAAATCCTAGATTGGAGGTTTTTTTTTTTTTTTTTTTTTTTTTGGTACAGAAGAGGCCTTGAAAGACCTATAATCTCAAAATGGGATTCCCACTAATATCATCTAAGATTGGAGTTTTTATATAATGAAAAGATAAATTTATGCATCTCAAAATACAAATTTGTTCTTCGCTAAGGTTTTACGCCAAACGGAGATGAACTATAGATCTTATTAATTATTAAAAAGAGCAATCTTATAGAAAAAGATGCACACAGGGAACTTGGAAATTATGGCGACTATATATATTTATTGGCCATTGGAAAAGGTGGAATAAGAGTTATATGGAATCATATTCTTCTTATATTTACTAAACAGGCATAATTCTACTTGATTTTAATTTTTGTTTTTCGGTAGCGAATATCTTCACAAGTTTGAGGGTCAATTGTGGATGGCCTTTAAATTGTTGTTTTAAAAGTATTGCTCTTTAGCTTTGTTTTAAATTTTTTGACTCTTTTATCCTCACAATAAAATAATCTCTTTCTTCGCCTGAACATACATATAGAAGAAGCCACCTCCCTCCGGTGGCCTCCCGGCCTAATTTCGAATAGTAAACGATTCTTACGGAATTCAGCAAAACTCTTCGTTGCTGGATATAAGAAAAATGTCAAATCTTGCAAGTGAAGAATAGTTGCACCGTAGCTTTCAGATATCTTGTCATAAATATCATCCCACTTTCTACCATCTCAATGATTGCTCCAAAACTTTGTATATTGGCAGAAGCAACGCCAAAGTCAGTGCTGAGATTGATGGGCATGAAGGGATTGACACTGTACCATCTCAAGAGTCATCTGCAGGTCATCACCTTCCCTCAATTTTATTCCTTCTCCAACTTTTTGCTCTCTTTTTTCCTGTACTTTTGTCAACTATAGATTTGCCTTTTTCTCTGTAGAAGTATAGACTTGGAAAGCAAGCCAGGAAAGAGACAGGATTATTGGATGCCAACAAAAATGGTATGTATTAGAAATTTAATAAGAAGTTTTTTACTTTTAACCTAAAGTTTTACCGCCACTTATTTAAAAACCCACAGACTTTTCCAAACATCAATACACATATTGTATTTCATCCCATTTCTTTTTGAACTACAGAATAATTAAATAAACATGGATTAATTTTGTAAAATATAGAACTTACAATATATAACAAGTTGTTACCTTATGTGAATGGTGTTTGCCTCTAGACCAAATAACATATCTTGATCTATGTCAACGTGCATCTTAACTATCTTCTTCTTTCAACTTAGATGTACGTTGAACATAGTTAACACATCAACATCATCATGAACATGTACAAACAATCCTTTTGTATATGGGACTTCATAAGTCAACTTCATTGGGCTTGACAACAAAACAAATCTGCTTTGCACCTCAGCCACTAAATTACTGAAAATCCCCTTGATATTCATTGGAATCAAATGATTGTTTCCTCTAAAGTCCATTATTGCACAATACAACTCTTCATCTACTACTAAAGTTCATAAAAAATAAAATAAGTGGGGGATCTTAACTAACAATCAAATATTACCAAACAAACACAAGTCTAATTTGCATTTTCTTATTGTATACGATATAATTCAACATCGACATTCAATATGCAATTCTCTACGTTTCTTACACTATATAATTCAATATCCATTCCTAAATATTTGAAGACCAGGTTTTCTATATTCTATAGAAATGAGAAATAAATGGTTTTTATTTTTTGTGTCAAATAAAGAAAAAAATAGAACTTTTAACTTTTTTAACTTTTCATAGCACTTTTTAAAGAAAGTATAGCACTTTTCTAACGCTCACGACACATAATATATTCAACAAAATCAAAGTTTTTCAATGAGAAAATAGTCTTCTCAACAAAATAAAGGTTTTTTCATATTTTTTTTTATATTTTTCAACAAATCAAGATATAAAGATGGCATCTCAACCACTTTATAGTTACCTTCAAATGTCTTCTTTTACTACAAGAAACGAACATAAGAGATCTCAATCAGTGATCTGATGTAGGATTAATGTCTTCTATGAGGAGAAATATTAAGGGAGGAGAGATTTCTCAAGAAGAGAGGAGAAATTAATGGAGGAGAGAGAGAAAGAGAGAGAAATTGAAGATGGGTACCAAATTGGGGTTTGGTGGAGTGAGAGCATTGCGTCCTTTTCTGCTGACATCATTGTCATTAATGTCATCTGCTGTTAGCGATGATCAGAAGAAGACAGAAAGGGCAGTGTCGGGTTTTTCATTTTTGGAAAAAATACTGTATAGAGATAGAGAGGTGTAATGGATATTGAGATTAAAACTAAAGTCACATGGGTATAATAGGTGTATTGATGTTTGAAAAAGTAGGTGGGTTTTTAAGTAAGCGGGGGTAAAACTTTGGGTTAAAAGAGAAAAACCCCGTGGAATAATTTTGTTATAGGCCTTCCATGATTTTATATTATTATTTGAAATCTTAAAATTCCTAAATTAATACCTCAATCATTTATATTGGATTTTAAAAAAGAAATTGTGGGAATATTGTTAGTTTATTTAGTGAGTTTTAGTTCAAATAGTAAGGAATATCCGTGGACAACTTTGACCAATTCAACTGATTTGAGGTATGGGTTTGATAATGTAAAGATTTCAGATGTTAATATGGAATTATAAAAAATGTCATATTTAACGTATAAGATTACACCTTACATTATATCTTAGTACTAACATTGTCTGTTCAAATTTAGGGAGCTCTAGTGGAGTCAATTACTCTTCTGCCACTAATAGCGATGTCTCAAGAGGAAACAATGGAGGGTATGTTTCTATATGCACCGAATTAACATCTTATGCATAGTACACAACATTCAATATATCAGAATGATTGATTACTCCGTCCTGTACTCGATCTAAAATTCTCCAGGTTAACCGGAAGATGTTACTATATACATAATTATCACCAAGCCACTCTTAAGTCTATTCCTGCACTCAATCTTTTACTGCAACTTCTTAGTGTTGATATAACGAAAGAATTAACCTGTTACAGTTTTTAGACTAATTTGACCAACACCAGACATTTCTAGTTAGACTTTGTGCAGCACTGATCCTAACCTCGCTAGCAATTTTGATGCAGAGAAATGCCACTGGCAGAGTCACTGAGATATCAAATTGAGGTGCAAAGAAAGCTACAAGAACAACTGGAAGTAAGTACTCTACACCCTTCCTGAATCTGAATTTTCCTGTTATATCCCCTAATCACCATATCTAACCGAACTACAAACGCTCCAGGTACAAAAGAAACTGCAAATGAGAATTGAAGCTCAAGGAAAATATTTACAAGCAATACTAGAAAAAGCCCAGAAGAGCCTCTCCTACGACGTAAACGACACAGAGAACATAGAAGAAAGCCGAGCTCAGCTGACAGATTTCAATCTAAATTTGTCAGGATTAATGGAAAATGTTAGCAATATTGTCTCTGAGGACAATAAGAAGACAGAGTCAGGAAAAGCAAAGGCGCACGTTTCTGGTTTCCGGCTTTATCAGGAAGATACTGAAGATACTGCGGATGTCAAGTTCCCTAGTGGCGGAGGATCGCAACATTTGGATTTGAATATGAAAGGAGGAGGGTATGATTTGTTTGGTGGAACTTTAGGAAGTGAACTAGATCTGCGGATGCAATTGCAAGGGAGGTAGATATCAACTTGGATGAGTTGCTATGGATGAATTATTTTTATTTGGTTTATGGGAATTTTTTATGTGTATAAAGTAATTTTTTTCCCCCGTATTTAGGCAGCTCTCTGAGCAGATGAGATGAATGCTTGCTTGTGTAAATTTTGTTCAATTCAGACGCGTAGAACATCAAATAAAAAAGTTCTCTTGAAATGTGGAATAATAGAGTACATTTTTGAGGAATAAGTAGTAACACTTCGATACTAGTGATACTATTGGATTTTGGCTAAAATAAAGTCGATAATTATCAAATAAAAACGTCTAGTAAAATGAACAAGACTCATCAAGCTTTAGATTCAGGAAAATTCAGATTTTTTATTTTCTTCTCATTAAATTGTTTGAGCACAGACGGTTAGATATTTATTTTACTAAAAATTGTTAGTGAGGTTAGGATCACTGCATTGTATAACGTTTGTAGTTCGGTTTAGATATTTACTAAATTGTTTGAGCACAGGGGATCTAACCGTCTAGTAAAATGAAAATCTCAAATGAATGCTACTATACAGAAACTCTAATAATAACAATAGAAAGTATTAAAACGACCTAAATGAAAAAACATGTAGTGATTTCAATGCTTGCTCACGATGCCAAATAAAAACTTAAGACCAAATGCGATTTGGTACATCTCCCTCACGCTTCTATGCCAGACGCGGTGCCAATTAAACAGGGGGTGGCCTGTTGGGGAGGAACCCCTGTGCCGAGATCCAATACCAGATAGCCGAGAGAGATGAACAATCACACCAACAATAGCACAAACACAATCAACACCAGTTTTAACGTGGTTCGGCAATGGCCTACGTCCACGGGGCAAGGAGATGGGAGTTTTCACTATTAGAAATCAAGAGGAACAAACTAGGGTTACAAATCTCTCATAAACCCTCTACAAATCAACTCTCAATCTCTCCAATTGCTCCTAGAATAGAAGCCCAAAGAAAACCCCTTTCAACAGCTCAAATCTCCTGCTCTCAAACCCTAGAGACATCCTCTAGGTATTTATACCAATCCCAAATGAAACATTCACGGTCAACTGCGACGGTCGACCGCCATGAAAACAGAAACTCCTGCGGTCGACCGCCACGGTCGACCGTCGCTGATCCAGACGCATAGAAAGCTCTGTGCACGAACACGGTCGACCGCCAACCTATCAGCTGCCTGTTCTGAGCCATCAACTGCTAATTTCTACAAATCTCCACCTCGGCGAAGATTCTTCCAAACTGAGCCTACACCAACCAAACCAATTGCCTCACTTGTTACATCCAATATGCCATGGCAACGGACTCATGACAACGGACCCCATCCACAACACGTCGAGACCCAAACGGGAGTGCGAACACTCACCCCAAACCAACTGTATCTACTCACCAAATCGGTTGCATTAAAAACTGACTGCCTACGTATCCTCTCCAAGGAATCAAGCCTTCACGTAGTTCACCTAATGGCCTCCAAAGGTCCTCAATCCAAAAGAAGAGTCATCAACTCTTCACCAATACCAACATCCAATGCGCGGCTAACAGCATCACCAACGGCTCCATATTGAAACGATCCAAACACCTCCACCTGAGGTGAACCAATGGCCGTATCCAAGCTATATCCACCAGCTGCACATGGATCTACCAACTCGTCATCTGCATCCTGAATAATCCGATCCCCAAACTATGTCACCTCAGCCAGAATCCCAACTAATACAAAATGACCTGGAGTATGTGGAGTAAGCTCCACCCAATATGGAGTAGCATCACGCTCCACCCGCTGTAATATCCCACTGACATGATCAATACTCTCTATCCGCCGAGAGTCCAAAGTGACAAACCTGCTCAGACCAAACTCAGAAGCTCCCAACTGATAGCCGAATGAGCCACTGAATCCCAAATGCGTAATCAGATCCAATTTCACATCAACGATGTGACCAAGTGCTGGGTAGCCAAATATCCGACGCCAACCAAAAACCAAAGCACCTTCACCAGATCTAACAACTCTACACGTAGCAGTCGGCAACCTCATAAGATAGCCCAAACATGTCGAAATCTGAATACCAATTCCATTGCTCGACAACCAACGCTGATCTTCCTCCAGAAAAGAACGGCCCACTAAATCCGCCATCTCATCACGTCACCCCACTGTCTCCTCTCCTCTGAAGTGTCTCCAACTGTCATGAGCTCGGTACCAATGCAAGAAAGAACCCCTACTAAAACTAGTACGACGGGTAACCTTTCTGCCCATACACCTCCTCCAACTATCGCAGACTATTAGGGCTTCATACAAATGGGCATTGGTTGTAACCCGCCTAGTACAATCCCCAACATAGGAAACAAAATAACAATTACCTCCCAATAATGCATCCATGGAAGGCCTCCTAATGCCTGACTGAACACCTCCAATAAGACCCCACGATCGGTGGATAGAAGTGTCCAACTCCACCTCGGTCTTCTCGCCCATCCCAATATGCTCAAAGGACTTCAATCTGCAGGTCATAGCACTCCTCAACAATCTATGCACGGCATAAACAATAATATATCACAGCATCAAATAATGCCACAGTCTAGCCAAAGAAGTCGTCAACGCTCTATCAATCACCATGCTCCCAAGCAGATAATACAAGTTACTCCTCCTGACGCCTTTCATAACAATCATGGACCCCAATGTGACCTGCAAGCGAGAATCCACCAAGGTCACCCTATAGCCTGCTACTTCCAATACCCCAAGTGAAATGATGTTCTTCCTCAGTTGAGGAACGAACCTCACATCAACCAACTCCCGAGTCATTCCGTCACTCGTGAATACGAACGGTACTAATACCACCAATAGGACATCTGTGATCATTACTCATAAGTACAACATCTCCTCTTTCCAACTTCTGAAAGCTGGAGAACCAATCCCTCCTAGGGCATATGTGGTAAGTAGCACCCGAATCCAACATCCACTCGGTGGAGTCGGCAATACCAACTGATGGAAGAGGTGGGCACAAATAGCCCGAAGAATCTGAATCTGAAACATCACCACTAGCCTTGGTAACATTCACCTCTGAAGCTTGAATAGCTTTTCCCTTATTCTTCCCAGCTTGTAATTTTGGGTATTCGGCTTTCCAATGTCCATCCTCTCTACAAAAGGCACACTGATTCCTACCAACTGCAGGATGCCCCCTCTAGACTGCGACCTCCTATCACGGTTTGGACTTCTAGCTCTTGCAACCAATGCCCCCACTACCGGCTCAATGAAAGTCTCCTTGTCCTTCTTACGAAGTTGATAATTCACAAGAGCCGCGGTGACCTCACTATATAAAAGAGACGCATTCCCATTAATAAGAGTGAGGACGAAGGTCTCATATTTCTCGTCAGGTAAGGAATTCAACAATAACAACGCCTTATCCCCATCTTTAATAATAACATCTACATTCGCCAAATCTGCAAGTAGCTTTGTGTAGTGGTTCATGTGATCACTAATGGATGTCCCCTTCTTCAATTAGAAGCGATAAAGCCTCCTCTTCAAATGCAAGCGGTTTTCAACGCTCTTCGTTGCAGAAGTCTCATTCATCACATCATATTTTAGATCTTGAGTGAGACAATACCTAATCACACCACACGCCGTTCTATTCATTTTCTTCCAAACCTTCTCATCAATGTCGGCCGGTTTTCCGTCCAACTCCAACGTATCTTCCAAATTTTGCACATTTAGCGCATCCATGACTTTGCATCTCTAAAGTCCAAAATTATTTGTGCCATCGAACTTCTCCACATCTATCTTCATAGAATGAACATTCAAACTTTGGACGGTCTTCACACTAGAAGAACCCTTCCCACTTTTATCTTTCCCAATCATTATCTCAAAGCACCCAAACAATTGCGGAACAAACGAGAAATAGATCCAACTTGAAAAAGATAAAAACTTTACCATAAAGATCCAACCTTTATCACCAATCGAAGCTCTAGATGAACTTTCCAACTGATCTACACCTCCAAAAAGCCTAAGCGTTGCCCGAAGCTCTGATACCACTTGTTGGGGAGGAACCCCTGTGCCGAGATCCAATACTAAATAGCCAAGAGAGATGAACAATCACACCAACAATAGCACAAACACAATCAACACTAGTTTTAACGTGGTTCAGCAATGGGCTACGTCCATGGGGTAAGGAGAGGGAGGTTTTTACTATTAGAAATCAAGAGGAACAAACTAGGATTACAAATCTCTCATAAACCCTCTACAAATCAACTCTCAATCTCTCCAATTGCTCCTAGAATAGAAGCCCAAAGAAAACCCCTTTCAACAGCTCAAATCTCCTGCTCTCAAACCCTAGAGACACCCTCTAGGTATTCATACCAATCCCAAACGAAACGCGTTTGGAAACAGAACCAGACCCGAAAACTGGCTAACCGCGATCGGACCGTGGGTCGACGCGATCCATCGCGGTCGACCGCTCACGGTCGACCGCCCTCAATCCCAGAGCAGCCTTAAAGTCCAGAAACATCTGCGATCGACCGCGACGGTCGACCGGCCATGAAAAACAGAAACTTCTGCGGTCGACCGTCGCGGTCGACCGCCACTAATCCAGACGCACAGTGCCTTCTGTGCACGAACGCGGTCGACCGCCACGGTCGACCGCCAACCTGTCAACTGCCTGTTCTGAACCATCAACTGCCAATTTCTACATGGCCAAATTAAGCGATTTATAAGTGAGTCAGGATGATGCAGCTAGCGGCTGAACACTCCGATCCTTCATATTAAAGACCCCCACATCTTGCCTCGTGCTGCAATACCCAGCTCCATTCGTGAAATAAATACAATTCTCTTTCAGCTCAGGCAGGTCTCCGGTCTTTAGCATCATCGAACGATTATTCCCCAAAAACACTATCGATCGTGCCCTCCTCCAGTCTTTCCAATTTGATCATCTTCGTCCCTTCCAGTGAACCCTTGGGTCTCGAATATCACGCGCTTGGACAACCCCTCACCATCGTAGTCTCCATCAGGTGATCACCCCCCCCCCCCGCCCCCCCCCCCCACGCCCCACCCCATGTCATGGCTCCATATATATGCAGCAGATCGTTACCGTCCAACGTCTCCACTAAATAAAATAACTGGGGTGATGTATCTTTTTCTGTAAGAGGCGCCCACTGTGAACGTCCTCTCCTCCTCGGTGTCGAAAACGAGACATCGAATGCGACATCATATCCGTCGCTGCCGCTGGCGCTCCGTAATATTGCCCCTTGTGTAGTACGTCGTCGGTGAAGGGGACAATATAACAATCACAACATGTCTTGAGTTCAGTCCAGTGCTCGTCGCCGAGCCTCGCGAATGCTAGCTCCTGATAAATGTCGTATATATGATAAAGACCGTCATAGGCGAGGCATCGTCAGTAGAGGCGGAGGGCAAAATTATTGCCTGATGATAGCAGAACCCTGGGATGTCTTTGACAGGGGAGGATCTACATACAGTCCGGGGGGGCCACAGCCCCCCCAAAATTTGGGGAAAAAATTAGGGTGCTCTATTCCTAATTTGGGGAAAAAAATTAGTTTGTGAATATTAATTATTTGAGGGGTTTTATGTATATATTAATAGTAAATACATTACCATGAGCAGCAACAAGATTAATAAAGGGGGTTTCATTGAAATTGGAAATTTATGGAGAGGTATTTAGCGAATGGTTATTCTTAAGCGGGTTTATTAATAAAGGGGGTTATTCTTAAGGGATTAATAAATGGGGTTTCATTGAAATAGGAAAAGATAATGTATCTTCACTCCATCGTAATGCTGACAAGGCATGTGAGGATTTGATTTCTATTAATCAACTCGAGACAGGGCCTAGACTTAATCAGATCAGCACTTTACAACAAGCTGCTGATACGCGTTGGAGTTCTCATTTCAGATCATTATCAAGTTTGATCAGGATGTTCAGTGCAGCATGTACGGTGTTGCTCAAAGTTATGGAGGATGGGGCAGCATGTACGGTGTTGCTCAAAGTTATGGAGGATGGGCTTCCTTCCCAACGAGCCGATGCAACATCTATTTATGATGAAATGACTTCGATCGATTTTGTATTTATCTTACATCTAATGAGTGAGATTATGGGGATCACAGATTTTCTTTGCCAGACTTTTACATCTAATGAGTGAGATTATGGGGATCACAGATTTTCTTTGCCAGACTTTACAAAGGAAGTCTCAAGACATTTCGAATGCAATGGAGCTTGTGTCATCTACAAAAAGATTACTACAAGAGTTAAGGGATGACAAGTGGGATAATTTGCTTGAAAAAGTGAAGTCTTTTTGTGTGGCTCATAACATTAATATTCCTGATTTTAGTGCTCAGTATGTTGATAGACGACGTCGAGCTCGTGGTCATCAAGACATCACCATTGGGTATCATTATCGAGTAGACTTTTTTTATGCCGCGATCGATTCACAAATGCAAGAAATTAATGTGTGTTTTAGTGAAGATGCGATAGAATTGCTCATGCTTAGTTCTGCCTTAAATCCTCAAAATGCATCCGAGGCTTTGAGAATACAAGATATATGCAAATTGGTTGGCAAGTTTTATGCACAAGATTTTACAAGTGAAGAAAAAGAGAGTTTGAAGATGCAACTGAAACATTATGAGCATAATGTAGTCAAAGGGTCAGACTTCAAAACTCTTTCAACCATTTCTGAGTTGTGTAAATGGTTGGTAAAGACTAATAAATCTGCTACATACGACCTCATTTTTAGAGTGATCGTACTTGTGCTTATTGGTAAAGACTAATAAATCTGCTACATACGACCTCATTTTTAGAGTGATCGTACTTGTGCTTACTCTTTCGGATTCTACTGCTACTGCAGAACGATCATTCTCAGCTATGAATATCGTCAAGACTAGGCTTCGAAGTAAAATGGGGGATGCTTTCCTCTCCGACGCATTAATGATGTTTATTGAAAGAGAAATTACTAAAAGTCTGAGCATTGATGCTATCATTGAAGACTTTGAAAATTTTAAGGAACGTCGAATTCCTTTTAGTTAGAGAAATTTTAGTTATAAAAAAATAGATGATGCTTATTTGACTATTTTCTATATAATATTTGTCTTCCTCTTTTGATAGATGATGCTTATTTGACTATTTTCTATATAATATTTGTCTTCCTCTTTTGAAATATTTTGGAGATAATGATGTTGACTATTCTACTCGTTTTATTTTGGTTGTGGTATATCTCTTGTGAATAAAATTACATTAAGAAAAATTTTTATCTATCTTTTGTACGCGGCCCCCCAGAACTAAAATTCTGGATCCGCCCCTGGTCTTTGAAGTCTAAGGTATGACAGGATGTACCATCTAAGGTCTATATGTACACAAAGTTATATGATGGCAACAAATATAGTTAATCATAGAATAAAGGGAAATATATATTTAATGCTTATATTTCCCCCCAAAAAAATATTGATGGACGTACAGCTTTTCATTAAACTGCTAAGTGGCTGTTTGGTTCGTTTTTTAACACGATGGAAAAGTTTTACACCGCCTCCACATTAGATTTTTCGTGGCCACGTAGAATATAAGATTTCCGTTGGTTTTTTTTTCCCATCTTTGGTTCGATAGAGTTAAAGAAGGGAAACTCGGTGAAAATCACCGCCACATCAGATTTTTTTCTCTCCCCCAATTCCTTTATCAACCTCGTGAAATCGATGAAAACTGCAGCCACGTCAGCTTTTTGCCATATAAACAAAAGTTTTCCATTTTTTCCATGCGAACCAAACACAAGAAAAATAAATACATTGGTTTCCCACCATTTTTTTTGTGCGAACCAAAGCGAAACAATTTATTTCTTGAAAAAGTTTGGAAAACTCAAAACTTGTGTTTTTGTACATGGAAATGCATTTCTCTTTATCTAGAAAACGAGAATAAAAAAAATATTTGTTCCATCTCACAAAAGGCGCTCTCTTGTGACTGATATGAAGCACTCTGTCTTCATGAGACTCTAATGCCAAATAAACGCTAAGTTCATGAAACACACCTTTATATTAGGTCAAACTGCACTTAAAACTTCTGGTTTATATGGAACAATCCTGGTGGTTAGCGTACCTCGAGCAGAAGATTAGTTCCGGTTATTTGAGAGTCCTTCCCCTCTCGGACCACTTAATACTAAGTTATAATACTTCCGTGAAAATTAAATAACGATCTGTCTAATATAGACTCCTTTTATACTAGAAGGTTACGAAGGAGTCCAAAATATAACTATCTATAATTCCTCTGAATCACATCATTGCTGTTTTCCTCCAAACTCGTGATCATGTCGAAATTATGTTTAAATAATTAATTGATGGTCAATTTTGTAACCGTAACTAACTTATCTCACTCATGCTAATTAAATTTATAACCTGATTGGTTGATTATATTTGCGAGGTCAAAGAGGAAAGAAGAGAGACGGGAAAAAGAGGAATGAAAGCAAAAAATAATTTTTTTCTAGATAAAGCTAAATTGCTATTACCGCTTCACAACATTTCTATTTTGAACACAGTTGTGCACATCTTTGTGATGACTCGGTGCTTCACAACATTTCTATTTTGAATACAGTTGTGCACATCTTTGTGATGACTCGGTAGTTAATCACCAGAAAATTCGGATCCTCTCCACTACAAAAAAAAAATAGTGGAGGGACCACTACATAATCACAGCCATTGATTATCTAGTTGATGGTTATGATTTTTTCTTTTAGTGCAAATTAGGAATGAGTGCAATACACGGGGGTATGGTAAGTGTTAGATTTAGATTGTATCATAACCGCCTACTAAATAATCAATGCTTGAGATTAAAAGTAGTGGTCTCTCCACTACTTTTTTGTAGTGGAGAGGATCCAAATCCCTAATTAATTAGTTCAAACTCTTCCTTTCTATATAAATAGCACCCCAAGCCCACCATGTTTGCTATATCCACTCCCAAACAGTAATTTTAGGAGTTGGATTGCCGAAAATGCCATTTTGATGTTGAGGGTGTTTCTGGAATGGACTTGGCCTGTTTTAGTTTGGGAAGGATAATTTAGTCCTCACACACCCCCAAAGTTACTGTTTGGGAATGTGAATAGTTGGACCCCAAACCCACCCAAATCAAACCAGGGCCGGCCCTGGGCATAGGCAGGGGAAGCCTTCGCCTAGGGCCCCCAAAAAACAAGGGCCCCCATTTTTTTAGATATATATATACCTATATATATGAGGAAGTAAGGGGGCTTTTGTGCAAAATTATTAGAGGGGTCTAATAGCATAAATACACATCAAAACCTCCCTTGTTTCCAGCCGCTCTCTGTTTCCAGCCGCTCTCACATATTACAAAAAAAAAATTGAAAACCCTCTCTCTGACCTCTCTCTTCTTCCAATCTTCGGATCTTCCTCCCGTGTCCCGTCCTTGTCGCCTTGTCCTCCTCCCTCCCTCTCGGCTCTCGCCCGCCGGCCGCCGGCCCGCAGGTTAGGGTTTCACTTCTTGTCTTCTTCACTTCTATGCTCCTTTTGACAAGATCGTGAATTGATGTAGAAATTTTGATTTATCTAGGGGTTTTTGTTCATGGTGTTAGTCCTTATTACGCATCGTCATGTACTTGATTGGCTCTTCGAAATAACTGTTGGTGGATTGAAAACTTCAGGGCTGGAGAGGATTTTGTTTGCTTTCTGATCTACAGGAAAAATGACAAGGCCCGAGCTCTCTTATGAATATTTCAAAAATAATTGTACTAATTAAAGTTTACCATAGAATATACACCGGCTAGTTTTCGTACCTGGTGTTTATGATGTTCAAAAAAAGGGGATCATGATAAGTCCTGCAAGTGATCGATCAATAAGAAAGTACTTAGTTTATGATGTTCAAAAAAAGGGGATCATGATAAGTCCTGCAAGTGATCGATCAATAAGAAAGTACTTAAGACTGTAATATATGCTCATGATCCGGACCCTTTGTACTAGGGTTTAGGAATTAGGGCTTTGTGGAATTAGGGTTTAGGAATTAGAGCTTTGTGAAATTGAAATCAAAATTGATTAGGGCCTAAATTGAAATTGAAATTGGAATTAGTTCTCACTAGATTTTATTGTTTAATTTCAAATTTCAATTTAAATATTTGATATATTTTAGTCCCTAACATGCTTTTTGGTAGGAATCCTTGATTAATTTATTTTTCTCGATATTTATTAGATTGTAGCAGATTCAGAATTAAATTTGGATATCATGCCTCCTCGAAAGTATATGTCTGGACATGATAAGCGGATAAAGAAACAAAAAATTGAAGAATTCAATCGATCTCAAGCGGGAGCACTTGAAAAATTTATTACTTGTAGTAGAAATATATATTCTAATTCAGTTCAAGATTCGGTGAATGTTGAAAATGAGCAACCTGAAAATCAAGAAAGCGAGGATTTGGTTAATGAAAATTTGAATGAGAATAGAAATTCCATTGAAGAAGGTGAAGAACATGAAGATTCTAATGAGAATAGAAATTTGAATGAGAATAGCAATGTAAATAAACATGAAGAAAATGTAAATGAACATGAAGATTTTGTACAAGAAGAAAACCTTGAAAGAAGGCCTTCAAACATAAATGACCCAGGAAATTGGAAAAATATTGATCAAAGATTGAGAGACTTACTGGTTGAAAGAGGTCCCAAAAGAAATGATAATCTTGATTTTCCAAAAGATTCAGAAGGCGGACATTTCTCCTCAACACATTACATTCGTAACTTATCCAATGGTGAACGTCATGATAGAAAATGGCTAATCTATTCAAATTCTTTGGACAAGGTTTTTTGTTTTTGTTGTAAGTTGTTCAAAAATGATGCAAACAAAATTCAATTGGCAAATGATGGAGTTAGAGACTGGAGAAATCTCAGTGCCAGACTTAAAAGTCATGAAACAAGTAGTGAACACATTGTTAACATGAAGAGTTGGATTGAATTAGAGACCAGATTACGACAAAATGTGACAATCGATAAAAGTGTTGAAGAACAAATCAACAAAGAACGAGAACATTGGAGAAAAGTACTATTGAGAGTAGTTGCTGTTGTGAAAACACTTGCTAAAAATAGTTTGGCATTTCGTGGAGATAATGAGAAGCTTTATGAAGAAAATAATGGAAATTTTTTAAGTATAATAGAAATGATTGCCGAATTTGATCCAATAATGAA
This sequence comes from Asparagus officinalis, assembly GCF_001876935.1. Classification (NCBI taxonomy): domain Eukaryota; kingdom Viridiplantae; phylum Streptophyta; class Magnoliopsida; order Asparagales; family Asparagaceae; genus Asparagus; species Asparagus officinalis. Next base: position 23,594,542 of record NC_033797.1, on the reverse strand, counting down.
AGAGCATGTTCGTCGAATTCAGGAGAAAGAAATTCATTATCATTATCTTAGTCACAAAATTCAAAATGAATTTATTCTTCGAATAGCATATGAGATCAAAAGTTTAATCATCCAAAATATTAAAGAAGCAAAGTATTTTTCTGTTATTCTTGATTGTACTCCGGATGCAAGCCATGAAGAGCAAATGTCACTTATATTAAGATGCGTGAATATTTCAACAAGCACAATAAAGATGGAGGAGTTCTTTTTAGGATTTTTAAAGGTGGATGATACATCAGGACGAGGACTTTTTGAAGAACTTGTAAATATTTTGCAAGAGCTTAAACTTGATATTGGTGATATAAGAGGACAAGGGTATGATAATGGTTCTAATATGAAAGGAAAACATAAAGGTGTACAAAGAAGATTATTAGAGATAAATCCTAGAGCATTCTACACATCTTGTGGTTGTCATAGTCTTAATCTTGCACTTTGTGATATGGTAAACTCTTGTTCGCAAGCTTCATCTTTTTTTTGGAGTGGTGCAGCGCATATATTCATTGTTTGCATCTTCTACAAAGCGGTGGAAAGTTCTTACAGATAATGTTAAAGGTTTCACACTTAAGCCATCATAACAAACTTGTTGGGAAGGTCAAGTTGAAAGTGTTAAAGCAATAAGATTCCAAGCTCCAGATATAAGAGATGCTTTGATTTACTTAGCAAGTTCTAGTGAAGATCCCAAGACAAAAAGTGATGTTGAGTGCTTAGCAACATATGAAGTTGAGAATTTTGAGTTCTTACTTGGTATGGTTATTTGGTTTGATATTTTGAATGCTATTAACAAAATAAGTAAAATCATGCAATCAGAGGATATGCAGATTGATGTTGCTATAGACCTTTTAAGATGGCTCATTTCTTTTTTTGAAATCTACAAAGAAAATGGATTTGAAGCAGCTATGGTTGAGGCTAAAGAAATTGCAGTTAGAATGAAAGTTGAACCCATTTTTCGTGAACGTCGCATCATTCGTAGAAAGAAACATTTTGATGAAAATGCTAGTAAAGAGATGGCAATGACAGCTGAAGAATCCTTTAGAGTCAATTACTTCATATATATCGTTGATCAAGCTCTTTCTTCACTCAAGAGTAGATTTGAACAGTTTCAACAGTATGATGAATCTTTTGGTTTCTTGTTTAATTTGGAGAGGTTGAAGTCTGCAGATAATGATAGTTTGAAGTGTTCATGTCTTAACCTTGAAGATCTCCTAAAGCATGACAAAAATTTTGATATTAATGGGACAGAATTATTTTTAGAACTCCAAATCTTAAGAGAAGCATTACCAAGAGGAACAAAAAAAGCAATTGAAGTATTGAATTTTATGGAAAGGCTAAATTGTTGTTTTCCAAATGCTTGGATTGCTTATAGAGTATTATTGACAATACCAGTTACAGTTGCATCGGCCGAGAGAAGCTTTTCAAAGTTGAAGCTCATCAAATCTTATCTACGGTCAACAATGTCACAAGAGAGAGTGAATGGATTGACTATGATATCTATCGAAAAAAATTTATTGGAGAAGCTTGATTGGAACATTTTAATTGATAATTTTGCAGCTCAAAATGCAAGGCGATCCCATTTAATGTAGTATGAATTGTGTTATTTATAAAGCATCAAGAAGTTTTTTGATTTTAATATTAATACGATTATGTGCTTATTGTCTCATTTTAATAAAAAATATTTTGCTATCTTATAAAATTTTTTGTGTATGGAATATTGTATATAGAGGCCCCTCATTTGAAAGCTTGATTAGGGCCTCGTGAAAAATTAAGAATATCAGGGCCGGCCCTGGTTTACAAGCACATGGGTGGGCCCCATGTGACCCCACGAGCTTCACATTCAAGACTTTGACTTTTAGAGAAATTAATGTTGTGCTGCCGATTCATTTACTATATCAGTTGAAATGTTTTCGACCATTTCCAAGCTATCACTATCCATCACAAGTTTGATATCACAACGTATATTTTGTCTATCGTGAACTTCATATTCATCATGACCAGTGGTTGAATGTAGATGTTCAGCTTCATTTGATGGATTCATTTCTTGAAATATAATTAATTAAAGTAAAGACTATTAGTTTATTTCATATACATAAATAAATAATTAAATATTTTTATAATCATTGTCATCTACAATATAATAGATATAATAATTTCATTCAAGTAGAGGTTCAGAACAAAGCCAAACAAGAAAACTATAGAAAAATAAAGGGCTGCTTGCACTTCAATACTTTAAAGCTTACAGCTCCAATAACTTCGACACCCCAAAATTCTTTATTTGACACTTCAGTACCTCAAAGATTACACCTTTTTTAGTTTAGATACTTAAAAGTTCGCACCTTTCTTATTTTGATACCCCAAAGTTAAAAATTGTGTAAATTTTAGGGCATCAAAGTGCCCAATAAAATTTTTTGGAGTACCAAAGTTAAAGAATATATAAACTTTAGGGTACTAAAGTGTAAATAAACAAAACATAAAAGAGATGGTAAAAGTTAGAATAATACCAACAGAACTTCCTTCCTCCACCATGGCTCATCCGACCTTGGGCATGCCTTCTAGCTATTTCTCTTGATTTTTAAGATATTGGATGAAGGCAAGAAGCTAAAAATGACGGCTGGGATGCTCGGTGTTGTTTTTCTGAATACTTTAATATATTTTTTGGTGGTAAGGGATGCTAAAAAGTTAGGGGCTGTTTGGTTGGCATTTTTTGCCATTGTAAAGCTGTCAAAACTGACAAAAGTTATCAGTTTTGGCAGCTTTACTTGCAAAAACGCCCATGTTTGGGCGTTTTTGCAAGTAAAGCTGCCAAAACTGACAGCTTTTGTCAGTTTTGACAGCTTTACAAAGGCAAAAAATGCCAACCAAACAGCCCCTTAAGGGGCCGCTCTCCGTTTAAGGGGCTCTTTGGTTGGTTTCCTGAAAATTAGGGATGGCAAAATGGACTCAAAACTAATTGTTCACCCATACACACCCGCCAAATGAATCATCCAAACCCACCAATTTAGTTAAATGGGCCATAAATGGATGAGTATAGTTTCTATTAAAGATAAATGAGTCATTAATGGGTGGGTTATTACCCACCCATTTGCCCGTTTAAATGGATATTGTTTTAAAAACGCCCTCAACGCTTCAACAATTACAAAACTTATTTTTAAAAGTTAAAAATTATAGCAAACATTTAAAATGACTAACAACCCCTTAAATTTTTGAGATTTGTAAAAAACACCCTCAAAGTTTAAAATATTATAAAAACGCCCTCAAGAGTTAAAAATTATAAAAAAAACTATCAAAATTTTCTAACCTCACAGATGACACATGAAATTCAAAAATTACCAACAGCCCCCTGAAATTTTATAATTTGCAAAAAAATACCCTTAAAAGTTGTAGAAAATAAGAAAAACACCCTCAAGACTTCAAAATTACCAAACAATCTTAGAGTTTTCTAAACTTGCAAATGACATATGAAATCTAAAAAATTTTAATAGTCCCCTATAAATTTAAAATTTGTAATTAACACCCTCAAAGTTTTAAATTTTTAGAAAAACACCCTCCATAGTTTAGAATTACAAAACCATCCTAAAATTTCAAAACCTACAAGTGACACATGAAATCCAAAAATTACTAGCAGCCCCCTATAAATTTATAATTTATAAAAAGCATCCTTAAAGTTTAAAAATTGTAAAAAACACTCTCAAGAGTTCAAAACTACAAAACAATCTTAGAATTTTCTAAACTTGCAAATGACACATGAAATCTAAAAAATTTCGGTAGTCCCCTATAAATATCAAATTTGCAAGTAACACCCTCAACTTTTAAAAATTATAAAAAACACCCTCAAGGATATATAAATATAAAAAGTAGGCGCTCACAATTCTTCGTCGGCAGGAGATATATGCGTGTGCGGCCAAGTGTAATTTGCAAAACTTGCGTCTATTGCGCGAGAAACAGGAGAGAAAGAGAGCGTGTATTGTTATCCGGCGTGATAAAAAAAATTCAAGGAGAATTACTTGGGGACACTCTGTAATTAAGAACAAACATGGAAAAAATAATAGACTTTAACCAACAACAAATATGAAGAAATGAACAATTACGCTCATAGCTCATGGATTTTGAACAAAGGAAAGAAAAACATCATCTCTCTCAAAGCAGTTCACGCAAGGCTAAGGAGGTGCAGGATTTTTAAGATCCTCGGAGTGGGACGTGATATTTTTACCACATTTTGTTGACAAATTTAGACAGCAAAAAGATTTAGTTAGGATTTTTTATGGAATGTGTGGTGCGTGGGTTATTAGAGCCAAATTTAGTTAGGATGTTTTTATCAAATAGAGCTGTATTCGTATCCGAGAAAATATCCGTAAGTGTATCTGTTAGAATATGAATATGGTTACTCAAATGTATAACCGATAGGATATGGTTACAGATATGGTTTTGTAGTGAAATATCTGTATCTGCATCCGAAATATCCGAATACATATTAGTCATACTCTTACGATAGTTTCGATTCTTAGATTATTGATTTGTGGTTAATTTTGATAATCAAGATGTCTAATCTTAACTTTTCAATTATAATGGACATATTAACAAACTCTTTTGTATCACATGAACTATGTTTTTCTCAATACTATCTAGTTTTCTCATATCTGTTTTGTATCTGCATATATATCCGCTTATATATCCGCATGTATATCCGTAACCGTATCCGATTTTAACGGATATGGTTATAAATTTTTCTTACCGAGGTATATCCGTATCCGTATCCGAGATGGGTAAGCGGATATGGATATGATAAGCATCATATCCGAGCCGTATCCGGACCGAATGCACCCATATAAACCGTGCAAGGTAGGGTTTTCTGAAGATATTTTGTCATTTCTTTGCTCTGTCCTAATTTGACCCTAAGATGAAGAAGAACTGAATTAAATATTGAGGGTACTCCGGTATTCTGAAAATTTTGACACATGACCAAAGTATGGGCTTTTTTTAAATAACCGAGCAGGCAGTAGACTAGACTTGTTACGAGTCCATCTCTTCTTTTGCTCAGCCCCGTCAACATTTGCTTCTTTTGCTCATAATTCTGTCCTAATTTTTCCAAGTAGTCAACTCAATTAAGAAAGAAATGTTTACGGAAAACCCCCTGAAAGTTTGTAAAAAACCCCTAAACGTTTGAAAAAAAACCCCTTGAAAGTTTATAGAAAACCTCCTGAAAGTTTACAGAAAACCCCCTAAAAGTTTACAGAAAACCCTCTGAAAGTTTACAGAAAACCCCCTGAAAGTTTGCAAAAAAACCCTAAAAGTTTGTAAAAAACCCCCTGAAAGTTTGCAAAATCCCCCTAAAAGTTTACAGAAAACCCCTTAAAAGTTTGCAGAAAACCCCCTAAAAGTTTGCAGAAAACCCCCCTGAAAGTTTGCTAAAAACCCCTGAAAGTTTGCAAGTAGATCCCTGAATCTTACATATATATAAAAGCATCATAATCATAACTAAATGGGTTATTGGGTCATCCATGAACCACCCATTTAGTAAATGGATGGTTGAGAAGTGACCCATTTAGCAAATACTAAATGGGTCATAAATGGTCAAGTGGTCATAAATGTGCCCACCCATTTATGACCCAACCAAGAGCCAATCAAAACCACCCATTTGACATCCCTACTGAAAATCAAGAATAAGAAATTGGGTCATGGAAATCTTAAAAACATTAAATTTTTTTATTTCTATCCCTAAAACTCATCACAACATCCAATAAAATATTATTTTTATCTAACAATTCATCCACTTTATCCAATAAAATATTAATTTCATCCAACAACTTATCTCATATCATCTCCTAAAAATAAACCAAACACAAGAAATGTGTCACATCATCCAACTCATCTCATCTCATATTTAAAAATCACTCAAATCATCCAATAATATGGTGACAACTCATCTTATTTCATTAACATTTTATTTCGACCAATTTCCTAAAAAAAAACAAGGAAATTGATTTTCTTAAATGTAAGTCACATCATCCAATAATATACAAACAACTCATCTCATCTCATCTATTTTCTTATTTTTAAGAATGAACCAAACACAAAAAAAAACTATTATAGGAAATAGGTTTTTTATAATACATTTCCTTATTTTTTTAACCAACCAAACAATCTCAAAACAAGTTTTCTTAAAAAATCACTCACATCATCCAACAATATGGTGATAACTCATCTCCTCTCATCTCCTATTCTTTGATTTCCTTCTTTTTTTAGCCAACCAAACAACCATAATACAAGATTTCATATTCTTTGATTTCATATTCTTTGATTTCCCACTTTTTTTAGGCAAGCAAACACCCCCTAAGGTGTGAACTCCTGGAGTCTGATTTACATGCGTCGAGACTTGATTGCTCCGCTTAATCAGAACTTATGCGACCGGTTCTGATATGATATGCACCCTAGTTGAACTTGCATCATTGTGCAATATCACTGTTAACAATGATATGCAAGTTTACAGTATTTTCAACTTGAAGAGAAGATGTTTCAAATAACGCTGAACTGTTGATGCTTGGCTTGCTATTTAATGCAAATCTAAGAGTTTTATGTGGCTTTAAACATCCTTTCTTTTGTAAATATCTAGTAGACTAATTAAAGTGAGCCTGTTTACCTATATATTAATGATATACATAAAATTTCCATGTACGAAAGTATCTTATGGACTAATGGGGTGTTTGTTTCATAAAAAACTTTAGCATTTGGTATGGATTACAAGTTTTGGGATCAAAAAGTAATTTTTTTTTTTTTTTGTATTTTGGGATTCCATATGGTGTTTGTTTTAAGAAAATTTTTAAAATATTGAAACCCAAAAGTGTAAAAAGTTCACAATTTATAGAATTTGCTAAATTCTCTCAATTGGAGAGGATTTTGACAAATCCCATAAATGGGTGTGATTACCTCTCAATTGTAGAGGATTTGACAAATCCTAATTTTATCTTTTTGTGGGAGGTAACCTCACCAAGATAACATATTCATCATATTACAAAATTATGGTATTTGGTAATGCTACAATTGAGCTTAAAACGAATAAAATATTATAAATTGTAATATTTCAAATCCTAAAATATTAATGAAACAAACAACATTTTAAAAATCTTAACCCATAACAAAACACCTATGGATTTCAAATCCTATTGTAAAATTCATATCCTAAAATTATAGGATTTAAATCAAACACCCCCTAACTGAAGTGATTATATATCCAGAGGACTTTCATGATGTATGATGAGAAATATAATAAAATAAAAACGGAAGCAAATTATTATTACGAATGGAACAGGAAAATGTAAAGCTGAAATGACTACAACAGAGGCTCGGCATTTCCATACTCTGGGACGCTGTACAATGCCTAAGGATAGAGACGATCGTCTTCTCGTCCGTATGATTGCCCTAGGATCAAAATGAGTCATAGAGTATTACTTCTTTTTTTCGCTCAAGATAACAAACTTCGTAGTAAATTCAAATTGAATCATTAGCAAACCAACTACCGAACCGAAATCACAGTCAATAAGATTGACTAACAATCTAACCACTGAATCCGACATCAGAATAAAAATAAGTCAAGAGTATTTCCTCCTCCTGAAAAAAGAAAAAAACAAACTTTTGAGTAAATTGAACTCAAATTGACTAACAATCTAACAAATCAACATACCATCTCCAAATAATTATATACTAACAACTCTACTGCTAGGATCACATCTGATTCTCTATATCAGTCTCATCCGTCGCATACTCATTTGTCTTATCTGCCATCAGATCTATATCACTATCACCATCAGAACTTTTTAGCACTTTCTGATCAATCAGAGCAAAATTTAAAAAATTGAACTCTCTCATCACGTTCAGAGCTCTCTAAAACTTAGAAATCAACTCCTGGATCACTGAAATCAATATCTGATTCACCAAATTATCGGTAAAACTATTTGGACCATCTGATGTGCATCCATAACACCAAACATCAAACAAAACTCCACATCAAATCAGCAGGCCACAATTAGACAATCAGATCACGTGAACTTCTTCTCATAATTCTTTCATGTGGACCCCACTGGTTAAATTTCCTTTTCTTCCCACACGTGTGAATCTCCTCACGTGCTGCTACTTTTTCGAATCTTGCACTCGAACGAACAAACAAAAAACCACCTATGTTACCGCTCTTACCGTCGCCCGCTCTTGCTGCCACTCGGCCTTCTTTTTTTTCTTTTTTCTTCTTGATTCTTGTAATGTCGATCTTCAATCTTGCACGACATTGTCTTCTATCTTGCGAACTCGCTCCCGAAGTAATTAGCATCGCTCTGATACCACTTGTTGAGGAATTTTAGTCTCATCGCCTACTATGATTTGCGCAATTCGGAAGTTAACCCACAATCAACAAGATATAAAATAACCATAATTAAGAAGAAAGAACATCGAGATTTAAGTAGTTAGGTCGACAAACTTCGACCTACGTCCACGGACGACAAATACGAGAAACCCACTATGTGTCAGGGAAAACTACAAGAGGAACCACTCAACTCTCTTCTCTCAATCTCTCAACCTCACATATATAATCAATTCTCATATTATATCCAAAGCCCTCTCCTTACAATCTTTTGAACGGACTAAAACTGCAAAACCCTCTCCTAATGATGTAATCTTTTGCTCAGACAAAGACTACGAAACCATTGCCTCTCGCACAATATTCTTGAATCAGGTTATGCCCTCTACTAACCCTAGATTACAAATGAAAGTATTCTAGAGGAGGGTGCGTGAATAGGGTAAATGCTAATGTAATCTAATTTCGATGCCAAATTAAAACTAATAATGAATTATCCTAGCAATGATGATATATACAATAATATTGATACGTGTGTATCTTCTCTGCTTCTGAAACTTAGCGATCCTTATGAGAGCTTGAGGATAGATAATTCTCATGATATCTTGAGAATAAAAGCGTGGGTGGAGTCGTCGATAGCAGCGAAACCGGTCAAAAGCAGGAAAACGACAAAAATCAGGAAGCTGACAAAGCAGCTTTGGCTGGTCGACCGACGAGCTAGCACAGGTCGACCGATGAAGCTATGTCGGTTGACCGAACAATCATCCTTAGTCGACCAAAGCATGCACGCTACAGGTCGAGAATTAGGTGTTCTAGTCGGTCGACTGACACACATGTCAGTCGACCGAGAGGGGACGACCGGACGACTGATAGAGGGAATGTCGATCGACCGAATCGGGTTTCCTGAGCTAATCTGGATTCTTGTTTTGCACGAATCCAAGTTAGGTTTGTCTTGGTTATTTACCACTTTGCCACCCAAATTGTTTAATATATAAATAGGGATTGTTTAGGGTTTCTAATAGGACATAAATATGTATCAAAAGTTACAAGTACACAACTAATCAAGTTATAGTATAAAGAGTTTTCGATTCCATGAGAAAGATGTTTATAAGAAATTATTAGAATCGGTTCTTATGTTGTGTGCGTGACAGTTAGAAGTGATAAAAATTATGATTGTGGAGAGATATGAGGAGTGTTGTGAATATGTGCAAAAGTCAATAAATAAGATTTTGGATGATAGAAATGAAGAGTGGATGTGATAAAAGAATAAATAAAATCATAAGGAAAGAAAAATAAAGGAAATAAAAATCAAGAAATAAATAAGAGAAAATCAAAAACTAAGAAAAAATCAAGAAAGAAAAGATGTGGGATTCCATTAAAGATATGAGAAATCTAGAATTGAATCCACTAGTTAATTTTAATTATAAAATATGAACTATTCTCTTTTTATCATATTTCACTTTAGATTTATTAATCATAGATTATCAAACCATTTAAGGAAAGTATAACCTATTAAATTATCATCTAAGCAAAAGTAATAATTATGACAAAAATAACAACAAGATATTAATTCTATATTTCATTAGCATAACCTATCAAACCATTTAAGATAAGCATAGATTATCAAATTCTTCTTCTACCAATTAGTTCTCTAGTTGATTATCCTATACATAATCTTTTAAGTGCAAGAGAAAAATTCACACAATATAAAGAAAATTAGACTAGTTTCATACAATTCTAAAATTCCTACAAGAGTTGTTCCACATCTTAAGAAATAAAAGCAATAAATGAAATAAAAAATAAGAACTAATTACAAAGAAGAAAAATAAAAATAAGAAAATCTATACTATGAACAAGAAATAAATCTTACTAAATTATAAAATAAATAAAAATCTAGATTATGTAAGAAAATAAATCTAATCTATAAATTAAAATGCAAAATAAAATAAAGACAAGATAATAAATTTACTTTACAAGAAATGAATGTAAATCTAAACTAATAAGCAATAAGAAAGAAATTACTAAAAAGAAATAAAAAATAAAAGAGAAAATTAAAATAAAAGCAAACCTTCAAATTGATCTTCATCTCCATCATCATCATCAAATAAAGAGAAGAGAATTTAAAATGGTGAAAAAAAAATTCTTTTATTGATTGCAACAAAAAGTTATAATTTTAGAAGGTCTTCTCAATTAAAAGTAACCCTCCTCTTTAAATGGAGTTACAAACTTTTTTACACCCTTAACCCCTTACTCTTTACCCCTATTTATAGTAAATAACAATGAATAAGAGCCCTTGAAGGAAGACTTAAGCTCTAAGCAGGACCGGCCCTGGGGTAAGCCTACTAAGCCCCGGGGCTGGGGTAACCCAGGACCGGGGGGGTAGGGGAGCCAACCATCGCGATTACATCCTTCACCCCTCAAACCGTAATAATTTTTAAAGTGGACTTTGTAAGAGGACTTTTATGCAAAAATGGTTAGGGGTTCTATTAGTATAAAACTCTTATTAATACCCAAAGCCCTACCCAACTCCTCTTTTATTTCCGTCAGCCTCCTCTCCTCCTTCTCGTCTCTGTTCCGCCACTCACAAAAAAAGAAAAAAAAGGAGAGAATCTGAATCGACGGAGACACCGCTCTGTTCCGTCGTCTCTGTTCCGTCAGCCTCTAACTCCTCCTTCCCATCTCTGCTCCCATCCTTCGGACCACTCCGCTGACTCCTCCTCCGACAGTCTGATCTAGTCACTAAAAAGACGGAGAGAATCTGAATCGACTTATCGATGCCAACGGCCGATCGGTCCATCAAAGAAACACAATCAGGTAATTTTTTTAAATAAATAATTTTAGAGTTTTTTTGGACGAAAATTTAGGGTTTTGATGTTTTGCAATGAAATTAAGATTTCTGATTTTGAATCTTGGCTGAATATTAGTTGTTAAATTAGGGGTTATGATGTTTGGGCAGTTTCATCTAGGTTTTTGTTTTAAAACTGGAAATTAGATTTGATTTAGCTATTTGGGTGGCACAGTTATGCCTTCTGACTAGTTTGTCATGGTCTCCATGAGTTTAAGAGAACCTTATCAAAGTTGAAAGATAGAAAGAGGAAATAATGTTTACTTGTTAAAAAGTTCATCTCCCTTCTAGTAATCTAAAACACGAAAATCCTAATGGACGATAATCTGATGTATTTCTATTTGGTTTTAATTATAATCTCAATTTAACTTTAATTTGATGACATTCATATTATTGGATTGCTATCTAGATTAATTGTTTGATTGTTTTAATAATAATGATATTGCTAAGTCTTCGTTCCGGCATCAGTTTAGTTGATGTGATTTCATACATGTTATCTTCGCACTACCATGTCACAAGATTGATTGAATGGATTGGCGATGATATCAATTAAAAATGAATACTTCTAGAAACTCGAGTATGATGACTTAATTTAAGAATTCGCTTCAAAAAATTCAAGGAGAAGTGTTTTTCTTTGAATTAAATTGTAGCACAAATGTATTTTTTTATATGAATATTAATTTTGCAAGAGAATATTATCAGTTTGAGCCCAATATAAAGCGCTAAATGATATTATATGTATTCATTTTTATCGTTATTGTTCGTACCAAATTTTTAATATAAGGGGCAACCAAAATTGGATGGGCTAGTGCAACCCAAACCTCGGGACCGACCCTGACCCTAATGAATCATTTTTAGTCTTTGAGCTTTTGGGCTTGGATTCTTGGGCCTTTTGCTTGTTTTCTTCATTAATTCAATGGGCTTTTGTTGAAAGAAGAGATCTTGGGCTTTATTCTTCATTAACCTTTAAATTCTTCCCATAATTACTTCTCTAGTGTAGAAATTCAGATTGTGCTTTTTTATACGAATATTTGCTCATGATATTTTCCGATATCAGAGATATAATAAATACAAAAGTTATAGATCTCGTTCTTAACTTTCCAAAGAATGTTTATTCAAGCAATTCTAAGTTGATACGAGAGAGATATAGCCAAAACACCAAACATTACTGAGATGTCCAGATTGCATTATTTGTTTCCTTTTTCACCAAACTTCTTCATTTGTTTCTTGATGGTATATTTATTTTTCTTGGGCTTTTGGGCTTGTTGCTTGTATTCGTCATTAATTCTTTAGGGCTTTTGTTGACATAAGTGATCTTGGGCTTTTATTCTTCATTAACCTACAATTAAAGATAAAAACAATTATTAGTGGTATATTTATTCATTAAAATAGATAATGAGGGTATAAAATTGTAATAAAAATATAATTATTAGTTTCTAAACATCAGATTAGAGTTAAAGAGGATAGAGAAGTTGTTCTTTATTCTAGAGAGATTATGAGAGAGAGATTTTGTAATCTTTTATTCTTCATAATCTAGAGAATGTATTTTCCTTCGTCAATTGAATTGTTTTGTGTGCTTTACTATTTTCTTCTCAAACTCACCTTTGATAATTCCACGATCAAATATGCTCGCTCGGCGACTCGTATCAAGTTGGTATCAGAGCCTATAGAGTCCAGTGGAGAGAGTGAAAATTCAGATTCCGATGAGGAGGTCAAGGCCGTCAGGGCTGTTCCACATCAAGGGGGTAAGGGTCATTACCAAAATCTAAAGATTGATTTCAGAGTAAAGATTCATATTTATGATGGGAGTGTAAACGTTGAAAGGCTGGATGATTGGATCGAGCGTATGGATACTTATTTTACTCTTTATGGCTATTCGTCAAAAGAGAAGATCATTTTTGTGACATTGAAGCTTTCAGGGCATGTGTTGACATGGTGGAAATCCTATTGCAAGTAGAAAAAGAAAGTGGTGTCGTGAAACCAGTTTAAGGATTTGCTAAGAAAGTAGTTCTATTCAGTGGGATTCCTTTAAGAGCGTTGGTACAAGTGATACGGCTTGCGTCAAAGATTCAATCAAACCGTTCAAGAATACACGACTGAGATTTAGCAACAAGTGATGGTACTCAACATTGCGACTAGGAGTACTCAGTCTTTATGAAGTATATGGCGGGTTTGAACAAATACATCGGGAAGGAGATAAAGCTATTCACGATTGAGTCGATTGCAGAAGTGAGCGTGAAGGCTATTGACATTGAGGGCAAACAAAAGAAAGGTAACAAGACAAAAGGAGAAGCCAAGCAAGTTGGAGGTGAGCCTAGTGGTTCCCAACCTAAGAAGGAAAAGAAGAAGGGTGATCCAGAAAAAGCAGGATTGATTTGTAGTCATTGCGAGAAGATAAGACATGTTACTGATCAGTGCTGGGAGAAGTATCCACATCTCAAACCGAAGGGGTTGAAGAAAAATGAGGAGAAAAATGAATACGTGATAGCATAAGGTCCGAAAGAAGTCCCAAGGATGACAGAGCCCAACAACAGTCTCAACCTTATGGCAGGGAAATAAGCCGCGAAGGAGGACGAAGACCCCAGAGAGCAATTTTTTGTTCTTAAGTTGTAGGTGAAGACCAGTTTGGTACATGCCATAGTTGATCCAGGCAGCGAGAAGAATTCAATATCCGAGGCCTTGGTTCAGAAGCTGGGTCTGAAGACGGTCAAGCATCCAAAGCCCTATCCATTAGGGTGGATTCAGAAGGAGGCGGGGCTGAGTATAGTTAATCAATGCACTTTTAGAATTGTACTCCACGAGTCGTATATTGACGAGGTCACGTGCGACGTAGTTCCATTGGATGTTTGTCAGGTTATACTGGGTAATCCGTATTTATGGGATAGATACGTAATCTATAAAAGGTAGGCTCAGAAGTATACATCCAACAAAGATGGTGAGAAGTTCATATTTAGTTCGGCATCTCTTCGAAGGAGAAAAACTTGGTGACGGTGACCCGGGCGAAGAGGCTAGTGAATGTAAGCAAGAAGTTTGTATCGCTATTCATTAGGCCTTATGAGGAGCTATTGAAAAAGGATTATATTTTGGAGCGGAAAGTGACTACGATGAGACGAGGGATGAAGGAGTCGTTTCTAATTGGACGTTAATGTCAGGTTCCTAGCAAGGCCAAGTGGTTCAACAAAGAAGGAGGACCTCAAGAGTTTCCTCAGCTAAAATTCCTCGAGAGTTTCCTCAGCTAAAGTTCTAACTTAAACGAGATTTCAAGTTCCTAAAGGGGAAGTCATGATACGGGTGTATCTTCTCTACTTTGGGAACTTAGTGATCCTCATGGGAGCTTGAGGATAGATGATTATCATGGTAGCTTGAGAATAGAAGCGTGAGCAGATTCGTCGGTAGTGGCGAAAACGATCAAAAACAGGAAAATGATAAAAATCAGGAAGATGGCAAAGCATCTCTGGCCGATCGACCGACAAGCTAGCACCGATCGACCGATGAAGCTATGTCGGTCGACCGAACAACCATCCCCAGTCGACCGAAGCATGCACACTACAGGTCGAGAATTACGCATTCTGATTGGTTGACCGACACACTTGTCGGTCGACTGAGAGGGGCTGACCGGTCAACCGATGGAGGAAATGTCGGTCGACTGAATCGGGTTTCCTAAGCTGGTCTGGATTCTTATTTTGCACGAATCCAAGTTGGGTTTGTCTTGGTTATTAACCACTTTACCACCCACGTTGTTTAAGATATAAATAGAGATTGTTTAGGATTTCTAAACATCATATTAAAGTTTAAAGAGGATAGAGAAGTTATTTTTTATTCTAGAGAGATTGTGAGAGAGAGATTTTGTAATCTTTTATTCTTCATAATCTATAGAAGGTATTTTTCTTCACTAATTGAATTGTTTTGTGTGTTTTACTATTTTCTTCTCAAACCCACTTTTGATAATTTTGCGATCAAAGGTGCTCACTCGGTGACTTGTATCAAATATAAGTAAGGATGTATAATGAAACAATCGGCGATATAAACAATAAGACAATATGTGATATAAGAATAAGCACAAGATGAAAGAGTGATAGTGCGCAAAAGGCATTCGGAAACAATCGATATGATCACGGAGTTCGGTCAATCCTCGACCTACGTCTCCGCTCCTCACATCGAGGAGATTCTCCACTATATCTCAAAAACTACACAATAACACTTTTCAAATATCACCGATAACTTTTACAACTCACACATTGTCAATCACACAAACCACACTCCTCTAAGTGTTGGACTACCCGTGTTACCTTCCTCAAGTGTTTGGGTTTACAACCTCTCTCTAGGCTTTTCTACCAACCCACTCCTCTTGGAATTAACCCGGTCTCTCTCCAACCACTCTTCTAATTGTTCTTGTGTATTACAACGTGTTCTACAATAAGTGCACGTAAAGATTTTGTTCTCTAACAAGAATGAAATGTAAGCTCTCTCAATGAATCAACCCCACAACCCAAAAATACAATATGTGAAATACTAAAGCTCAAGTGGTTATGTGTGAAAACAATGAGTAAAAAGAAGTTTAAACTCAAATAAATCTAGCTTATATAAATGAGAGCCAAAAATATCAATTAGTTAGAGGAAGAGTTTAGAAAAACTTCTCCAAACAAAGAGATGTAGAAATTTGAGGATAAACGCCTCAAAATTGAAATTGAGATCCTTCTCGTTGTGAAACTTTCTTCACATAAATAAACACACTTGATTTCTCAAAAACTTGCAGCAAAACACCCCAATAAACTTCTTAGCAACAAAACAATGCTTGAGAGCTATTTATAGCCTACCCAAAAAAAAACTCAGCCAAAACTAGCCGTTACTGGAAAATGACATTTGATCAGTCGACTGATCAACTACATTGGTCGACTGGCTAGAACGACGATTAATATATAGGGTGGCTGATTATAACTATCGGTCGACTAATGAGTTTGTTCGGTTGGTCAAAAACATACACAGACTGAAAAGTTGATTTTCTAAATTTTATCAAAAATAGTAAATCAATTCCAAAAATAGTAAAACTTGGGGAAATGTTTATATATGTGAAAATAAATATGTTGGGAAAGGAATTTCTAAAATAATATTTCTCATTTGTGAAAATTCATCATTTTGTAAATACGATCAAAAATACGAAATTGCTAAACACTTGATTTTGATGAAATTCTCTCAAACAAGTTTTGAGATTCTTTTTAATGGATTTATAGACTTTGAAAAAGATGTAAAACTGTATCATAAAGTCAATAAACCAAAAATGCGTATAATATGATAAATCAAAAAGTGTGTGTGTATAATTTGAGCTTTAAGTATTTAACACATAAAGTGTAAAACTTAAAACACTATACCCAAGTAAATGATCTTCATGGAGCTCGATTTTGGTAGCGGGATAAAGCACAATAGAGGGTCTTTGACTTGAATGCGCAAATGGCTTCATTCCAAATATTGCCAACTTCCAATAACATGTTTGTGTAGGACACCTAACGAACAAGTGCAAATATTCGAAAACAATGTTAGGAATTGTTTGTTAATCATTAAAACTAGATTAGACAAATAGTTTCATAAACATGAGACCTAACAACAAGAATATTGGCTCTCCCTCTCATCTACTTGGTTTTTCCTCCAACAATAGAAGAATATATATAGGGAAATCAAAACCATATCTCTAACCTAACTTCCTAATTAGAATATGATTCAAACTCCTAATCATGATTAGACTCAATCTCCTAATCATGATAGATCTCTAACTCTATCTAATTCTCATGAAGTTATACAAAGAATCAAAGCCACAATCCTAACAAAACATATATATAATCTTGTCTGTTCTTACTTGAGTTAGAAGCATGAAAGGTAGGTGGAGCAACTTGTTCTTGGTTATTGCCATGAGAAATATAGTGAGTTTGATGAACATGTTCCTATAATAATGCAAGACAGGAATGTTCAGTTTTTTGATAATACAAAAAAATTAGAAAGAAACAAAATAACCATTAGGTACTGGTTACATACCTGCAACAAGTGGAGAAAAAGGCATTGTGATTTCATGATGTTTACCAAAAAAAACACGTTGATAAGTGATCCCAAGGATATTAATTAATACAATAATAGCATAAACTGCAATTAGTAAGCAAAGGCATGTAACGGATGAACGTGACCATGTTATGTCTTAAAACATTTTAAAAACTTCTCAAATGAAATACATAATAATAAATAGAAATAACTAAACTTGTACCATATGATTTGAACTCCAATATACCCCCTAATTGTTCCCAATTGCTTGTTGAATGTAAAAATTGTGCATCAAATTGGATCGAAGTTGTTCTTACAAACAAAAAAATAGAGTTTCATTTCTAAAATACTATTTTCATACCAAATCAAGTATTAACCATTGAAGATGCAATAGAATTCAAACTATTACAAGTTTATCGAGATTTTTAGTTTCGGACCTATGTTTTTTAGAAACCTATATTGTAGACAATTAATATAGAAGAAATTAAAATATTAGTAAAATTGCTAAAGAATAGAATATGATTGTTTAGTTACCTTTTTTTCTTCTTGGTATTTTGATGGACTGTAGATATCTTCCTTTTCTCTACCAGACGGCCTTTACTTTTTTACATGCACTGGAATTGGATTATGAATTCCTGCTTCCTTGATTTTTGTAGATGGTGATAATGTTGAATCATTCATTGCTTCATTTCTTGCTTCACTTAAAATTTTCATTACATGATGAAATTTTTCCTTAGATAGAGCTCCAATTTTTGTAAATATACTACAACTCTTTTGTACAGAATTACAACGTGCATTTGGTCCACTAGGCATCATAGTAGAAGTAGAATGGGCTAAGGAATGGAAGCGCTTGAAATCTATAAAACCGTTAATGCATGTTTGCACAAAATCTCTCTGAAATGAAATCAAACGCACCAAACCTCTAGTTCATCACTCTTATAATGAACTTCAAATATTTTATTTTTCATTGTATCATTCTTTTTTGTACGCTCCTTAATCTAAAATTTTGATATATCTCCATCAATATGAATAAAAGAAAGAGTGCATGATACTAAAGCCTTTAGCTCATCTTGAAACTTTTTGAAAATACTAATAGTATAAAATTTGGATAGTTGCTCCTCCAAGAGAAGGTCTGAGATAGAGTTTGGAGTTTTGTAAAATGACTCTGTTATGACATGGAAACGACTCTATTATGACATGTAAATGACTAAGTGTTAATCCTCCCTTAGGAGTCGACACGTGTCCCATATTAACTAGACACCAAATCGGCCTCGCTGTATGAAAGATGACTCGAGTGACGTCAACACTTGACCCTTCTCAAGAGGGGCTGAGTCGGAAGGCATCCTTACTCGAATCTCACTGTTAGGATTGACTCCACGCCTCTTCATTCTACAAGACCGGTCGAGAACTTCCAAGTCCAAGATGACTGAATAAAAAGGCATTATTTATCGACCCTCTCGCAAGGTCGAAATGCGAGGCGGTTTGTCCTCGAATTCCCCACTGACAGTCGATCACTATCACATCAAATACATGGTTGGAATCATCATCACTCCAGCCTCAAAAGTCTTAATGACTCATTGGACCCTGTCAGCACCGTGCTTCCCTTGTCACCATCACATTAATCGTATAGGTGATTCAAACCATCTGCAGCCGACACCTGTAGAGTATTTGTCGACTAAGCTGCCTAGTTAGACTAGACAGAAATTATAAAACTACCCTCCTAGACCTGCTATAAGTAGGCACACTATCTACTATAGGAGCTAAGCAATCTTTTGCAAGTAAACACACAATAATTTCGCATTTCTCCTCCACTTAAGCTCTCTATTGATGTAACTGTTAGAGGAACTACCAGAGATCCCAACTTTGATCCTCTCATGCTTTATTTATGTGTAAGATAGAATCCTCTGCCCATAACCAACCATCGAAGAAGATCAAAGAACCCTAAAATCGAACATAATCCAAACTAAAATTCTCTGTTTGATAACTAACATCAACAGTTTAGCGCCCACTTTGGGGCCTCTTTTTCTTCTTTGTACAAGATGGTTGGTTCTGATCGTCTACGCCGATCCTCCATTTCATCCACTAAAGAAATACATGTGGGCTACGTCGCTTAAGCCTAAATAGAGGAATTCACCTGAAGAATTTCCTAATCTCTCCATCAATAGTTCACCTCCTTCGCAAACGAACTCCTTAGTCGGATGCCTCTCCAATAGACTTCTTTGTCATTTGTTCCTACTCCTCCTGTGGGTTAAGCAGAACAAGGAACAAAAAAGGAACATAATAAATACATTTCACCTCCGTCTCTCCAACAGATTGGTCATCCCTGACAACCTCCGCAATATGATAAAGCAACGGGTGAGAGTCTCAACTTCTGCCATGGCAGCCATGAGCGTGTCACGTGGACAATGTCATGTGGCACCAGATACCCTCATGCTGCTTCAAGCCCCTCTACCACTAGCTTTTCGTCTAATTATGATCGAGCATTTAACAAAGTCGCAGACACCATTGGAGGGAACACTCCACTCACGGACTTGATCTTGAATACTCCTTGCGCCAAGTTCAAAATGCCCCCATATTGAGAAATACAGAGTTGAGGGAGATCTAACGAAGCATGCACGGAACTTTTATGATCCGATGCACATGCACAAGCAGAAAGTGACAGATTTGATCATCTATAGATATTTCCCAATCACCTTGACGAGTTGCACTAAGATGTGGTGGAACTCGTTGGATAAAAGGTCCATCCATAGCTTCGAGCAACTCAGCTAAAACGTTGTACATCACTTTTTGGCTGACTTCAAGCAGAAGAAGCCCTCCTACATCTTAATGCAAATAGGACAAAATCCTGGGGAAAGTCTTAGGGACTACTGTTGGCCTTCTTGTTTTGATGATGTTTAACAAACAATTTACTTCTAATGTTGTTTATCTAGTGTTTGTGTTTTTGTATTTTTTTAGGCAAACAACGGGTTGGAGGACGGATGGAATAGCGCTTCAATGACAATATCCAATGAAGGTTGGCGGAATTATGGAATGAAGCTTATGCAATTCAAGTTCAAGATCCAAGTTCAGCTTCATCCGCATAGCGTACCAAGTCAAGCTTATTGAAGATCAAGATCATAGCTTGGGTAACTTAGTCTAGGTTTTATATTATGTGTGTTAAGTACCTTAAGCTCAATTATCTATACACAAACATTTATTGGTTTCTTCGTATATATATATAGTTACATATATATATACATAAGTTTTGGTTTCTATGCATATATATAGTTATATATATACATATATGTTTTGGTTTGATAGTTTTTAAGCTTTACTATGAAACAATTAAATATAATTAGAAAACATATTTTTGTTTCATACTCACATGTTTCATATTCTATTGTATTTATGAAAATACTATATTTATTGTTTATAGATTTCATAACAATAGTTTACATCTTTCTTCAAGTCTATAAAATTATTTTGTAAAGTTTTAAAACATGGTTTAGTCAAAATGTCAAAATTCATATGTTTACATTTTTGTGTTTTGGCCTATTTTGTAAAATGATGATATTTTTTATTTGAGAAGTCCTTTTTGGAAACCAGTCATTGTAATATGTTTATTATCATGTCTACAATCATTCCCCAAAGTTTTACATTTTTTGGAATTTATTTGATATTTTTAAACAGTGTTTTAAATTCAGAAAAATAGTTTTTAGAACTCCATTTTTATGTATCAGTTCACGGTCGACCGCCATGGTCGATCGTGCCTGAGTCCTTTGCATAGTGGGCAGTAGAAACTTTCACGGTCGACCGTCACGATCGACCGTCAGCTGAAAATTTCTCACGGTCGACCATCGAACTCTCTGGAGTTTTCTGTTGTTTTTTTGTTGCTCGCGGTCAACCGTCGCGGTCGACCGCCAAACAAATCATTGCTTTCTAACGGCTAGTTTCCAGAGCCGTTGTTAAGTGGTTTTTTGGTCTTTCTCTTGGCTTTGGGGTTTCTATAAATACCCCCTCTTTCCTCAGTTCTATCTAACAACCATGAGAGTGTTTTAAACAAGTTTAAGAAAGTTTTTAACAAGGGTTTATGGTTGGTTTGAGTTTGGTTTAAAGCTATTTTGGTTTTCACAAGTGAAGGAGATCATCTTCTTGTTTGGGCTTCAATCTCTATCTCTCCATCTTGTTATTCAGAGAAGAATCTCTAAACTCATTTCTAGCTATTTATTATTTTGTTTATAATTTCTATATGCTAGATTTTAATTGAGTTTAGTTTGATTTTGATTTCACTCATTGTTTATACACACCCACTTGAGCTTATTGTATTTGCATTCATAATATATTTGGGTTGGTGAGAATTGTAACTTTGAGTGTGAGCTTTCATTGTGTTCTCATTCATATTGGAGAGCAATCACTTGTTATTTTGAGCCTAATCGTGAGAATCACTTTGTAATACACTTGTACACCGAGAGGAGTGTGTGGTGAGAGTCGGGGATCGTTCCAAGAGGAGTGGTGTTGGTTAACGAGCCTAGAGAGAGGTTGTAACCGAGCACTTGAGGGAGACACGGCTAGGTCCAACACTTGTGAGGGTGTAGAGTGTGATTGCAAGAGTGTTGATTGTAAAGTTTTCGGTTAGCTAGAAAACCGAGTGTGAGGTGTAAACGTTATTCGGGTGAACGTAGAAAACCTGGTTGTGATAGTGGATTTCTCCCCGGGAGTGGGGAGCGGAGACGTTGGACGAAAGGTCCGAACTCCGTGATCATATCGTGTGTTTGAGTTTGCTTTGGCGCTCTTTATCTTATGTTTATATTTCTTGTCGCCATTGTCCATAGCTCATTATTTATATGATCTACTATCTAGTTCATATTGTTTACCCCTTGTGTTAGTTTTATAACCTTGCATATATCATATATTGCTTATATCTCTTTGCTAGGATATTTTTTGTTGTTCATATTGCTTATCCTAGCTCATATAACTTGTTGTATTTCATACTTGCTAGGATAACTTGTTAATTACTTTTAATTAGCATAAAATCTGATTAGATTAGCATAAGACTAGGGTCTAACAATTGGTATCAGAGCTTGGTGCTCTTTGATTTAAGGTCTAATCGCCTTGAGTTAAAGATCCAAGTTAGCTTATTGTGCTAATCTAATTTTGAGCTTTATTTGTATCTTGCTTGCCTTTTATATTATGGATATGCATGGTTTAGGTTATGCCATCAATATTGCTCCTAGATTAGATAATTTCCCCTATGCCCAATGGTGTGTTAGATTTAAACTTTTTGTTCAATCTAAACACTTTGATTTATGGGAAATTATAGATGATGCTTATATTGTGCCCACTTTGGAGAAATCCAAGTGGAATAAGAATGATCATCGTATGTTTACAATGAACAATATTTTGTTAGAATATTTGCTAAATGCTTTTAATTCATCTATGTCTAACAAGTTTGTTCATTTTGATAGTGCTTACAAACTTTGGAAATTTATAGAAGTACATCTAGGGGACTTGGAGGCGATCCAACAAGCTTTGGAGGATCCGACTTCAAGTTCATATGGAGCATCATGCACACGGCCACTAGGCGATAGCCCTAGTGAGATTTACGAGTTCGAACCCGATAATGATTTATCTAGTGATGAACTTGCTTGTGCTAGTGAAAAATTATTGCATACCTTTAACAAATTGCATAAAGAATTTGTTGATTTACAATGCAAGCATGATAATTTAAAATCCGATCATGAGAAGCTAGTGTCCAAATTTGATGTCATTGAAAATGAAAATACTATGCTTAAAGAAAGCAATGACTTATTAAATTTGGAAAATAAAAATTTGATCTCATCTATTGCTAGCCTATCTCATGCTAAGATTGATGCCATGTTAGAAGTAGAGAACATAAAGAATGATACAGCTTCTTTTATAAATAACTATTTATGTTCTACTTCTAAAAATGCATATGTGCCTAAAAATGAAGATTTGAATATTATGAAAAATAGTATTTCATCTTTAGATTCAACTTTGAAAATATGCATTAATAATCATAAGAGGCTTATGGACATGTGTGCCAAGACTAAGTCAAAATCATCCACTCATTATGCACACATGTATAGCAAAACTTATAAGTGTTCTATTTGCGGCCGTCAAGGTCATTTAGCTAAGTTTTGTTATGATGCACACAAACATAAGAATTCTAATGCTCCTTGTGCATCTCATGTAGCTTCTTCATCACTTACACATTCACATGCTCATTCTCACAAAGTTCATTATAAGCATGCTAGTGTGTTCAAGTGTGATCATTGTGGTCGTTTTGGTCATTTGGTCGAATATTGTTTTGATTTAAAAAGAAAATCTTATTTGTCAAATGTTTCTAGTAGACCACATATTTTTAAATGTGATGTTTGTGGTAGAGATTGCCACTTAGGAAAGTTTTGTTTTGATTTGAGAAGAGTTTCCCGTTTGCAAAATAATTTTAAAGAACAACCTATGTTTGCAAATGGTTCCCGTGCACGAGCTAATGGTCCACAAAAACAAATGGATCTCTTTCATTGTACAAATTGCAATCGGAATGGTCATTTGAGTGATTATTGCTTGGACCGTATTAGTGCACTAAATGCGCCCAAATGGATTCATAACCCAAGGGCTTTGAGCTTTAATGATAGGGGTCATGTCCCTAAATCTTTTGGTACCAAGAGTTCTTGGGTACCAAAACAAATTTAAAATTTAAACCAAGAATTTTTAATGTTTTTATTTTTCTTTTTCTTGGTTTTAAAAATTATGCTTTAAAATCTTTTATATGAAAACAATTTTTAATTGATCAATTCTTTTGTTTTCATGATTATTAGTTTTTGATTTTGATGAGAGGTTTGTGTTCATATAACCCTCTGGATTTATTGGGTGTTTATTCCCAAATCTTGTTTACCAGATGCTAAAATATTTACATGGGTTGATACTAGCTCAATAGCTAGATATAATTGCCTCTCTTGATTTTTGAAAATCAATGATGATTTGGTTTTATGTTCTTGTATGATTTACTTGTGATTTATGATTTCATTTGATTGATTTGTTTTCATTTGAAAACATTTTGCATGATTCTCATGCTCTTTTTCTTTTGATTTCAGAAATCTATTTTATACATGGTTTTTATATTAGTGTAATGAGACACTATCTTCATAATGGCATATTTATATGTGTCTTCATTGTCTTTTTGTATGTGAGGAGTGTTTAGCATACTTTCCATCTATGCTTGCTCACATATGTATGCCTTAGCATTCATTGCATATATTCATTAAGGCATTTTCATAGGGGGAGCAATCCCTATACTTGTTTTATACTCACCCATGCTTATTTGTAGGGGGAGCTTTCGCTCTCTTAATTCTTTTGTCCCCTTTTTGATGTTGTCAAAGAGGGAGAAATATTGTGAGTATATTCTTTCTTGTTTATATGCATGATATATTATACATTGTATATTCATTTCCTTTCATGCATATATCCTTTTTGTAAATTGTTTGTCATCATCAAAAAGGGAGAGATTGTTAGCCTTCTTGTTTTGATGATGTTTAACAAACAATTTACTTCTAATGTTGTTTGTCTAGTGTTTGTGTTTTCGTATTTTTTCTAGGCAAACAACGGGTTGGAGGACGGATGGAATAGCGCTTCAACGACAATATCCAATGGAGGTTGGCGGAATTGTGGAATGAAGCTTATGCAATTCAAGTTCAAGATCCAAGTTCAGCTTCATCCGCATAGCGTACCAAGTCAAGCTTATTGAAGATCAAGATCATAGCTTGGGTAACTTAGTCTAGGTTTTATATTATGTGTGTTAAGTACCTTAAGCTCAATTATTTATACACACACATTTATTGGTTTCTTCGTATATATATATATAGTTACATATATATATACATAAGTTTTGGTTTCTATGCATATATATAGTTATATATATACATATATGTTTTGGTTTGATAGTTTTCAAGCTTTACTATGAAACAATTGAATATAATTAGAAAACATATTTTTGTTTCATATTCACATGTTTCATATTCTATTGTATTTATGAAAATACTATATTCATTGTTTATAGACTTCATAACAATAGTTTACATCTTTCTTCAAGTCTATAAAATTATTTTGTAAAGTTTCAAAACATGGTTTAGCCAAAATGTCAAAATTCATATGTTTACATTTTCGTGTTTTGGCCTATTTTGTAAAATAATGATATTTTTCATTTGTAAAGTCCTTTTTGGAAACCAGTCATTGTAGCATGTTTATTATCATGTCTATAATTATTTTCCAAAGTTTTACAATTTTTAGAATTTATTTGATATTTTTAAACAGTGTTTTAAATTCAGAAAAACAGTTTTCAGAACTTCATTTTCATGTATCAGTTCACGGTCGACCGCCATGGTCGATCGCGCCTGAGTCCTTTGCATAGTGGGTAGCAGAAACTTTTGTGGTCGACCGTCATGGTCGACCATCAGCTGAAAATTTCTCGCGGTCGACCGTCGCGGTCGACCGTCGAACTCTCTGGAGTTTTCTGTTGTTTTTTTGTTGCTCGCGGTCGACCGTCGAACTCTCTGGAGTTTTTATATTGAGTTTAGATTTGATTATATTATCTCATTGTTACACACACCCAC
The DNA here is from genome assembly GCF_001876935.1 of Asparagus officinalis. NCBI lineage: Eukaryota > Viridiplantae > Streptophyta > Magnoliopsida > Asparagales > Asparagaceae > Asparagus > Asparagus officinalis. Next base: position 23,568,687 of record NC_033797.1, on the reverse strand, counting down.
TTGAGCTTATTATATTTGCATATGTTTCCTCTTCCTATATAAACCCCCAAACCCCCTTCTATCTCAGTAACCATGAGAGTGTTTTAAAGAAGTTTAAGAAAGTTTTTAACAAGGGTTTATGGTTGGTTTGAGTTTGGTTTAAAGCTGTTTTGGTTTTCACAAGTGGAGGAGATCATCTTCTTGTTTGTGCTTCAATCTCCTTCTCTCTATCTTGTTATTCAGAGAAGAATCTCTAAACTCATTTCTAGCTATTTATTATTTTGTTTATAATTTCTATATGCTAGATTTTAATTGAGTTTAGTTTGATTTTGATTTCACTCATTGTTTACACAACCCCACTTGAGCTTATTGTATTTGCATTCATAATATATTTGGGTTGGTGAGAATTGTAACTTTGAGTGTGAGCTTTCATTGTGTTCTCATTCATATTGGAGAACAATCACTTGTTATTTTGAGCCTAATCGTGAGAATAACTTTGTAATACACTTGTACACCGAGAGGTGTAGGCATATAAAATTGCTTATAGGTCCCTTAGCACAGCTCGGCACAAACCGACAGACCAACGAGGCGACGAGATCGACGAAATCGGCACGGCAAGGCAACGGAAATCGCAATCCATTCGGCGTCGCGGAATCAAGGCCCGAACGATTCAGGAGTCAACGAGTCATTCAACGCATAGATGGATTGGCGAACTCAAACTTACGCCAAGGCGGATTTACTGCCAAAAAGTCAAGGATCGCGAACACGACAAATCAAGAGTCGCAGATCAAACAGTAAAAGGCTCGATAAAGCCGATAAACGCTGGAAAACCGATGACGGACGATGCGGTCGAACACGTCCGAAAGAGGCTCGGAAAGCCAAGTCATCGCGAGCGGCTCACCGAGCGCACCAAGGTGGCTCGGTGGCCGAGCCACCCAAGTGGTGGCTCGGTGGGCGAGCCACCAAGTGGTGCTCGGCGCGAGAGCACCTAAGTGGCTGCGGTGGCGCGAGCACACCTTGGGGTGGCTCGGTGGCCAGAGCGCACCTTGGGGTGGCTCGGCCATGCCTCAGAGCCACGCAAATGGTGGCTCGAGGGCCGAGCCACCCTAAGGGTGGGTGCGAAGCCACCTCCGAGCCAGCCAATATGGTTGGCTGCGGAGGCCAAATGGTGGCTTCGGAGGCCGACCCACCTCCTTAGGTTTGGCTCGGGCGCACCTCGAGCGAGCCACCAAAATTGGTGGCTCGGAGGCCGAGGCATCCTCCTTGTGGCTCGGCGGGGCGGCACAGGCAATGGTGGCTCGCGCACCACCGAGCCACGCAAGGTGGCCGGCCGAGGCCACGCTCTTGGTGGCCTCGGCATGAGGGCCGAGCCACCCTTGAGGTGGCCGGCCATCTGAGTGTTTAGCCACACGTGCACACGGGCAGCAGTGACGCTTGGCTATTAAATAAGGGAGAGGAGGAGTGGTTCATTTGAAGAGGTTGGAACATTTTGAAAGAGCCGAAACTCTGCCAAAAAGGCGATTGAAGACTTGGGCTTAAGAGGTTTTGAGACTTGAAGAGTCTTGGACATCCATGATCTGATCCTAACGGCGAGCATCCACGGCAGCAAAAGGCAGGAGTTCGAGAGAGGGGGGAAGAACACGATATGAGAGTCTTACACGGAGATCACACTGGCCGGATCTTAAGCTTGGTCTTAAGATCGCCGAGATCCGTAAGCGAACTTATTTCCTTGGTGAAGCTAATCGCTCCCGGGCTATTCATTCACCTCGTGAATAATACCGTCAAATCGTGTAGGATCCGACCCGGATTCTAGATCAGCGCGCGGTGGTCCACCTGGATTAACTCCCGGCGTTGGCAAAGAACGCACACAAGCGAGCGACCGCAAAACAGGAGCTCGAGATCTTGTTCACACGCAAGGAGAAAGTTGTAATTTTTCTTTATTTTCTTTTTTTGATTTCGTTGTTAACCGGATGCTAAAAAAAGCACCGGATCTTCTGTAAAACAAAAAGTTATTAATCTTTGAAGAAGCACAATGACATCAAATGAAGAAAAACGATTCCCGCGCGACCAATCTGCGACGAGCACAGTGGGTAGCGCGCGATCTCGCTGCCATGAGATCGTCACGTCGCAGGCGCCGCGCGGATCTCAATCCCGGTCGGAGAGGTCGAGTATGTAGTTCGACTAGCCCAAGTTCGAAGGAGTAGCGTGTCTCTCATCCGGATGTCTACCTCCCCCCGCAAGTCGCAAGAAGTTCCTCCTCCAGGAGAAAGTTCGTTGGTTCGAAGAAGCTCGAAAAGCCACGAAGCTCTCACCCCAGCTGGACGGTCGGCCAAGTCGCGGTCGGGTGAGAGTCCTGCCCGACGCTCACACGGCAGGTCAACGCCAACTGCCCGGCCAACCGCCTCACACTGTTGAAGGCGTTGTGACTCTCTCAAGAGAGCCGCCGCCAGAGGCGTGCGTCAAATGGCCGTTGCGCGGCAACCGGTCGCCAAGCGCGATGGAGTCTAAGACGGAATTCCGGCTACAACGCGGATCTGAAGAGCAGAAGTAGGCAACAGGCCTCAGCCACCAATGAAGCGGCGACTCCTGCATAAGCGCCAAAAGAACGAATGGGTCCGGCGTCAAAACGGAACCGTTCGACGGCTTGAGGTAGCGTATGCCGCAAAGCGCCGCGCGATGTAGCAGCAGGGCACGGGCTAAAAGTCCAGGAAGCGCCGTAGATAGACTGGCAAAAGAGGTGACTGGAAGAACCATCGCAGCACGAGCCGCCAAGTCTGGAGGCCGAAGTCTGAAGCGGCGATTCAGGCTAACGGGCACAATGCATTTGAGGCCTCGAAGCAAGTCGCAACCTCCGTGAACCGAATCTAACTCGTCGATAATATGTCCCTATGGGCTACTCCCGGGAGATGCATGGCAGAATCAATCCCCGAAGGAGGAAGCTCAGTTTTGGTAGCGCCTCTCTCGGTCCAGTTCCGGAGCGAGAGAGACAAAGTTGCAGTTCACCGGGAAGAGCGTTTGGGCCCGAATGAAGAAGGCCCGCAAGAACGACTACAATAACGCTGGGGTCGCCATCCACCTCGCAGTATGACAAAAGAGGTCAAAGCAACTGCGCCTGGCTACCAATTGCGATCGAAGTGCGGCCAGAGACACTGAAGACTCGCAGCCCGACAAAGGCACGTTTCGAGGCGTGTAACTTTTTGAAAGCCAAAGAAGGCGATCGACCAACCTCAGATGGAAACATTATCATGCTGATAGTGATAGTGTATACCTGAGAGTCGTGCCGGCGGCAACACGGGATAGGTTACTGGACCGACTGGTCAATAATGGACGAGTTGTACTATCGTGCTTGGGTACGAAAGCAAAAAGCCCAGGAAGAGGAGGTCCGCCGAGAACAGAAAATCCAATGCCCTGTTCCAACTCATTCGCGACGTGTATTGTCTGAAATGGGCAGCTGCCAGTCAAAGGCGGTCCCCGAAAGAGTTTCAGTTTTTGAAAGACTCAGTGCGGAGACGCCAAAACCAGGCCTAGGCTGTTCTCAACGAAGAAGAAGGAATGATTGAAGATCGGAGGAATTTTCGGAGGGTGACACCAACCAACATGGACGCAGTCAGAGGAGCGGTCGGGCGCGAGAATAATCTCGAATCGATTCTGAAAGCATCCCGCCTAGAACCGTCTGGGCAATCCGGAAACTATCCAAGGCGAGCAACCTATGGTAGGGAGTGGGACAAGAACTCCCTTCAGAGGATGAAGAATCGCCGATG
>NC_033797.1:23502855-23563947 GCF_001876935.1 Asparagus officinalis | reverse complement strand
GATTTGGTGGCCGATGAGCGTGCGGGCCACTTGGTGGTGGCCGGTGAGCACGCAGGTCATGTCATCAAAAGTTCGTTAATTCGTTGGTCGGTGTCAGATAATCCTCTTTGACTTAGATAATAGCGTTCATCACCTTCTCTCCATCTCGAGCTGTGTGTGGATACCTATAGGCATTTTTAGACGCCTACAAGATTCACTTTTTATATATATGGAAAAGTGAATCTAAGGTGACACCCTAGGCTCCCACCTAAGGACGCGACCTAGAATCACATCATTTCCTATTTTTTTTGCGATCCGCTCCGTTGAACTTGATCTACACGTTCTTAAACCCAAACACACCAATTTTGGGGTGAACCCGTTGTGTTTTGACCATTCGTTGAGTCGTGTAAAAAGTTCTATTCATTCGAAACCGTTAAAATTGCAACGAGTGGATAAAGGGTCAAAACACGACGAGTTCACCCTAAAATTGGTGTGTTTGGGTTTAAGAACATGTAGATCAAGTTCAACGGAGCGGATCACAAAAAAATTAGGAAATGATGTGATTTTAGGCCGTGTCCTTAGGTGGGAGCCTAGGGTGTCACCTTAGATTCACTTTTCCCTATATGAGAAAAGTGTTCCTAAGGTGACGCCTTAGATAATCATCTAAGGATGCGACCTAAAATCAGATGATTGAGCTACATTGTGAATGATCCGTTTTGTTAAACTTGATCTACATATTCTAAAACCCTAACACACCAAGTTTGGGGTGAACCCATCGTCGTTTGACCTTCTGTTGAGCCATGTGAAAAGTTCTATTCATTCAAAACCGTTAAAATTGATACGAGTGGATGAAGGGTTAAACGACGACGGGTTCACCCCAAACTTGGTATGTTGGAGTTTTAGAATATGTAGATCAAGTTCAACGGAGCGGATCATCCACAATGTAGCTCAATCATGTGATATATATATATAGAGAGAGAGAGAGAGAGAGAGAGAGAGAACATTGGTACCAAGTTTCTTCATTGAACTTGATATTGACATGGCCAGATCTGGCCCCTACATCACGCCTCGAAGATTGAGCCTCAATCACTATTCACTTACTCTAAAAAAAGGATTCATCTTCAAGGCGTGATGTAGGGGACAGATTTAGCCACCTCACTACCAAGTTCAATGAAAGAACTTGGTACCAAGGTTCTACAGATTTCTCTCTCTATATATACTAGTTGAGATGCAAGTGCAATGCACGTCATTGAATATCATGATTATTTAAATTGATAAAAATAAAATAAAAATAAAAAAGAAAATAAAGTTTTTTTGTGGGATTGAATATCATCAACTCAACACGTGTCCAACATAAGCACACTTCATTAGTATTTACACAAAAAATTTGTCGCATACACAGAAATTGGACATTTAAAGATAAATTTGGATTTTTAGTGTTATCTATTATTTTCTTGTTTTGAACATACTTCCTTGTACATAACGAGATTCTTCTTTAAAAGGTAAATAAATTCTTGTCCAAAGAGGTTCTTTGAATTCATTTTAAGATTCACTTGCAGATTCATCTTTAGAAGGACTAAATGGTAGGAATCATTGAAAATACCTTTTACTTTCAGTTCTTTTTGTGAGCACACATGCCTTTGCTATGAGAATTGCAGCTCAAATTTCACGTCAGTGATCTTCTGGTTATCAGAAGTAAATATTCAAATCTCCTTTTTTCCTCAAGCATTCAAATCCTTACAATTGCAAATATAGTCCCCCTAAAAAAGCATTTGTTTAGCCACTAGCCTTCAGTTTTGCTTAGCAACTCACTAGAAGTGCTATTAGAGAGAGAGAATGTGTGTGTGTGTGTGTGTGTTATTTTAATCTTCAATTGGATCATCTTTGCTCCATTTCTTATGACCATATTTGCTAGAGTAAAGATGTATAAAAGACTAAAAGAGACTTGGTTCTTATATCAAGTGTGTTATTGTTGATATCTTGGCTGTCGAGAGATTGACATAATAGAAACCCCATATGTAGGGAAGAGGTTTAGGCTGTGGAATTAGGCAACCTGCTGTCGAGAGATTGACATAATAGAAACACACACACACACATATAGAGTTTTAGTTATTATGACTAATGACTCACGTTTCTTGTGGATCATGCAGTCTGTAGTTTAAAGTTGAGTGCACGAGACACCAATTACCGGCAAATTTTAGAGGCTCAGTCTTATGAAATTATTTACTGTAAATAGCAGGAATAGCTTTTGCTTTAAGTGTGTTGAGTTCCAGTTGATGATGATGTTGTAGTATATGGGAAATGTGATAAGGCACAAAGACAATAGTTTGATGTTTGGAGGTGAAATTGAGTTGATATTAAGTACATGTTTTTCTTTCTTTTTAATTTTGATGTATATGTGTAGAGAAATAAAGGCAAATACCTTTTACTTTCAATTCTTTTCGTGAGAACATGCCTTTGCTATGAGAATTGCAGCTCAAATTTCACGTTGGTGATCTTCTTGTTATCAGAAGTAAATATTCCTTCAGTTCAGGAAATTTCCACAGGTTTGGGAAGCGTTAATCAAGTTATCAGAAGAGAAGATTATTTCTTCTACCAATTATATGTTATCCTTCATGCAATTTGTTGTCCCTGGCCCTGATTCATCTTGATTGCGATTTGCACTAAAGCCTAATACCTGCATAAGTTCCTCAGTAACCCTAGCTTGCTGATTACAATATATGTTGAGATATCTGACAGATAAATTTCTGTATATATTCTGATTGCAGGTTGAACTACTTATCTTCTACATAAGTTACACCAGATGAAATGGTCAATAAAGATGCTGATCAGTGAGCGAAACTGCTATGTTTTGGGGTCACAATGTTGTTCTCCTTGAGTTTTTTGTGTTACTTGAACAAAATAAATATCTTCACAAGATGGTTAGCTTCAATGATAACTTTTGTGCGTGTTGATATGTATGTCGTTTGAACTAAATTATTAATTGGCTTCTAGGCTACTTATCCATATATGCAAACTTGTATATCTATAGCCGTAGTTATGTCAGTGGTACATTTTGCATTTTTTGTGATAATCTTACAGTGTTTTAATTGAGTGTTGGACTATATGTTGCAGTCAAACCTTCTTCTTTCTTATACTTCGCAGCTGCTACTCTAGTGGTTTTATTTAATTGGTGTTAGAACCTGTTCGAAACCTGTTTGAAATTCCTGCAGAGAAGTCTGGAAGATCGATCAATGGTGAACTGGTGACAACAAAACACTGTTAAGTCAGGCTCGGCCACCTGCGTCGCTGCGCAGAATTCTGAGCCGATCATCGTCTTGGTCCGTGTCATCGTCACCTTCATTCAATTCCATGGTCTTAAACATCCATGACGAGTTTCGCTGCCCGATAATTGCATTTTTTGTAAATTTGGAGATGGGACAGTTAAATTTTTTGTAAACTGTAATTGCATTTTTTGTAAATTTGGAGATGGACTATGATAATGGCAATAAAGTTCCTAACTATTTTGTTGTAAACTTGTGTATATTCTCTTTATTTACTTGTGTTAAATTCTTTGATGCTAGTTCTTAGTTTAGATTATTCTGTGTCTAAAGAGTTGCATCGATGTATTGTTGTTTGTCGATATTTGCAATTCGTTGAAGTACATTTAAATATTGAATATGTCTTTGAAATAAATCCATGTTGTAAGTAGAGAGAGTTTTTGTCTAAAGAGCTTGCAAGAAGTGTTCTTTTGTGTATGTATAAAATTTTTTACTAGTTATATGTGTTAGGATGTGTCTTGTATTTGATAAACGGGTCATTCGAGTTATATGAGTCGGGTCGGGTAACCCGTTTAATAATCGGGTCGGGTCACATTGACCCATTTATTAAACGGGTCGGGTCGGGTCACATTTATACGGGTCAGGTCAAATTTTATATGGGTCAGGTTGGGTCGGGTCGACCCGTTTGCCACCCCTAGCTGTCAGTGAGTCCAACAAGTAACGCTAAAAGAATAGATCCAAATGGATGGACTTGTGAACGACAACAATCCACAAAATAAATCAAATAAAAAGCATGGAAGATAACTCAAAGGGATAGTGATGGACAATAAGATAATAGTGCAGTTAGTGGAAAAAGTGATGAATTCATGATAAAAGACAGTAAAATAAATATGAATGTAGACTAATAATGCATAGTGGAAATGAAGGGTTTATGCAACTTATAGAATACCAGAAGGTCTCAACACTATTTTAATCTACTTAATCCTAAAAGTATTCTCTTGATTTATACCACATGAGTATAATATATAATAAGATGAAGATGGTTTGCATTAAATAATCAATATCAACTAAGGGGATATCAACTAAGGGGCTGTTTGTTTAGGTGTGAAACCCCTTGAATAGGAAACCAAAAACCTAACACAAATCGGTTTCAGTTTCCTATTATTTCGTTTGGCTCCCAAATTGGGTTTAAGAAACTTTGGCCCAAAATGTCAACCCACGTAAGCCAGAATAGCATAACCCAAATCCACCCTTTTGGTGTCGAAAAGGGGTGGAAAAATTAAAAAATTGGCCCGATGCTTTTTGGGTTTCCAGCGAAAATTTTTGGGACACCTAAAGCTTACCGCGTCTCTCTCACACCCCTTTATCTTCTCTCTTGTTCTTCGCTCTCTGTTCGGAAAAAAAACCCTAGATCGTTCTGATTCCACTCCAAATCAAAGATGTCAAATTACACAATTGCACACCATCACATCACATCATAATAACTATGAATTAAACTACAACTGCAAAGAAGCAAATAACATTTTAAATTGATTCTAATTATATTCTTATTTTGGATAAATAAGAGAGCTTGTCAACACACTTAATGTGGAATAATAATAATAATAATAATAATAATAATAAATGATGAGTAACCCTCATGGAGCATCCATGCACCCACTTAACTATCACCTTAAGCAGTGACAATCCTATTACTTATCCTCCTGTGGAGAAATCAAGAAAAAATTAGTTTTTCTGTCATAAGTCGACTCATGCACATGCATAAGTCGACTTATGGTAAGTCGACTTGTGTCTGTGCATGAGTCGACTTACATTCTGCTCTGGAGTTGTGATTGTTTGCTCTGTCAAGTCGACTTGTGAAGCCTGTTAAGTCGACTTACGATCTGTCCTCCAGTTGTTGTTTTTCTCTCTGCCAAGTCGACTTGTGAACTCTGTTAAGTCGACTTACGATGGGTTTTTTGCACAGTTTGGTTTCCTGTTTGGATTCTGTTTGGATTTTTGTTTGGATATAAATAGGGACACGATTTTCTAGGGTTAAAGAAAAGAGATATCAGAGACTTTGAGAGGCAATTGAGTATTGTGAGAGGGGGATATTATGAGCAAGTTGAGAGCTTTGGTTGAGGATTAGTTTGAGTGATTTTGTGTGATTGTAAACCTTTTTCACTCTCCTTGATTTAGTGGAATATCCCCATCTCTCCCCGTGGACGTAGACAAATTGTCGAACTACGTATATCTCTGTGTTTGGTTGGATTTGTCATATTTGGATTGAATTGTGCTTGTGTGTGGTTCTCTTCTTCTCCGTGATCACAGATTCGTTCGGTGTACGAGCACGCTTCCGCATAGGCACGCAACAAGTGGCATCAGAGCTCAGATTTTAGATCTAGGGTTTTGGATTAGGTGAAGGAAGATTCAGTTGGAAGCTTGGTTCTTAGAGTTCTAGGCTTCGGTGGAGTTAGGGTTTGAAGTTACCGTTGAAGATCACGCTTTCCTCATGTGGTTAGGAGTTCTATTTTTGGAATCCAATTTAGGATTCGGTTAGGTAACTTTTAAATTCTATAAAGTTTGAATCTTTTTTTACAATTTAGAGTTTATGATTATGGGTGAAGAAGTTGGTGAAAGAAGCAAGATGGCGGGTACAGTTCAAGTTGGTTTTCAAAACACTAAGATTAGTGTGGTGAAATATGATGGCAAAATTAATTTTGGTTTGTGGATGAGCAACGTACAGGATGCGCTCAATGCTCAAAATTTAGAGGAGACAATCATGGTCGATGAGATCCCACCTAAATATGAAGAGGCGATATAGAAAAAGATGAATAGGAATGCTTATGGAGTGATCAAATCTTGTTTGGAACAGGAGATGAAATATGATATGATTGGGGTAACGTCTGTAATAAAGATGTGGGAAATTCTCAATAATAAGTACCTTACAAAGAGTGTTGAGAACCGTTTGCACTTGCTGTGAAGATTATTCAGATTTCAGATATCCAGAGGCACCTTGCTTGCGGCTCATGTGAACAAGTATACTAAGTTTTTGTAGGACTTGGCGAACGTGGATGAGAAGATCACAGATGAGTACAAGGCTATTATTCTTTTGGGCTCCTTACCGGATGAGGAGTATGATACCTTCGTGCTTATTTTATTGAACGGAAGATCTTCTATCACTTATAGTGAAGTGACTAACGCATTGACGAACTACGATTTGAGGAGGATAGATAAGGAGACTTCCTGCGCTAGTACTTTAGGAGAGGCCTTGTCGACAAGAGATAGAAGCTCATATCCAAAAGATGAAAATAGAGGAAGGTCAAAGTCAAGAGGTCATCACCAGCTAGGAAAGAACCAATATGCATTCTGCAAGGAACAAGAGCATTGTAAAGAAATTATGCCGGGGATTTGAATAAGCGCTAGTCTACGACGGGGTATGTGTTCACTTTAACCCGTGCGCCGGTGTGTTCGAGATGCACCTTACAGTCGACGATGGCTTTGTCTATGACGGAGGCAGAGTATATGACGATTACAGAGGCTGTGAAGGAGGCTATTTGGCTTCGATGACTTTTGGAGGAACTAGGTACATTGCAGCGGTCCGTCACCATTCATTGTGATAGCATGAGTGATATCTATTTGGTGAAGAATCAGATTTTTCATGCGAGGACGAAGCACATTAACGTTCGTTATCATTTTGTTCGGGATGTTCTTGAAGATGGCGATATGGAAATTGTGAAAGTTCACACAAAGGATAATCCGGCAGATATGCTCACTAATGTAGTTTCGAGCAATAAGTTTGATCATTGCAGAAACCTGTTGCATATTCGAAATTGTTAAGGCTGTTGGCGGCTATTTGGATGAACTATGAGCGGCTTGATCCCTTGGGAGAGGGGGTACGTAGGTAACCATTTTGGTGCAGCCGTGTTTGAAGAAACGACGCATTGGTGCTCTTGTTTGGTGTCGGCTCAGTTTTGGGCAAATTTCACCTAGGTGGAAAATTGTGGAGAAATCAGGAAAAAATTAGTTTTTCTGTCATAAGTCGACTCATGCACAGACATAAGTCGACTTATGGTAAGTCGACTTGTGTTTGTGCATGAGTCGACTTACGTTCTACTCTGGAGTTATGATTTTTCGCTCTGTCAAGTCGACTTGTGAAGCATGTTAAGTCGACTTACGATCTGTCCTCCAGTTGTTATTTTTCTCTCTGCCAAGTCAACTTGTGAACTCTGTTAAGTTAACTTACGACGGGTTTTTTACACAGTTTGGTTTCCTGTTTGGATTCTGTTTGGATTTCTGTTTGGATATAAATAGGGACACAATTTTCTAGGGTTAAAGAAAAGAGATATCAGAGACTTTGAGAGGCAATTGAGTATTGTGAGAGAGAGATATTGTGAGCAAGTTGAGAGCTTTGGTTGAGAGTTAGTTTGAGTGATTTTGTGTGATTGTAACCCTTTTGTACTCTCCTTGATTTAGTGGAATATCCCCATCCTCTCCCCGTGGACGTAGGCAAATTTCCGAACCACGTATATATCTGTGTTTGGTTGGATTTATCGTATTTGGATTGGATTGTGCTTGTGTGTGGTTCTCTTCTCTGTGATCACAGATTCGTTCGGTGTACGAGCACGCTTCCGCATAGGCGCGCTACAAAGATTGGTGATGAAAAGCGGTTCCAAGTAAAAGGAAAGGGCGATATTCTTGTTCAGACAAAGAAAGGAGTCAAAAAATTACTGATGTGTTTTATGTTCCGGGTCTTAAGCACAACCTGTTAAGTGTTGGGTAGCTTCTTCAAAAGGGATATAATGTTACTTTCAAAGATGACGTGTGCGAAATCAAAGGCAGAGATGGTGTTCTTATTGCAAAAGTAAAAATGACTCCAAAAAAATATTTCCTTTGAATTTTTTATATGGCCAAAGCTCTTGTTTTAGTACTATGGTGAATGATGTTTCATGGCTTTGGCATTTTCGGTATGGACATTTGAGTTTTAAGTTTATTGTCTCATATGTGCAAAAATCATATGGTGAGAGGAATGGCGAACATTATCCAGAGAGATCATCAAGTTTGTGAAGCATGTATTCTCAAGAAGCATCATCGGAGATAATTTCTGGTTGGCAAAGCAAGAAGAGCCTCAAATCCACTTGAATTAGTTCACACTTATTTATGTAGACCTATGCGCACAACATCAATTTGAGGTAATCGTAGTTTTCTCACTTTCATTGATGATTACAACAGAAAGACTTGAATTTATTTACTTAAAGAAAAAAAGTTGAGTCTGTTGGGAATTTAACGCCTAAACCCCTAATTGTAACAGAAACGCAGTATAGAAAAAGTACACCAAGATTTAACGAGGTTCGACAACTGCCTACGTCCTCGGGAGCCACACAGATAATTTCTTATTAGTCAAACAAGAAATTACAAATCAAGAGCAAATCCCTAAACTGGGATTTCTCAAATAAAACACTGTAGCTACAGTGTTAATAATTAGGGTATGAACCCTTTCAATTCTCACTTGAGAAAAATACCCCACAATTAAAACCCCTCTTTAATTTCTTCTCTCTCTTCTTAAATCCCCTCAACTACTGCCGTTGAAGATTGGGGAAATGTAAAAATCGCTTCTGCGATTTTTAGGGCAGCCCCGAAACCCTAGCGGGGGGGTTTAAATAAGCGATGAGGGGATGAGCTGGCGACAGCCTGTCGCCAGCGACCCGCGGACGCCAAAAGAAGGGGGGCGAACGCAGAGGTCGAAAGACGCAGAGCTCGAATGGGGGGTCGAACGCAGACTTCGAAGGGTGCGTTCGCCCAACTCTGCGTTCGCCGAAGTGTGCGTTCACCGAAGGATTGCGTTCGCCGACTTCGCCTGCGTCATCTCCGCCTTTCTCGAGCTCGTCGGAGCTCCTCCGCCGTCGGTGACAACCGGAGCTCGCCTGCGTCATCCTAGAGCTCGTCGGAGCTCCTCATCGCCGGAGGTTGGTATCCACCCCCAACCTAACAATCTCCCACTTGGAGACCAAACCGACGACAACGGGCTACCTCATCACGCTCCTCTCCTGTGTGGCTCCGCCTTCATCATCTATGCATGAAGGCCAACTGAAGTTGCGCACAACTCCAGTTTCTGAACTGTCATCCGCCGCCGGTGACAACCGGAGCTCGCCTGCGTCATCCTGGAGCTCGTCGGAGCTCCTCCGCCGTCGGAGGTTTGTTTCCACCCCCAATTCTAACAATCTCCCACTTGGAGACCAAACCGACGACAACGGGCTACCTCATCACGCTCCTCTCCTGTGTGGCTCCGCCTTCATCATCTATGCATGAAGGCCAACTGAAGTTGCGCACAACTCCAGTTTCTGAACTGTCACCGTCTTTGTTAACATGTCTGCTGGATTCTTACTTCCTGGAATCTTTTCCAGTTTCAACACGTCATCTTCCAACAGGGATCTGATGAAGTGGTACCGAAGCGCAATATGCTTCGTTCTAGAATGAAATGCGGAATTCTTCGCCAAGTGTATCGCACTCTGGCTATCACTGTGCAAAACATTCTTCTCCTGTTTGAATCCCAGCTCTGTCAACAAACCCTGAAGCCATATCATCTCTTTACTGGCTTCAGTCACTGCAACGTACTCAGCTTCTGTAGTGGATAGGGTAACGATCTTCTGTACCTGTGACATCCAACTAACAGCTGTAGTTCCGACGGTGAATACATAGCCGGTGGTGCTTCTTCGGTGATCAACTTCGCCGCCGAAGTCTGCATCTACGTACCCTTGCACTTCTACCTCTCCCTTACCAAAGTGCAAACACTTCTGTGTGGTGCCTCGTAGATATCTCAGAATCCACTTGACCGCTTCCCAATGAGTTTTTCCTGGATTCGACATAAACCGGCTGACCACTCCCACTGCATGGCCAATATCTGGTCTCGTACAGACCATTGCGTACATCAAACTTCCGATAGCTGAGGCGTAAGGAACCTGAGCCATACTCTCTTTCTCTTCTTCTGACTGAGGAGACTGATCCTTCGACAGACGAAAATGGCTAGCCAAGGGTGTGCTCACAGGCTTGGCGTCGCCCATGTTGAATCTCTGCAAAACACGGTTGATGTACTCCGTCTGAGATAACTGCAAGAGACCTCTCTTCTTATCTCTCGTGATTTGCATTCCAAGGATCTTCTTCGCTGGACCCAAGTCCTTCATGTCAAACTCCTTTGACAGCTGCTGCTTCAAACTCTTGATATACTCCATATCTGCTCCTGCGACCAACATATCATCAACATACAGCAGTAGGATGATATAGCTGGACTGATATCTTTTGAAGTAGCAACAGTGGTCGGCGTTGCACTTCTGGAAACCTTCCTTGTGCATAAAGCCGTCAAACTTTCTGTACCACTGCCTTGGGGCTTGTTTCAGGCCATACAAGCTCTTCTTGAGTCTGCACACCAGGTTCTTCTTCTTTTCTTCTGAGAAACCTTCTGGCTGGTGCATGTATATCTCCTCTTCTAGATCTCCGTGAAGAAACGCCGTCTTCACGTCTAACTGCTCGAGATGAAGATCTTCAATTGCTACAATACTCATCACGGTCCTGATAGTATTTAGCTTCACCACGGGAGCGAAAATATCGGTGTAGTCAATTCCTTCCTTCTGCTGGAAACCTTTGACAACCAATCGGGCTTTATATCTCCTGGAACCATCCTGCTCCTCTTTCACCCGGTACACCCATTTGTTGTGGAGTGCCTTCTTACCCGTGGGCAACTCAGCTAGTTCCCACGTCTGGTTTGATATGAGAGACTTCATCTCATCTTTCATTGCAAGCTCCCACTTGCTCGCATCTCCACACTGACAAGCTTCATCAAAGCTTTCAGGCTCCCCACCATCTGTCAACAACAGATAGTTCATGTATCTCCTGTTGGGTACAGGAGGACGAGAAGATCTTCTTAATATCGGAGCTGGTGCGTCGGGCTCCTGCGCACCATCTTGTCCAACAGGCTCTTCTTGCTGAGGACCCTCTGCATTGGGTTCTTCCGAGAGGTTACTCGGGACATCATCTGCATCTATAAATGTGGACTCGCTCTCTGAGTCGTCAGTCTTGTGCATGTCCTTGTACATCACCTTCTCGTTGAATATCACATCTCTGCTCCGGATCACCTTCTTGTTTTCGTTGTCCCAAATGCGGTAGCCGAACTCATCTTCACCATAGCCGATGAAAGTGCATTTCTTTGACTTGGGATCAAGCTTATTCCTGCCTTGATCACTAATATGCACGTAAGCTACACAACCGAAAACTTTTAGATGTGAGAGTTTTACCTCCTTTCCGCACCATACCTCCTCTGGTATTCTGTGCTCCAATGGAACCGATGGACCTCGGTTGATCAAGTAAGCTGCTGTGTTGACCGCTTCTGCCCAGAACTGCTTCGGTAGGCCTGACTGTACTCGAATGCTTCTGGCTCTCTCCGTCAACGTTCGGTTCATCCGCTCAGCTACACCATTTTGCTGAGGCGTGCCGGGCACGGTTCTCTCCATTCTGATCCCGTGCTCATAGCAGAACTTCTTGAATCCGGTGTCTTCATACTCACCGCCATTGTCGGTCCTGAGCTTCTTTATTCTCAGACCGGTCTCATTCTCGACCATAGCTTTCCATCTCCTGAAAGCTTCAAATACTTCTGACTTATGCTTCAGAAAGTAGACCCACACTTTCCGAGAGTGATCATCGATAAAAGTCACGAAGTAGTGTTTTCCACCAATGGACGCGGTGGTTGTTGGTCCCCAAACATCTGAGTGAACGAGCTCTAGCTTCTGCTTCCTGGGGGTTCTGCCACTTGTCTGAAAGCTGACTCTCTTCTGCTTTCCAAGTATACATTCTTCACACATATCCATCTCCACTGACTGCAGTCCTGGGAGTTTCCCCTTTGTGTGCATGATTTTCATCCCCTTTTCACTCATATGACCGAGTCTCTGGTGCCACAGCTTTGAAGTCTCATTGCCTGCTGCAACTGAGATCGAACAACGTGCACCTGCTGTCATATACAGGGTACCAGTCTTCTTGCCTCGGGCAATCGTCATTGCGCCCTTTGAGATCTTCCAATCATCTCCATGGAAGGTTGTGGTGTATCCTTCGCCAGCCAACTGGCCTACGGATATTAAATTCTTTCTCAGGTCGGGAATATGCCTGACATCCTTCAGCTCCCATACTGACCCGTTCAACTTAATTTTCACCACGCCTTTGCCCACAATAGCACATGGTTGATCATCACCAAGATATACGTATCCAAGATTTCCGGGGGTATACTTCTCGAAGAATTCTTTCTGAGAGGTAGCATGGAACGACGCTCCTGAATCTAACACCCAAGATTCCTCCTTGCTCTCCAAAGAGCATATCAATGCGTCGTCTCCTCCTGAAGTGGAGGTGACATTCACCTCTGCCTTCGCCTCCTTCTCCTTCTGTGCACTCTTGCACTGATTCTTGTAATGCCCGGTCTTTCCACAATTCCAACACTCGATAGCCTTCGAGCTGTTGCTTGGATTCCTTGATTTGGACCTCCTGTCCTTTGATCTACCTCTGAAGTTTGATTTTCCTCGTCCGTTTCCTCTGGTTGAATTTCTACCTCTTGACTCTGTATGCAATACTGAAGAGGTTGTAGCTTCACCCGTTTCTCTCCGTCGGATCTCCTCACTGAGAACCAAATCACGAACGTCGCCGAACTTCAACTTTTTCTTTCCCGATGAGCTACTCACTGCCGTGACTGTAGCGTTCCAACTCTCTGGTAGGGAAGACAACAATATCAACGCCCGAACTTGGAATTTAACGCCTAAACCCCTAATGCAACAGAAACGCAGTATAGAAAAAGTACACCAAGATTTAACGAGGTTCGGCAACTGCCTACGTCCTCGGGAGCCACACAGATAATTTCTTATTAATTAAACAAGAAATTACAATTTAGGAGCGTATCTCAAAACTGAGATTTCTCAGATAAACACTGTAGCTACAGTGTTAATAATCAAAGGGTATGAACCCTTTCAATTTTCACTTGAGAACAAATGAATAACCCACTATAAAAAACCCCTTTTTATATTCCTCTCTCTCCTTAAATCTTTTTCTTAATCTCCCCTCAAAATCAATTGAGCGCTGGAGATGGGAACGCTGCTGCGTTCTTGGTCGCCGCCAGAAGAAAAATCGGAGGAGGGGTAAAAAGCTACAGCCTCCGAAACCCTAGCGGGGGGGTTTAAATAAGCGATGAGGGGATGAGCTGGCGACAGCCTGTCGCCAGCGACCCGCGGACGCCAAAAGAAGGGGGGCGAACGCAGAGGTCGAAAGACGCAGAGCTCGAATGGGGGGTCGAACGCAGACTTCGAAGGGTGCGTTCGCCCAACTCTGCGTTCGCCGAAGTGTGCGTTCACCGAAGGATTGCGTTCGCCGACTTCGCCTGCGTCATCTCCGCCTTTCTCGAGCTCGTCGGAGCTCCTCCGCCGTCGGTGACAACCGGAGCTCGCCTGCGTCATCCTGGAGCTCGTCGGAGGGGGGTCGAACGCAGACTTCGAAGGGTGCGTTCGCCCAACTCTGCGTTCGCCGAAGTGTGCGTTCACCGAAGGATTGCGTTCGCCGACTTCGCCTGCGTCATCTCCGCCTTTCTCGAGCTCGTCGGAGCTCCTCCGCCGTCGGTGACAACCGGAGCTCGCCTGCGTCATCCTGGAGCTCGTCGGAGCTCCTCGTCGCCGGAGGTTGGTATCCACCCCCAACCTAACAGAGTCTTTGAATGCTTTAAAACCTTCAAAGATCTTGTTGAAAATCAAAGTGGCTTTATAATAAAAACTTTGCGTTCTAATCGTGGTGAAGAATTTGTTGTTTTGGAGCAATTTTTGAAAGAAAATGGAATTCGACATCAGCAAACTGCTCGTTACACTCCCCAGCAAAATAGAGTAGTTGAGCGGAAAAATAAAACCATCATGGAGCTAGCAAGGAGCATGTTGAAAGCCAAAGAGATGCCAAATGAATTTTGGGGTGATGTTATTACATGCGCTGTCTATTTACTTAATCGAGCTGCAACTAAAATTGTTCAAGGAATGACTCCTCAAGAAGCTTGGAGTGGGATAAAACCATGTGTTGGCCACTTGAGAGTTTTTGGCGGTATAGCTTACTCTCATATTCCAGATGAAAAGAGAGGTAAGCTAGATGATAAATCTGAAAAATGTATTCTAGTTGGATACAGTGAAAATGCAAAAGCATATCGTTTGTACAATCCCATCTCAAAGAAGACCATCATAAGTAAGGGTGTGCATTTTAATGAGGAAGAGTCTTGGAAGTGGAAAGTTGCTGATCAAAAACAGAAATCAACTTCTGTTAATATTGAAGACAAAGAAGATGCACAAGTAGCTGAACCAGAAGGTGCTGAACCATTATCCTCAACTTCTAGCTCATCATCGAGTGATGAAGAATCAACTTTGCCATCATTATGGAGATCGGCCCGACCACATTAACCTTCCAAAAGATATCCCTCAAATGACTATGTCATGATTACTTCTGATGAAATGAATTTTGCATTACTTGTAGATGCAGATCCAACAAGTTATGATGAAGCATGCAAGGAAGAAAAATGGAGGATAGCCATGAATCAAGAAATTGATGCAATTGAAAGAAACAAGACATGGGAATTGACAGCTCTTCCTAAAGACAAAGCAGTGCTCGGTGTAAAATGGGTTTACAAAACAAAGTTGGACTCAAATGGTAAAGTAGACAGAAACAAAGCAAGACTTGTTGTGAAAGGCTACAAGCAGAAGTTTAGTGTTAATTATGAAGAAATTTTTGCTCCTGTAACTTGTTTAGAAACAATTCATCTACTTTTATCATTAGCAGCACATAAGGGTCGGAACGTGCGTCAAATAGACGTGAAATCGGCTTTCCTTAATGGTTTCCTAGAAGAAGAGGTCTATGTTGAACAACCCTCAGGTTACAAAAAGAAAGGAGAAGAACACAATGTGTATCGCTTAAAGAAAACATTGTATGGACTGAAACAAGCTCCAAGAGCTTGGTACAGTCGAATTGACAAATTCTTCTTAAAGAACGGATTGAAGAGATGCCCATACGAGCATGCACTCTACACCAAAGAATATGAAAGTGGTAATTTTCTTATTATTTGCTTGTATGTTGATGATCTTATATTTACAGGCAATAATGAGAAAATGAGAAAGGATTTTAAAAAATCCATGATGGAAGAATTTGATATGACTGACTTGAGACTTCTTCATTAATTCCTTGGAATTAAAGTAAAACAAACGGATGAAGGAATCATTATTTCTCAACAAAAGTATGCAAAAGATTTGTTGAAGAAATTCAACATGGATGGTGCTCAGGGATGACAATTCTGATCCAAATCCAATAACACATCTAGATCCATCCAATTTGAAACCAACCCAAACCAACCCATTTAGCTAGATGGACCTAATAGGTTGGGTAATTATTTCTATATAGGTTAAATGTGTATTAGATGGGCGGGTATTGACCCAGCCATAACCCACCCAAGCTTAATGATAGAAATCTCCTCTCCCCTCTCTCTGCGATTCCTCTCTCCGAAACCCTAAGGGCTTGTTTGGATTGAGGGTAATGGGGGTGAGGGGAAGGGAGGTTAACTTTTAACCTTGTTTGGGAAGTAAATATAGCAAGTTAATAGGGGTGAGGGGAGATGAAAGGAGGTGAAAAAATAACATGATTTCTTCCCCCCAAATTTGGGGTGTAATGGGGGTGAAGGTAAAGAGGGGGAATACAACAAATATAGAGAGACATATTTACCCCTAGCTAAGATCAAAATCCAACGGCTAAAATTTCTAACAACAATATAACTTAATAATATGTGAGAGTATTTATATAAATTTATATGCATTCCCTTCCCTTTCCTTCCCGTTATTACACTTTCCAAACAGGGTGAAATAACTTCCCCTTGATTCATTTTACTAGTTTCACAAACAAGTTTTAGAAATTCACTTCCCTTCCCTTAACTTAACTTCCCCTAAGTTACCCTAACTTCCCTTCACCCCCTCCAAATCCAAACAAGCACTAAAAATCTCGGCTCCCCTCTCTCTCTGCGATTCGTCTCTCCGAGCTTCGATTCCTCTCTCCGAGCTTCGATTCCTCTCTCCGAGCGCCAATTCGTCTCTCTCTTCGACGCTTGTCTTCGTCAATGGTTCGCTTCAGCTCCCCGACGAGCAGCATGCCCTCAAGTTCAGCCAGGTACTGTGATCTCTACCGATCTCTGCGATGCTTGGCTTCGGTGCGTATTTCTTTGTTTTGCTTGGATCTGGTGCTTGATCCTGTTTGTATAGTTGTTAATCTAGGGTTTAATTGTTTGATTTTGGATGTTAGGGTTTTCCTCCCTCTGATCACCTTCGAGCACAAGAGGTCAGTCAAAGATCGTTTCTTTTTTGCAATTTGCCCCCGTCTGCTCTCTCCTTTTGCTGAATTTGGGTAATGCAAAGTTTTTGGGTTTCTGGAGTTTTGAGCAGGAATTAAGTCTTTTACGCGTTGATTCTGGTTGATTTTCCTTCTAATCGTGTTCCTTTCTTCTCATTTTTGCTTCTCTTTCTGTTCTTATTTCTTCACCATTGGTATGCTTTATCTATCTGTTTTTTTTTCTAATTTTTTCTCTAGCGGAATGTGAAAGATTACCATTCGATTTACCAGAAGCAATGGAGGAATTTGTCGCAGGTTATCAAACAGAGTATTCAGATATCAAATACGCTTTATTTTACCTTGCTTCTTACCTAAATTTATTAGTTTCTTTATTATTTATAACAGTTCTTTACTTAGGTGGGTGGAATTTATCTATTCCGTACATACCCATTCCTGAACTATAACAGTTCTTTACTTAGGTGGGTGGAATTTATCTATTCCGTACATACCCATTCCTGAACTTTTCGGAAGAAATAAAATGGCTGGAGTCTTTGGAATGACAATTGGAATATTTATTACATTAGAGAAAGCTTATTTGTTTCTGTTCATTCCTATCACAACAAGATGGAATGTAATAATATTGATTCATACAGAAGAAAAGGTTCTCTATTGATTCAAACGCTCTACCTATGGGATAGATTTTAGGAAATGATGCAGAGATGAATACTGACATTGATCCGCAAGAAGCTCAACAAGCTCTTGAAATAGCTGAAGCTAACTTGAGTAGAGCTCAGTACTGACATTGATCCGCAAGAAGCTCAACAAGCTCTTGAAATAGCTGAAGCTAACTTGAGTAGAGCTCAGGGTAAGAGACAAGCAATTGAGGCGAATCTAGCTCTCAGACGAGCTAGGACACGAGTAGAGGCTGTGAATGTTATTTCACAATAATCAAAAGAAGTTCTTTAGAAGTTCTTTATTATAATTATACACCACATTTTGATTCCGCCAATTGAACTCTAGATGAGACAACGAAAAAAGAAGATGTTAACGGTTGATCAAGCTTGATGGATTCGCCTTCTTAAACAAGAAGTTCTGGTCCTGGAGGTATAATATCAACCTTTTAGTGTCCATCCAATGCATCAACTATGGTTATTTCATATCCTCCTTTTTCTTTACGTACTATTTTGCTTACTATACCCGCGAATGTAGCATTATAGACTGTATTGTTACTCTTGCTCCCATCAGGATAAATCTGACCCCTTCCCCTGTTCCCACCTACATATATGGGATATTTTAAGAAGTGAGCGTCTTTCTTCTACATATTGGCTGTGGCATTTTTTTCTTCTCCAGATTCATGCATATTGGTTGTGGCATATGTTAGAAATTATGGTTAAATCTAGAATAAAACAGAGAAATTATGATGTACTATAATTTTAAGTTTTTTAGTCCACTGTTGTGCGTTTGAAAAACGTTGTGTTTAAAGCAATATTTGACCTACTCCGGTGAAAGGATCACAATGTCAAACTACTTTTAGGAACAGTAGCATAGTATTCTGGTGTACACCAACCCAGTACTGTCAATATCTCCTTGATCTATAAGACCTTTTGGTCAAAGCAAAGATCTTCTTGATCTCAGAACCTTTCGGTTCAAAACATTTCGGTTTAAGGGCAAGTTCCTATGGGCACAGGTTCTGCAGCAGCAGCACAACAGCAACAACGTCAAGATCTCCTTAATCTGATGTTCGTTTTCCAAGCTCGCGTGTTTGTTGCCATGAGCTGCCTAACGACGCTATTTATATGCCTCTAAGGCCAGCTCAAGTGTCACTCATAATTAATGTGACTATTACAATTCTCAATGGCAATTAAAATTGTAACATGAATGTATTAAATTGCTCTAAATATTATTGTAATTGCTGCGTGTAGTAACTCCTGTATACGAGGTAACCAATGGACGCGTTGCTACGTAACGCGAGGGTCACGTCTTAGCAAATCAGACGAACCTCATTTGACAAATGAACCTCGTCAAATAGGCGAACCTCATATGACAAATAAACCTCGTCGAACGAGCGAACATCATTAAACAGACAAACCTTGTATGACAGACGAACCTCATCGAACGATCGAACCTCGTCAAACAAGCGAACCTCGTTTGATGAGCAAACCTCGTCTGATCTTGTGAATCAGACAAACCTCGTCTGATCTTGTGAATCAGACAAACCTCGTCGAACAAGTGGAACCTCGTCAACCAATTGACGAACCTCGTCTGACTTTGAGAATGCTAGGGTCACATCCTCGTGCGAATGCGTAGCTTGTCCATATGCGGCGAAATAGCCTGCGAGGCAACCTTCATGGTGACCATAGTTGTAGCCAATGTGGCGTCACCTCGCCCCGATGCCTCCGTGCGAAGTGCAAAGTACGCCTAACAAAGTGCCACTTAGCGCCTCAGTCCGATTAGTCCCGGCCTATTAGCCCACGGCCCCTAGCCCATGGCTCACGACCCACGACCCACGACCCACGGTCTACTAGAACTTATGAGGGATTAATTGAAATAAAACACTTCTCGGCTTGCCGTTGGTAAGTCTCGAACAAGGGACCTTTTGAAACACCAAAACATTAACTTTCCACTAAGCTACTAAGCATTTATGAAAAGTACTTGTAGTTAATATATATATATATATATATATATATATATATAATATATATATATAATATATATATATTATATATATATTATATATATATATATAGTTTGAAAACTCATTTTGGAAAGCGGTTTTGACCAAAAAAATCCAACAACATCTTCCTTTTATTTATATATAGTTCTTTGGTACCGGTTGTTTTAATTGCAAATATGTAAAAAAATGCCATATCTTTTGTGCTTCCCCCCTATTAATTCCTACAGATTAGCAGTGGCATGTGGCTTTTATTAAGGTTGTTCATTTCAGATAGCAAACCAGAATGAGTTATTTGGGAACCTTTATGCTATTTAGAAATCATTCTGTAGTTAGTGTTTAATTGTTTGGATATTTAGTTTGTTTGAAAGTTAAGTTTGGTTAAGACTTGGAATTTCCGTTCTGTTGCAGCTTTGAGTTTTTTGAGTCTGTAACTATACATTGCTATATTACTTATTCTTGATGAATAAAATGTTGCTATTTTTGAAAGATCACTAGTTGTCTATGGTGTTCAACCAAAATCCTTACTCTAATAGGTAGCAATTACATTTCATAAATATTCAAGTGGCCTTCCATCCAAAAATATCAGTTGCTGGTTATGCAATGGAAGCACCTGCAACAAAGAAACAGATCACTGACCTCCTAGACTTGAGTTGAAAAATAGATGGCTATTATAAAGAAATTTTATATGTGATTATGTGTCTTCACCCAAAATATTATATGATCTAAAATGCCAGAAGGCAGATTGTCATGGTCTTTGATATCTTCAGATTGTCATGGTCTT
This sequence comes from Asparagus officinalis, assembly GCF_001876935.1. Lineage (NCBI taxonomy): Eukaryota > Viridiplantae > Streptophyta > Magnoliopsida > Asparagales > Asparagaceae > Asparagus > Asparagus officinalis. The sequence continues at coordinate 23,543,912 of NC_033797.1, read as the reverse complement.
TGATATATTCTAGACTATTTATCCTGTTTTGTAGCCTCTAGATTTCAAGACATAGGGAAGCTCTAATTGTCCAGTACACCTAGTCCATGTAAAATGCTAAGCACTGTAGCTTTAAGACCAAGGAGAGGCTATAACTATCCAAAAGCTTCCTTCTTCATAAGAAAAATAAATGTGCTCTCTCTCCAATCTTGGGGCAAGTTGGCACTATTGCTACATGATTTTAGTGATATTCAAAATTTTGAATCTCAAGGTGAAATCTAGATGTGTATTTTCTTTGAGGTATTTTCTCTCTTCCTTTTCTCTCTTGATGACATTTATGGAAAATGAACCTAAAAGGTACTGAAAGATCAAATAAATATACGTTAACTTAGTTACGTTATGGTACTGTGGATTATATTTTATTTTACCTGACAGTAGTTGTAGGTTGTCTAAAAATCACTGTAGATAGTTGATCCCCCATCAAACACCGATGATGGAAGTTACAATCTGACGACTTCTAGAAGGCTATAATTTGAAGATTTTTATGTAGATCAATGAAGGTTACAATCTGACGAACTTCACAAATCACAACAACCGATGAAAGCTCTAGTTCAACAGCCTTCACAATCAACATCGAGAGTTACAACCTGATGACTCATATTTTCAATGAGCCAAGATGAAGATTATAAGGCTATCAACAATGGTTTTGTTTTTCAACACCCTACTTTTTACTTTTTAACACTCCACATCATCTTCTCTCACTATCAACAATGGTTTTGTTTTTCAACACCCTACTTTTTACTTTTTAACACTCCACATCATCTTCTCTCTCTTCCACCTAATAATTCAATTTTCAACACCCTACTTTTTACTTTTTAACACTCCACATCATCTTCTCTCTCTTCCACCTAATAATTCAATACCCACTCAACTTTTACACTCTACAATGGCTTTGTTTAATAAAATTCAACACCATACCCCACCACTTTTATTTCATATTCTTATTTTCTCAAAAATCCCACCACCCAATAGCATGAAGACATGCGTCCAATCTACTCTCTCTCTCCTGTGTGTGGTCCTCTCCCACTCCTTATTCAACATGTTGAATTAATTCAACACAAATTAATCCAAATGGGATTCAACACCCTCTTCAACAACTCCATTAAACCAATTCAACAGTTGAATTCTTTTTTCAACACCTCCATTGTAAGTAGTCTAAGATGACGGTCTTTGCAACGTTCCAGCAAAAGAGATCACAAATTGATGGTCTCTTCACACTAAAACGCAGAGGTCATCTCTGCGTTTCACCATCAAAACGCAGAGGTCATCTCTGCGTTACACCATCAAAACACAGAGGTCATGCCCACGTTTCAAAGTCAAAACACAGAGGTCATCCCCAGTGCTCCAATTAAAAACGTAAAGTTCGTAGACTCAAAACGCAGAGTTCATCTCTACGTCCTAACTCTGTGTTTTAGATTTACAACACTGTGTGAACACTGCGTTTTTAGCCTAAAACAGGCCCAACTCCGCGTTTCAAGTCTAAAACACAGAGTTCGGACCCAGAACACCATTTTCGGTGTTTGACTCGTTCAAACACGAGCTGAACAGTTTCAGGAATCGTTTTCCCTCTACATTTGGAGGGATTTTCGTCCCACTTAGGAGCAGATTAAGGGGGCAGTTACACCCAATTTAACCCCATTATAGAGAGAATTAAGGAGGCGGTTACTCCCTTAATCCCTTATAAATAGGAGTAAACTCAACTGAGTTCGGGCCCTTCGGCTTGGCAGCAAAGAAGAGATCTTTGGATGACTTTTTTGGGGGATTTACTGGAGCTTTGGAGATCGAAAACAGGAGCTTTCTTCATCATTGTCTTACAAACCGATTTCGGTTAAATCAACACTTTCATAGAGTTATCAACTCGTTCAGAGTTCTAAAACTTACTTTGCAAGTTCTCCACAACATCAAATCGTGAGGAGAAATCGTTCCAGTGAAGCAAAACGTCGGATCATCAACGGAGAGAAAACTCGTCGCGAGCATTCGAGGGAGGCACTCCATCGTCACATTGAAGAACCTAGATTTAAATAAAGGGGAGGATCTCTGTCGATTCTCTTCTCTTTTGTAATTAGGAACTTCGAATTGTAATTAAGATTGAGAGAGTTGTAAATATTCTTTTTCTAAGCAGTTAGAGAGAATAAAATCAAACCCAGTTATTTCATTTTTATTTTACAAATTTTCCACCAAACAGTAGTTCATTGTCAGTGTTTACTGCAACATTCAAGGTTAAACCTTATCATATTCCATTAGTAATATAGCCAATGCATGTTGGAACACCATGAAATAACCAATCTTATTTCACAATTTTAAACATATATCTGAATTCTCAAATTATTAGAGGGGTTTATGCAAAGTTTGTAATTCGCATCTGTCTTTCGCTAGTACTTGCATATTGTTCCTTGTAGAATTTGATCTTCTAATGCCTTCAAACTGTGGGTGACTTATCTTTCGCGCATATGGTACCTGGAATATTTCAAATTATACTAGTTGCCACAAGGAACCTAAGTATTTTGGGCACTTGCTAGTTTAATTGTTAGGGAAAAAATGACATTTCAATATAAAAGTTAATGCTCCAGATTCATTTTCCCCCAAGGATGTATGTATCTTGTTGCTAAAGAAAATCCATGTGCATGTGTCATCTCTGGATCAAAAGAATTGATACCTGTTATTTGAAAAAAAAAAGGGTAATATGTAGTTGCTTACAAATTTCTGTGTTCCTTTTTAAATCTCCAACCAAGATTAAACCAGATCTCAAAATTAAAGTCATAAAAGAAAATATTGTAAATACACCCAAGATCAACTCCTATTTTGCTTCAGTATACCATGCATTTGAACTAGAAAATCATATAGCTTAACATCTGTATTTGCTCCCACGTTCTTATCAAAATGAATATATTGCAAATTTCTAGTTTACTGTTTAAAAAATATTAGTGTTTGCAAATTTCTTGTTTGCTTCAGTATATCTGCATATTGTTCACACACTCAAATAGATGTTTTCGATTTGCAGGATTCACTGGTAGAGACCGTCAAAGAGCAGGCTAGCTCCATAAGCAATATGATTGTGCAGGCTACAAATTAGAGAGTTCTATGATTTTGCCATGGGCTGCATTAGCCCTTACTGTTTTTAATTTTCGTGAGGCGATGTTGTGAATATAAGCGAGGCAATTGGTTCTATATGATCTCATGAGGTGTATGGTCATTGTGTTTCCCATACTGCAGCTTGCTCGAAAACAATGTATGTTCATTCACAGTTTGTTCAGATTGATGAAAATTGTTATCGTGTATTTTCAAGTCGTGGTTTCCACCTCTAGGCAACGTATGGTTTGCATTCATTGAAGACTATTGCTTTCCAAAACTTGTAAAAATAGGCCAATTCTTCATTTATTTTTTGTATGTGTTTCTCGGTTTTAAAACCCCCTGAAAGTTTTTGCAGAAAATGCTCTGAAAGTTTGCAGAAACCCCCCTAAAAATTTATAGAAAACCCTTCTAAAAATTTCTAGAAAACCCCTCTAAAAATTTGCAGAAAACCCCCTAAAACTTACATATATATAAAACATCATAACTAAATGGGTTATTTGGTCATTCATGAACCACTCATTTAGTAAATTGGTGGATGAGAAGTGACTCATTTAGCAAATGCTAAATGGGTCATAAAGGGTCATAAATGGTCAAGTGGTCATAAATATGCCCACCCATTTATGACCCAACCAAGACACAACCAAAACCATCCATTTGACAAACCTAGAGGAGAGAGACGGGGAAATCTGAGGGGAGGACATGAGGGAGAGGGAGGAGTGTGGGAAACACGAGAGAGGGGGGACACGGAGAAGTGGGGAAGCTGAAAATGAGGAGGTGACGCGGAAATCTGAGGAAGGAGAGAGATAAGGGGTGCATGCTAAATATTAATACAAGATGATGATGATGATTAATCAAGATGATGATGATGATTATTATTATTATTATTATTATTAATAATAATAATAATAATAATAATAATAATAATAATAAATAATAATAATAATAATAATAATAATAATAAAATTTAATAATAATAATAATAATTTATAAAGTTTTTAGAGTAACAATTAAATTTATAATTAGTAGAACCATTAAATATAAAATCGGGTTTCTAAATCATAGAAAATTATAGAAAATTAGGGAAAATATAAATACTCATTTTTAAAAAATAATAATTTAATATTTAAAATACCAGAAAAAATATTCAAATCAATATCGAAAAATTATGGTCATTACACCCTTCTTCTAATAACTCAGCCAATATATCTAAAGGAAAGGACAATAAACATAAACATAAATATTCATGTTGATAGCATTAGCTTAACTCATATGAAGAAAATCAATCAGCTACAAAACATGAGCACTTACATTCATGTATTTATGATGAATATCGTCATACTAATTAAATTGAAATCTCAAGTTTTTTCTATTTCTAAATCATTGAACAATTTGACTAGAAATAATTCGGCTGATCCTTTATTCATCAGATATGCGACATTGTAATCTAATGCGTTAATCGACTACTTATAAACTAAAGGAGAACAACAAAAAAAGTTATGATGAACAGTAAATCTTAGGTGGACCAATCAAAAGGAGCCATGTCATTATTTCCCCTCTCTTCTACTGCCTCCCTTCCCGCATCTCTCTCATATTGCCTCCCTCTCCTACTACCCACGTTCTTCCCCCTAATCGATTTTAAAATTCAAAAAGCCTCCCTCTCGAGATCCCCCCTGTAAACCCAAAAGAGATCCACCTCTCTATCCTAACCCAGACAAGAATTTTGCTTTTGTTTTCTTCTTTCTTCGAGATCCCCCTCTCTCCTATCCGCCCCCATCTCTGAGAAGTTTTCTTTTTTCTCCGCCTCTTTCCTTCGTTCTTTCTCTCGATCGTTGCCAAAAAAATAAAAAATTAAAATAAAAAGAGTCGAAAATTCGAGCTAGGGCATTTCCCCTCAATTCAGTCAACGATGCATTATTTTTCTCGATTCCTCGTCGTCCTCCTCCTCGTCGCCGCATTGGCCTCTCTTTTGGAGTCCAATCACAAGGTAACCCTCTCATTCGCCTATAAGTTTCGATCTCTAGCCCTAGATATTTGAATATATAGTTTTATCCCTCGAAATCTTGCAGAGAGTTTAAGATCAATTTATTCTAATTGTATCTTTTTGCAAATAGTTCTAAATGAAATTAGAAACAAAATTTTTTGGCTACTGCCAGAAATTATTTAGGAGAAGTATTTTATGTGAATCCGAGTGAGAATTATGATTTTGGGATGCATTGTGATTTTAACTTGAAAATTGATTCTAATTGAAAAATATTATTGTTGAATTTGATGGAATCTTTTTCTTTATGTTTCAGATGGAATCCTGATGGAGGGAAGCACAAATATAAATTCTTCCAATGGTATAGAATGAAAACCCCAAAACTCTCTTTTATTTGCAAATTTTTCTTGAAAATATTATTTTTTAAATTGATAGGATATTTGCCTTTCTGTTTTTTAGATTTTTTTTTTAAAAAAAACTATTTGAGAATTTTGAGGATCACTTCATCAACCGAACGGCTAAATACCCATATTGGTATTTTAATTCAACCTCATTTGCCAAGAAGGTATTTTAAATAAAAAAATCGGCGTTAAGGCATTTTAATTGATTAAAATTACCAATTAGGTCCTTTTTCTCGTCGGTGACCACTTTTCCGGGGAGAACTCGTCACGTGCGTGACACGTGATGACTTAATCTGTATAAATACCCATATTGGTATTTTAATTCAACTCAATTTGCCAAAAATGTATTTTAAATAAAAAATCGGCGTTAAGACATTTTAATTGATTAAAATTACCAATTATGTCTTTTTGCTTGTCGGCGACCACTTTTCTGGCGAGAACTGGTCACGTGCATTTTAATTCAACCGGTTTTCTGACGTGGCAGTGGCAGGAAGAATAAGAGTCGATGCATTTTAAAATCCCCCATTTCTAAAATTGGTAAAAAAATTAGCGAAAAATTCGTGGAGAAATTACCGTATAAATAGAACCTCTTTCTCTTGCATCGATCCATGGCCGCGCCGGCGGCAATCTAGTCTGCAGTGATCTTCGTCTTCTCACTTTCTTCTCTCCGAATTCCCATGGCGTTTTCTTCTAGAAGTTCCTGGAATCGGGGGTTTTGGCTGCTTCTGTTAGCGGTAAAGGTAAGATAATTGAGTTGGATCTGAGATCTGGAGTGAATGCGTGGATGTTTGATCTTTGTTTTGAAATTTTTAGGGTTTAGGTTGGTTCGTTTTGGACTTAAATTGTGATTAAGCCACATCAGCAGCTAAAACCGAGCCACATCAGCAAACCGAGCCACATCATCAGCTAAAACACAGATTAAGTCATCACATGCCACACACGTGACGAGTTCTCACCGGAAAAGTGGTCGCCGACGAGGAAAAAGACCTAATTGGTAATTTTAATCAATTAAAATGCTTTAATGCTGATTTTTTATTTAAAATACCTTCTTGGCAAATGGGGTTGAATTAAAATACCAATATGAGTATTTATACAGATTAAGTCATCATGTGCCACGCACGTGACGACTTCTCGTCGGAAAAGTGATCGCCGACGAGAAAAAGGACCTAATTGGTAATTTTAATCAATTAAAATACCTTAACGCCGATTTTTTTATTTAAAATACCTTCTTGGCAAATGGGGTTGAATTAAAATACCAATATGGTTATTTAGCCTCAACCGAACTATCAATTTTTACCCTTGAGCTCTAATAAACACGTTCTTTCTAAAATATCTCTCTTATCATTATAGAATGTACTAATATCATTGGATTCTCATTGCAATTATGTGTGCTTGATAATTTAATTTGTGTTTTCCTCAGCAATATATTGTCATCCAATTTCTACAACTCAATATTTGATTTTATTATATGACTCATGTTTGATGCTTTTGAGAGTGTCACTCCTGTGTTTGCTTTCACTAGTAAAAAAACGTATATCCTAGACGGAATATTCTAGACGGAAAATTTTTCGTCTAGTTTGTATTAAACTAGACGGAAAATTTCCATCTAGAATATTCCGTCTAGAATAAAATATTCCAGGCGAAAATTTTCGTCTAGGATAGTATCCTAGACGGTTCTATTTTTTTAATTTTTTAAATGGTCATTGTATCCGAGACGGAAATTTCCGTCTAGGATACGAAATTTCCGTCTAGGATACAATGACCCATATAAAAAAATAAAAACATCAAATTTTGGCTCCAAAATCGAAATCCCTCCCCCCCAAATTTCCGCCCAAAATCGAAATAAGAAGCTCTTCCCCCGTAATTCTCTTTCTAACTCCTTCCCTCCCTCCCTCTCTCTCTCTCTCTCTCTGCGCCGCTGGCAATCGATCCCCAACGACGCTGGCGATGGTGACGCCTCCGTCGTCGAATCCTTCGAGTGCGTCCTCAGCAACTCCCTCCGCAAGATTCCGTCGCAATCTCCGCCTCCCGATGAGATTCCGGCGTCGACCTCGTTGATCAAGGTCATTCGTCGGGCTCAGTCGTCGACCAAGTAGGGAAGCGAGTGTATCAGAGGAAAGGGGTGATCACTGACATCAAGTCCTTCGGTACCATCGAGCTCGGATACGGAATCAAGAAGCGCGATGGCAGACATTTCCAGATCTGGATCTTGATCTTGATTGAACCCATTTCGTTGGTTGTTGTTTGATTTGCGCTGGCATGCGTTTGTGCTTATCTTGTGTTTGTTGAAATGCCTGACCCAAAATCACAACTTTGATAAATAATGAATTATTTGAGTTCACCGCACAATCTGGTTAAATGCCTGACCCATTAAAACAAAGGTTGGATCTCATGATAGAACTTGGTTAAAATTGAAGTTCGATTCATATTTATGGTTCATAAGTCCGTGTCCTAACAGTTCTTGAACTCCCGTGATGAGGCGATACTACGCAGGCACGCATTATGGTTTAGAGTAGGGAGCTGTTTGTTACGATTGAATTATGCAATATGAATTGACTTAGGTCCCTGTTGTTGTTTGAATAGCGTAGAATCTTAGTTCTTTCATTGCATGAGTTTTGTTAATTCACTATTTGAGTACACCTGTAAATTTAATAAACTTAAACAAATTACAGTCTGAATGAGAGTGATATTAAATCACATCTTTTTTGATGAGTTACTGGCAAATGTGCAGGAGGAATGACAGAGGAGAAAAAAGTAGTAAGAAGGAGAGCCCTTGCAAAGTGGCTAAAGGAGAGTATTTTGAGATTAGGCCCAACATTTATCAAAATAGGGTAACAGTTTTCTACAAGGGTGGATATTCTTGCACAAGAATATGTTGATCAGTTGTCCGAACTTCAGGTCAAAATACTTGTCGACCATATGATTCATGCACCCATTACACCACTGTATTGCTCTGTACTAGCCTACTTGCACAATTTATTACACACCAAGTATATTCTGAACTCTATATCTGTTTTGTTCTTTAAGCAGTTAAAAAAAAATTTAGTAGATGTTTGAATATGGAAGGAGTTTCTTAGAACAATCCTCATTCAGCATTCCGCAGAGTTGTACTTGTAAAAAAATCACATTTTTAGAGGAGTTATATATGCAAAATGGAATGTTAATGGATGCAATCATGCAATGCATTTGAAGAGAAACATATGTAAAAACTTTTTTTCTTAAAGACAATTTTTTTTGATGCAATCATGCAATGCATTTGAAGAGAAACATATGTAAAAACTTTTTTTCTTAAAGACAATTTTTTTTTAAAATTTTTGACGTAGAAGAGTACAATTTTTTATGGAAAAGCAAATGGTTGAAGTATCCATATAACTTTTATGGAACAGAGTTTACAGTTATGGAACAGAGAAGAGATGCACAATAGTGTGGGAAATATAATAATTTATAAGTTCCATACAACTTCGGTGAACTGTGTGACCCTAACATATCAGACCAGCTGCAACTCCAAAAAGATTAAAAAAAAGAACCATCTTCTAGCATAGCTGTGGACAAACTTTGTCAACAAAGCTGTCCATGACCTGTTCATTCCAAAATTTAGCTCACAAGTAGTGGCATTTGTTCTGTATATATATTTTTGTAACATTACTTTATGATATCTTCTTTTTCAATTGGCAAGTGGTTACCATTTTGTCGATAATATTTTTCTTGGTATTTATCAGTTAATGGTGGCATTTCCACCCTCAGAACTGATAGATGCAACTTTTTCAGATAAGTTATTAAATTTATTGATTTCTATGCTTATTTAGGACCAATTGCCTCCATTTCCTTCAAAAACAGCTGTGTCAATTATTGAAGAAGAGCTTGGAAGCCCTGTGGATTATATTTTTGATCGGTTTGATTATGAGCCAATAGTTGCCGCAAGTCTTGGTAATCTTATATACTCATTTGCTTACATAATAAATAGGAGTTTACATTTCTGAAGTTCTGGTGCTTTATGAAAGACTCTTCATTCTTACTTAAAAGACCCTTTATGCCTTACTTGTGTGCATTACAGTCAACAACAATTACCTAACTGCATAAAGACTCTTAATATTTCATCTTTGTTTTGTGTACATTACCTAACTGCAATTCATTCACTCTTACTTGTGTGCTTTGTTCTTTTTTGACACAAAATTTACCTGTTCTCCAACTAGGGTATATACTTAGTTCCACTAATTAGATCTCTCCACTGGTCAATTCCATATACAAAACGCTTGTTACTGATTTCATTTTTATTTGATTTGATGTAAATTGGTAGTTGAGGTGATGAGAGGTCACGAAGAATGACTGAGGTGCTGCTTTTACCCTGGCCTGGACATGTAGAGTTTTAGTACATGACGACAGATTCTACTTCGTCTTCTTCGAGTTGATCGAGCTACTAATTTTATTCTCTAGCTATATTAAGTTGTAATGGGGACCGTTTAAGTGTTGTTTAAAAACTTGTTACTTAGCAGTAGCCGATTTTGGTGTGATGTATGTCAGTGTGACTGAAGGACTTGCTACTATATATGTTATCAATATTGTACGATATTCGTCTGGCATGCTTGTATCCTGTTTTAATTTACTTGCTACTATATATGTTATCAATATTGTACGATATTCGTCTGGCATGCTTGTATCCTGTTTTAATTTACCGAACATGAGTGTAAATTGTAGTTTTTTAAGTAGATTCTGTGTTGGATATGAATATAATTTTTTTGTTGTTCAATATTGTGTACATGCACTCAAAATAGATTCTGCAAAAAAAAAACAAATACTGTAGCATAGCATCCTAGACGGAAATTCCATCTAGGATGCTCAAATTCCGTCTAGGATACTTGTTTTTTTGAAAAAAAATTAAAAAAAAAATTAAAAAACATCCTAGATGGAAATTCCGTCTAGGATGACTATCCTAGACGGAAATTTCCATCTAGAATACTCATCCTAGACGGAAATTTTTTTCGTCTAGGATGTAGTATTCTAGACAGAAATTCCGTCTAGAATAATCCGTCTAGGATGTATTCTAGACGGTTTTGAATTCCGTCTAGAATAATCCGTCTAGAATATATTCTAGACGGAATTTTCGTCTAGAATACTACATCCTAGACGGAAACATACTAGACGCGTATTCTAAACAAAATTCCGTCTAGAATACGCATTCTAGACGAAATTCTAGGTATCCTAGACGGAAATTTTCGTCTAGAATACCTCATTATTTATTAGTGTTTAGATTCTTCAACAGGTTATTTGCTTGATTATAATGGAGTTGCATATAATTTTCCTTTGAGTCTCCTCTCCAATTTATAGACTTGAAAATTGATTATCAATGAAAAATATTATTGTTGAATTTGATGGAATATTTTTCTTTATGTTTCAGATGGAATCCCGATGGAGAGAAGCACAAATATAAGTTCTTCCAGTGGTATAGACTAAAAACCCCTAAACTCTCTTTTATTTGCAAATTTTTCTTGAAAATATTATTTTTAAAATTGATAGGATATTTGCCTTTCTGTTTTTTAGATTTGTTTTAAATTTTAATTATTTGAGAAATTTGAGGATCACTTCATCAACCCAAAGCGGAATAATTTATTTTGATAACATGTTCAATATTTTTATACAATATTTTTTAGAAACCAAGTTTTGCACGAGTTTAAATACTAGTTATTTAAAGAAGAAAAGAAGAGGGAGATAAAAATAAATAAAATAAAGAATTACAGTAAAAGCCCACTAAAACAATTAGGAGTTGTTTGTTTGCATAAAAATATAAGTGAAAGTGCGAGAGCGAAATGTTTTTCACTCTTTCTGAGTGTTTGTTTATTTAATTGAAAGTGATTGTGAAATTGCTGAAGTCAAATGGAAAATAGAAAAAAGCGAGGACTTATTGCATATATCCCTTCTGCAGTTCTTCTTTGACGTATAACCCTCGGAAGATTGTATGGCAACTAATTGCATTAGTAAGGCAGATGAAAAATATTTTTATCCGTAAACGCACCTCGTATGATTTCAAATTAAATAAACAGTAATTATGAAACTATTTTTTTTTGAAAAATTGTAATATGCTAAAGTAATTAAGTACAATTTAGGAACACATAAATGCGACCTAACCTGAAAAAAATTAAATACAATGTCAACAGTGGCGTAGCCAGAAATATTTTTTGCCCTGGGCGAAAACTAAAGGTGGTCGGCGGTGAGGGACTTGAAGCGACGGAGGAGGGAGAGGAGCTCGGTGAGGGAGAGGAGGGAGGCGCGGGAGAGGGAGGAGGGTTGGGGATTGTTGAGATGGAGGTCCTGGAAGAGGAGGGAGAGGAGGTTGGATCTGCGGAAGAGGAAGGTGAAGTGGCCGGAGAAGAAGGGAAGCGAGGAGAGGCGGGAGGGGGAGGTGAAGTGAGGCAGTTTCTTGCCCTGTGCAGCTGCCCAGGGCAAGACTGCCCTGGCTACGCCCCTGAATGTCAACATGAACAATATAGGAGCTTCTTTCTTATTACGCAAATGAAATAGAAAGACAATGCCGTACGTGACATTTGAAAAATACATGTTACTGTTTCCATATGTTCATCAGATTGCATTTGATACATGCTCGTTGTCCAGCTCTGATAATGATGCACCCTCCGTGTATCCTTTTATCAAGGAACGGATCTTCAAACTTCACAAGTATTTACTATTTTAGGCTCCCAATTTTTTGGACAACAAAACAACACTTGAGTAGCATTGATATCTTCTTGAGCTAACAAGTAACGATTATGCTGTTGGTCAGGAAAAAAAAGCAGTTTTCGGAGCAACTCTATTCGCAAGTAGCTGCATTTTTTTATGAAGAGTAAATGAGTTTGGAGAGGTTAAGGAGTTGGTGAGGGTTGTTGGTTGGTATTATGATCCTATTCAGGGCAGAACACAAACAGAGAGGTGATGGTCGGTGGAGTACTTACCACATGGAGTGGTCCATCCATCCATGCTTAGCATGGACCACGACTACATGCTCATACAGCATTATTTCGCCCGTCTTATCCCCTACCCTCTTAAATACACCGTATTTTTGTTTTCTTGGAATTCCCAAAAAAGGGAAAATACAATTAAATATAAGGTTCGGTGAGTAAAGTGGATGGAATTCAAAGAGCGCTGCTACATAGACCTAAAATATGAGACCACTAGAAGGGTTATGTGATGTGTCCTCTCCCTATTGCATAATGAGCTGGTAATGAACTGGCATGACCAGCTCATTATGTAATAGGGAGGGGACACTTCTCATGTCCCCTCACTTGGTCCCATATTTTGAGTCCTTAAAACATTTTTCGAATTTAAATTCAAGACAGAAAATTCTTACCTCAAAAATTTCCTCTTTCTTAGGACATTCTGAAGGGGTGTTAGTCAATTGGGACATTTTTATACAAAATGGGATAATTGTTAAAGTGGAATAATTTTTTGCTAGTGAGATATTTTAGTAGGATAAAAAAATAGGAATAATTTTGTGAAGAGAAATATTTTGATAAAATAACGTGGGATAAATTTTTATAATCATGAAATATATATTTATACATTTTGAAGATATAAATACTATTTATGTATTTTAAACTTACTATTATTGATTGATAATTGTTTACAAGAATGTTTTTTACTATTAAATAATTTTTGGTTAGACTATAAGATATTAATAATTATTATTACAATGATGGTCTAATGATGATAATAACCATAATAGGAAAGAAGTAAAGAAAAAAAGAAATATAAAAAAATAACAAATAAAAAAATAAATATGAGTTCTAGTTTTTTACCACCTAGTTCCAAGCTAAAACTTGGAATAATTTGAGAGATCAGATTAGAACTCTCATTTTTGTATAGAAAAATAAAAAAAAGTGGGATAATTTTGTACCATTATCCCAATTCTAGTTTGTTAGAATTCTACTTGACTAACACTGTAAAATTTTGTTCTAGTTTTAGTTCTATGTGACTAACACCTTAAAAATTTATCTCACAGATTATCTCAGTTCTAATTTTAAGTTCTAGGTGACTAACCCCCTTTCAGAAAATAGATTTTATATTCAATTTTTCGTTAAATTAAGCAGCTGTCTGGTTGGAAGAATTCTTCAGGGTTTGTCAAAGATTGTGTAATATATTTATTTATTAAGTTTAGGTTGTATAATTATTTAAAAAGTTTATATTTTTAAAATAAAATTAATCATTAATAGGACCACATAATCACTTTTCAACTTTTAACACTTTCTTTACGCACAAACATGAATTCTTAGATTTCTTTTTTTTAAGCTAAATTTCAATTCTACTATCATACAAAACAAACACAAATTTAAAATGTGGATTGTTAAAGATTCATTGTATTTCTTACATTGTCATAAATCGAAAATACAGATCTATAGCCAAATAGTCCCTAAATCAACGAAATCCAATCCTCGACCAGACAACTCGTGGGAAAAAAAAATTCCCGAACAATTTTTATTTTTCCTTTGGAGAAAGCCTCAATACGAGACATGATATATCATATTACAAACAGATTAAGAAATTAGAGCCACTAAAAGTACATGATGTCAACCACTTTCAAAATTTTGAACTCTTACTTTTTAATTACACAATATCGCAATCATTCAGCTATTTTCTGTTCGTAATAGAATATATATTGTGTGAGAGATTGTTAATGTGTTTGGAAAATAGACGACAGGCTCTAGTAAATGGTTATACGTTTTGTCCCATTTTTTTCTGGCTTGTTAATACACCAAGTTTTGCCTCTATATTCTATTTGTTGGGCACTAAAGCCTCTATTTGGGGCTGAGGAAACACAAAGTCGCCGATGTAGGCGTCAAAAAATGCTAATAGATATCCCAAGCATAGAGAAGATCACTCAAAAATTCACAAGAAAGGATTTCATACAGTTTTGGAAAAATCAAAACAAGTATGAACTGTCTCGCCAGCGAGACGGTCTTTGCTGTCTCGCCAGCGAGACGGTCTTTGCTGTCTCGCCAGCGAGACAGTGTTGAAATAGTCAAAACTATATTTGTAACTGCCCTACACGTGTCCATTAACTCCCAAGGGACGTGGGAAACATCATGGGCGAAAATCACGTGGATAACTGCCAAAATAACGGAGTTTGAAACGTGAGAGAACAGTTACAGCGAGAAACTGCCATTTTCCGAGACAGCATTTACTGTCTCGCTGAGCGAGACAGCAAATTTACTGTCTCGCGGGTCGAGACAGCAAACGCTGTCTCGCCCAGCGAGACAGTAAACACTGTCTCGCCGTACTGACTTCTTCGATTGTTAAGTTTTTGCAGTTACTGACCCTTGAGGCTATAAATACCCCCCTAGGGTCACTTCTGACGAGGATCGAGCATTTGTTAGAGCATTCCAGAGCAGAGAGAGAGCAGATTTGAGTTCTTTTCTTGCAACGCCTTGAAATTAAGCTTCGACTTGATTTTAAGAAGAACGACTATCTTACTTCGATAAGATATCGTTTCAATTTCTACTTCGATAACGAAGTTAGAATCATAAGCCCCCTCTTCACGATCTGTGAATCGGCGGTCCACGAACCAAAGCGTTCCCGGCACAGGCAAAGTCCCACGAAAACGAGAATTGATAGACGATTTTCGTGTTTGTTTCTCAAGAGTTGTAATTTTTGTTTTGTTGTGTAGAAAAAGTCTTATAAAAAGATTATTCTTTCGAATTTGTTGTAATCGAACAAAGTTATAATGAATTCCACAGCAGCGACTTTTGAACCAAACAAGCTGGCGACCACAGTGGGAGCCAGCGGTCTCGCTGCCGAGACCGCGGTGTCGCAACCGATCAAGATCATCATCAATGAAGAGATCGAATACGAATTCGATCAGGCGAAGTTTGAGGAGTATTTATCATCCTCATCCGCGAAATCTTCCTCGTCTCGCAAATATAGGAAGATTTCGAAAACTTTCAAGTCTGCAATTCCAACGGAGGCCGCAGACAAAGATTCTGGCTCGATCGTTGTTAAGGAATCTCCTTGCAACGTCCCTGCTCAAAACGACTCTACACCAGTTACGGAGTCGTTGATCAATAGCTCACCGGTGCTGACGAAAAGAGCTCGTCAGAGACAGCGTCAGCGCCGTGCTCGACAATTGGCTAAGGCCATGCAACAAACCGACGGGGTCCATTACTATGCGGACCTAGAGTCGAGGAAACAGAAAGCGGTTCAATTGCCCCAACGGCAAAATAATTGTATTTCTGCAAAACTTACGACGGAGGAGTGGACTCTCGTCAAAAGGGCCCGTTCAACCCTCAAGGAACGGATACAGAGGCGTAAGGCGAAGGCTGCCCAAACTCGCGCTCTTCGTCAACAAGCGCAAGGAACCAAGAAAGAGACAGTGTCTGAAAAGTCACCGAAGAATCGTAAAGTCTGGATGCCAAAGACGCCGCAAGCATCTGTTCCGGGCCCATCTACTGCGTCGTCGGTGAAACCCTGGGTTAGCCCAGATTTGTCTAAGTTTAAAGTGACAATGGCAGATCGCCTCGGTCCTTCGGTTGACGATCGAGGCAAAGCCCCAGTTAAACAACCATCAGATGCTGCAAATAAACCCATAGTGGTTTCATATGCAGGGGGTCGTAAACACCCACCTGTCAGAACCTCACAAGTCCAGAACGAGAGAATACCAGTTCACTCTCGTTTAGGACCTATGAAAACTCCACTCCCGCAAGGGGGTGGATTCAAAAATTCAACTTTGGATCGCTCAGAGGCGACGACCAGTCGTCCTATGTATGTTAACAAAGTTCAGAGGCAAAGGATAGGTTGCTCGAATCACAATAATGACGAGCTGTACTATCAGAAGAAGAATTTAAGAAAGAGGATTGTCCGAGAGAATGAGTCCCATTGCGCTTGCGAGAGACTCATCAAAGCAGTGCTGACAGAATGCGGATGCTCTAAGAATAATTCAACAAGAGTCTCCGTATTTCAAAGATTGTCCAATGAAGCGTCAAAACCCAAAATGAGACGTTTCAACAAGAAAAAATCTGTAATCCAACGAGATGAATTCCCTGAGGTCACTATCAACATGACCAACAAAGGAAAGAAACAGTTAGTTAACCCCGACCCTGATTTCTCTCCGGGAGGGAGAGTTGAGCAGGGTCTTTCTCAAAGGATGGCGCGATTACAAAGAAGAGCCAACCTACGACGAGATTACAAGAGAATGCACGAGGGGTTATCTTCGGACGAAGAATTATCAGACACTTGTTCTGCTGTCGCTTCTGACGACACCACATCCAGTGTTGGACAAGCCAGAGAATCATTTGCAATTACGCCAGATCAATTGGCTCACATGCTGCAGGAAGCGTTGGCTAAACAACGCGAAGAAATTAGAGCTGAGTTCAAAACCGAAATGGAGTTGACTATGCAGCAGATGCGGGATTTGCAGGTTCAGCAACACCAACCGGAATCAAGCCAAAGAGCAGAATCCAGTCGGCGTAATGAAGAGGATGAGACGATATTTGAAGATCCTCCTCCAGATAAAGACAACTCCGGAAGCGATCCGACCAAGTCAGCCACTCAACCTCCACAGATCTATTTGAAGAAAAGCGAGGAAGAGGACAAGAAGATGCACGATCTTGAGAGCAAAGTCAACGCTTTGATGACGGCTCAAGAAGTGAAGAAAACGGGCATCCCATACCCGTACCCGAGGGAGTGGGACCTGATTCCTTATCCCCAGAAATTTAATTTGATTAACTTTACTCCTTTTGATGGCAGGGGTTCACCAACTCAGCACTTGATCTATTTCAAGTCGCATCTCGGCGCAATATCTGGGAACGAAGCCCTGATGGTCCGGTCATTCGTAGGAACCCTTCGCGGGCCTGCCTTCGATTGGTACCGACGCCTTAAGCCTGGGAGTATCACTAGCTGGGCAGACATGGAAGAGTTATTCCTCACCAATTTCTTCGACGACGACACGGAAGTCTCGATCGGCACGTTGTTGGATGAGAAGCAGAAGGATGGGGAATCGGTTGATGTCTTTGTCAAACGATTCCGGGACAAAGCGGTGAACTGCAGAGATCCACTCACTGAGGAATTTATTCTGCAAACATGTCATAATAATCTGTCCTTGGATGTATTAGAAGTGGTGGGGGTTGTTCCCTCTAAAACTTGGAAAGAGATGAAAGTAAGAGGTGAACAAGCTGAACGCTTCCTCAAGAGAAAGAATTTGGAGCGAGGTTTGCCACCAGCTAATAATCAGAATCAAAATCAAAAGCAGAACTTTAACCCTCGAGGCAGAGGAAGAGGGTCTGTAGCCGCTGTGGACGCACATCAGACGTCACAACAGCCACCGCAACAACCGCAACAATCATCCTTCCAGTTGGCGCCAAACCAGAATCAACAGCCTTCGAAGCAGTTTAAGAATTCTGAGCCCAGATTCCCAAAGGAATACTCTTTCAAAGATGATGAAGTTCCGGTCATCTTCAAATACTTGTTAGAGAACAACAAGATCAAGCTTCCACCGGTCACAAACCAAGAAGAAGCAACGAAGATCAATGACCCAAAGTATTGTGCATATCACAGAAGGGTCCACCATCCTACTAAGACATGTTATGTCTTAAAGGATAAAATACAAACATTAATTGATGTTGGTATTGTGACGCCGAAGCCAAAGGAGAAGAAGGTTGGCGCAAACGCGGTCTCTATTAGCTTCAGATCGGTTCCTTTGTCCTGGTTTCAAGCCGAGCCAGTATCAAAGGTCAAGATGCAAACCATCAACGATGACCCTCATGGACAGCGCCAGAAGGGGCTCGTATCTCACACAGCCCCCAACGGCGAAATCCTTTGGGTTCATCCGGATTTGCTTGAAGATGAACAGTGGACGACACCCACATCAAAGAAGAAGTCAAAAGGCAAGGGAAAGGAGAAGTCCTGCTATGGAGCCTCGGCGATTCCCGAGAAGAACGATGAGGATATAGCAGCTTTATCACTTTCTGATGGAGAACAGGAAGTTTTTGCTACAAGAAGTGGAAACGAGTACCATTATAGGTATCCGGAAACCTCAGATCCAAATGCCAAAACTCTTACGGAGCTGGGGGTAGCCATAACTCCACCAGTAGCAGCTGAAAAACCTCAGAAAGTTGTTAAGCAAAAAGAAAAAGAACCTCAACACAAAGAGGTTCAAATTCCGAAGCAGTCTCGTTTTAGTCGACCGATTGGACGAGACAAACCGGAAAGCTCGAACGCACCATATCGTTTCGACGTTATGGCTCAGCTGGCTAACATCCTAGCAAGAATCACATTGTACGAGTTGCTGCGCCTCTCGAAGGAAACCAGGGAAGCTTTACAAGAAGCTTTGGCTGATTCTGAGGTATTCCTCACTCAGATCAAGCTAACTCCCGAAAAGCCAGAGTCATCAGGGCAGCATTGCAATCTAGCAGCCACCAAATTTCCTTGCATTGCTTTCACAAAAGAAGATATGCAAGTCAGGAATTCAAAGCATGATAGACCGTTATATTTTACTGGATATATCGGTTCGAGCATGGTTAACCGGATCCAAGTCGATCCGGGTTCCGCTGTTAGTATCATGCCACTTCGTTTGATGTACCACCTCGGAATTCCCGCCAGCAAGTTAGCCTCCACTGGAACGGTTATCTATGGTTTCAACACAAGCGGGTCACGACCGTTGGGAAAAATCCGGGTGAAGTGTCAACTCGGAGATCTGAAGTCTGAAGTCACCTGCTATGTGATCGATGCGGAGACTTCCTATAACTTACTGTTGGGTCGCCCATGGATCCACGGTAATCTTATAGTTCCCTCCACCCTCCATCAGTGTTTGAAATATGTCGACACTAATGAGGAGGTCAAGACGGTGGTCGCGGATAAGCAACCATTCAAGGGGTTAGAAAATTACTTTACTGACTCCCTTCTTTATGGTGCTGAGTCCGAAACTGAACCATCGGCCCATGGCACGGACAGCGGAGAAGAAGCTGATACCGAAGCCGGGCTCGATTATAGTGAAGGTCTTGTACTAAATGACATTGAACCTCTTGTAATCGATCTTGACGGTGATGAATCGTCGGACGAAAGTTGTAACTGGCAGCTTGCCGATGAAATAATAAATCATGATTTAGAGTACTCGCATTGTCTTGATGATGTAATGCAGAAATTGTACGACGACTCTAGTCTACATATGCCACTTCGTTCGTCTTGTACGGCGACGAAACACCTCCAAAGCTCATCTGGAACAACTATGATCCTACCCGCAAAGGCAGGGGGTGAAAAAGAGATAATCTTTGGAAAAGGGGAATCATCCCCCACTCCAGATCATTTCTTAGATAGTAATTCGGATGAAGAAAAACCCGGGCGACACTTCTCTCGGTATAGTTCTCAAGCGAATGATTATATGATGAGTCGAGGCTATGACCTTTCACTTGGTGAAGGCCTTTATTTTGGTCAAGGTATTAGGGTTCCACCCCGTTCTACCTATGTACCAAAAGGAAAACCAGATAATTACTACAGTCGTAATAGAGGTCTGGGTTATGATTCATCCGAAGACGATTATGGCCAACAAATCATTAACCAATTAATAGATAGGAGCGGACATTCATCCGACACTTCAAATTGGGATTCTGACGTGAGCATTGGTGAAAGATTCAAATCCCTAATGTCGAACATGGCGACGGTTGACCCTTCCACAACAGAAGAAGACGATCAGTTACCTGTTTGGGAAGATCCATGGATGCATTACATGAATATCCAATACGGTGATCGATTTGAGCAAAGAGAACCTCCTACCGAGGATAAAGTGGTTCAAGTTAATATGGGTGACGAAAATAATCCGAAGCCTATATTTATCAGCGGTGATCTCCCGCCAGACGAAAAAGAGGAATTAATTGCCCTCGTTAAAGAGTATATCGACGTTTTCGCATGGAACTACGAAGATATGCCAGGACTCGACCCAAATGTAGCAATGCATACCCTTAACATAAAATCGGATGCTAAACCTGTCAAGCAACAACAAAGACGGTTTCGTCCGCAAATTATGGAGGCAATAGAAGCTGAAGTTAAGAAGCTAATTGACTCGGGTTTTGTCAGAGAGGAACAACATCCTGAATGGTTGGCCAATATCGTTCCAGTCCTCAAAAAGAACGGAAAAATCAGAATCTGTATTGACTTCAGAGATCTGAATACAGCATGCCCCAAGGATGATTTTCCCCTACCGATTACGGACGTCATTATCGACAACACATGCGGGTTTGAAAGAATGTCGTTCATGGATGGATTTTCTGGGTATAATCAAATCAAGATGCATCCGGATGATGAAAAGCATACAGCTTTCAGAACACCTCTTGGCGTCTTTTGTTATACCGTTATGCCTTTCGGTTTGAAGAACGCCGGTGCTACGTATCAACGGGCGATGACGAAGATCTTTCAAGAACACCTTAGGAAGACAGTCGAATGCTACGTTGATGACCTAGTCGTTAAGAGTCGTGATAAAAATGACCACATTAACGATCTAAAGACAATGTTCGAGCTTATGAGAACTCATCAGCTGAAAATGAACCCGACTAAATCCTTCCTGGGAATGTCGAGCGGCAAATTTCTTGGATTCGTCGTCACCACAAAAGGTATTCATATTGATCCTGATAAGGTGAAGGCGATAAACGAACTGCAGCCTCCAAGAAATCTTAAAGAACTCAGAGGATTGCAAGGTCGATTAGCATATATCCGTCGGTTTATATCGAACTTGTCCGGAAAATGTCAACCGTTTTCCAAACTCGCAAAGAAAGGCGTGTCGTTCATTTGGGATGAAGCATGTCAGAAGGCATTCGAAGATATCAAGAAATATCTAGCGAATCCACCTATTCTCGTTGCACCGAAATCGGGCAAGCCGTTTTTGATTTATGTCAAAGCGACGAGCCATTCGTTAAGTGCCTTACTTGCACAAGACGACGATAACGGTCACGAGCAAGCTGTGTATTATCTGAGTCGTACATTGGTAGGAGCTGAGTCTCGTTATCCGATGATTGAGAAGGAATGCCTCGCTTTGGTATTCGCGATTCAGAAAATGCGACATTATTTAGTCGGACAGACGATTTATGTCATTTCCAACATAAATCCCGTCCGAGTGTTCATGACCCAACCGGCTTCCATGAATTGGCGTTTGGCCAGATGGGCTTTACTCTTATCGCAATATGACTTGTACTTCAAACAGCAGAAATCTGTTAAAGGACGAGCTATTTGCGACCTTCTGGCAGAAAACCCTACGAAGGATGTAGTCGAATTGTACGACGACCTGCCAGATGAAACTCACGAAGTTAATACCACCTCACATCAACAAGTGTGGCAATTGTACTTCGATGGGGCTTCCCGATCAACCAACGTGGCAAGTGCACCCGGATGTTCTAAAATCTCCTCAGGAGTGGGGGTCGTTTTAGTTTCCCCGGAAAAGCACGTCTTGCCTAGAGCATATTCACTGACTGAACCATGCTCTAATAACGTGGCTGAATACAATGCATTAATAATCGGACTTAATTTCGCCAAAGAGCTGGGGGTCGAATACCTTGAAGCTTTTGGAGATTCTCAACTGGTGGTTAATCAAATACGAGGAGAGTATGAAGTCAGAAATCGAGACCTGATTCCATACCACCAGGTGGCCATCGAAATAGCAAGCTCGTTTGAAGAATTTTTCATCGAGTACGTTCCGCGTCTCCAAAATACATACGCGGATGCATTGGCAGCATTGTCAGTATCCTTGGCTCAACCTCCCGAAACAGAGCAATTAATTACAGTGAGGACTCATCAGCTTATTGTTCCAATCTACGATTCGAATGCTAAAGAGGTATACTCAACTGGAGTTGAACCCGAAGTTCGAGATTGGCGTTTTCCTATTATTGACTACGTCTTACATGGTATATTACCTGAAGATGTAAGAGAAAGGGAATCGATTCGGCGAAGAGCGCCGAGATTTTATTACAATGCCACATCGCAAACGTTGTATCGACGAGCTTATGATGGTCTTTTACTTCGTTGTCTATCCAGTAAAGAAGCGGAACAAGCACTCAAAGAGGCACATAATGGGATATGCGGTGCACATCAGCCCGGTCCTAAACTCTGCGACCGACTTAGGAGAATCGGATATTATTGGCCAACTATGGTGAAAGACGCAGTCGATTACGCACGACAATGTGTAGTGTGTCAATTGCATGCAAATTATATGCACATACCCCCTGAATATCTGCATCCTTCGGCGACATCGTGGCCGTTTGAAACTTGGGGAATGGATATAGTAGGTCCTATTTTTCCACCTTCGGTTAAAGGGGACCGTTTCATTCTGGCAATCACCGATTATTTCTCGAAATGGGCAGAAGCAGTTCCACTTAGAGAAGTAAAGACGACCAATGTCATCAAATTTATCAAACACCATATCATATATCGGTACGGTGTGCCAAGGCGAATAGTGCACGACAACGGTCCTCAGTTCGTGAGCAACGCATTCATCAAGTTCTGCGGTAAATTCGGGATTAAAGACGTTTCGTCGACTGCTTATAATCCTACAGCTAACGGATTGGCCGAAGCTTTTAACAAGACTATCATCAAAATCCTGGCAAAATTGGTGAAAACCAATAAGCGAGATTGGGATGACAAACTCGGCGAAGCTCTCTGGGCTTATCGTACGACCGTCCGCACGCCTACCGGAGCCACCCCGTATGCTTTAACGTATGGGTGTGAAGCCGTTCTTCCATTGGAAGTGCAGATTCCTTCTCTCCGTATCGCTCTCGTAACGGGAATGACGACGGAAGAACATCATCAGAAACGTCTCGAGGAATTAGAGATGTTAGATGAGAAACGCTTGGAAGCTCAACAACAAATCGAGTTTTATCAAGCTAGAATTTCTCGGGCTTTCGATAAAAAGGTCCGACGACGAAGCTTTAAAGAAGGAGATCTAGTTCTCGCCGTTCGAAGACCTATGATTCTCACTTCTAAGAAGAAAGGCAAATTTGAACCTAAATGGGAAGGACCGTTTGTGATAGAAACAGTCTATTCGAACGGTGCATATCGCCTGGTTACCCAAGATGGCAACAAATTGATGATGCCAATAAATGGGAAGTTCCTGAAAAAATATTATCCGTAATATATTCAGGATAACCTGTGTAAAGCGGGAAGTTCCTAGAGAATCCTATATAGGATATTTCAGGATAACCCGAGATCAGTTCACTATTTTAAATGAGAAGCTGGTCATTTGAATAATTCATTGTTCTTTTACAACTTTTGTTGAGATGAGATTTAATGATAGTTAATCTTTCCTCAGCAAAACCTTGTAATATAATCATGGAAGATGAGATTTGATGATTTGTAATCTCACGCTATGAAACCCCCATCGGTCGGATTGATCAACGATCATCAGTATGTATCAGTCGACAGATTATTTCGTGTCAAATTCTTATGTTTAAAATCAAAATTTCCCACCGATTAGTTTGTGCAAATCAACAAACTCATTGTTATTTGCACCCTACTCCTATTCCTCACTTGGTCAAACCTTTAAACAGTTAGGACCAAAGCCAAAATCCCCTCTCGATTCGTTCCATGAACGAGAGGTCCACAAATTGAGCGATCAAACCTTCCTACAGTTAGGATCGTCTCAAAATTCCCACTTGGTCAAACCTTACTACAGTTAGGACCACAACCAAAATCTCCTTTCGATTCATTTTTGCGAACGAAAGGTTTACTTTTGAATTGAGTAATCAAACCTTATGACAGTTAGGGTTATTCAAACCAACCTATTTTCTCTAAGTGGAGATTCCACTGTGAGTTTCCTTTTCATCAGGAGATAGAATATAAAATTCTCCCTCTCCGATTCTGGGTTTATCTCTACCAACAAACAAGAGACCAGGAGATAGAATATAAAATTCTTCCTCTCCGATTCTGGGTTCATCTCTACCAACAAACAAGAGACCAGGAGATAGAATATAAAATTCTTCCTCTCCGAGTATGGGTTTATCTCTACCAACAAACAAGAGATTGAGAAATGGAATATACAATTCTTTTTCTCTCCGATTTTGGGTTCGTTGTCCTATATAGGAAATGCAACCTATTCACACTTTGAAATCCATGTTGTTCACACATGGGGGATGTTATCTCTATCCCTTATTAGAGATAAGCCTACATCTAACACATGTAGCCTACATATTCAACAGTGTAGTTCAAAGTCTAAAAGAGTTTAATTCTTTTAGCGCAACGTTATATGTGAAACGGACTTAGATAATTCACATACTAGCCCGATTCAAACGGTAATCGGTAAAGGTATATCAAATCCGTTGATGGCTGAGGATTTGCCAAAAATCCTATAAGTATTATGGTTATTTATTCTAAATAAGAATGAGTAATCATAATAAAAAACCTCAATGAGCAAAAAGATTCAATATAATGAGCAAAAAGGTTCACTATATTGACCAAGAATTTTCAAACAAAGCTACAAACAAAAATATAATGTTCTCCGATTACAAGAGTTTATATTGACTAATTTGATTTTCAAGTTTTGACAGCTCTAACGCATAAGTCTGTTCAAGCTCAGCCGTCAATTTAATTTTGAAAGCTTCTTCATCAACACTTTGAAGCGCGGCGACCTCTTGTTCCTTTTCAGCAATTATTTTATCTTGAAAGTTCAGTTGCTGTAACAGGTCTTCCTCAACATGAATTTCCTGCGTCAACTCAGACTCCAAGACATCAAGAGCATCCTTGGCCATTGCAAGTTCCTCCTCTAAGCGAGCTATTTCCGCTCGACTCGATTTTATATCTCGGCGTAGGTTGACCTTGGCTTGTGTCCTTTTGCCAATATTCACCCTAAGCTGATGACTGTGGGCTCTTAACTGTTGGAGTTCGGAGTTGGCAGATTCTTGAGAATCACGCCACGCTTGCAGCCTGGATTCCATATGAGAAGCGATGTAAAAAGGTACGCCTTTGGTGCGAAGAGTTTGCAGAAGTTCAATATGTTGCCTCAAATCAACCAAATAAGCGGTGACTGAATCGGCTAAGTCGTTATACCCTTCCTCTCTGAACCCTGATATAAAACGCTCAAAAGATTTTTTATAATTCTCAAAATACGATCTTTTGAAGAGAATGCGATCGACCATAGAGTTCAAAAAGGAGATGAAGCCTTGGAGATTAGAGCAGATAACAGACTTGTCCGGATCGTCATCAACCAATAACGCTTGGATTTGAGTTGATAATGATGAAGGAACTGCGAGAAAGTCAAATAAGTCAGTACAGTATATATATATGCATACAAGACAACAAACTAAAGCATACCAAATTCGACGGAAGAACCTTCAGCATGACTTGGTTCGCTCAAGGATGATAATCTGGATTCCTGAACAGTCAAGATTGGTTCAGGAATGGTAGCTGTTGATGCACCCGCTACATCAGGGACTTTTTCAACTAAAGTCTCAGAGGACGGCGGGTCCAAACTAAGAGACTCTTTAAGAGGAGATTCTACAAACAGGAGGATTACAATGAGCATAATGATAATCCGAGCTTGAAACAAACGATAAATGAAACTCACCAATTCTAGTCACAACATCGGCCGATGTACCAACTTCTTCAGTTGGTCTCGCTTTTGTTGCAACTGGACTAATCTGGGGAGTGACAGTGACTTCTATCATCATGGGGTCCATAGGAGTAGAAGGTTGAGGTTCAAGAACTGATGATTGCAAATCAACCTCAGTTCCTGCCCATGGCACGAGTTCACTACCCTCCGGTTGTTCAGATGTTTCGGTGATGATAGTAGTATCAGTTCCAGTAACTGGTCCTATAATTCAAATACTTATATGGTTAATCAAGTTAAAATATATATGTATGCATATATGGAGTTTACAGAATAAAGGTCTTACTTTCAGAAGGACCTGCTTCTGTTGAACCGACTCCAACACTGGATTCCGTGGCTGCACCAGGAGTTTTCCCCGATAATAAGTCGGAGATATACTCATGGTCGCCTTCAGAGAGATTGAAATCGAGGTGATGTTCATTGAATTCCTCGACCTCTGTTGTATGCGTGGTCTCTCCTCCAACAGATTCGTGCATTGTGACATCTACAAAATGTGTTGAGTCGTAAATGACACATAAATTTAGACGAATTTGCTCAAAAAGACAATTAATTTTACCTTCGTTGGTCGGGGCTGATTCGAGAGCTCCACTACTGGTACCTGCTTCTTTTAATTTGACTAAAAGGAGAGAAAGCGCACAGGTCATTAGAGGAGGCACACGGTCCGACTCATTCATTTCTCGGATTTCTCTTCCGAGAGGAGAAAGATCAGTACCTGTGTCCGCAGCTGATGGATCAACGTCAGGAGTGGGTGGAACATCAGCCGATCCTTCCTTCAGAGCATCATGCATTTGTTGGACGAAGCTTGTTTCCTCAATTTCCATACCTCCGGGAGAAGCAGCATCAGCTGGCAATTCTCCTTCCTCTCGACTCCCTGCAGAAGTTGAACATGAAATAAGTTTGAACATCAAAAAAGTGTAAAAGCTATAAAAACAAATCGCTACCTTGTTCATCAGAAGAAACACTACGACCGGATGTCTCTTCTACAGCAGGAAGATGAACGCGCGGTTTAGAAACAGCTTTCTTCTGTTTCTTCAGAGGGCGTGCACCAGAACCTTCATGACGATGTTTGGTGCGTAACTCAGCTCGGGGAGAAACTTGAGTTTGAGCTTGAGTAGAAGTTCGAGATATTTGCCGACGAATGAGAGGCACCATATCCTCTTCATCCTCTTCGTCGCAACTAAGAACTTCTACCGTCATCCGGTTAGGATGTTCCATGACGACTCTTTCCTTACGTTTCTTTGGAGCAGCTTGTGGTTGGGTCGGAGCGACAGAAGGCCTTACAAGTCCTCTATCAAAGAATGAATCGGGAAGGCCAGATACTTCCTCAGAACTTGATTCATTCTCGTCTTCCCCTTCTGAAGTTTCGGTTGCTTCACTATCAAACTCCTCTTCACTATCAACTGGGAGAGCCGGTTCCTTTCCTTTCCTTGATGATTCAGCAGCCTCTTTTCCTCGAGGCGACATCACAGCTTCACGAGGCGGTTCTGTTGCTTGTCGTGGAGCTATTTCCTCCTCTGAGTCTGATATCCTCCTACGTCGAGTGGCAATATTGGTGGCTATCAGCCATTTGCAAAAGAGGAAAGTCATCCGTAGAGGCGGCGTCTCTAAGGGGAGATCAAATTCAACATTGGTGCAGCCGGCAATGCTCCAAAACCAAGCTCTCGCCCCGTCGATAAGTCCACCTCGAAAGCTGAGGTGACGATTCGGGTTGCCGATGTATATCTGATCATACCCGAACTGACGGGCGAATCGACATGGAAGATAGGGTTCGATGTGGCAAACATCCCTTATCCTGAACAACAGATATCCAGGTCGAATATTCATCAACCATCTGAAGCACCCGACATCCAAGATGGTACGATTCTGCCTTGGGTCTTCAGCATCCACTAAGGTAGTGTTGTAAGTACCGGAGAACTGAGGGAAGCAAGGAAAAAATTCCCAACATTTGTGAATTTTAAACTGCCTCGTTATGTCCGGCTCTCGATGTTTGCTCCATTTGCAATTCTCGAGATTTTGCAACAGAGGGACACTGAGATCTACCGTATCAGGAGCCTCCATTAAATCTGGTCGATGAAGTACCAACCAGGCCATTAAGTAAGTATAGGGCAGCTCCAGCTTCGGAACGGACAGGCTGGCGGAAGGTTTCTTTTTCTCCTGGGTAAATGCGGAGATTAGTTGCCGCAATCCACTATGAATATCGGCCACCATAGCGGGAAGCAAAGATAATTTGCGACCTGTAGCCAGCTGGACGGCCGGATACAACACTTCCATTGGCATCGCATCTGCGGATTGATGGGGAACTACACATCTCTTTAACCATAAGGCTAGAAAACCCGCCAGCAGAGCAGTAGGGCTAATCGGAACACCAGCTTGCCACAGATAAGAGCGGAACTTAGTGCCGTGCAAAAATCCATCTTCTGAGCGCGAAGTATAAGAATGCGCGTTGGTTTTCTCTAACAAACGGTTAATTTCATCCGTACTCAAGGGAGACAATCCGCACACATCTGCCGAACGGACATCCAGATTCTTGAAGAGATAATCAGCGAATTGTTTTAAACTGACTTGAGGAGACTTCTTTCTGGCTTTGGGCTCCATCTCGGCCATGGCTATATGATAATGACAGGTCAATTCCCATAGAGTGTCATAGGTCGCAGTCGAGCTATCTTTCATCTTAATCAGCTGATTGGTGGTCGGAAAGAACTCTTGATATGGGACATCGCCCATAGGCAAAGCAGACACTTGCATCATTTCATGCAGTGGTAGTCCAAGTTCCCCGTTCTTGGTAAAGAATGTATTGGTGTCCGGGTTGTAGATCTCGAACAAACAAAGGAAATGACTTACACTGCTCTGCAAGCCATGCATGGTGGCACGAATCGGGACATCCAACCCTAATCCTGCTAATTCTCGCCCAAAACGTTTCAACACATATTGGGTCATCCTGGTCCACCACCACTTGTTCCCAGAATAATGGACCCATCCATAACACCTGAAAGTCTCTCTGGGCAATCTTTTTCCTGCTGCCGCTAACCGGTTCTTCACAGTGTTGGCTTGCACTATCTTTTCGTTCTGAGGAATATTGTCTTGTCCTAAGACACCCGGATGAAGTCCTCTCACATGAGCTCTTTCACTGGAACCTGGAGTTGCTTCCTTTCCAATGAAACCACAATGAATGTGCTCGTGGTTTTCGGTTAATTTCCAGAACATCTCTCGTCCAACTGATAGGTTCCTGAACATTAACAGTGAATGATCCCGAGGGATAAAAGGCAGATATAAGAATGATGATCCACTCTGGTGCAACCATTGCGCAG
This sequence comes from Asparagus officinalis, assembly GCF_001876935.1. Lineage (NCBI taxonomy): Eukaryota > Viridiplantae > Streptophyta > Magnoliopsida > Asparagales > Asparagaceae > Asparagus > Asparagus officinalis. Next base: position 23,514,560 of record NC_033797.1, on the reverse strand, counting down.
GCTGGCAGAAAGCAATCTTCGGATCTTTTACCGAGTCACCAAATAAGAAATCTGGCTTCCTTATGCATTGATTCGAGTCTTGCTCCGAGATCAAGGGCGCATCTGTGATTAATCGTCGTAGAACACGACAACTACCTCGCTGGATTAATTCACTATCACTTCCGTTATAATCAGATTTAAACTGGGGAGAGAATTCAATTAACGGGATCCCCTCGTAATAAGAGTGGGTCACGCTACTCCGGCCAGTAATCACATCAGCAGTAAATGTGGTAGAAGGAAATCGGACTGATAAAAGAGGCATACACATAAATGGTGTAAGTGTCATCCTAAAATTTTAGAGAAAAACGGTATATCTCATTCTATAAGATATAGTCGTTATCTCATAACAGGTGTGACGATTTTCTATCCACCATATGTATAAAGGAGGTATGCGGGCATTATAACGGCATACCAAAACCTTTCAATACATATGGGATGATGTAAAATCGCCCCTGTGTATTATGAAGTGTGTTTTGTCAAAGCAAAACAAACACTTTTAAGCGTCGATCCCCTCAAAGGAGGATACCGGCTCTTCTCGAAGGTACCTCAAAGGATACAAACGAGGATCTGCAAGCAAATACAGGTGCATATATATATGGAATGGACGAAATACAATATTTAAATTCGTGAAAAGGTGAAAGAAATATACCTCCACGTGAGATCGCAGCAGGGGCAGCCTCCTCAGGGCTCTGAACAGTCGGTCGGATTCCCTTCCCTCGAGCTCTACGTGGCGACATGATGAGTATGTGATCTACATTGAAATCCAAGAGGAAGGTTAAGATTTTGAACATGAAATCGACAAAAAAATAGGACAAATACAACTGAAATGCTGCATGCACAGTCACAGGTTGCCAAAAGTCAAGATTTTGAAGAAAAGAGGGGAAACAGACCTTTCAAATCCAAATGAAATCTCTTCAAATCGAAGCACCACCAAAGTCAGAAACGAAGAGAAGAAGAAGAGGTGAAGAACTGGTCGAAAATCGCTCGAAAATCGCCCAAGAATCGCCTGAAAATCGCAAAAAAGTCGACGTGAAAAAACCCTAAAACCCTAAGTCCCGACTTTTATAGCCTCTGCCTCGCTGAGCGAGACAGAAAACTCTGTCTCGCCGAGCGAGACAGTAAACTTTTCTGTTTTGCACTATGGAACAGTGGAATACTCCAATGGGTACACGAGTCTAAACTGTATTCCCACCCTCAACAGGAAGTTTCTGGAGAATATTAATCTGAATATTCTTAAGGATAACCTGAGGAATTCTCAATGGATATACCAATTCAATGGTAAACGCTGAATTCACAAGAGCAAGTATCAACTTCAATTCAAGATCTCGACAACGGTCAAGCGATAAACGCGACGCCGGGAGAACGTTAGCTATTCTACGAAGAACTGGATAGACTAACAGCAGAAGAGGTTAAACATTGAAGCCATTTACAAGTCCTTTCATACGATCTATTCAGCCAAGCATTGAAGGGATCGTAAGTAAAATCTATCTTATCCAAAGTATCCCATGCTCCTCTATAAAAGAATGAGTCTGGAATACTTTGGAGGGGGTATCTGTAGGCGTCAAAAAATGCTAATAGATATCCCAAGCATAGAGAAGATCACTCAAAAATTCACAAGAAAGGATTTCATACTGTTTTGGAAAAATCAAAACAAGTATGAACTGTCTCGCCAGCGAGACAGTCTTTGCTGTCTCGCCAGCGAGACAGTGTTGAAATAGTCAAAACTACATTTGTAACTGCCCTACACGTGTCCATTAACTGCCAAGGGACGTGGGAAACATCATGGGCGAAAATCACGTGGATAACTGCCAAAATAACGGAGTTTGAAACGTGAGAGAACAGTTACAGCGAGAAACTGCCATTTTCCGAGACAGCATTTACTGTCTCGCTGAGCGAGACAGCAAATTTACTGTCTCGCGGGTCGAGACAGCAAACGCTGTCTCGCCCAGCGAGACAGTAAACACTGTCTCGCCGTACTGACTTCTTCGATTGTTAAGTTTTTGCAGTTACTGACCCTTGAGGCTATAAATACCCCCCTAGGGTCACTTCTGACGAGGATCGAGCATTTGTTAGAGCATTCCAGAGCAGAGAGAGCAGAGATTTGAGTTCTTTTCTTGCAACGCCTTGAAATTAAGCTTCGACTTGATTTTAAGAAGAACGACTATCTTACTTCGATAAGATATCGTTTCAATTTCTACTTCGATAACGAAGTTAGAATCATAAGCCCCCTCTTCACGATCTGTGAATCGGCGGTCCACGAACCAAAGCGTTCCCGGCACAGGCAAAGTCCCACGAAAACGAGAATTGATAGACGATTTTCGTGTTTGTTTCTCAAGAGTTGTAATTTTTGTTTTGTTGTGTAGAAAAAGTCTTATAAAAAGATTATTCTTTCGAATTTGTTGTAATCGAACAAAGTTATAATGAATTCCACAGCAGCGACTTTTGAACCAAACAAGCTGGCGACCACAGTGGGAGCCAGCGGTCTCGCTGCCGAGACCGCGGTGTCGCAACCGATCAAGATCATCATCAATGAAGAGATCGAATACGAATTCGATCAGGCGAAGTTTGAGGAGTATTTATCATCCTCATCCGCGAAATCTTCCTCGTCTCGCAAATATAGGAAGATTTCGAAAAATTTCAAGTCTGCAATTCCAACGGAGGCCGCAGACAAAGATTCTGGCTCGATCGTTGTTAAGGAATCTCCTTGCAACGTCCCTGCTCAAAACGACTCTACACCAGTTACGGAGTCGTTGATCAATAGCTCACCGGTGCTGACGAAAAGAGCTCGTCAGAGACAGCGTCAGCGCCGTGCTCGACAATTGGCTAAGGCCATGCAACAAACCGACGGGGTCCATTACTATGCGGACCTAAAGTCGAGAAAACAGAAAATGACCCAGTTGCCTCAATGGCAAGATAATCATATTTCTGCAAAGCTTACGACGGAGGAATGGACTCTCGTCAAAAGGGCCCGTTCAACCCTTAAAGAACGGATACAAAGGCGTAAGGCGAAGGCTGCCCACGCTCGCGCTCTTCGTCAACGAGCGCAAGAAACCAAGAAAGAGGCGGTGACTGAAAGGCCACCGAAGAATCGTAAAGTCTGGATGCCAAAGACGCCACAAGCATCTGTTCCGGGCCCGTCTACTGCAACACCAGTAGAACCCTGGGTTAGCCCAGATTTGTCCAAGTTCAAGATAACAATGGCAGATCGCCTTGGTCCTTCAGTTGATGATCGAGGCAAAGCCCCAGTCAAGGAACAACCATGTCCGGCAAATAAACCATTAATGGTTTCATATGCAGGGGGTCGTAAACACCCTCCTGTCAGAACTGCACAAGTCCAAAACGAGAGAATACCAGTTCACTCTCGTTTAGGACCTCTGAAAACTCCACACCCGCAAGGGGGTGGATTTAAACATTCAACTTTGGATCGCTCAGAGGCGACGACCAGTCGTCCTGTGCATGTTAACAAAGTTCAAAAGCGAAAGATAGGTTGCTCGAATCACAATAATGATGAGCTGTACTATCAGAAAGATAACTCAAGAAAGAGAGTTGTCAGAGAAAATGAGTCTCATTGCGCTTGCGAGAGACTCATTAAAGCAGTGTTGACAGAATGCGGATGCTCTAAGAATAATTCAACAAGAGTCTCCGTATTTCAAAGATTGTCCAATGAAGCGTCAAGACCCAAAACAAGACGTTTCAACAAAACGAAATCTGTAATCCGACAAGATGAGCTTCCTGAGGTCACTATCAACATGACCAATAAAGGAAAGCAAAAGTCAGTTAACTACGACCCTGATTTCTCTCCGGGAGGGAGAGTTGAGCGGGGTCTTTCTCAAAGGATGGCGCGGTTACAAAGAAGAGCCAACTTACGTCGAGATTACAGGAGAATGCACGAGGGTTTATCTTCAGATGAAGAATTGTCGGATACTTGTTCCGCTATTGCATCGGACGATACTGCATCCAGTGTTGGACGAGCCAGAGAATCATTCGCGATCACGCCGGATCAACTAGCTCAAATGCTGCAAGAAGCGTTGGCTAAACAACGCGAAGAAATTAGAGCTGAGTTCAAAACCGAAATGGAGTTGACTATGCAGCAGATGCGAGATTTGCAGGTGCAGCAACACCAACCGGAGTCGAGCCAGAAGGCGGAATCCAGCCGGCGTAATGAAGAGGATGAGACAATATTTGAAGATCCTCCTCCAGATAAAGACAACTCCGGAAGCGATCCGACCAAGTCAGCCACTCAACCTCCACAGATCTATTTGAAGAAAAGCGAGGAAGAGGACAAGAAGATGCACGATCTTGAGAGCAAAGTCAACGCTTTGATGACGGCTCAAGAAGTGAAGAAAACGGGCATCCCATACCCGTACCCGAGGGAGTGGGACCTGATTCCTTATCCCCAGAAATTTAATTTGATTAACTTTACTCCTTTTGATGGCAGGGGTTCACCAACTCAGCACTTGATCTATTTCAAGTCGCATCTCGGCGCAATATCTGGGAACGAAGCCCTAACGATCTAAAATGATAATATTCTTACCTAACCCCTAATCTAACGGAACTAGTACGTCAGGCGAAAAATCCAAACAAGGAACCCCCTATGTATATACCATGTGTTCCGAAAGATTAAGAATTAAGTGAAAATACCCTCATTCTAGTGTTAAATATAAGTATCAAAACATAATATAATTATTCAAGTAAGAAGTCATATCGGTTTTACCTGCTCGAACAAGTGTGGGTAGTCGCGTCGCATGTCCTCCTCGCGCTCCCAAGAAGCTTCCTCAACTCCACTTCTGTTCCATTGAACTTTCACCAACTCCACTTCGGTTCCATTGAACTTTCACCAATGGAATCACCTTGTTCCTAAGTCTCTTGTCTTCTCTAGCAAGTATGGACACTGGAATCTCAATAGTCGACAAATTATCCCGAAGCTCAATCTCCGGTGCATCCAACACTCGCTGCTGCTCCTCATCATGCAAGTGCTTCTTGAGCATAGAAATGTGGAATACATTGTGTATACTAGACATAGAAGCTGGAAGATCTAGTCTGTATGAAGGTCCAATATATCTCGGCGCAAGCTTCCCTCGCCTCCCGAATCGCTGTACGCCTTTCATAGGCGATACCTTCAGCATAACCAAATCCCCAATCTGAAACTCTAGGGGTCTTCGCCTCTTATCTGCATAACTCTTCTGCCGACTCTGAGCGGCTAGAATCCGCTCCCTGATCAACGCTACCTTCTCGGTAGTTTGCCTCAAAAGCTCTGGTCTAAGCATCAAACTATCCTCCAGCTCTGTCCAACATATCGGTGATCTACAGGGTCTCCCGTACAATGCCTCATACGGAGCCATCCCGATCGTCGCTTGATAACTGTTGTTATAAGCGAATTCTACCAATGGAATATGATCCTCCCAGCTGCCTTGGAAGTCAATGACACATGCCCTCAACATGTCCTCCAATACCTGATTCACCCTCTCCGTCTGACCATCCGTCTGGGGGTGGAATACACTGCTATAAGATAGTGTGCTGCCAAATGAGTCCTGGAAACTCCTCCAAAAATGTGAAGTGAACACAGATCCTCGATCCGACACGATTGTGTCCGGGACTCCGTGGAGTCGAACTATCTCCCGAATGAAGATCCTCGCATAAGTCTCAAGCGTATAAGTGGTCCTCACCGGAATGAAATGGGCTGACTTCGTCAATCGGTCCACTATTACCCAAACCGAATCGTTCCCCTTCTTCGACTTCGGCAACCCCACAATAAAATCCATAGAGATGTCTGCCCACTTCCACTCTGGAATGGGTAAAGGCTGATGCTCTGCCTTTACCTGTTGATAGGTAAAACATCTAGCCACATAGTCTGCAACCTCTCTACGCATACCTCTCCACCAGAAATGTCTCTTCAAGTCCTTGTACATCTTGGTGGTTCCTGGATGCACCGTGTACCGAGTACGGTGTGCCTCGTCAAATAACTCCCTCTTCAGCTCTGCACTAGCTGGCATAACCAATCTACCCTTCATCCGTAGACCTCCATCCTCTCCAATGGTCCAATCAGTCTTAGGCTCCTTGGAAATCTCCTCCTTTCGGATTTGAATCTAAGAGTCTCCCAACTGAGCTCTGACAACCCTATCACTGCAAGATGGCTGCACTGACATAGCTCCCAAGAATGCACTGGTTCCTCCAATCTCGGGTCTAAAATCAAACTGGCTTAGAGTGGTAAGGTCTCTATACAATGAACATCTCAAAGCCGCAACCCGATGTCGACGCTTCCTGCTCAAAGCATCTGCTACGACATTCGCCTTCCCTAGGTGATACTGGATCGCGAACTCGTAGTCCTTGATAAATTCAATCCACCTCCTCTACCTCTGATTGAGTTCCTTCTGAGAAAAGAGGTACTTCAGACTCTGATGGTCTGTGAATAGCTCAAACTGTACTCCATACAAGTAGTGCCTCCATGACTTCAGTGCAAACACCACTGCTGCTAACTCTAAGTCATGAGTGGGGTAGTTCTGCTCATGCACCCTCAACTGCCGTGAGATATAGGCTACTACCCTCTGAGTCTGCATCAATACGCCTCCCAAGCCCGCCAATGATGCATCCGTATACACCACGAATGTCCTGTCTCTGCTCGGAATAGTCAGAACTGGTGCTGTAGTCAGCTTAGCCTTCAAAATATCATAGGCCTCCTGGCACTCCGTGCTCCATATGAACTGTACACCCTTCTTCGTAAGGCGTGTAATCGGCATCACAATCTTCGAGAAGTCCTGAATGAACTTCCTGTAATATCCAGCTAAACCCAAAAAGCTTCGGATCTCTGACACCGTCTTCGGTGGCTCCCAATCAAGAACTGCCGTGACCTTAGCCGGATCCACTGCTATACCCTCTCGACTGATAACATGGCCAAGAAATCTGACTTCTGAAAGCCAAAATTCACACTTGCTAAACTTAGCATACAACTGGTGCTCCTGAAGGGTCCTCAACGCTATCCGTAGATGCTCCTCATGATCTGCCTCCGATCTCGAGTAAATGAGAATATCGTCGATGAAGACGATCACAAACTGATCTAAGAAGGGACGAAAAACCCGGTTCATCAAATCCATGAATACCGCGGGTGCATTGGTCAACCCAAATGGCATGACCAAGAACTCGAAGGATCCATATCGAGTAAGAAAAGCGGTCTTGGGAATATCCATCTCCCGAACCCGCAATTGATGATAGCCAGAACGAAGATCAATCTTCGAGAAATACTGCGCTCCCTGCAACTGGTCGAACAAGTCATCAATCCTAGGTAATGGGTACCTATTCCGGATAGTGACCTTGTTCAACTCTCTATAATCTATGCATAACCTCATACTACCATCCTTCTTCTTCACGAAGAGGACCGGTGCGCCCCACGGAGAATGACTTCGACGAATAAAACCCTGTGCTAACAACTCGTCCAACTGGGTCTGCAGCTCCCTCATCTCAGCTGGTGCCATGCGATAGGGTGCACGGGATATCGGGGCTATGCCTGGCTGCAACTCAATACAGAACTTGACCTCTCTCACAGGAGGTAACCTAGGTATGTCCTGAAAGACATCCTGATAATCTGAGACAACTCTAGTCTCCAATAGCTCGGCTCCCTGATCCCGTCGCATCACCTCCTCGATGTACGCCAGAAATGACTCCGCAAGTCGGTTGCCCTGAGAGGTAGTGTAGTGCATACATAAATTGAGTTGAGGAAATCACGGAGGACCCATCCAACCAAGGGAAACTCGACGTAATCAGCGATCGAATCAAGATCAATTTCGGACTCGAACTCAAAGAAGCGGATTTACTTTGCCAAATCAAGGAATGCCAAACTTACTGCCTAAATCAGATCATCAAATCAGAGTCCTCAGATCAACGCGAAACACGGACAAACGAGACAACTGGAAAACGACTCGAAAAAGTCGGAAAACACCGCCCGTGGGGCTCGGCGAAAGCCGAGCCACCCAAGGTGGCTCCCGGCTCTAGCCGAGCCACCTTGAGGGGCTCGGTGGCCGAGCCACCATCAAGGTGGCTCGCCAAAGGCCCGAGGCACTCTGAGGTGGCTCGGTGGCCGAGCCACCTTGGGGTGGCTCGGCCATGAGCCGAGCCACCCCAAGGTGGCTAGGCACAGTGTCGGCCACCCCGAGGTGGCCGACAGTGGCCCGAGGTGGCCGACAGTGGCCAGAGGTGGCCGACAATTCCCTTTTTGCAGCCACTGTCCTGAGAGCCTATAAATAGGCCTAGAGATGTTCATTTTCAGGGGTCGAACTTTCAAGAGCCGAAACTCTGCCGGATTGAAGAGTGAACTCGGAGCTTGAAGACCAGAAGACTTGCACCATTCAGATCTGATCCTCGGCGACCATCCACGTCAGAAAAGGCAGGATCTCGAGAGGAAGAAAGAACAGATCTGAGATCTACACGAGACTACACTCCAGATCTAAGCTTGGTCTTAGATCTCGAGATCTGAGCGATTATTCCCTTGGTGGATTAATCCCTCCCGGCTATTATTCCCTTCGTGGAATAATACCCGCATACTCGTGTAGATCCGACCGGATCTAGATCGCGCGGTGGTCCACGGATTAACCCCGGCGCAGGCAAAGAACCCACCAAAGCGAGCGACCGCAAAACAGGAGCTCGTGATTTGTTCACAGAGGAGAGTTGTAATTTTTCTTTATTTTCTTTGATTTAGTTGTAACCGGATCTATAAAAGACCGGATCTTTGTAACCCAAGATGACAATCATATCAATGAAAAAGAAAACAGTTTTCCACGCGAACAATCTGGCGACCACAGTGGGAGCCGACGATCTCGCCAACGAGATCGATGCGTCGCAGCCGCGGATTGCAATCCCGGTCGTGGAGGAGGTCGAGTACGAGTTCGACCAAGCCAAGTTCGAGGAGTACGTGTCCTCGTCCGGCTCTATCTCCCCCCGCAAGTCCAAGAAGTTCTCCTCCGGGAGAAAAGCTCGTTGGTTTGAAGCTGCTCGGGAAGCCCACGAAGCTCTCAACCCAACTGACGCCGAAGTTGCGTCAAATGAAGTTCCACCGACCTCCAATCAGGTCAACCCAACTCCCGCCAACGCCTCTACTGTTCAGGGCGTTGTGACTCTCTCAAAGAGAGCCCGCCAGAGGCGTCGTCAACGCCTTGCGCGGCAATTCGCTAAGGCGATGGAGTCTACGGACGGATTCCGCTACCACGCGGAGTTGAAGAACAGAAGAGGCAAACAGCCTCAACCACCAATGAATGGCGACTCTTCCAAGCCGCCAAAGAAAGAATGGGTCCGCGTCAAACGGAACCGTTCGACACTCGAGGAGCGCATTCGCAAGCGCCGCGCGATGTCAGCGCAGGCACGGGCTCAAGCTCAGGAAGCCCGTAGAAAGCTGCAAAAGGAGGTGGAGAAGAAGCCACCACCAACACGACAAGTCTGGAAGCCTAAGTCTGAAGTGGCGACTCAGGCCAAAAAGCAACCAGTGCAGCCTTCTAAGGAAGGTCAAACTCCGGCGAGTCAACCAAAGTCGCCGTCAATCCCAATAACTTCTCCGGGAGATCATGCAGAGTCATCCCGCAAGAAGAAACCAATTTTGGAGCGCCTCGGTCCAATTCCTGACGTGAGAGGCAAAGCTCCAATTCACGAGCGTTTGGGCCCGATGAAGAAGCCCAGAACGACTCAACATACTGGGGGTCGCCATCACCTCCAGCATGACAAAGACCTCAAGGCAGCTGCGCGCACCAATTTGCGCATTGAAGTCCAAGATCACGCCGAAAATTCACGCCCAAAAAGGCATGTTTTGAGGCGGGTAACCTTTGAAAGCCCAAAGAAGGCAAGTCAACCTCAGATGGAAACATTATCATCTGATAATGATTGTGTTGTACCTGAGAAGGCGTGCCCGCACACGATAGGTTACTCTGACTGTCAAAATGACGAGTTGTACTATCGTGCTGGGGGTACGAATAGAACCAGGAAGAGGAGTCCCCGAGAACGGGAAATTCAATGTCCCTGTTCCAAACTCATTCGGGCGGTATTGTCGGAATGCAATTGCATTAAGGCGGTCCCCGAAAGAGTTTCAGTTTTTGAAAGACTTAATGCGGAAACGCCAAAACCAAGGCCTAGGCGCTTCCAACGAAGAAGAAGGGTGATTGAAGACGGAGAATTTCCGAGGGTCACCACCAACATGACGAGCAAAGGGACATCGGCACGAGAAGATTTCGAGTCGATTCTGAAAGCTTCCCGACCTAGAACCCGTCTGCAGTCCGGAACCATAGAGCGAGCAACTTATGGTAGGATTCGGACAAGACGCCCTTCAGAAGATGAAGAATCTGATGCCGGCTCCGCGGTGGCATCAGATAATACAGTATCCAGCGAGGGACAACCCCGCGAGGCCCTGATGATAAGTGCGGAGCAGATGGCCAAGATGCTTGAAGACGCTTTGGCTAAGCAGAAAGAAAGTTTCAAATTTGAGATGGAGATGGCCATGCAGCAGATGAGAGAAATGCATGACCAACAGATCCAAGCATTGGCGAACCAACAAGGCGAGCAGAATCATCGTAACCCGATTAATGTGGAAGATGAGGATACAAATGCTCGTAACACCAATGATCCTCCCGTCAACGCAGGGGGTGGTAATGAGAATGCTGGCGAAGAAACCGGCGAAAACCTGAAGATCAAGAACCTCGAGAGCAAAATCAACACACTAATTTCCGCTCAAGAGATGAAGAAAACAGGCATTCCTTGCCCATACCCAAGAGAATGGGAATCGATCCCATATCCGGCGAAGTTTAATCTAATTAACTTCACGCCGTTTAATGGGATGGGTTCACCTACCCAGCATTTGATTTACTTCAAATCGCATTTGGGGGTGATCTCTGGTAATGAGCCTCTGATGGTGCGGTCATTCGTCGGCACTCTTCGCGGAGCCGCCTTCGATTGGTATCGCCGCCTCAAGCCAGGCAGCGTAAACAGCTGGGATGACATGGAGACCAAGTTCCTGGCCAACTTCTTCGACGACGACACCGAGATATCTATCGGATCGTTGCTCGATGAGAAGCAGAAGGACGGAGAGTTAGTCGATACCTTCGTCAAAAGATTCCGGAACAAGGCGATGAATTGCCGGGACCCGATCACCGAGGAATTCATCCTCCAGACCTGCCACAACAACCTCGCGTTGGACGTGCTAGAAGCAATGGGGACGGCACCATCCAATACATGGAAGGACTTGAAACTCCGGGGAGAGCAAGCTGAGCGATTCCTTAAGAGGAAGAAGGCGGAAAGAGGCCAACCGGCGACGAGTGTTCCAAAGCAAAACTTCGTCCCACGGGGGAAAGGTAAGGCACAAGCTAATGCAGTTGATGCTAATCAAACCTTTCAATTGCAACCACAGCAACAGCAGCCACAGCAACAAGCACCCCAACAATCTCGAGGACAATGGCAACAACGGCCTCAGAAGCAGAAATCTGCGGAGCCGAGGTTTCCTAAAGTGTACTCCTTCAAGGATGATGAAGTTCCCGGCATCTTCAAATACCTGTTGGAGAACAACAAGATCCACTTGCCGGCGATCGTGGATCAAGAAGGGGCCAGCAAAGTGACGGACCCAAAGTACAGCGCGTACCACAGAGCGGTCCACCACCCTACGAGATCATGCTACCACCTCAAGGACAAGATCCAGGCGT